>NC_138770.1:481408333-482008333 GCF_965119305.1 Pelophylax lessonae | reverse complement strand
CTTACTTCTGTATCCTGTGAATGCCTAATGTACCTCTAAACAAAATGATTCAGGATGCTCATAATTGTCCGTTATGTTCCGCGGAAAGACCTTCTCTTTGCCACAAGTTCTGGTCCTCTCCCTATATCACGACATTCTGGGACCAGGTACTGACCTTCATCGGGGAAGTGACGAAGTGGCACATACCCAAAGACCCTACACTGTGCTAGGGGTTAGGCGGGGCTATCTTATATACTGTGGGGCGTATTCACTTCTGATTGGAACCTGGTCTCCGTAGTCACTCCAATCACGTTCCCAGAAGACTCCTGCCCCCTCATTGGCTTTTGCTGATGTTTCTGGGCCAATCACAGGCTTTTAAAGCCCAGTTCCTGTACCCAGGGGCGGACTGAGCGGTCGGGCACTTCGGGCGTGGTCCGAGGGCCCGGCCGGGAAGGAGGGCCCGGCCGAGAGGGGGACCCACCGCCCAGGTCAGCATTAATTCACCCAAAGTTTGTCCCAGTAACCGAACAGGAGCAATATATTTGGGTATGTGCCACTTCGTCACTTCCCCGATGAAGGTCAGTACCTGGTCCCAGAATGTCGTGATATAGGGACAGGACCAGAACTTGTGGCAAAGAGAAGGTCTTTCCGCGGAACATAACGGACAATTATGATCATCCTGAATCGTTTTGTTTAGAGGTACATTAGGCATTCACACAGTATACAGAAGTAAGTGTCGGCATGTATAGGCCCCAAAAATTAGCTCACATGGGTTTACCTGACAGCTAAGTATGTAGTATTTGGAGGCTGAAGGTACATTAGGCATTCACAGGATACAGAAGTAAGTGTCAGCCTGTATAGTCCCCAAAAATTAGCCCACATGGGTTTAACTGACAGCTAATAACGTAGTATTCTGTGGCTGAAGGTACATTAGGAATTCACAGGATACAGAAGTAAGTGTCAGCCTTTATAGGCCCCAAAAATTAGCTCACATGGGTTTAACTGACAGCAAAGAACGTACTGTATTTGATGGCTGGATGTACATTAGGCATTCACAGTATACAGAAGTGTCGGCCTGTATAGGCCCAAAAACTTAGCTCACATGGGTTTAACTGACACCAAAGAACGTAGTGTATTTAGTTCAATCTTATTTTATTGAAAGAGAAGGGTTTTACAGAGTTAGGGGAGAAGCAAGGGGGTATGAAACAAATAAATTGTTCAGATATGACATATGGTAAACTGTGAGAAAATGCATACAACAATCAATATCGATAAGTGCAAATAAGGAACTCAAACCGCGAGGTCCATCAGATCCTGGCAGCAGCACAAGGTCAAGAAAACAGCAACTTGGGGTGTCAGGTGGTAACATAATTTAAGAGAAAAGTCAAGGAAAGGCCAACACCAGTATAAACACTTTCATGGCTGGCGTCACTTGAGGAGATTGTGGGAAGTGTGGTAGGCATTGATAAATTAGGCATTGATAAATATCCCGGCTTTCCATTGAGGAGCGCCTAAAAACAACAAATAAGTAAAGGAGGATTGCCTTATGGTGTCAACGGTACAGCCAGAGAGGGGAATAAAGGTAAGAGGATGGGATAAAGCAGGAGAATGTAAAGAGGGATGTCAAGGGGGCAAAGAAGGTGGAGGAAATCAGGATGGGCCGCCCACGTCCCACTACTGCCCCCCATCATCAGGTAGCACAGACGTCTCGAGCCAGGACTGAAAGGCGTCCGAACACCGAAACATGTCCCAGGACCTCCAAGCAGCAGAGAATTGGTCCTCCCTGCCCCCCTCTCGCGCCAACAGGTTTTCCATGTCTCTAAGCCGGTCCAGTTCCAGAGCCCACTCAAGTTTAGAGGGTACCTGCTTGGACCTCCAGTGTCTGGGTATCACCGTCCGAACAGTCGCCAAGAAAAACCTCAAAACGTCTCTCTTGATCGACCGGAAGGAGCCGGGTAACAAAGACAACAGGGCCAGTTCCGGTGTCGCAGGAACATTTGTTGCCTGGAGCCTGCAATACAAAGCTATAATTCCAGTCCACAATTCATGGATCTGAGGACATTCCCACCAGATGTGAATAAGCGTTCCCCTAGAGGACGTGCACCGCCAACATTGGTCCGACTGGAGTGGGTCAATGTAGGCGATCGAGGAAGGGCACCTGTACCATCTGCTCAAGAGTTTGAACCCCTTCTCCTGAACTTGGGTAGCAGGAGACAGCGAGTGGGTCATCGCAAAACATTTGTGCCAGTCGGTAGATGAAAGGGTTCGGCCCAGGTCCCTGTCCCAGACAGCAGTATATGTCGGCAGGTCAGGGCGGAGGGCACGCAATAACAAGGAATATAAGAGAGACACCGTGTGCGTGGGGGGAACATCCTGGAGCAGGATAGAGTCCAACTCCGAAGGGTCTCCCCTAGAACGTAGTGTATTTGATGGCTGGAGGTACATCAGGCATTGACAGTATACAGAAGTAAGTGTCGGCCTGTTTAGGCCCCAAAACGTAGCTCACATGGGTTTAACTGACAGCAAAGAACGTATTATTGGATGGCTAGAGGTACATCAGGCATTCACACAGTATACAGAAGTAAGTGTCGGCCTGTATAGGCCCCAAAAATTAGCTCACATGGGTTTACCTGACTGCTAAGAACGTAGTATTCTGTGGCTAAAGGTACATTAGGCATTCACAGGATGCAGAAGCAAGTAGAAAATGATAGGTGCCGACCCTAAATGCCAGTAAGCCAAGAAAGGTCCTGCCACATCCCTAAGGACATATGAGAAAAAAGTGTATCAAGTAGTATTGGTGTTCCAATACACCAGAGCCTAAATGAGCCCCACAGGGAACTGTGTATTCTGAGGAAACACCCAACCTGGGACTTTGTAGGCACTAGGCAGGAGTTACTTGGCATGAATAGATAAATAGAAGACCAATTTAATATATAATGATTTTATTAATACATGTGTACAAAATTGTTAAAAAAGACACAGATGCAAAGGCATCAAAAGACAGTCAATATATAAAATATGTGATAAATAAAATTATGAACCATATCCTAGAGTAGTGGGGTCACCCAGGTCCAACATGTTTCGCCGACTCTGCAGACTCTGACTTAAAAAGGCTTTTTAGACACTTGGAGACCAAAATAGAGTCATTTTGACCAAAAACTTTTTTCAGGCCATTGGAGTCCAAATGGCCTGTTTTAGACACATCAAGTCTAAAAACGGCTTTTTAAGGCTCTAAAAGACAAAAATACAGTCATTTTGACAAAAAAAATTTCAGACCTTTGGTGACCAAATGCCGTTATTTTGACTAACAAAAGGTTTTTAGACACTTGGAGACCAAAATAGAGTCATTTTGACCAAAACATTTTTTCAGGCCATTGGAGCCAAATGTCTAAAATCTTGTCTAAAACCGGCTTTTTAAGGCTCTAAAAGACAAATATATAGTCTTTTTGACTACATTTTTTTTCTGACCTTTGGTGACCAAATGCAGTTATTTTGACTAAAAAAGGATTTTAAGACACTTGGAGACAAAAATAGAGTCATTTTGACCAAAACATTTTTTTCAGGCCATTGGTGCCCAAATGGCCGGTTTTAGACAAATCTGGTCTAAAACTGGCTTTTTAAGACACTAAAAGACAAAAATACATTCATTTTGACTAATTTTTTTCAGACCTTTGGTGACCAAATGCAGTTATTTTGACTAGAAAAAGGCTTTTTAGACACTTGGAGACCAATATAGAGTCATTTTGACCAAAAAACTTTTTTTAGGCCATTGGAGCCAAATGTATAAAATCTTGTCTAAAACCGGCTTTTAAGGCTCTAAAAGACAAAAAATATAGTCATTTAGACTAAAAAAACAATTTCAGACCTTTGGTGACCAAATGCAGTTATTTTGACTATAAAAGGCTTTTTAGACACTTGGAGACCAAAATAGAGTCATTTTGACCGAAAATTTATTTTCAGGCCATTGGAGCCCAAATGGCCGGTTTTAGACAAATCTTGTCTTAAACCAGCTTTTTAAAGCTCTAAAAGACAAAAATACATTCATTTTGACTTAATTTTTTTCAGACCTTTGGTGACCAAATGCAGTTATTTTGACTAAAAAAGGCTTTTAAGACACTTGGAGACCAGAATAGAGTCATTTTGGCCAAAAAATGTTTTTCAGGCCATTGGAGCCAAATGTCTAAAATTTTGTCTAAAACCAGCTTTTTAATGCTCTAAAAGACAAAAATATAGTCATTTGGACAAAAAAAATTTCAGACCTTTGGTGACCAAATGCAGTTATTTTGACTACAAAAGGAGACCAAAACAGAGTCATTTTGACCAAAAAATTTTTCAGGCCAAAATTTTTTTTCAGGCCATTTTTTTTCAGGCCATTTTTTTTCCAGACCATTTTGACCAAAAAAAATTTTCAGGCGATTGGAGCCCAAATGGCCAGTTTTAGACAAATCTCTAAGGCTCTAAAAGACAAAAATACATTCATTTTGACTAAATCTATTTTTCAGACCTTTGGTGACCAAATGCAGTTATTTATGATAAAAAAGGCACTTTAGACACTTGGAGACCAAAATAGAGTCATTTTGACCAAAAAAAATTTCAGGCCATTGGAGCCAAAATGTCTAAAATCTTGTCTAAAACCGGCTTTTTAAAGCACTAAAAGACAAAAATACAGTCAATTTGAATACATTTTTTTTCAGACCTTTGGTGACCAAATGCATTTTGACTAGAAAAAGGCTTTTTAAACACTTGGAGACCAAAATAGAGTATTTTGACCAAAAAAACTTTTTTTCAGGCTATTGGAGCTCTATTTTGGTCTCCAAGTGTCTAAAAAGCCTTTTTTAGTCAAAATAACTGCATTTGGTCACCAAAGGTCTGAAAAAAATTAAGTCAAAATGAATGTATTTTTGTCTTTTAGAGCTTTAAAAAGCCGGTTTAAGACAAGATTTGTCTAAAACCGGCCATTTGGGCTCCAATGGCCTGAAAAGAAATTTTCGGTCAAAATTACTCTATTTTGGTCTCCAAGTGTCTAAAAAGCCTTTTTTAGTCAAAATAACTGCATTTGGTCACCAAAGGTTTGAAAAACTTTTTTAGTCAAAATGACTGTATTTTTGTCTTTTAGAGTCTTAAAAAGCCAGTTTTAGACAAGATAACGGCATTTTGCTCTCCAATGGCCTGAAAATTTTTTTGGTCAAAATGACTATTTTGGTCTCCAAGTGTCTAAAAATCCTTTTTTAGTCAAAATAACGGCATTTGGTCACCAAAGGTCTGAACATATTTTTTTTGTCAAAATGACTGTATTTTTGTCTTTTAGAGCCTTAAAAAGCTGGGTTTAGACAAGATTTGTCTAAAACTGGCCATTTGGGCTCCAATGGCCTGAAAATATATTTTCGGTCAAAATTACTCTATTTTGGTCTCCAAGTGTCTTAAAATCCTTTTTTAGTCAAAATAACTGCATTTGGTCACCAAAGGTCAGAAAAAAAATTTAGTCAAAATGACTATATTTTTGTCTTTTAGAGCCTTAAAAAGCCGGTTTTAGACAAGATTTTAGACATTTGGCTCCAATGGCCTGCAAAAAATGTTTTGGTCAAAATGACTCTATTTTGGTCTCCAAGTGTCTAAAAACCTTTTGTTAGTCAAAATAACGGCATTTGGTCACCAAAGGTCTGAAAATTATTTTTGTCAAAATGACTGTATTTTTGTCTTTTAGAGCCTTAAAAAGCTGTTTTTAGACTTGATTTGTCTAAAACAGGCCATTTGGGCTCCAATGGCCTGAAAAAAGTTTTTGGTCAAAATGACTCTATTTTGGTCTCCAAGTGTCTAAAAAGCCTTTTTAAGTCAGAGTCTGCAGAGTCGGCGAAACATGTTGGACCTGGGTGACCCCACTACTCTAGGATATGGTTCATTATTTTATTTATCACATATTTTATATATTGACTGTCTTTTGATGCCTTTGCATCTGTGTCTTTTTTAACAATTTTGTACACATGTATTAATAAAATCATTTTATATTAAATTGGTCTTCTATTTATCTATTTATCATGCCAAGTAACTCCTGCCTACAAAGTCCCAGGTTGGGTGTTTCCTCAGAATACACAGTTCCCTGTGGGGCTCATTTAGGCTCTGGTGTATTGGAACACCAATACTACTTGATACACTTTTTTCTCATATGTCCTTAGGGATGTGGCAGGACCTTTCTTGGCTTACTGGCATTTAGGGTCGGCACCTATCATTTTCTACTTGCTTCTGCATCCTGTGAATGCCTAATGTACCTTTAGGCACAGAATACTACGTTCTTAGCAGTCAGGTAAACCCATGTGAGCTAATTTTTGGGGCCTATACAGGCCGACACTTACTTCTGTATACTGTGTGAATGCCTGATGTACCTCTAGCCATCCAATAATACATTCTTTGCTGTCAGTTAAACCCATGTGAGCTACGTTTTGGGGCCTAAACAGGCCGACACTTACTTCTGTATACTGTCAATGCCTGATGTACCTCCAGCCATCAAATACACTACATTCTTTGGTGTCAGTTAAACCCATGTGAGCTAATTTTTTGGGCCTATACAGGCCGACACTTACTTCTGTATCCTGTGAATGCCTAATGTACTTCCATCCTTTAAATACTACGTTCCTTGCTGTCAGTTAAACCCATGTGAGCTAGTTTTTGGGGTCTATAAAGGCCGACACTTACTTCTGTATACTGGAAATGCGTAATGTACCTCCAGCCATCAAATACACCACGTTCTTTGCTGTCAGTTAAACCCATGTGAGCTAATTTTTGGGGCCTATACAGGCCGACACTTCTGTATACTGTGAATGCCTAATGTACATCCAGCCATCAAATACAGTACGTTCTTTGCTGTCAGTTAAACCCATGTGAGCTAATTTTTGGGGCCTATACAGGCTGACACTTACTTCTGTATCCTGTGAATTCCTAATGTACCTTCAGCCACAGAATACTACGTTATTAGCTGTCAGTTAAACCCATGTGGGCTAATTTTTGGGGACTATACAGGCTGACACTTACTTCTGTATCCTGTGAATGCCTAATGTACCTTCAGCCTCCAAATACTACATACTTAGCTGTCAGGTAAACCCATGTGAGCTAATTTTTGGGGCCTATACATGCCGACACTTACTTCTGTATACTGTGTGAATGCCTAATGTACCTCTAAACAAAACGATTCAGGATGATCATAATTGTCCGTTATGTTCCGCGGAAAGACCTTCTCTTTGCCACAAGTTCTGGTCCTGTCCCTATATCACGACATTCTGGGACCAGGTACTGACCTTCATCGGGGAAGTGACGAAGTGGCACATACCCAAATATATTGCTCCTGTTCGGTTACTGGGACAAACTTCGGGTGAATTAATGCTGACCTGGGCGGCGGGTCCCCCTCTCGGCCGGGCCCTCCTTCCCGGCCGGGCCCTCGGACCACGCCCGAAGTGCCCGACCGCTCAGTCCGCCCCTGGGTACAGGAACTGGGCTTTAAAAGCCCGTGATTGGCCCAGAAACATCAGCAAAAGCCAATGAGGGGGCAGGAGTCTTCTGGGAATGTGATTGGAGTGACTACGGAGACCAGGTTCCAATCAGAAGTGAATATGCCCCACAGTATATAAGATAGCCCCGCCTAACCCCTAGCACAGTGTAGGGTCTTTGGGTATGTGCCACTTCGTCACTTCCCCGATGAAGGTCAGTACCTGGTCCCAGAATGTCGTGATATAGGGAGAGGACCAGAACTTGTGGCAAAGAGAAGGTCTTTCCGCGGGACATAACGGACAATTATGAGCATCCTGAATCATTTTGTTTAGAGGTACATTAGGCATTCACAGGATACAGAAGTAAGTGTCGGCCTGTATAGTCCCCAAATATTAGCCCACATGGGTTTAACTGACAGCTAATAACGTAGTATTCTGTGGCTGAAGGTACATTAGGCATTCACAGGATACAGAAGTAAGTGTCAGCCTATATAGGCCCCAAAAATTAGCTCACATGGGTTTAACTGACAGCAAAGAACGTACTGTATTTGATGGCTGGAGGTACATTAGGAATTCACAGTATACAGAAGTGTCGGCCTGTATAGGCCCCAAAATTAGCTCACATGGGTTTAACTGACACCAAAGAACGTAGTGTATTTGATGGCTGGAGGTACATTAGGCATTTCCAGTATACAGAAGTAAGTGTCGGCCTTTGTAGACCACAAAAATTAGCTCACATAGGTTTAACTGACAGCAAGGAATGTAGTATTTAAAGGATGGAAGTACATTAGGCATTCACAGGATACAGAAGTAAGTGTCGGCCTGTATAGGCCCCAAAAATTAGCTCACATGGGTTTACCTGACTGCTAAGAACGTAGTATTCTGTGGCTAAAGGTACATTAGGCATTCACAGGAAGCAGAAGCAAGTAGAAAATGTTAGGTGCCGACCCTAAATGCCAGTAAGCCAAGAAAGGTCCTGCCACATCCCTAAGGACATATGAGAAAAAAGTGTATCAAGTGGTATTGGTGTTCCAATACACCAGAGCCTAAATGAGCCCCACAGGGAACTGTGTATTCTGAGGAAACACCCAACCTGGGACTTTGTAGGCACTATGCAGGAGTTACTTGACATGAATAGATAAATAGAAGACCAATTTAATATATAATGATTTTATTAATACATGTGTACAAAATTGTTAAAAAAGACACAGATGCAAAGGCATCAAAAGACAGTCAATATAGAAAATATGTGATAAATAAAATTATGAACCATATCCTAGAGTAGTGGGGTCACCCAGGTCCAACATGTTTCGCCGACTCTGCAGACTCTGACTTAAAAAGGCTTTTTAGACACTTGGAGACCAAAATAGAGTCATTTTGACCAAAAACTTTTTTCAGGCCATTGGAGTCCAAATGGCCTGTTTTAGACAAATCAAGTCTAAAAACGGCTTTTTAAGGCTCTAAAAGACAAAAATACAGTCATTTTGACAAAAAAAATTTCAGACCTTTGGTGACCAAATGCCGTTATTTTGACTAACAAAAGGTTTTTAGACACTTGGAGACCAAAATAGAGTCATTTTGACCAAAACATTTTTTCAGGCCATTGGAGCCAAATGTCTAAAATCTTGTCTAAAACCGGCTTTTTAAAGCTCTAAAAGACAAATATATAGTCTTTTTGACTAAATTTTTTTTCTGACCTTTGGTGACCAAATGCAGTTATTTTGACTAAAAAAGGATTTTAAGACACTTGGAGACAAAAATAGAGTCATTTTGACCAAAACATTTTTTTCAGGCCATTGGTGCCCAAATGGCCGGTTTTAGACAAATCTGGTCTAAAACTGGCTTTTTAAGACACTAAAAGACAAAAATACATTCATTTTGACTAATTTTTTTTCAGACCTTTGGTGACCAAATGCAGTTATTTTGACTAGAAAAAGGCTTTTTAGACACTTGGAGACCAATATAGAGTCATTTTGACCAAAAAACTTTTTTTAGGCCATTGGAGCCAAATGTCTAAAATCTTGTCTAAAACCGGCTTTTAAGGCTCTAAAAGACAAAAAATATAGTCATTTAGACTAAAAAAACAATTTCAGACCTTTGGTGACCAAATGCAGTTATTTTGACTATAAAAGGCTTTTTAGACACTTGGAGACCAAAATAGAGTCATTTTGACCGAAAATTTATTTTCAGGCCATTGGAGCCCAAATGGCCGGTTTTAGACAAATCTTGTCTTAAACCGGCTTTTTAAAGCTCTAAAAGACAAAAATACATTCATTTTGACTTAATTTTTTTTAGACCTTTGGTGACCAAATGCAGTTATTTTGACTAAAAAAGGCTTTTAAGACACTTGGAGACCAGAATAGAGTCATTTTGACCAAAAAATGTTTTTCAGGCCATTGGAGCCAAATGACTAAAATCTTGTCTAAAACCAGCTTTTTAATGCTCTAAAAGACAAAAATATAGTCATTTGGACTAAAAAAAATTTCAGACCTTTGGTGACCAAATGCAGTTATTTTGACTACAAAAGGAGACCAAAACAGAGTCATTTTGACCAAAAAATTTTTCAGGCCAAAATTTTTTTTCAGGCCATTTTTTTTCAGGCCATTTTTTTTCCAGACCATTTTGACCAAAAAAAATTTTCAGGCGATTGGAGCCCAAATGGCCAGTTTTAGACAAATCTCTAAGGCTCTAAAAGACAAAAATACATTCATTTTGACTAAATCTATTTTTCAGACCTTTGGTGACCAAATGCAGTTATTTATGATAAAAAAGGCACTTTAGACACTTGGAGACCAAAATAGAGTCATTTTGACCAAAAAAAATTTCAGGCCATTGGAGCCAAAATGTCTAAAATCTTGTCTAAAACCGGCTTTTTAAAGCACTAAAAGACAAAAATACAGTCAATTTGAATACATTTTTTTTCAGACCTTTGGTGACCAAATGCATTTTGACTAAAAAAAGGCTTTTTAAACACTTGGAGACCAAAATAGAGTATTTTGACCAAAAAAACTTTTTTTCAGGCTATTGGAGCTCTATTTTGGTCTCCAAGTGTCTAAAAAGCCTTTTTTAGTCAAAATAACTGCATTTGGTCACCAAAGGTCTGAAAAAAATTAAGTCAAAATGAATGTATTTTTGTCTTTTAGAGCTTTAAAAAGCCGGTTTAAGACAAGATTTGTCTAAAACCGGCCATTTGGGCTCCAATGGCCTGAAAAGAAATTTTCGGTCAAAATTACTCTATTTTGGTCTCCAAGTGTCTAAAAAGCCTTTTTTAGTCAAAATAACTGCATTTGGTCACCAAAGGTTTGAAAAACTTTTTTAGTCAAAATGACTGTATTTTTGTCTTTTAGAGTCTTAAAAAGCCAGTTTTAGACAAGATAACGGCATTTTGCTCTCCAATGGCCTGAAAATTTTTTTGGTCAAAATGACTATTTTGGTCTCCAAGTGTCTAAAAATCCTTTTTTAGTCAAAATAACGGCATTTGGTCACCAAAGGTCTGAACATATTTTTTTTGTCAAAATGACTGTATTTTTGTCTTTTAGAGCCTTAAAAAGCTGTTTTTAGACTTGAATTGTCTAAAACAGGCCATTTGGGCTCCAATGGCCTGAAAAAAGTTTTTGGTCAAAATGACTCTATTTTGGTCTCCAAGTGTCTAAAAAGCCTTTTTAAGTCAGAGTCTGCAGAGTCGGCGAAACATGTTGGACCTGGGTGACCCCACTACTCTAGGATATGGTTCATTATTTTATTTATCACATATTTTATATATTGACTGTCTTTTGATGCCTTTGCATCTGTGTCTTTTTTAACAATTTTGTACACATGTATTAATAAAATCATTATATATTAAATTGGTCTTCTATTTATCTATTTATCATGCCAAGTAACTCCTGCCTACAAAGTCCCAGGTTGGGTGTTTCCTCAGAATACACAGTTCCCTGTGGGGCTCATTTAGGCTCTGGTGTATTGGAACACCAATACTACTTGATACACTTTTTTCTCATATGTCCTTAGGGATGTGGCAGGACCTTTCTTGGCTTACTGGCATTTAGGGTCGGCACCTATCATTTTCTACTTGCTTCTGCATCCTGTGAATGCCTAATGTACCTTTAGGCACAGAATACTACGTTCTTAGCAGTCAGGTAAACCCATGTGAGCTAATTTTTGGGGCCTATACAGGCCGACACTTACTTCTGTATACTGTGTGAATGCCTGATGTACCTCTAGCCATCCAATAATACGTTCTTTGCTGTCAGTTAAACCCATGTGAGCTACGTTTTGGGGCCTAAACAGGCCGACACTTACTTCTGTATACTGTCAATGCCTGATGTACCTCCAGCCATCAAATACACTACGTTCTTTGGTGTCAGTTAAACCCATGTGAGCTAATTTTTTGGGCCTATACAGGCCGACACTTCTGTATACTGTGAATGCCTAATGTACATCCAGCCATCAAATACAGTACGTTCTTTGCTGTCAGTTAAACCCATGTGAGCTAATTTTTGGGGCCTATACAGGCTGACACTTACTTCTGTATCCTGTGAATTCCTAATGTACCTTCAGCCACAGAATACTACGTTATTAGCTGTCAGTTAAACCCATGTGGGCTAATTTTTGGGGACTATACAGGCTGACACTTACTTCTGTATCCTGTGAATGCCTAATGTACCTTCAGCCTCCAAATACTACATACTTAGCTGTCAGGTAAACCCATGTGAGCTAATTTTTGGGGCCTATACATGCCGACACTTACTTCTGTATACTGTGTGAATGCCTAATGTACCTCTAAACAAAACGATTCAGGATGATCATAATTGTCCGTTATGTTCCGCGGAAAGACCTTCTCTTTGCCACAAGTTCTGGTCCTGTCCCTATATCACGACATTCTGGGACCAGGTACTGACCTTCATCGGGGAAGTGACGAAGTGGCACATACCCAAATATATTGCTCCTGTTCGGTTACTGGGACAAACTTCGGGTGAATTAATGCTGACCTGGGCGGCGGGTCCCCCTCTCGGCCGGGCCCTCCTTCCCGGCCGGGCCCTCGGACCACGCCCGAAGTGCCCGACCGCTCAGTCCGCCCCTGGGTACAGGAACTGGGCTTTAAAAGCCCGTGATTGGCCCAGAAACATCAGCAAAAGCCAACGAGGGGGCAGGAGTCTTCTGGGAATGTGATTGGAGTGACTACGGAGACCAGGTTCCAATCAGAAGTGAATATGCCCCACAGTATATAAGATAGCCCCGCCTAACCCCTAGCACAGTGTAGGGTCTTTGGGTATGTGCCACTTCGTCACTTCCCCGATGAAGGTCAGTACCTGGTCCCAGAATGTCGTGATATAGGGAGAGGACCAGAACTTGTGGCAAAGAGAAGGTCTTTCCGCGGGACATAACGGACAATTATGAGCATCCTGAATCATTTTGTTTAGAGGTACATTAGGCATTCACAGGATACAGAAGTAAGTGTCGGCCTGTATAGTCCCCAAATATTAGCCCACATGGGTTTAACTGACAGCTAATAACGTAGTATTCTGTGGCTGAAGGTACATTAGGCATTCACAGGATACAGAAGTAAGTGTCAGCCTGTATAGGCCCCAAAAATTAGCTCACATGGGTTTAACTGACAGCAAAGAACGTACTGTATTTGATGGCTGGAGGTACATTAGGAATTCACAGTATACAGAAGTGTCGGCCTGTATAGGCCCCAAAATTAGCTCACATGGGTTTAACTGACACCAAAGAACGTAGTGTATTTGATGGCTGGAGGTACATTAGGCATTTCCAGTATACAGAAGTAAGTGTCGGCCTTTGTAGACCACAAAAATTAGCTCACATAGGTTTAACTGACAGCAAGGAATGTAGTATTTAAAGGATGGAAGTACATTAGGCATTCACAGGATACAGAAGTAAGTGTCGGCCTGTATAGGCCCCAAAAATTAGCTCACATGGGTTTACCTGACTGCTAAGAACGTAGTATTCTGTGGCTAAAGGTACATTAGGCATTCACAGGAAGCAGAAGCAAGTAGAAAATGTTAGGTGCCGACCCTAAATGCCAGTAAGCCAAGAAAGGTCCTGCCACATCCCTAAGGACATATGAGAAAAAAGTGTATCAAGTGGTATTGGTGTTCCAATACACCAGAGCCTAAATGAGCCCCACAGGGAACTGTGTATTCTGAGGAAACACCCAACCTGGGACTTTGTAGGCACTATGCAGGAGTTACTTGACATGAATAGATAAATAGAAGACCAATTTAATATATAATGATTTTATTAATACATGTGTACAAAATTGTTAAAAAAGACACAGATGCAAAGGCATCAAAAGACAGTCAATATAGAAAATATGTGATAAATAAAATTATGAACCATATCCTAGAGTAGTGGGGTCACCCAGGTCCAACATGTTTCGCCGACTCTGCAGACTCTGACTTAAAAAGGCTTTTTAGACACTTGGAGACCAAAATAGAGTCATTTTGACCAAAAACTTTTTTCAGGCCATTGGAGTCCAAATGGCCTGTTTTAGACAAATCAAGTCTAAAAACGGCTTTTTAAGGCTCTAAAAGACAAAAATACAGTCATTTTGACAAAAAAAATTTCAGACCTTTGGTGACCAAATGCCGTTATTTTGACTAACAAAAGGTTTTTAGACACTTGGAGACCAAAATAGAGTCATTTTGACCAAAACATTTTTTCAGGCCATTGGAGCCAAATGTCTAAAATCTTGTCTAAAACCGGCTTTTTAAAGCTCTAAAAGACAAATATATAGTCTTTTTGACTAAATTTTTTTTCTGACCTTTGGTGACCAAATGCAGTTATTTTGACTAAAAAAGGATTTTAAGACACTTGGAGACAAAAATAGAGTCATTTTGACCAAAACATTTTTTTCAGGCCATTGGTGCCCAAATGGCCGGTTTTAGACAAATCTGGTCTAAAACTGGCTTTTTAAGACACTAAAAGACAAAAATACATTCATTTTGACTAATTTTTTTTCAGACCTTTGGTGACCAAATGCAGTTATTTTGACTAGAAAAAGGCTTTTTAGACACTTGGAGACCAATATAGAGTCATTTTGACCAAAAAACTTTTTTTAGGCCATTGGAGCCAAATGTCTAAAATCTTGTCTAAAACCGGCTTTTAAGGCTCTAAAAGACAAAAAATATAGTCATTTAGACTAAAAAAACAATTTCAGACCTTTGGTGACCAAATGCAGTTATTTTGACTATAAAAGGCTTTTTAGACACTTGGAGACCAAAATAGAGTCATTTTGACCGAAAATTTATTTTCAGGCCATTGGAGCCCAAATGGCCGGTTTTAGACAAATCTTGTCTTAAACCGGCTTTTTAAAGCTCTAAAAGACAAAAATACATTCATTTTGACTTAATTTTTTTTAGACCTTTGGTGACCAAATGCAGTTATTTTGACTAAAAAAGGCTTTTAAGACACTTGGAGACCAGAATAGAGTCATTTTGACCAAAAAATGTTTTTCAGGCCATTGGAGCCAAATGACTAAAATCTTGTCTAAAACCAGCTTTTTAATGCTCTAAAAGACAAAAATATAGTCATTTGGACTAAAAAAAATTTCAGACCTTTGGTGACCAAATGCAGTTATTTTGACTACAAAAGGAGACCAAAACAGAGTCATTTTGACCAAAAAATTTTTCAGGCCAAAATTTTTTTTCAGGCCATTTTTTTTCAGGCCATTTTTTTTCCAGACCATTTTGACCAAAAAAATTTTTCAGGCGATTGGAGCCCAAATGGCCAGTTTTAGACAAATCTCTAAGGCTCTAAAAGACAAAAATACATTCATTTTGACTAAATCTATTTTTCAGACCTTTGGTGACCAAATGCAGTTATTTATGATAAAAAAGGCACTTTAGACACTTGGAGACCAAAATAGAGTCATTTTGACCAAAAAAAATTTCAGGCCATTGGAGCCAAAATGTCTAAAATCTTGTCTAAAACCGGCTTTTTAAAGCACTAAAAGACAAAAATACAGTCAATTTGAATACATTTTTTTTCAGACCTTTGGTGACCAAATGCATTTTGACTAAAAAAAGGCTTTTTAAACACTTGGAGACCAAAATAGAGTATTTTGACCAAAAAAACTTTTTTTCAGGCTATTGGAGCTCTATTTTGGTCTCCAAGTGTCTAAAAAGCCTTTTTTAGTCAAAATAACTGCATTTGGTCACCAAAGGTCTGAAAAAAATTAAGTCAAAATGAATGTATTTTTGTCTTTTAGAGCTTTAAAAAGCCGGTTTAAGACAAGATTTGTCTAAAACCGGCCATTTGGGCTCCAATGGCCTGAAAAGAAATTTTCGGTCAAAATTACTCTATTTTGGTCTCCAAGTGTCTAAAAAGCCTTTTTTAGTCAAAATAACTGCATTTGGTCACCAAAGGTTTGAAAAACTTTTTTAGTCAAAATGACTGTATTTTTGTCTTTTAGAGTCTTAAAAAGCCAGTTTTAGACAAGATAACGGCATTTTGCTCTCCAATGGCCTGAAAATTTTTTTGGTCAAAATGACTATTTTGGTCTCCAAGTGTCTAAAAATCCTTTTTTAGTCAAAATAACGGCATTTGGTCACCAAAGGTCTGAACATATTTTTTTTGTCAAAATGACTGTATTTTTGTCTTTTAGAGCCTTAAAAAGCTGTTTTTAGACTTGAATTGTCTAAAACAGGCCATTTGGGCTCCAATGGCCTGAAAAAAGTTTTTGGTCAAAATGACTCTATTTTGGTCTCCAAGTGTCTAAAAAGCCTTTTTAAGTCAGAGTCTGCAGAGTCGGCGAAACATGTTGGACCTGGGTGACCCCACTACTCTAGGATATGGTTCATTATTTTATTTATCACATATTTTATATATTGACTGTCTTTTGATGCCTTTGCATCTGTGTCTTTTTTAACAATTTTGTACACATGTATTAATAAAATCATTATATATTAAATTGGTCTTCTATTTATCTATTTATCATGCCAAGTAACTCCTGCCTACAAAGTCCCAGGTTGGGTGTTTCCTCAGAATACACAGTTCCCTGTGGGGCTCATTTAGGCTCTGGTGTATTGGAACACCAATACTACTTGATACACTTTTTTCTCATATGTCCTTAGGGATGTGGCAGGACCTTTCTTGGCTTACTGGCATTTAGGGTCGGCACCTATCATTTTCTACTTGCTTCTGCATCCTGTGAATGCCTAATGTACCTTTAGGCACAGAATACTACGTTCTTAGCAGTCAGGTAAACCCATGTGAGCTAATTTTTGGGGCCTATACAGGCCGACACTTACTTCTGTATACTGTGTGAATGCCTGATGTACCTCTAGCCATCCAATAATACGTTCTTTGCTGTCAGTTAAACCCATGTGAGCTACGTTTTGGGGCCTAAACAGGCCGACACTTACTTCTGTATACTGTCAATGCCTGATGTACCTCCAGCCATCAAATACACTACGTTCTTTGGTGTCAGTTAAACCCATGTGAGCTAATTTTTTGGGCCTATACAGGCCGACACTTCTGTATACTGTGAATGCCTAATGTACATCCAGCCATCAAATACAGTACGTTCTTTGCTGTCAGTTAAACCCATGTGAGCTAATTTTTGGGGCCTATACAGGCTGACACTTACTTCTGTATCCTGTGAATTCCTAATGTACCTTCAGCCACAGAATACTACGTTATTAGCTGTCAGTTAAACCCATGTGGGCTAATTTTTGGGGACTATACAGGCTGACACTTACTTCTGTATCCTGTGAATGCCTAATGTACCTTCAGCCTCCAAATACTACATACTTAGCTGTCAGGTAAACCCATGTGAGCTAATTTTTGGGGCCTATACATGCCGACACTTACTTCTGTATACTGTGTGAATGCCTAATGTACCTCTAAACAAAATGATTCAGGATGATCATAATTGTCCGTTATGTTCCGTGGAAAGACCTTCTCTTTGCCACAAGTTCTGGTCCTGTCCCTATATCACGACATTCTGGGACCAGGTACTGACCTTCATCGGGGAAGTGACGAAGTGGCACATACCCAAATATATTGCTCCTGTTCGGTTACTGGGACAAACTTCGGGTGAATTAATGCTGACCTGGGCGGCGGGTCCCCCTCTCGGCCGGGCCCTCCTTCCCGGCCGGGCCCTCGGACCACGCCCGAAGTGCCCGACCGCTCAGTCCGCCCCTGGGTACAGGAACTGGGCTTTAAAAGCCCGTGATTGGCCCAGAAACATCAGCAAAAGCCAATGAGGGGGCAGGAGTCTTCTGGGAACGTGATTGGAGTGACTACGGAGACCAGGTTCCAATCAGAAGTGAATACGCCCCACAGTATATAAGATAGCCCCGCCTAACCCCTAGCACAGTGTAGGGTCTTTGGGTATGTGCCACTTCGTCACTTCCCCGATGAAGGTCAGTACCTGGTCCCAGAATGTCATGATATAGGGAGAGGACCAGAACTTGTGGCAAAGAGAAGGTCTTTCCGCGGAACATAACGGACAATTATGAGCATCCTGAATCGTTTTGTTTAGAGGTACATTAGGCATTCACAGGATACAGAAGTAAGTGTTGGCCTGTATAGTCCCCAAATATTAGCCCACATGGGTTTAACTGACAGCTAATAACGTAGTATTCTGTGGCTGAAGGTACATTAGGCATTCACAGGATACAGAAGTAAGTGTCAGCCTGTATAAGCCCCAAAAATTAGCTCACATGGGTTTAACTGACAGCAAAGAACGTACTGTATTTGATGGCTGGAGGTACATTAGGAATTCACAGTATACAGAAGTGTCGGCCTGTATAGGCCCCAAAATTAGCTCACATGGGTTTAACTGACAGCAAAGAACGTAGTGTATTTGATGGCTGGAGGTACATTAGGCATTTCCAGTATACAGAAGTAAGTGTCGGCCTTTGTAGACCACAAAAATTAGCTCACATAGGTTTAACTGACAGCAAGGAACGTAGTATTTAAAGGATGGAAGTACATTAGGCATTCACAGGATACAGAAGTAAGTGTCGGCCTGTATAGGCCCCAAAAATTAGCTCACATGGGTTTACCTGACTGCTAAGAACGTAGTATTCTGTGGCTAAAGGTACATTAGGCATTCACAGGATGCAGAAGTAAGTAGAAAATGTTAGGTGCCAACCCTAAATGCCAGTAAGCCAAGAAAGGTCCTGCCACATCCCTAAGGACATATGAGAAAAAAGTGTATCAAGTGGTATTGGTGTTCCAATACACCAGAGCCTAAATGAGCCCCACAGGGAACTGTGTATTCTGAGGAAACACCCAACCTGGGACTTTGTAGGCACTAGGCAGGAGTTACTTGGAATGAATAGATAAATAGAAGACCAATTTAATATATAATGATTTTATTAATACATGTGTACAAAATTGTTAAAAAAGACACAGATGCAAAGGCATCAAAAGACAGTCAATATAGAAAATATGTGATAAATAAAATTATGAACCATATCCTAGAGTAGTGGGGTCACCCAGGTCCAACATGTTTCGCCGACTCTGCAGACTCTGACTTAAAAAGGCTTTTTAGACACTTGGAGACCAAAATAGAGTCATTTTGACCAAAAACTTTTTTCAGGCCATTGGAGTCCAAATGGCCTGTTTTAGACAAATCAAGTCTAAAAACGGCTTTTTAAGGCTCTAAAAGACAAAAATACAGTCATTTTGACAAAAAAAATTTCAGACCTTTGGTGACCAAATGCCGTTATTTTGACTAACAAAAGGTTTTTAGACACTTGGAGACCAAAATAGAGTCATTTTGCCCAAAACATTTTTTCAGGCCATTGGAGCCAAATGTCTAAAATCTTGTCTAAAACCGGCTTTTTAAGGCTCTAAAAGACAAATATATAGTCTTTTTGACTAAATTTTTTTTCTGACCTTTGGTGACCAAATGCAGTTATTTTGACTAAAAAATGATTTTAAGACACTTGGAGACAAAAATAGTCATTTTGACCAAAACATTTTTTTCAGGCCATTGGTGCCCAAATGGCCGGTTTTAGACAAATCTGGTCTAAAACTGGCTTTTTAAGACACTAAAAGACAAAAATACATTCATTTTGACTAATTTTTTTTCAGACCTTTGGTGACCAAATGCAGTTATTTTGACTAGAAAAAGGCTTTTTAGACACTTGGAGACCAATATAGAGTCATTTTGACCAAAAAACTTTTTTTAGGCCATTGGAGCCAAATGTCTAAAATCTTGTCTAAAACCGGCTTTTAAGGCTCTAAAAGACAAAAAATATAGTCATTTAGACTAAAAAAACAATTTCAGACCTTTGGTGACCAAATGCAGTTATTTTGACTATAAAAGGCTTTTTAGACACTTGGAGACCAAAATAGAGTCATTTTGACCGAAAATTTATTTTCAGGCCATTGGAGCCCAAATGGCCGGTTTTAGACAAATCTTGTCTTAAACCTGCTTTTTAATGCTCTAAAAGACAAAAATATAGTCATTTGGACTAAAAAAATTTCAGACCTTTGGTGACCAAATGCAGTTATTTTCACTACAAAAGGAGACCAAAACAGAGTCATTTTGACCAAAAAATTTTTCAGGCCAAAATTTTTTTTCAGGCCATTTTTTCAGGCCATTTTTTCCAGACCATTTTGACCAAAAAATTTTTTCAGGCGATTGGAGCCCAAATGGCCAGTTTTAGACAAATCTCTAAGGCTCTAAAAGACAAAAATACATTCATTTTGACTAAATCTATTTTTCAGGCCTTTGGTGACCAAATGCAGTTATTTATAATAAAAAAGTCACTTTAGACACTTGGAGACCAAAATAGAGTCATTTTGACAAAAAAAATGTCAGGCCATTGGAGCCAAAATGTCTAAAATCTTGTCTAAAACCGGCTTTTTAAAGCACTAAAAGACAAAAATACAGTCAATTTGAATACATTTTTTTTCAGACCTTTGGTGACCAAATGCATTTTGACTAGAAAAAGGCTTTTTAAACACTTGGAGACCAAAATAGAGTAATTTTGACCAAAAAAACTTTTTTTCATTCTATTGGAGCTCTATTTTGGTCTCCAAGTGTCTAAAAAGCCTTTTTTAGTCAAAATAACTGCATTTGGTCACCAAAGGTCTGAAAAAAATTAAGTCAAAATGAATGTATTTTTGTCTTTTAGAGCTTTAAAAAGCCGGTTTAAGACAAAATTTGTCTAAAACCGGCCATTTGGGCTCCAATGGCCTGAAAAGAAATTTTCGGTCAAAATTACTCTATTTTGGTCTCCAAGTGTCTAAAAAGCCTTTTTTAGTCAAAATAACTGCATTTGGTCACCAAAGGTTTGAAAAACTTTTTTAGTCAAAATGACTGTATTTTTGTCTTTTAGAGTCTTAAAAAGCCAGTTTTAGACAAGATAACGGCATTTTGCTCTCCAATGGCCTGAAAATTTTTTTGGTCAAAATGACTATTTTGGTCTCCAAGTGTCTAAAAATCCTTTTTTACTCAAAATAACGGCATTTGGTCACCAAAGGTCTGAACATATTTTTTTGTCAAAATGACTGTATTTTTGTCTTTTAGAGCCTTAAAAAGCTGGGTTTAGACAAGATTTGTCTAAAACTGGCCATTTGGGCTCCAATGGCCTGAAAAGATATTTTCGGTCAAAATTACTCTATTTTGGTCTCCAAGTGTCTTAAAATCCTTTTTTAGTCAAAATAACTGCATTTGGTCACCAAAGGTCAGAAAAAAAATTTAGTCAAAATGACTATATTTTTGTCTTTTAGAGCCTTAAAAAGCCGGTTTTAGACAAGATTTTAGACATTTGGCTCCAATGGCCTGCAAAAAATGTTTTGGTCAAAATGACTCTATTTTGGTCTCCAAGTGTCTAAAAACCTTTTGTTAGTCAAAATAACGGCATTTGGTCACCAAAGGTCTGAAAATTATTTTTGTCAAAATGACTGTATTTTTGTCTTTTAGAGCCTTAAAAAGCTGTTTTTAGACTTGATTTGTCTAAAACAGGCCATTTGGGCTCCAATGGCCTGAAAAAAGTTTTTGGTCAAAATGACTCTATTTTGGTCTCCAAGTGTCTAAAAAGCCTTTTTAAGTCAGAGTCTGCAGAGTCGGCGAAACATGTTGGACCTGGGTGACCCCACTACTCTAGGATATGGTTCATTATTTTATTTATCACATATTTTATATATTGACTGTCTTTTGATGCCTTTGCATCTGTGTCTTTTTTAACAATTTTGTACACATGTATTAATAAAATCATTATATATTAAATTGGTCTTCTATTTATCTATTTATCATGCCAAGTAACTCCTGCCTACAAAGTCCCAGGTTGGGTGTTTCCTCAGAATACACAGTTCCCTGTGGGGCTCATTTAGGCTCTGGTGTATTGGAACACCAATACTACTTGATACACTTTTTTCTCATATGTCCTTAGGGATGTGGCAGGACCTTTCTTGGCTTACTGGCATTTAGGGTCGGCACCTATCATTTTCTAGTTGCTTCTGCATCCTGTGAATGCCTAATGTACCTTTAGCCACAGAATACTACGTTCTTAGCAGTCAGGTAAACCCATGTGAGCTAATTTTTGGGGCCTATACAGGCCGACACTTACTTCTGTATACTGTGTGAATGCCTGATGTACCTCTAGCCATCCAATAATACGTTCTTTGCTGTCAGTTAAACCCATGTGAGCTACGTTTTGGGGCCTAAACAGGCCGACACTTACTTCTGTATACTGTCAATGCCTGATGTACCTCCAGCCATCAAATACACTACGTTCTTTGGTGTCAGTTAAACCCATGTGAGCTAATTTTTTGGGCCTATACAGGCCGACACTTCTGTATACTGTGAATGCCTAATGTACATCCAGCCATCAAATACAGTACGTTCTTTGCTGTCAGTTAAACCCATGTGAGCTAATTTTTGGGGCCTATACAGGCTGACACTTACTTCTGTATCCTTTGAATTCCTAATGTACCTTCAGCCACAGAATACTACGTTATTAGCTGTCAGTTAAACCCATGTGGGCTAATTTTTGGGGACTATACAGGCTGACACTTACTTCTGTATCCTGTGAATGCCTAATGTACCTTCAGCCTCCAAATACTACATACTTAGCTGTCAGGTAAACCCATGTGAGCTAATTTTTGGGGCCTATACATGCCGACACTTACTTCTGTATACTGTGTGAATGCCTAATGTACCTCTAAACAAAACGATTCAGGATGATCATAATTGTCCGTTATGTTCCGCGGAAAGACCTTCTCTTTGCCACAAGTTCTGGTCCTGTCCCTATAACACGACATTCTGGGACCAGGTACTGACCTTCATCGGGGAAGTGACGAAGTGGCACATACCCAAATATATTGCTCCTGTTCGGTTACTGGGACAAACTTCGGGTGAATTAATGCTGACCTGGGCGGCAGGTCCCCCTCTCGGCCGGGCCCTCCTTCCCGGCCGGGCCCTCGGACCACGCCCGAAGTGCCCGACCGCTCAGTCCGCCCCTGGGTACAGGAACTGGGCTTTAAAAGCCCGTGATTGGCCCAGAAACATCAGCAAAAGCCAATGAGGGGGCAGGAGTCTTCTGGGAACGTGATTGGAGTGACTACGGAGACCAGGTTCCAATCAGAAGTGAATACGCCCCACAGTATATAAGATAGCCCCGCCTAACCCCTAGCACAGTGTAGGGTCTTTGGGTATGTGCCACTTCGTCACTTCCCCGATGAAGGTCAGTACCTGGTCCCAGAATGTTGTGATATAGGGAGAGGACCAGAACTTGTGGCAAAGAGAAGGTCTTTCCGCGGAACATAACGGACAATTATGAGCATCCTGAATCGTTTTGTTTAGAGGTACATTAGGCATTCACAGGATACAGAAGTAAGTGTCGGCCTGTATAGTCCCCAAATATTAGCCCACATGGGTTTAACTGACAGCTAATAACGTAGTATTCTGTGGCTGGAGGTACATTAGGAATTCACAGTATACAGAAGTGTCGGCCTGTATAGGCCCCAAAATTAGCTCACATGGGTTTAACTGACAGCAAAGAACGTAGTGTATTTGATGGCTGGAGGTACATTAGGCATTTCCAGTATACAGAAGTAAGTGTCGGCCTTTGTAGACCACAAAAATTAGCTCACATAGGTTTAACTGACAGCAAGGAACGTAGTATTTAAAGGATGGAAGTACATTAGGCATTCACAGGATACAGAAGTAAGTGTCGGCCTGTATAGGCCCCAAAAATTAGCTCACATGGGTTTACCTGACTGCTAAGAACGTAGTATTCTGTGGCTAAAGGTACATTAGGCATTCACAGGATGCAGAAGTAAGTAGAAAATGTTAGGTGCCAACCCTAAATGCCAGTAAGCCAAGAAAGGTCCTGCCACATCCCTAAGGACATATGAGAAAAAAGTGTATCAAGTGGTATTGGTGTTCCAATACACCAGAGCCTAAATGAGCCCCACAGGGAACTGTGTATTCTGAGGAAACACCCAACCTGGGACTTTGTAGGCACTAGGCAGGAGTTACTTGGAATGAATAGATAAATAGAAGACCAATTTAATATATAACGATTTTATTAATACATGTGTACAAAATTGTTAAAAAAGACACAGATGCAAAGGCATCAAAAGACAGTCAATATAGAAAATATGTGATAAATAAAATTATGAACCATATCCTAGAGTAGTGGGGTCACCCAGGTCCAACATGTTTCGCCGACTCTGCAGACTCTGACTTAAAAAGGCTTTTTAGACACTTGGAGACCAAAATAGAGTCATTTTGACCAAAAACTTTTTTCAGGCCATTGGAGTCCAAATGGCCTGTTTTAGACAAATCAGGTCTAAAAACGGCTTTTTAAGGCTCTAAAAGACAAAAATACAGTCATTTTGACAAAAAAAATTTCAGACCTTTGGTGACCAAATGCCGTTATTTTGACTAACAAAAGGTTTTTAGACACTTAGAAACCAAAATAGAGTCATTTTGACCAAAACCTTTTTTTAGGCCATTGGAGCCAAATGTCTAAAATCTTGTCTAAAACCGGCTTTTTAAGGCTCTAAAAGACAAATATATAGTCTTTTTGACTAAATTTTTTTTCTGACCTTTGGTGACCAAATGCAGTTATTTTGACTAAAAAATGATTTTAAGACACTTGGAGACAAAAATAGTCATTTTGACCAAAACATTTTTTTCAGGCCATTGGTGCCCAAATGGCCAAATACAGTACGTTCTTTGCTGTCAGTTAAACCCATGTGAGCTAATTTTTGGGGCCTATACAGGCTGACACTTACTTCTGTATCCTGTGAATTCCTAATGTACCTTTAGCCACAGAATACTACGTTATTAGCTGTCAGTTAAACCCATGTGGGCTAATTTTTGGGGACTATACAGGCTGACACTTACTTCTGTATCCTGTGAATGCCTAATGTACCTTCAGCCTCCAAATACTACATACTTAGCTGTCAGGTAAACCCATATGAGCTAATTTTTGGGGCCTATACATGCCGACACTTACTTCTGTATACTGTGTGAATGCCTAATGTACCTCTAAACAAAGCGATTCAGGATGATCATAATTGTCCGTTATGTTCCGCGGAAAGACACTCTTTGCCACAAGTTCTGGTCCTGTCCCTATATCACGACATTCTGGGACCAGGTACTGACCTTCATCGGGGAAGTGACGAAGTGGCACATACCCAAATATATTGCTCCTGTTCGGTTACTGGGACAAACTTCGGGTGAATTAATGCTGACCTGGGCGGCGGGTCCCCCTCTCGGCCGGGCCCTCTTTCCCGGCCAGGCCCTCGGACCACGCCCGAAGTGCCCGACCACTCAGTCCGCCCCTGGGTACAGGAACTGGGCTTTAAAAGCCCGTGATTGGCCCAGAAACATCAGCAAAAGCCAATGAGGGGGCAGGAGTCTTCTGGGAATGTGATTGGAGTGACTACGGAGACCAGGTTCCAATCAGAAGTGAATACGCCCCACAGTATATAAGATAGCCCCGCCTAACCCCTAGCACAGTGTAGGGTCTTTGGGTATGTGCCACTTTGTCACTTCCCCCATGAAGGTCAGTACCTGGTCCCAGAATGTCGTGATATAGGGAGAGGACCAGAACTTGTGGCAAAAAGAAGGTCTTTCCGCGGAACATAACGGACAATTATGAGCATCCTGAATCATTTTGTTTAGAGGTACATTAGGCATTCACAGGATACAGAAGTAAGTGTCGGCCTGTATAGTCCCCAAATATTAGCCCACATGGGTTTAACTGACAGCTAATAACGTAGTATTCTGTGGCTGAAGGTACATTAGGCATTCACAGGATACAGAAGTAAGTGTCAGCCTGTATAGGCCCCAAAAATTAGCTCACATGGGTTTAACTGACAGCAAAGAACGTACTGTATTTGATGGCTGGAGGTACATTAGGAATTCACAGTATACAGAAGTGTCGGCCTGTATAGGCCCCAAAATTAGCTCACATGGGTTTAACTGACACCAAAGAACGTAGTGTATTTGATGGCTGGAGGTACATTAGGCATTTCCAGTATACAGAAGTAAGTGTCGGCCTTTGTAGACCACAAAAATTAGCTCACATAGGTTTAACTGACAGCAAGGAACGTAGTATTTAAAGGATGGAAGTACATTAGGCATTCACAGGATACAGAAGTAAGTGTCGGCCTGTATAGGTCCCAAAAATTAGCTCACATGGGTTTACCTGACTGCTAAGAACGTAGTATTCTGTGGCTAAAGGTACATTAGGCATTCACAGGATGCAGAAGCAAGTAGAAAATGTTAGGTGCCGACCCTAAATGCCAGTAAGCCAAGAAAGGTCCTGCCACATCCCTAAGGACATATGAGAAAAAAGTGTATCAAGTGGTATTGGTGTTCCAATACACCAGAGCCTAAATGAGCCCCACAGGGAACTGTGTATTCTGAGGAAACACCCAACCTGGGACTTTGTAGGCACTAGGCAGGAGTTACTTGGCATGAATAGATAAATAGAAGACCAATTTAATATATAATGATTTTATTAATACATGTGTACAAAATTGTTAAAAAAGACACAGATGCAAAGGCATCAAAAGACAGTCAATATAGAAAATATGTGATAAATAAAATTATGAACCATATCCTAGAGTAGTGGGGTCACCCAGGTCCAACATGTTTCGCCGACTCTGCAGACTCTGACTTAAAAAGGCTTTTTAGACACTTGGAGACCAAAATAGAGTCATTTTGACCAAAAACTTTTTTCAGGCCATTGGAGTCCAAATGGCCTGTTTTAGACAAATCAAGTCTAAAAACGGCTTTTTAAGGCTCTAAAAGACAAAAATACAGTCATTTTGACAAAAAAATTTCAGACCTTTGGTGACCAAATGCCGTTATTTTGACTAACAAAAGGTTTTTAGACACTTGGAGACCAAAATAGAGTCATTTTGACCAAAACATTTTTTCAGGCCATTGGAGCCAAATGTCTAAAATCTTGTCTAAAACCGGCTTTTTAAGGCTCTAAAAGACAAATATATAGTCTTTTTGACTAAATTTTTTTTCTGACCTTTGGTGACCAAATGCAGTTATTTTGACTAAAAAAGGATTTTAAGACACTTGGAGACAAAAATAGAGTCATTTTGACCAAAACATTTTTTTCAGGCCATTGGTGCCCAAATGGCCGGTTTTAGACAAATCTGGTCTAAAACTGGCTTTTTAAGACACTAAAAGACAAAAATACATTCATTTTGACTAATTTTTTTTCAGACCTTTGGTGACCAAATGCAGTTATTTTGACTAGAAAAAGGCTTTTTAGACACTTGGAGACCAATATAGAGTCATTTTGACCAAAAAACTTTTTTTAGGCCATTGGAGCCAAATGTCTAAAATCTTGTCTAAAACCGGCTTTTAAGGCTCTAAAAGACAAAAAATATAGTCATTTAGACTAAAAAAACAATTTCAGACCTTTGGTGACCAAATGCAGTTATTTTGACTATAAAAGGCTTTTTAGACACTTGGAGACCTAAATAGAGTCATTTTGACCGAAAATTTATTTTCAGGCCATTGGAGCCCAAATGGCCGGTTTTAGACAAATCTTGTCTTAAACCTGCTTTTTAATGCTCCAAAAGACAAAAATATAGTCATTTGGACTAAAAAATATTTCAGACCTTTGGTGACCAAATGCAGTTATTTTGACTACAATAGGAGACCAAAACAGAGTCATTTTGACCAAAAAATTTTTCAGGCCAAAATTTTTTTTCAGGCCATTTTTTTTCAGGCCATTTTTTTTCCAGACCATTTTGACCAAAAAATTTTTTCAGGCGATTGGAGCCCAAATGGCCAGTTTTAGACAAATCTCTAAGGCTCTAAAAGACAAAAATACATTCATTTTGACTAAATCTATTTTTCAGGCCTTTGGTGACCAAATGCAGTTATTTATAATAAAAAAGTCACTTTAGACACTTGGAGACCAAAATAGAGTCATTTTGACCAAAAAAATTTCAGGCCATTGGAGCCAAAATGTCTAAAATCTTGTCTAAAACCGGCTTTTTAAAGCACTAAAAGACAAAAATACAGTCAATTTGAATACATTTTTTTTCAGACCTTTGGTGACCAAATGCATTTTGACTAGAAAAAGGCTTTTTAAACACTTGGAGACCAAAATAGAGTAATTTTGACCAAAAAAACTTTTTTTCATTCTATTGGAGCTCTATTTTGGTCTCCAAGTGTCTAAAAAGCCTTTTTTAGTCAAAATAACTGCATTTGGTCACCAAAGGTCTGAAAAAAATTAAGTCAAAATGAATGTATTTTTGTCTTTTAGAGCTTTAAAAAGCCGGTTTAAGACAAGATTTGTCTAAAACCGGCCATTTGGGCTCCAGTGGCCTGAAAAGAAATTTTCGGTCAAAATTACTCTATTTTGGTCTCCAAGTGTCTAAAAAGCCTTTTTTAGTCAAAATAACTGCATTTGGTCACCAAAGGTTTGAAAAACTTTTTTAGTCAAAATGACTGTATTTTTGTCTTTTAGAGTCTTAAAAAGCCAGTTTTAGACAAGATAACGGCATTTTGCTCTCCAATGGCCTGAAAATTTTTTTGGTCAAAATGACTATTTTGGTCTCCAAGTGTCTAAAAATACTTTTTTAGTCAAAATAACGGCATTTGGTCACCAAAGGTCTGAACATATTTTTTTTGTCAAAATGACTGTATTTTTGTCTTTTAGAGCCTTAAAAAGCTGGGTTTAGACAAGATTTGTCTAAAACTGGCCATTTGGGCTCCAATGGCCTGAAAAGATATTTATTTTTCTCTATTTTGGTCTCCAAGTGTCTTAAAATCCTTTTTTAGTCAAAATAACTGCATTTGGTCACCAAAGGTCAGAAAAAAAATTTAGTCAAAATGACTATATTTTTGTCTTTTAGAGCCTTAAAAAGCCGGTTTTAGACAAGATTTTAGACATTTGGCTCCAATGGCCTGCAAAAAATGTTTTGGTCAAAATGACTCTATTTTGGTCTCCAAGTGTCTAAAAACCTTTTGTTAGTCAAAATAACGGCATTTGGTCACCAAAGGTCTGAAAATTATTTTTGTCAAAATGACTGTATTTTTGTCTTTTAGAGCCTTAAAAAGCTGTTTTTAGACTTGATTTGTCTAAAACAGGCCATTTGGGCTCCAATGGCCTGAAAAAAGTTTTTGGTCAAAATGACTCTATTTTGGTCTCCAAGTGTCTAAAAAGCCTTTTTAAGTCAGAGTCTGCAGAGTCGGCGAAACATGTTGGACCTGGGTGACCCCACTACTCTAGGATATGGTTCATTATTTTATTTATCACATATTTTATATATTGACTGTCTTTTGATGCCTTTGCATCTGTGTCTTTTTTAACAATTTTGTTAAACCTTTTTTTAAATTTTGTATGTACCTTCAGCCTCCAAATACTACATACTTAGCTGTCAGGTAAACCCATGTGAGCTAATTTTTGGGGCCTATACATGCCGACACTTACTTCTGTATACTGTGTGAATGCCTAATGTACCTCTAAACAAAACGATTCAGGATGATCATAATTGTCCGTTATGTTCCGCGGAAAGACCTTCTCTTTGCCACAAGTTCTGGTCCTGTCCCTATTTTACCTGACAGCTAAGTATGTAGTATTTGGAGGCTGAAGGTACATTAGGCATTCACAGGATACAGAAGTAAGTGTCAGCCTGTATAGTCCCCAAAAATTAGCCCACATGGGTTTAACTGACAGCTAATAACGTAGTATTCTGTGGCTGAAGGTACATTAGGAATTCACAGGATACAGAAGTAAGTGTCAGCCTGTATAGGCCCCAAAAATTAGCTCACATGGGTTTAACTGACAGCAAAGAACGTACTGTATTTGATGGCTGGATGTACATTAGGCATTCACAGTATACAGAAGTGTCGGCCTGTATAGGCCCAAAAAATTAGCTCACATGGGTTTAACTGACACCAAAGAACGTAGTGTATTTGATGGCTGGAGGTACATCAGGCATTGACAGTATACAGAAGTAAGTGTCGGCCTGTTTAGGCCCCAAAACGTAGCTCACATGGGTTTAACTGACAGCAAAGAACGTATTATTGGATGGCTAGAGGTACATCAGGCATTCACACAGTATACAGAAGTAAGTGTCGGCCTGTATAGGCCCCAAAAATTAGCTCACATGGGTTTACCTGACTGCTAAGAACGTAGTATTTTGTGGCTAAAGGTACATTAGGCATTCACATGAACAAGCAGGATAAGAGTTGGCGCATCACACATACCTATATAGCATCAAGGGGTATGCAGTTCATGTATAGTCATTAATCTGGTGTAGTTGATGGCTGAAATAGATTACACTCAGGGCCAGCTCAGCTGCAGAGAGAAGTCAGCTCTGAAAGTGAAAATAAAAACAAAAAGCAGAGCGCCTCTAAGTGTTATCAGTTTAATTAAAAGGGTAATGCAGGTACAGGAAAACTGCTCACATTTAAAACAGTATAAAATAGCTCATCTGTTAGGTGGTCTGCAGGAACACAGGGGTCCACGGCTGGATGTTAGTAGCTCCAAGAGATGGTGCAGGGGATGCTGAAGGAGGGAGATGTCTGGAGAGCCAAGAGACCAGATAGTAGGATGGTCAGCAGCTTCAGGAAGGTGTTCTGTTCCTCAGGGAGACACCTGGTGAGCCGAGAGACCGTTAGGTAGAATGGCTGTCGCCTTCAGAAGGGCGCCCTGCTCCTCAGTACATCCGGCGCCAACAGATAGGGGAGCCCAGCGTGACAGATCCAGCAGCCAAACGCACAACGCGTTTCCGAGCGAGCGCAGTAGCCTCACAGGGCGTGCGCGCTCCTTTCTCAAGTGCAGTGGCATGACACAGAAGAGCTGGACAAGTTTATAGGAAGCCAGCACTCACGCTGGGTGGATACAGATGGACTTAAAGTGGCCATTGTAAATGGGCTGGACAGTGGGACCACAATACTTAAAGCGGCAATAAGAAAATAAACACAAAAAAAAAAAATGGTTATTTAACAAGGTAAAAAGACATACATCGGCTCTAATCATAATATGGTGTTAACATCTAGCTCTTCGTTTAAACCCTTGGGTGAAAGTGAATCCAGGGTATAGATCCAAAATGTCTCTCGTTGGCATAATTTGGCAAATCGTTCGGCCTCAGAGGGAAGTTTGGGGATAGACTCTATTACCCAAACCTCCAATCCTGATGTGGACTTGTTGTGGAACTCGAGGAAATGGCGTGGTACGCTATGTTGGTCACAACCCTCCTCCACAAACCTGCGATGGCGACCAAATCGTTGCCGTAGTGGGCGGATGGTGCGACCAACATAGAGTAGTCCACAGGGACAGGTCAGGCAGTAGATCACGTAATCAGTAGAACAGTTGTAGAATTCTTGGGCATTCACAGGATGCAGAAGCAACTAGAAAATGATAGGTGCCGACCCTAAATGCCAGTAAGCCAAGAAAGGTCCTGCCACATCCCTAAGGACATATGAGAAAAAAGTGTATCAAGTAGTATTGGTGTTCCAATACACCAGAGCCTAAATGAGCCCCACAGGGAACTGTGTATTCTGAGGAAACACCCAACCTGGGACTTTGTAGGCAGGAGTTACTTGGCATGATAAATAGATAAATAGAAGACCAATTTAATATATAATGATTTTATTAATACATGTGTACAAAATTGTTAAAAAAGACACAGATGCAAAGGCATCAAAAGACAGTCAATATATAAAATATGTGATAAATAAAATAATGAACCATATCCTAGAGTAGTGGGGTCACCCAGATCCAACATGTTTCGCCGACTCTGCAGACTCTGACTTAAAAAGGCTTTTTAGACACTTGGAGACCAAAATAGAGTCATTTTGACCAAAAACTTTTTTCAGGCCATTGGAGCCCAAATGGCCTGTTTTAGACAAATCAAGTCTAAAAACAGCTTTTTAAGGCTCTAAAAGACAAAAATACAGTCATTTTGACAAAAATAATTTTCAGACCTTTGGTGACCAAATGCCGTTATTTTGACTAACAAAAGGTTTTTAGACACTTGGAGACCAAAATAGAGTCATTTTGACCAAAACATTTTTTGCAGGCCATTGGAGCCAAATGTCTAAAATCTTGTCTAAAACCGGCTTTTTAAGGCTCTAAAAGACAAAAATATAGTCATTTTGACTAAATTTTTTTTCTGACCTTTGTTGACCAAATGCAGTTATTTTGACTAAAAAAGGATTTTAAGACACTTGGAGACCAAAATAGAGTAATTTTGACCGAAAATATCTTTTCAGGCCATTGGAGCCCAAATGGCCAGTTTTAGACAAATCTTGTCTAAACCCAGCTTTTTAAGGCTCTAAAAGACAAAAATACAGTCATTTTGACAAAAAAATATGTTCAGACCTTTGGTGACCAAATGCCGTTATTTTGACTAAAAAAGGATTTTTAGACACTTGGAGACCAAAATAGTCATTTTGACCAAAAAAATTTTCAGGCCATTGGAGAGCAAAATGCCGTTATCTTGTCTAAAACTGGCTTTTTAAGACTCTAAAAGACAAAAATACAGTCATTTTGACTAAAAAAGTTTTTCAAACCTTTGGTGACCAAATGCAGTTATTTTGACTAAAAACGGCTTTTTAGACACTTGGAGACCAAAATAGAGTAATTTTGACCGAAAATTTCTTTTCAGGCCATTGGAGCCCAAATGGCCGGTTTTAGACAAATCTTGTCTTAAACCGGCTTTTTAAAGCTCTAAAAGACAAAAATACATTCATTTTGACTCAATTTTTTTCAGACCTTTGGTGACCAAATGCAGTTATTTTGACTAAAAAAGGCTTTTAAGACACTTGGAGACCAGAATAGAGTCATTTTGACCAAAAAATGTTTTTCAGGCCATTGGAGCCAAATGTCTAAAATCTTGTCTAAAACCAGCTTTTTAATCCTCTAAAAGACAAAAATATAGTCATTTGGACTAAAAAAAATTTCAGACCTTTGGTGACCAAATGCAGTTATTTTGACTACAAAAGGAGACCAAAACAGAGTCATTTTGACCAAAAAATTTTTCAGGCCAAAATTTTTTTTCAGGCCATTTTTTTTCAGGCCATTTTTTTCCAGACCATTTTGACCAAAAAATTTTTTCAGGCGATTGGAGCCCAAATGGCCAGTTTTAGACAAATCTCTAAGGCTCTAAAAGACAAAAATACATTCATTTTGACTAAATCTACTTTTCAGGCCTTTGGTGACCAAATGCAGTTATTTATAATAAAAAAGTCACTTTAGACACTTGGAGACCAAAATAGAGTCATTTTGACCAAAAAAATTTCAGGCCATTGGAGCCAAAATGTTTAAAATCTTGTCTAAAACCGGCTTTTTAAAGCACTAAAAGACAAAAATACAGTCAATTTGAATACATTTTTTTTCAGACCTTTGGTGACCAAATGCAGTTATTTTGACTAGAAAAAGGCTTTTTAAACACTTGGAGACCAAAATAGAGTAATTTTGACCAAAAAAACTTTTTTTCATTCTATTGGAGCTCTATTTTGGTCTCCAAGTGTCTAAAAAGCCTTTTTTAGTCAAAATAACTGCATTTGGTCACCAAAGGTCTGAAAAAAATTAAGTCAAAATGAATGTATTTTCGTCTTTTAGAGCTTTAAAAAGCCGGTTTAAGACAAGATTTGTCTAAAACCGGCCATTTGGGCTCCAATGGCCTGAAAAGAAATTTTCGGTCAAAATTACTCTATTTTGGTCTCCAAGTGTCTAAAAAGCCTTTTTTAGTCAAAATAACTGCATTTGGTCACCAAAGGTTTGAAAAACTTTTTTAGTCAAAATGACTGTATTTTTGTCTTTTAGAGTCTTAAAAAGCCAGTTTTAGACAAGATAACGGCATTTTGCTCTCCAATGGCCTGAAAATTTTTTTGGTCAAAATGACTATTTTGGTCTCCAAGTGTCTAAAAATCCTTTTTTAGTCAAAATAACGGCATTTGGTCACCAAAGGTCTGAACATATTTTTTTTGTCAAAATGACTGTATTTTTGTCTTTTAGAGCCTTAAAAAGCTGGGTTTAGACAAGATTTGTCTAAAACTGGCCATTTGGGCTCCAATGGCCTGAAAAGATATTTTCGGTCAAAATTACTCTATTTTGGTCTCCAAGTGTCTTAAAATCCTTTTTTAGTCAAAATAACTGCATTTGGTCACCAAAGGTCAGAAAAAAAATTTAGTCAAAATGACTATATTTTTGTCTTTTAGAGCCTTAAAAAGCCGGTTTTAGACAAGATTTTAGACATTTGGCTCCAATGGCCTGCAAAAAATGTTTTGGTCAAAATGACTCTATTTTGGTCTCCAAGTGTCTAAAAACCTTTTGTTAGTCAAAATAACGGCATTTGGTCACCAAAGGTCTGAAAATTATTTTTGTCAAAATGACTGTATTTTTGTCTTTTAGAGCCTTAAAAAGCTGTTTTTAGACTTGATTTGTCTAAAACAGGCTATTTGGGCTCCAATGGCCTGAAAAAAGTTTTTAGTCAAAATGACTCTATTTTGGTCTCCAAGTGTCTAAAAAGCATTTTTAAGTCAGAGTCTGCAGAGTCGGCGAAACATGATGGACCTGGGTGACCCCACTACTCTAGGATATGGTTCATTATTTTATTTATCACATATTTTATATATTGACTGTCTTTTGATGCCTTTGCATCTGTGTCTTTTTTAACAATTTTATACACATGTATTAATAAAATCATTATATATTAAATTGGTCTTCTATTTATCTATTTATCATGCCAAGTAACTCCTGCCTACAAAGTCCCAGGTTGGGTGTTTCCTCAGAATACACAGTTCCCTGTGGGGCTCATTTAGGCTCTGGTGTATTGGAACACCAATACTACTTGATACACTTTTTTCTCATATGTCCTTAGGGATGTGGCAGGACCTTTCTTGGCTTACTGGCATTTAGGGTCGGCACCTATCATTTTCTACTTGCTTCTGCATCCTGTGAATGCCTAATGTACCTTTATCCACAGAATACTACGTTCTTAGCAGTCAGGTAAACCCATGTGAGCTAATTTTTGGGGCCTATACAGGCCGACACTTACTTCTGTATACTGTGTGAATGCCTGATGTACCTCTAGCCATCCAATAATACGTTCTTTGCTGTCAGTTAAACCCATGTGAGCTACGTTTTGGGGCCTAAACAGGCCGACACTTACTTCTGTATACTGTCAATGCCTGATGTACCTCCAGCCATCAAATACACTACGTTCTTTGGTGTCAGTTAAACCCATGTGAGCTAATTTTTTGGGCCTATACAGGCCGACACTTCTGTATACTGTGAATGCCTAATGTACATCCAGCCATCAAATACAGTACGTTCTTTGCTGTCAGTTAAACCCATGTGAGCTAATTTTTGGGGCCTATACAGGCTGACACTTACTTCTGTATCCTGTGAATTCCTAATGTACCTTCAGCCACAGAATACTACGTTATTAGCTGTCAGTTAAACCCATGTGGGCTAATTTTTGGGGACTATACAGGCTGACACTTACTTCTGTATCCTGTGAATGCCTAATGTACCTTCAGCCTCCAAATACTACATACTTAGCTGTCAGGTAAACCCATGTGAGCTAATTTTTGAGGCCTATACATGCCGACACTTACTTCTGTATACTGTGTGAATGCCTAATGTACCTCTAAACAAAACGATTCAGGATGATCATAATTGTCCGTTATGTTCCGCGGAAAGACCTTCTCTTTGCCACAAGTTCTGGTCCTGTCCCTATATCACGACATTCTGGGACCAGGTACTGACCTTCATCGGGGAAGTGACGAAGTGGCACATACCCAAATATATTGCTCCTGTTCGGTTACTGGGACAAACTTCGGGTGAATTAATGCTGACCTGGGCGGCGGGTCCCCCTCTCGGCCGGGCCCTCCTTCCCGGCCGGGCCCTCGGACCACGCCCGAAGTGCCCGACCGCTCAGTCCGTCCCTGGGTACAGGAACTGGGCTTTAAAAGCCCGTGATTGGCCCAGAAACATCAGCAAAAGCCAATGAGGGGGCAGGAGTCTTCTGGGAACGTGATTGGAGTGACTACGGAGACCAGGTTCCAATCAGAAGTGAATACGCCCCACAGTATATAAGATAGCCCCGCCTAACCCCTAGCACAGTGTAGGGTCTTTGGGTATGTGCCACTTCGTCACTTCCCTGATGAAGGTCAGTACCTGGTCCCAGAATGTCGTGATATAGGGAGAGGACCAGAACTTGTGGCAAAGAGAAGGTCTTTCCGCGGAACATAACGGACAATTATGAGCATCTTGAATCGTTTTGTTTAGAGGTACATTAGGCATTCACAGGATACAGAAGTAAGTGTCGGCCTGTATAGTCCCCAAATATTAGCCCACATGGGTTTAACTGACAGCTAATAACGTAGTATTCTGTGGCTGAAGGTACATTAGGCATTCACAGGATACAGAAGTAAGTGTCAGCCTGTATAAGCCCCAAAAATTAGCTCACATGGGTTTAACTGACAGCAAAGAACGTACTGTATTTGATGGCTGGAGGTACATTAGGAATTCACAGTATACAGAAGTGTCGGCCCGTATAGGCCCCAAAATTAGCTCACATGGGTTTAACTGACAGCAAAGAACGTAGTGTATTTGATGGCTGGAGGTACATTAGGCATTTCCAGTATACAGAAGTAAGTGTCGGCCTTTGTAGACCACAAAAATTAGCTCACATAGGTTTAACTGACAGCAAGGAACGTAGTATTTAAAGGATGGAAGTACATTAGGCATTCACAGGATACAGAAGTAAGTGTCGGCCTGTATAGGCCCCAATAATTAGCTCACATGGGTTTACCTGACTGCTAAGAACGTAGTATTCTGTGGCTAAAGGTACATTAGGCATTCACAGGATGCAGAAGCAAGTAGAAAATGTTAGGTGCCGACCCTAAATGCCAGTAAGCCAAGAAAGGTCCTGCCACATCCCTAAGGACATATGAGAAAAAAGTGTATCAAGTGGTATTGGTGTTCCAATACACCAGAGCCTAAATGAGCCCCACAGGGAACTGTGTATTCTGAGGAAACACCCAACCTGTGACTTTGTAGGCACTAGGCAGGAGTTACTTGGCATGAATAGATAAATAGAAGACCAATTTAATATATAATGATTTTATTAATACATGTGTACAAAATTGTTAAAAAAGACACAGATGCAAAGGCATCAAAAGACAGTCAATATAGAAAATATGTGATAAATAAAATTATGAACCATATCCTAGAGTAGTGGGGTCACCCAGGTCCAACATGTTTCGCCGACTCTGCAGACTCTGACTTAAAAAGGCTTTTTAGACACTTGGAGACCAAAATAGAGTCATTTTGACCAAAAAAAATTTCAGGCCATTGGAGCCAAAATGTCTAAAATCTTGTCTAAAACCGGCTTTTTAAAGCACTAAAAGACAAAAATACAGTCATTTTGAATACATGTTTTTCAGACCGTTGGTGACCAAATGCAATTTGACTAGAAAAAGGCTTTTTAAACACTTGGAGACCAACATAGAGTATTTTGACCAAAAAAACTTTTTTTCAGGCTATTGGAGCTCTATTTTGGTCTCCAAGTGTCTAAAAAGCCTTTTTTAGTCAAAATAACTGCATTTGGTCACCAAAGGTCTGAAAAAAATTAAGTCAAAATGAATGTATTTTTGTCTTTTAGAGCTTTAAAAAGCCGGTTTAAGACAAGATTTGTCTAAAACCGGCCATTTGGGCTCCAATGGCCAGAAAAGAAATTTTCGGTCAAAATTACTCTATTTTGGTCTCCAAGTGTCTAAAAAGCCTTTTTTAGTCAAAATAACTGCATTTGGTCACCAAAGGTTTGAAAAACTTTTTTAGTCAAAATGACTGCATTTTTGTCTTTTAGAGTCTTAAAAAGCCAGTTTTAGACAAGATAACGGCATTTTGCTCTCCAATGGCCTGAAAATTTTTTTGGTCAAAATGACTATTTTGGTCTCCAAGTGTCTAAAAATCCTTTTTTAGTCAAAATAACGGCATTTGGTCACCAAAGGTCTGAACATATTTTTTTTGTCAAAATTACTGTATTTTTGTCTTTTAGAGCCTTAAAAAGCTGGGTTTAGACAAGATTTGTCTAAAACTGGCCATTTGGGCTCCAATGGCCTGAAAAGATATTTTCGGTCAAAATTACTCTATTTTGGTCTCCAAGTGTCTTAAAATCCTTTTTTAGTCAAAATAACTGCATTTGGTCACCAAAGGTCAGAAAAAAAATTTAGTCAAAATGACTATATTTTTGTCTTTTAGAGCCTTAAAAAGCCGGTTTTAGACAAGATTTTAGACATTTGGCTCCAATGGCCTGCAAAAAATGTTTTGGTCAAAATGACTCTAATTTGGTCTCCAAGTGTCTAAAAACCTTTTGTTAGTCAAAATAACGGCATTTGGTCACCAAAGGTCTGAAAATTATTTTTGTCAAAATGACTGTATTTTTGTCTTTTAGAGCCTTAAAAAGCTGTTTTTAGACTTGATTTGTCTAAAACAGGCCATTTGGGCTCCAATGGCCTGAAAAAAGTTTTTGGTCAAAATGACTCTATTTTGGTCTCCAAGTGTCTAAAAAGCCTTTTTAAGTCAGAGTCTGCAGAGTCGGCGAAACATGTTGGACCTGGGTGACCCCACTACTCTAGGATATGGTTCATTATTTTATTTATCACATATTTTATATATTGACTGTCTTTTGATGCCTTTGCATCTGTGTCTTTTTTAACAATTTTGTACACATGTATTAATAAATCATTATATATTAAATTGGTCTTCTATTTATCTATTTATCATGCCAAGTAACTCCTGCCTACAAAGTCCCAGGTTGGGTGTTTCCTCAGAATACACAGTTCCCTGTGGGGCTCATTTAGGCTCTGGTGTATTGAAACACCAATACTACTTGATACACTTTTTTCTCATATGTCCTTAGGGATGTGGCAGGACCTTTCTTGGCTTACTGGCATTTAGGGTCGGCACCTATCATTTTCTACTTGCTTCTGCATCCTGTGAATGCCTAATGTACCTTTAGCCACAGAATACTACGTTCTTAGCAGTCAGGTAAACCCATGTGAGCTAATTTTTGGGGCCTATACAGGCCGACACTTACTTCTGTATACTGTGTGAATGCCTGATGTACCTCTAGCCATCCAATAATACGTTCTTTGCTGTCAGTTAAACCCATGTGAGCTACGTTTTGGGGCCTAAACAGGCCGACACTTACTTCTGTATACTGTCAATGCCTGATGTACCTCCAGCCATCAAATACACTACATTCTTTGGTGTCAGTTAAACCCATGTGAGCTAATTTTTTGGGCCTATACAGGCCGACACTTACTTCTGTATCCTCTGAATGCCTAATGTACTTCCATCCTTTAAATACTACGTTCCTTGCTGTCAGTTAAACCTATGTGAGCTAATTTTTGGGGTCTATAAAGGCCGACACTTACTTCTGTATACTGGAAATGCGTAATGTACCTCCAGCCATCAAATACACCACGTTCTTTGCTGTCAGTTAAACCCATGTGAGCTAATTTTTGGGGCCTATACAGGCCGACACTTCTGTATACTGTGAATGCCTAATGTACATCCAGCCATCAAATACAGTACGTTCTTTGCTGTCAGTTAAACCCATGTGAGCTAATTTTTGGGGCCTATACAGGCTGACACTTACTTCTGTATCCTGTGAATTCCTAATGTACCTTCAGCCACAGAATACTACGTTATTAGCTGTCAGTTAAACCCATGTGGGCTAATTTTTGGGGACTATACAGGCTGACACTTACTTCTGTATCCTGTGAATGCCTAATGTACCTTCAGCCTCCAAATACTACATACTTAGCTGTCAGGTAAACCCATGTGAGCTAATTTTTGGGGCCTATACATGCCGACACTTACTTCTGTATACTGTGTGAATGCCTAATGTACCTCTAAACAAAACGATTCAGGATGATCATAATTGTCCGTTATGTTCCGCGGAAAGACCTTCTCTTTGCCACAAGTTCTGGTCCTGTCCCTATATCACGACATTCTGGGACCAGGTACTGACCTTCATTGGGGAAGTCACGAAGTGGCACATACCCAAATATATTGCTCCTGTTCGGTTACTGGGACAAACTTCGGGTGAATTAATGCTGACCTGGGCGGCGGGTCTTCCTCTCGGCTGGGCCCTCCTTCCCGGCCGGGCCCTCGGACCACGCCCGAAGTGGCCGACCGCTCAGTCCGCCCCTGGGTACAGGATCTGGGCTTTAAAAGCCCGTGATTGGCCCAGAAACATCAGCAAAAGCCAATGAGGGGGCAGGAGTCTTCTGGGAACATGATTGGAGTGACTACGGAGACCAGGTTCCAATCAGAAGTGAATACGCCCCACAGTATATAAGATAGCCCCGCCTAACCCCTAGCACAGTCTTTGGGTATGTGCCACTTCGTCACTTCCCCGATGAAGGTCAGTACCTGGTCCCAGAATGTCGTGATATAGGGAGAGGACCAGAACTTGTGGAAAAGAGAAGGTCTTTCCGCGGAACATAACGGACAATTATGAGCATCCTGAATCATTTTGTTTAGAGGTACATTAGGCATTCACAGGATACAGAAGTAAGTGTCGGCCTGTATAGTCCCCAAATATTAGCCCACATGGGTTTAACTGACAGCTAATAACGTAGTATTCTGTGGCTGAAGGTACATTAGGCATTCACAGGATACAGAAGTAAGTGTCAGCCTGTATAGGCCCCAAAAATTAGCTCACATGGGTTTAACTGACAGCAAAGAACGTACTGTATTTGATGGCTGGAGGTACATTAGGAATTCACAGTATACAGAAGTGTCGGCCTGTATAGGCCCCAAAATTAGCTCACATGGGTTTAACTGACACCAAAGAACGTAGTGTATTTGATGGCTGGAGGTACATTAGGCATTTCCAGTATACAGAAGTAAGTGTCGGCCTTTGTAGACCACAAAAATTAGCTCACATAGGTTTAACTGACAGCAAGGAACGTAGTATTTAAAGGATGGAAGTACATTAGGCATTCACAGGATACAGAAGTAAGTGTCGGCCTGTATAGGCCCAAAAAATTAGCTCACATGGGTTTACCTGACTGCTAAGAACGTAGTATTCTGTGGCTAAAGGTACATTAGGCATTCACAGGATGCAGAAGCAAGTAGAAAATGTTAGGTGCCGACCCTAAATGCCAGTAAGCCAAGAAAGGTCCTGCCACATCCCTAAGGACATATGAGAAAAAAGTGTATCAAGTGGTATTGGTGTTCCAATACACCAGAGCCTAAATGAGCCCCACAGGGAACTGTGTATTCTGAGGAAACACCCAACCTGGGACTTTGTAGGCACTAGGCAGGAGTTACTTGGCATGAATAGATAAATAGAAGACCAATTTAATATATAATGATTTTATTAATACATGTGTACAAAATTGTTAAAAAAGACACAGATGCAAAGGCATCAAAAGACAGTCAATATAGAAAATATGTGATAAATAAAATTATGAACCATATCCTAGAGTAGTGGGGTCACCCAGGTCCAACATGTTTCGCCGACTCTGCAGACTCTGACTTAAAAAGGCTTTTTAGACACTTGGAGACCAAAATAGAGTCATTTTGACCAAAAACTATTTTCAGGCCATTGGAGTCCAAATGGCCTGTTTTAGACAAATCAAGTCTAAAAACGGCTTTTTAAGGCTCTAAAAGACAAAAATACAGTCATTTTGACAAAAAAATTTCAGACCTTTGGTGACCAAATGCCGTTATTTTGACTAACAAAAGGTTTTTAGACACTTGGAGACCAAAATAGAGTCATTTTGACCAAAACATTTTTTCAGGCCATTGGAGCCAAATGTCTAAAATCTTGTCTAAAACCGGCTTTTTAAGGCTCTAAAAGACAAATATATAGTCTTTTTGACTAAATTTTTTTTTCTGACCTTTGGTGACCAAATGCAGTTATTTTGACTAGAAAAAGGCTTTTTAGACACTTGGAGACCAATATAGAGTCATTTTGACCAAAAAACTTTTTTTAGGCCATTGGAGCCAAATGTCTAAAATCTTGTCTAAAACCGGCTTTTAAGGCTCTAAAAGACAAAAAATATAGTCATTTAGACTAAAAAAACAATTTCAGACCTTTGGTGACCAAATGCAGTTATTTTGACTATAAAAGGCTTTTTAGACACTTGGAGACCAAAATAGAGTCATTTTGACCTAAAATTTATTTTCAGGCCATTGGAGCCCAAATGGCCGGTTTTAGACAAATCTTGTCTTAAACCGGCTTTTTAAAGCTCTAAAAGACAAAAATACATTCATTTTGACTTAATTTTTTTCAGACCTTTGGTGACCAAATGCAGTTATTTTGACTAAAAAAGGCTTTTAAGACACTTGGAGACCAGAATAGAGTCATTTTGACCAAAAAATGTTTTTCAGGCCATTGGAGCCAAATGTCTAAAATCTTGTCTAAAACCAGCTTTTTAATGCTCTAAAAGACAAAAATATAGTCATTTGGACTAAAAAAAATTTCAGACCTTTGGTGACCAAATGCAATTATTTTGACTACAAAAGGAGACCAAAACAGAGTCATTTTGACCAAAAAAATTTTCAGGCCAAAATTTTTTTTCAGGCCATTTTTTTTCAGGCCATTTTTTTTCCAGACCATTTTGACCAAAAAATTTTTTCAGGCGATTGGAGCCCAAATGGCCAGTTTTAGACAAATCTCTAAGGCTCTAAAAGACAAAAATACATTCATTTTGACTAAATCTATTTTTCAGACCTTTGGTGACCAAATGCAGTTATTTATGATAAAAAAGGCACTTTAGACACTTGGAGACCAAAATAGAGTCATTTTGACCAAAAAAAATTTCAGGCCATTGGAGCCAAAATGTCTAAAATCTTGTCTAAAACCGGCTTTTTAAAGCACTAAAAGACAAAAATACAGGCAATTTGAATACATTTTTTTTCAGACCTTTGGTGACCAAATGCATTTTGACTAGAAAAAGACTTTTTAAACACTTGGAGACCAAAATAGAGTAATTTTGACCAAAAAAACTTTTTTTCAGGCTATTGGAGCTCTATTTTGGTCTCCAAGTGTCTAAAAAGCCTTTTTTAGTCAAAATAACTGCATTTGGTCACCAAAGGTCTGAAAAAAATTAAGTCAAAATGAATGTATTTTTGTCTTTTAGAGCTTTAAAAAGCCGGTTTAAGACAAGATTTGTCTAAAACCGGCCATTTGGGCTCCAATGGCCTGAAAAGAAATTTCCGGTCAAAATTACTCTATTTTGGTCTCCAAGTGTCTAAAAAGCCTTTTTTAGTCAAAATAACTGCATTTGGTCACCAAAGGTTTGAAAAACTTTTTTAGTCAAAATGACTGTATTTTTGTCTTTTAGAGTCTTAAAAAGCCAGTTTTAGACAAGATAACGGCATTTTGCTCTCCAATGGCCTGAAAATTTTTTTGGTCAAAATGACTATTTTGGTCTCCAAGTGTCTAAAAATCCTTTTTTAGTCAAAATAACGGCATTTGGTCACCAAAGGTCTGAACATATTTTTTTGTCAAAATGACTGTATTTTTGTCTTTTAGAGCCTTAAAAAGCTGGGTTTAGACAAGATTTGTCTAAAACTGGCCATTTGGGCTCCAATGGCCTGAAAAGATATTTTCGGTCAAAATTACTCTATTTTGGTCTCCAAGTGTCTTAAAATCCTTTTTTAGTCAAAATAACTGCATTTGGTCACCAAAGGTCAGAAAAAAAATTTAGTCAAAATGACTATATTTTTGTCTTTTAGAGCCTTAAAAAGCCGGTTTTAGACAAGATTTTAGACATTTGGCTCCAATGGCCTGCAAAAAATGTTTTGGTCAAAATGACTCTATTTTGGTCTCCAAGTGTCTAAAAACCTTTTGTTAGTCAAAATAACGGCATTTGGTCACCAAAGGTCTGAAAATTATTTTTGTCAAAATGACTGTATTTTTGTCTTTTAGAGCCTTAAAAAGCTGTTTTTAGACTTGATTTGTCTAAAACAGGCTATTTGGGCTCCAATGGCCTGAAAAAAGTTTTTGGTCAAAATGACTCTATTTTGGTCTCCAAGTGTCTAAAAAGCATTTTTAAGTCAGAGTCTGCAGAGTCGGCGAAACATGTTGGACCTGGGTGACCCCACTACTCTAGGATATGGTTCATTATTTTATTTATCACATATTTTATATATTGACTGTCTTTTGATGCCTTTGCATCTGTGTCTTTTTTAACAATTTTGTACACATGTATTAATAAATCATTATATATTAAATTGGTCTTCTATTTATCTATTTATCATGCCAAGTAACTCCTGCCTACAAAGTCCCAGGTTGGGTGTTTCCTCAGAATACACAGTTCCCTGTGGGGCTCATTTAGGCTCTGGTGTATTGAAACACCAATACTACTTGATACACTTTTTTCTCATATGTCCTTAGGGATGTGGCAGGACCTTTCTTGGCTTACTGGCATTTAGGGTCGGCACCTATCATTTTCTACTTGCTTCTGCATCCTGTGAATGCCTAATGTACCTTTAGCCACAGAATACTACGTTCTTAGCAGTCAGGTAAACCCATGTGAGCTAATTTTTGGGGCCTATACAGGCCGACACTTACTTCTGTATACTGTGTGAATGCCTGATGTACCTCTAGCCATCCAATAATACGTTCTTTGCTGTCAGTTAAACCCATGTGAGCTACGTTTTGGGGCCTAAACAGGCCGACACTTACTTCTGTATACTGTCAATGCCTGATGTACCTCCAGCCATCAAATACACTACATTCTTTGGTGTCAGTTAAACCCATGTGAGCTAATTTTTTGGGCCTATACAGGCCGACACTTACTTCTGTATCCTCTGAATGCCTAATGTACTTCCATCCTTTAAATACTACGTTCCTTGCTGTCAGTTAAACCTATGTGAGCTAATTTTTGGGGTCTATAAAGGCCGACACTTACTTCTGTATACTGGAAATGCGTAATGTACCTCCAGCCATCAAATACACCACGTTCTTTGCTGTCAGTTAAACCCATGTGAGCTAATTTTTGGGGCCTATACAGGCCGACACTTCTGTATACTGTGAATGCCTAATGTACATCCAGCCATCAAATACAGTACGTTCTTTGCTGTCAGTTAAACCCATGTGAGCTAATTTTTGGGGCCTATACAGGCTGACACTTACTTCTGTATCCTGTGAATTCCTAATGTACCTTCAGCCACAGAATACTACGTTATTAGCTGTCAGTTAAACCCATGTGGGCTAATTTTTGGGGACTATACAGGCTGACACTTACTTCTGTATCCTGTGAATGCCTAATGTACCTTCAGCCTCCAAATACTACATACTTAGCTGTCAGGTAAACCCATGTGAGCTAATTTTTGGGGCCTATACATGCCGACACTTACTTCTGTATACTGTGTGAATGCCTAATGTACCTCTAAACAAAACGATTCAGGATGATCATAATTGTCCGTTATGTTCCGCGGAAAGACCTTCTCTTTGCCACAAGTTCTGGTCCTGTCCCTATATCACGACATTCTGGGACCAGGTACTGACCTTCATTGGGGAAGTCACGAAGTGGCACATACCCAAATATATTGCTCCTGTTCGGTTACTGGGACAAACTTCGGGTGAATTAATGCTGACCTGGGCGGCGGGTCTTCCTCTCGGCTGGGCCCTCCTTCCCGGCCGGGCCCTCGGACCACGCCCGAAGTGGCCGACCGCTCAGTCCGCCCCTGGGTACAGGATCTGGGCTTTAATAGCCCGTGATTGGCCCAGAAACATCAGCAAAAGCCAATGAGGGGGCAGGAGTCTTCTGGGAACATGATTGGAGTGACTACGGAGACCAGGTTCCAATCAGAAGTGAATACGCCCCACAGTATATAAGATAGCCCCGCCTAACCCCTAGCACAGTCTTTGGGTATGTGCCACTTCGTCACTTCCCCGATGAAGGTCAGTACCTGGTCCCAGAATGTCGTGATATAGGGAGAGGACCAGAACTTGTGGAAAAGAGAAGGTCTTTCCGCGGAACATAACGGACAATTATGAGCATCCTGAATCATTTTGTTTAGAGGTACATTAGGCATTCACAGGATACAGAAGTAAGTGTCGGCCTGTATAGTCCCCAAATATTAGCCCACATGGGTTTAACTGACAGCTAATAACGTAGTATTCTGTGGCTGAAGGTACATTAGGCATTCACAGGATACAGAAGTAAGTGTCAGCCTGTATAGGCCCCAAAAATTAGCTCACATGGGTTTAACTGACAGCAAAGAACGTACTGTATTTGATGGCTGGAGGTACATTAGGAATTCACAGTATACAGAAGTGTCGGCCTGTATAGGCCCCAAAATTAGCTCACATGGGTTTAACTGACACCAAAGAACGTAGTGTATTTGATGGCTGGAGGTACATTAGGCATTTCCAGTATACAGAAGTAAGTGTCGGCCTTTGTAGACCACAAAAATTAGCTCACATAGGTTTAACTGACAGCAAGGAACGTAGTATTTAAAGGATGGAAGTACATTAGGCATTCACAGGATACAGAAGTAAGTGTCGGCCTGTATAGGCCCCAAAAATTAGCTCACATGGGTTTACCTGACTGCTAAGAACGTAGTATTCTGTGGCTAAAGGTACATTAGGCATTCACAGGATGCAGAAGCAAGTAGAAAATGTTAGGTGCCGACCCTAAATGCCAGTAAGCCAAGAAAGGTCCTGCCACATCCCTAAGGACATATGAGAAAAAAGTGTATCAAGTGGTATTGGTGTTCCAATACACCAGAGCCTAAATGAGCCCCACAGGGAACTGTGTATTCTGAGGAAACACCCAACCTGGGACTTTGTAGGCACTAGGCAGGAGTTACTTGGCATGAATAGATAAATAGAAGACCAATTTAATATATAATGATTTTATTAATACATGTGTACAAAATTGTTAAAAAAGACACAGATGCAAAGGCATCAAAAGACAGTCAATATAGAAAATATGTGATAAATAAAATTATGAACCATATCCTAGAGTAGTGGGGTCACCCAGGTCCAACATGTTTCGCCGACTCTGCAGACTCTGACTTAAAAAGGCTTTTTAGACACTTGGAGACCAAAATAGAGTCATTTTGACCAAAAACTATTTTCAGGCCATTGGAGTCCAAATGGCCTGTTTTAGACAAATCAAGTCTAAAAACGGCTTTTTAAGGCTCTAAAAGACAAAAATACAGTCATTTTGACAAAAAAATTTCAGACCTTTGGTGACCAAATGCCGTTATTTTGACTAACAAAAGGTTTTTAGACACTTGGAGACCAAAATAGAGTCATTTTGACCAAAACATTTTTTCAGGCCATTGGAGCCAAATGTCTAAAATCTTGTCTAAAACCGGCTTTTTAAGGCTCTAAAAGACAAATATATAGTCTTTTTGACTAAATTTTTTTTTCTGACCTTTGGTGACCAAATGCAGTTATTTTGACTAGAAAAAGGCTTTTTAGACACTTGGAGACCAATATAGAGTCATTTTGACCAAAAAACTTTTTTTAGGCCATTGGAGCCAAATGTCTAAAATCTTGTCTAAAACCGGCTTTTAAGGCTCTAAAAGACAAAAAATATAGTCATTTAGACTAAAAAAACAATTTCAGACCTTTGGTGACCAAATGCAGTTATTTTGACTATAAAAGGCTTTTTAGACACTTGGAGACCAAAATAGAGTCATTTTGACCTAAAATTTATTTTCAGGCCATTGGAGCCCAAATGGCCGGTTTTAGACAAATCTTGTCTTAAACCGGCTTTTTAAAGCTCTAAAAGACAAAAATACATTCATTTTGACTTAATTTTTTTCAGACCTTTGGTGACCAAATGCAGTTATTTTGACTAAAAAAGGCTTTTAAGACACTTGGAGACCAGAATAGAGTCATTTTGACCAAAAAATGTTTTTCAGGCCATTGGAGCCAAATGTCTAAAATCTTGTCTAAAACCAGCTTTTTAATGCTCTAAAAGACAAAAATATAGTCATTTGGACTAAAAAAAATTTCAGACCTTTGGTGACCAAATGCAATTATTTTGACTACAAAAGGAGACCAAAACAGAGTCATTTTGACCAAAAAAATTTTCAGGCCAAAATTTTTTTTCAGGCCATTTTTTTTCAGGCCATTTTTTTTCCAGACCATTTTGACCAAAAAATTTTTTCAGGCGATTGGAGCCCAAATGGCCAGTTTTAGACAAATCTCTAAGGCTCTAAAAGACAAAAATACATTCATTTTGACTAAATCTATTTTTCAGACCTTTGGTGACCAAATGCAGTTATTTATGATAAAAAAAGGCACTTTAGACACTTGGAGACCAAAATAGAGTCATTTTGACCAAAAAAAATTTCAGGCCATTGGAGCCAAAATGTCTAAAATCTTGTCTAAAACCGGCTTTTTAAAGCACTAAAAGACAAAAATACAGGCAATTTGAATACATTTTTTTTCAGACCTTTGGTGACCAAATGCATTTTGACTAGAAAAAGACTTTTTAAACACTTGGAGACCAAAATAGAGTAATTTTGACCAAAAAAACTTTTTTTCAGGCTATTGGAGCTCTATTTTGGTCTCCAAGTGTCTAAAAAGCCTTTTTTAGTCAAAATAACTGCATTTGGTCACCAAAGGTCTGAAAAAAATTAAGTCAAAATGAATGTATTTTTGTCTTTTAGAGCTTTAAAAAGCCGGTTTAAGACAAGATTTGTCTAAAACCGGCCATTTGGGCTCCAATGGCCTGAAAAGAAATTTCCGGTCAAAATGACTCTATTTTGGTCTCCAAGTGTCTAAAAAGCCTTTTTTAGTCAAAATAACTGCATTTGGTCACCAAAGGTTTGAAAAACTTTTTTAGTCAAAATGACTGTATTTTTGTCTTTTAGAGTCTTAAAAAGCCAGTTTTAGACAAGATAACGGCATTTTGCTCTCCAATGGCCTGAAAATTTTTTTGGTCAAAATGACTATTTTGGTCTCCAAGTGTCTAAAAATCCTTTTTTAGTCAAAATAACGGCATTTGGTCACCAAAGGTCTGAACATATTTTTTTGTCAAAATGACTGTATTTTTGTCTTTTAGAGCCTTAAAAAGCTGGGTTTAGACAAGATTTGTCTAAAACTGGCCATTTGGGCTCCAATGGCCTGAAAAGATATTTTCGGTCAAAATTACTCTATTTTGGTCTCCAAGTGTCTTAAAATCCTTTTTTAGTCAAAATAACTGCATTTGGTCACCAAAGGTCAGAAAAAAAATTTAGTCAAAATGACTATATTTTTGTCTTTTAGAGCCTTAAAAAGCCGGTTTTAGACAAGATTTTAGACATTTGGCTCCAATGGCCTGCAAAAAATGTTTTGGTCAAAATGACTCTATTTTGGTCTCCAAGTGTCTAAAAACCTTTTGTTAGTCAAAATAACGGCATTTGGTCACCAAAGGTCTGAAAATTATTTTTGTCAAAATGACTGTATTTTTGTCTTTTAGAGCCTTAAAAAGCTGTTTTTAGACTTGATTTGTCTAAAACAGGCTATTTGGGCTCCAATGGCCTGAAAAAAGTTTTTGGTCAAAATGACTCTATTTTGGTCTCCAAGTGTCTAAAAAGCATTTTTAAGTCAGAGTCTGCAGAGTCGGCGAAACATGTTGGACCTGGGTGACCCCACTACTCTAGGATATGGTTCATTATTTTATTTATCACATATTTTATATATTGACTGTCTTTTGATGCCTTTGCATCTGTGTCTTTTTTAACAATTTTATACACATGTATTAATAAAATCATTATATATTAAATTGGTCTTCTATTTATCTATTTATCATGCCAAGTAACTCCTGCCTACAAAGTCCCAGGTTGGGTGTTTCCTCAGAATACACAGTTCCCTGTGGGGCTCATTTAGGCTCTGGTGTATTGGAACACCAATACTACTTGATACACTTTTTTCTCATATGTCCTTAGGGATGTGGCAGGACCTTTCTTGGCTTACTGGCATTTAGGGTCGGCACCTATCATTTTCTACTTGCTTCTGCATCCTGTGAATGCCTAATGTACCTTTAGCCACAGAATACTACGTTCTTAGCAGTCAGGTAAACCCATGTGAGCTAATTTTTGGGGCCTATACAGGCCGACACTTACTTCTGTATACTGTGTGAATGCCTGATGTACCTCTAGCCATCCAATAATACCTTCTTTGCTGTCAGTTAAACCCATGTGAGCTACGTTTTGGGGCCTAAACAGGCCGACACTTACTTCTGTATACTGTCAATGCCTGATGTACCTCCAGCCATCAAATACACTACGTTCTTTGGTGTCAGTTAAACCCATGTGAGCTAATTTTTTGGGCCTATACAGGCCGACACTTCTGTATACTGTGAATGCCTAATGTACATCCAGCCATCAAATACAGTACGTTCTTTGCTGTCAGTTAAACCCATGTGAGCTAATTTTTGGGGCCTATACAGGCTGACACTTACTTCTGTATCCTGTGAATTCCTAATGTACCTTCAGCCTCCAAATACTACATACTTAGCTGTCAGGTAAACCCATGTGAGCTAATTTTTGAGGCCTATACATGCCGACACTTACTTCTGTATACTGTGTGAATGCCTAATGTACCTCTAAACAAAACGATTCAGGATGATCATAATTGTCCGTTATGTTCCGCGGAAAGACCTTCTCTTTGCCACAAGTTCTGGTCCTGTCCCTATATCACGACATTCTGGGACCAGGTACTGACCTTCATCGGGGAAGTGACGAAGTGGCACATACCCAAATATATTGCTCCTGTTCGGTTACTGGGACAAACTTCGGGTGAATTAATGCTGACCTGGGCGGCGGGTCCCCCTCTCGGCCGGGCCCTCCTTCCCGGCCGGGCCCTCGGACCACGCCCGAAGTGCCCGACCGCTCATTCCGTCCCTGGGTACAGGAACTGGGCTTTAAAAGCCCGTGATTGGCCCAGAAACATCAGCAAAAGCCAATGAGGGGGCAGGAGTCTTCTGGGAACGTGATTGGAGTGACTACGGAGACCAGGTTCCAATCAGAAGTGAATATGCCCCACAGTATATAAGATAGCCCCGCCTAACCCCTAGCACAGTGTAGGGTCTTTGGGTATGTGCCACTTCGTCACTTCCCTGATGAAGGTCAGTACCTGGTCCCAGAATGTCGTGATATAGGGAGAGGACCAGAACTTGTGGCAAAGAGAAGGTATTTCCGCGGAACATAACGGACAATTATGAGCATCTTGAATCGTTTTGTTTAGAGGTACATTAGGCATTCACAGGATACAGAAGTAAGTGTCGGCCTGTATAGTCCCCAAATATTAGCCCACATGGGTTTAACTGACAGCTAATAACGTAGTATTCTGTGGCTGAAGGTACATTAGGCATTCACAGGATACAGAAGTAAGTGTCAGCCTGTATAAGCCCCAAAAATTAGCTCACATGGGTTTAACTGACAGCAAAGAACGTACTGTATTTGATGGCTGGAGGTACATTAGGAATTCACAGTATACAGAAGTGTCGGCCCGTATAGGCCCCAAAATTAGCTCACATGGGTTTAACTGACAGCAAAGAACGTAGTGTATTTGATGGCTGGAGGTACATTAGGCATTTCCAGTATACAGAAGTAAGTGTCGGCCTTTGTAGACCACAAAAATTAGCTCACATAGGTTTAACTGACAGCAAGGAACGTAGTATTTAAAGGATGGAAGTACATTAGGCATTCACAGGATACAGAAGTAAGTGTCGGCCTGTATAGGCCCCAATAATTAGCTCACATGGGTTTACCTGACTGCTAAGAACGTAGTATTCTGTGGCTAAAGGTACATTAGGCATTCACAGGATGCAGAAGCAAGTAGAAAATGTTAGGTGCCGACCCTAAATGCCAGTAAGCCAAGAAAGGTCCTGCCACATCCCTAAGGACATATGAGAAAAAAGTGTATCAAGTGGTATTGGTGTTCCAATACACCAGAGCCTAAATGAGCCCCACAGGGAACTGTGTATTCTGAGGAAACACCCAACCTGTGACTTTGTAGGCACTAGGCAGGAGTTACTTGGCATGAATAGATAAATAGAAGACCAATTTAATATATAATGATTTTATTAATACATGTGTACAAAATTGTTAAAAAAGACACAGATGCAAAGGCATCAAAAGACAGTCAATATAGAAAATATGTGATAAATAAAATTATGAACCATATCCTAGAGTAGTGGGGTCACCCAGGTCCAACATGTTTCGCCGACTCTGCAGACTCTGACTTAAAAAGGCTTTTTAGACACTTGGAGACCAAAATAGAGTCATTTTGACCAAAAAAAATTTCAGGCCATTGGAGCCAAAATGTCTAAAATCTTGTCTAAAACCGGCTTTTTAAAGCACTAAAAGACAAAAATACAGTCATTTTGAATACATGTTTTTCAGACCTTTGGTGACCAAATGCAATTTGACTAGAAAAAGGCTTTTTAAACACTTGGAGACCAACATAGAGTATTTTGACCAAAAAAACTTTTTTTCAGGCTATTGGAGCTCTATTTTGGTCTCCAAGTGTCTAAAAAGCCTTTTTTAGTCAAAATAACTGCATTTGGTCACCAAAGGTCTGAAAAAAATTAAGTCAAAATGAATGTATTTTTGTCTTTTAGAGCTTTAAAAAGCCGGTTTAAGACAAGATTTGTCTAAAACCGGCCATTTGGGCTCCAATGGCCTGAAAAGAAATTTTCGGTCAAAATTACTCTATTTTGGTCTCCAAGTGTCTAAAAAGCCTTTTTTAGTCAAAATAACTGCATTTGGTCACCAAAGGTTTGAAAAACTTTTTTAGTCAAAATGACTGCATTTTTGTCTTTTAGAGTCTTAAAAAGCCAGTTTTAGACAAGATAACGGCATTTTGCTCTCCAATGGCCTGAAAATTTTTTTGGTCAAAATGACTATTTTGGTCTCCAAGTGTCTAAAAATCCTTTTTTAGTCAAAATAACGGCATTTGGTCACCAAAGGTCTGAACATATTTTTTTTGTCAAAATTACTGTATTTTTGTCTTTTAGAGCCTTAAAAAGCTGGGTTTAGACAAGATTTGTCTAAAACTGGCCATTTGGGCTCCAATGGCCTGAAAAGATATTTTCGGTCAAAATTACTCTATTTTGGTCTCCAAGTGTCTTAAAATCCTTTTTTAGTCAAAATAACTGCATTTGGTCACCAAAGGTCAGAAAAAAAATTTAGTCAAAATGACTATATTTTTGTCTTTTAGAGCCTTAAAAAGCCGGTTTTAGACAAGATTTTAGACATTTGGCTCCAATGGCCTGCAAAAAATGTTTTGGTCAAAATGACTCTAATTTGGTCTCCAAGTGTCTAAAAACCTTTTGTTAGTCAAAATAACGGCATTTGGTCACCAAAGGTCTGAAAATTATTTTTGTCAAAATGACTGTATTTTTGTCTTTTAGAGCCTTAAAAAGCTGTTTTTAGACTTGATTTGTCTAAAACAGGCCATTTGGGCTCCAATGGCCTGAAAAAAGTTTTTGGTCAAAATGACTCTATTTTGGTCTCCAAGTGTCTAAAAAGCCTTTTTAAGTCAGAGTCTGCAGAGTCGGCGAAACATGTTGGACCTGGGTGACCCCACTACTCTAGGATATGGTTCATTATTTTATTTATCACATATTTTATATATTGACTGTCTTTTGATGCCTTTGCATCTGTGTCTTTTTTAACAATTTTGTACACATGTATTAATAAATCATTATATATTAAATTGGTCTTCTATTTATCTATTTATCATGCCAAGTAACTCCTGCCTACAAAGTCCCAGGTTGGGTGTTTCCTCAGAATACACAGTTCCCTGTGGGGCTCATTTAGGCTCTGGTGTATTGGAACACCAATACTACTTGATACACTTTTTTCTCATATGTCCTTAGGGATGTGGCAGGACCTTTCTTGGCTTACTGGCATTTAGGGTCGGCACCTATCATTTTCTACTTGCTTCTGCATCCTGTGAATGCCTAATGTACCTTTAGCCACAGAATACTACGTTCTTAGCAGTCAGGTAAACCCATGTGAGCTAATTTTTGGGGCCTATACAGGCCGACACTTACTTCTGTATACTGTGTGAATGCCTGATGTACCTCTAGCCATCCAATAATACGTTCTTTGCTGTCAGTTAAACCCATGTGAGCTACGTTTTGGGGCCTAAACAGGCCGACACTTACTTCTGTATACTGTCAATGCCTGATGTACCTCCAGCCATCAAATACACTACATTCTTTGGTGTCAGTTAAACCCATGTGAGCTAATTTTTTGGGCCTATACAGGCCGACACTTACTTCTGTATCCTCTGAATGCCTAATGTACTTCCATCCTTTAAATACTACGTTCCTTGCTGTCAGTTAAACCTATGTGAGCTAATTTTTGGGGTCTATAAAGGCCGACACTTACTTCTGTATACTGGAAATGCGTAATGTACCTCCAGCCATCAAATACACCACGTTCTTTGCTGTCAGTTAAACCCATGTGAGCTAATTTTTGGGGCCTATACAGGCCGACACTTCTGTATACTGTGAATGCCTAATGTACATCCAGCCATCAAATACAGTATGTTCTTTGCTGTCAGTTAAACCCATGTGAGCTAATTTTTGGGGCCTATACAGGCTGACACTTACTTCTGTATCCTGTGAATTCCTAATGTACCTTCAGCCACAGAATACTACGTTATTAGCTGTCAGTTAAACCCATGTGGGCTAATTTTTGGGGACTATACAGGCTGACACTTACTTCTGTATCCTGTGAATGCCTAATGTACCTTCAGCCTCCAAATACTACATACTTAGCTGTCAGGTAAACCCATGTGAGCTAATTTTTGGGGCCTATACATGCCGACACTTACTTCTGTATACTGTGTGAATGCCTAATGTACCTCTAAACAAAACGATTCAGGATGATCATAATTGTCCGTTATGTTCCGCGGAAAGACCTTCTCTTTGCCACAAGTTCTGGTCCTGTCCCTATATCACGACATTCTGGGACCAGGTACTGACCTTCATTGGGGAAGTCACGAAGTGGCACATACCCAAATATATTGCTCCTGTTCGGTTACTGGGACAAACTTCGGGTGAATTAATGCTGACCTGGGCGGCGGGTCTTCCTCTCGGCTGGGCCCTCCTTCCCGGCCGGGCCCTCGGACCACGCCCGAAGTGCCCGACCGCTCAGTCCGCCCCTGGGTACAGGAACTGGGCTTTAAAAGCCCGTGATTGGCCCAGAAACATCAGCAAAAGCCAATGAGGGGGCAGGAGTCTTCTGGGAACATGATTGGAGTGACTACGGAGACCAGGTTCCAATCAGAAGTGAATACGCCCCACAGTATATAAGATAGCCCCGCCTAACCCCTAGCACAGTCTTTGGGTATGTGCCACTTCGTCACTTCCCCGATGAAGGTCAGTACCTGGTCCCAGAATGTCGTGATATAGGGAGAGGACCAGAACTTGTGGCAAAGAGAAGGTCTTTCCGCGGAACATAACGGACAATTATGAGCATCCTGAATCATTTTGTTTAGAGGTACATTAGATTAGGCATTCACAGGATACAGAAGTAAGTGTCGGCCTGTATAGGCCCCAAAAATTAGCTCACATGGGTTTACCTGACTGCTAAGAACGTAGTATTCTGTGGCTAAAGGTACATTAGGCATTCACAGGATGCAGAAGTAAGTAGAAAATGTTAGGTGCCAACCCTAAATGCCAGTAAGCCAAGAAAGGTCCTGCCACATCCCTAAGGACATATGAGAAAAAAGTGTATCAAGTGGTATTGGTGTTCCAATACACCAGAGCCTAAATGAGCCCCACAGGGAACTGTGTATTCTGAGGAAACACCCAACCTGGGACTTTGTAGGCACTAGGCAGGAGTTACTTGGAATGAATAGATAAATAGAAGACCAATTTAATATATAACGATTTTATTAATACATGTGTACAAAATTGTTAAAAAAGACACAGATGCAAAGGCATCAAAAGACAGTCAATATAGAAAATATGTGATAAATAAAATTATGAACCATATCCTAGAGTAGTGGGGTCACCCAGGTCCAACATGTTTCGCCGACTCTGCAGACTCTGACTTAAAAAGGCTTTTTAGACACTTGGAGACCAAAATAGAGTAATTTTGACCAAAAACTTTTTTCAGGCCATTGGAGTCCAAATGGCCTGTTTTAGACAAATCAAGTCTAAAAACGGCTTTTTAAGGCTCTAAAAGACAAAAATACAGTCATTTTGACAAAAAAAATTTCAGACCTTTGGTGACCAAATGCCGTTATTTTGACTAACAAAAGGTTTTTAGACACTTAGAAACCAAAATAGAGTCATTTTGACCAAAACCTTTTTTTAGGCCATTGGAGCCAAATGTCTAAAATCTTGTCTAAAACCGGCTTTTTAAGGCTCTAAAAGACAAATATATAGTCTTTTTGACTAAATTTTTTTTCTGACCTTTGGTGACCAAATGCAGTTATTTTGACTAAAAAATGATTTTAAGACACTTGGAGACAAAAATAGTCATTTTGACCAAAACATTTTTTTCAGGCCATTGGTGCCCAAATGGCCGGTTTTAGACAAATCTGGTCTAAAACTGGCTTTTTAAGACACTAAAAGACAAAAATACATTCATTTTGACTATTTTTTTTTCAGACCTTTGGTGACCAAATGCAGTTATTTTGACTAGAAAAAGGCTTTTTAGACACTTGGAGACCAATATAGAGTCATTTTGACCAAAAAACTTTTTTTAGGCCATTGGAGCCAAATGTCTAAAATCTTGTCTAAAACCGGCTTTTAAGGCTCTAAAAGACAAAAAATATAGTCATTTAGACTAAAAAAACAATTTCAGACCTTTGGTGACCAAATGCAGTTATTTTGACTATAAAAGGCTTTTTAGACACTTGGAGACCAAAATAGAGTCATTTTGACCGAAAATTTATTTTCAGGCCATTGGAGCCCAAATGGCCGGTTTTAGACAAATCTTGTCTTAAACATGCTTTTTAATGCTCTAAAAGACAAAAATATAGTCATTTGGACTAAAAAAATTTCAGACCTTTGGTGACCAAATGCAGTTATTTTGACTACAAAAGGAGACCAAAACAGAGTCATTTTGACCAAAAAATTTTTCAGGCCAAAATTTTTTTTTCAGGCCATTTTTTTCAGGCCATTTTTTTCCAGACCATTTTGACCAAAAAATTTTTCAGGCGATTGGAGCCCAAATGGCCAGTTTTAGACAAATCTCTAAGGCTCTAAAAGACAAAAATACATTCATTTTGACTAAATCTATTTTTCAGGCCTTTGGTGACCAAATGCAGTTATTTATAATAAAAAAGTCACTTTAGACACTTGGAGACCAAAATAGAGTCATTTTGACCAAAAAAATGTCAGGCCATTGGAGCCAAAATGTCTAAAATCTTGTCTAAAACCGGCTTTTTAAAGCACTAAAAGACAAAAATACAGTCAATTTGAATACATTTTTTTTTCAGACCTTTGGTGACCAAATGCATTTTGACTAGAAAAAGGCTTTTTAAACACTTGGAGACCAAAATAGAGTAATTTTGACCAAAAAAACTTTTTTTCATTCTATTGGAGCTCTATTTTGGTCTCCAAGTGTCTAAAAAGCCTTTTTTAGTCAAAATAACTGCATTTGGTCACCAAAGGTCTGAAAAAAATTAAGTCAAAATGAATGTATTTTTGTCTTTTAGAGCTTTAAAAAGCCGGTTTAAGACAAGATTTGTCTAAAACCGGCCATTTGGGCTCCAATGGCCTGAAAAGAAATTTTTGGTCAAAATTACTCTATTTTGGTCTCCAAGTGTCTAAAAAGCCTTTTTTAGTCAAAATAACTGCATTTGGTCACCAAAGGTTTGAAAAACTTTTTTAGTCAAAATGACTGTATTTTTGTCTTTTAGAGTCTTAACCTCCCTGGCGGTATGATTCTTTCGGATTTTAGGTGCTGAAAGCGGTACCATTATTTTGCTTGCAATTCTGGAGAATGAGCAGCCCAAACCAGCTATTTACTAATGATTTCTTTTTACCGTGTGTTCTTCTTTATAACATCCCGAGTATGATAAAGTTTGAAACACAAAATCCTAAATTATAATATAATAAATAACTATAAAATAATAATATAATAATAACACTTTTTTTTTTCCAAAAAATAACACTTTTTATTCAATAAATGATAGTAAATCATGTAATCAAAAACACTGACATTTTTTTTTGTCAATCAAGGATGCAATATATTTTTTTTTTCCCAAAAAGGATGCAATATTACTCTTCATACTGCTTCAATAAACGTCCCGGGTGTGGAAAATTTTGAAACAGGGTACAGCGCAAAGTCCAACATCACAGTCTGGACAGTAGTACCGTGTTTCTTTTCTTATTTTCCGCCCGGTGTCGTCGTGCTTGGAACAGCACACCACACACATTCTTGTGGGTGCAGCCTTCTTCTCCGTCGGCGGAATGAGGTCCATAAAATGACGACCGGTCAGTCGTTCGGGGTTCACGACACCAGCCGCACGGCGTCCGGATCGACTTACAGTTGGTGTCTGGTGCCTGAGAAAAATCAGCTCCGCAATTTTCCACACAAAGTCCGCATGGATCATAGGCCGGTCGCTTTTCTTTTTCAGCAGAATGAAGGCATTCCATAAACACTGCTCCAGGAGGTGTCTGAAAATTTTTTTATAGTATTTCTTCTGCTGTTTCCGCATTGCTGGATAGAAGGTCATGGCCTGGTCAGCTCTGTCCACACCTCCCATGGTGTTATTGTAATCCAGGGCCAGTTGCGGTTTCAGCACATCTTTTCCCCCTTTTGTATGGACCATGACAGTGGCGGTGCTATGGATGGTGCTCATCAGGCAGACATCTTTTTTGTCGCGCCATCTAAGTGCCAACATTTTGCCTTTCTGCCAGGCAACTAACTCTCCAGGCTTGAGTTTTTTGTTGGCAAAGCTGGGGGGCATGTCACGCCGGTTTGCTCTGACGGTCCCATAAGCATCCGTCTTGTGCTGTAGGAGGAACTCAAACAGTTCTGGGGAGGTGTAAAAATTGTCTGTAGTGACACAGTACCCCTGATCCAGCAGAGGCTCAATCAGCGTCAGAACTGAAGCAGTTGCCATCCCATAGCTGCTGAACCTTGGGTTAAACTTAGTTCCTCTTCCGGTATATAGGACCGAGTTCCAAATATATCCAGAGCTGGATTCACACAGCATAAAGGATTTTATTCCAAAGCGTGCTCGCTTGGACGCAATATATTGGATCCAGCTAAGTCTCCCTTTATACGCCATAAGACTTTCGTCAATGCAAATGTCTCTTTCTGGGACATAGGACCGCTGGAAGTTTTTCAAAATTAATTGATAAATGTCCCAGATTTTTTTCAGCTTCGGAGCCGGATGAGATGTTTCATCAAACTCCTCATTGTTGGCAAAGTGCAAATATCGCATTATAAGGGAAAATTTGTACTCCGACATTATGGTTCCAAAAAAAGGAGTGGCCAATAATTTGTTGGTGGTCCAATACCACTTCTGCAGGGGTTTCCCCACCACTCCCTGCAGAATAATAAGGCCCAGGAATCTCCAGATATCCGCACTGGTAACGGGTTCCCACATCCTGCTCCTGGAAAACCGCCGATGTGCTGCGGTTTGTTGTTGCTGGTACCGGTTGGTCTCCACAACAATTTTTTCGATGACCTCATCGGTCAAAAAAAGCTGCAGATACGCCAAGGGGTTATCCTCCTCAACATCCACTTTGAGACCAGGCGTTCCGGTATACGGGAACCTTGGGGGCGCTACGTGCTCCATACCGCAGTCGATCACGCACCACGTACGCACATCGCTCGGCACATCATCATCACTAAACTCACTTTCGTCGGATGATGAGCTTTCCCATGCATCGCTGTCACTCCACTCTCCGTGCGATTCGGGATCGCTGTCGCTATCGCCCAGCAGGTCATACATCGCTTTTGATGTTGCGGCACGCTTGCTTGAGGCCATGGTCGCTCTGCAATAATCCAGATACAAAGTATGGAAATAATGCAGGAAGTGCAATGGAGAAAGCACTGGGGGGCATAAAAAGGTCACTTTATTATATTTTGGGAATGTAATCCAATAGGATTACAGTGTGTCAGTGTGTTTGGTGTTTATACTTTTTGAATTTGCCGCCGGTTCCACCCCCCGGTGGACGTCACGTCGCCGGAGACGGAAGCCGGGGCTTACAGACGATCGAGAGGAACATCCGCCGCCGGACACCGCTCTCATACATCGCTGGATCCCGGAGAAAAGGTAAGTGAAACCTCCACCAGGATCCAGCGATCTTCCCAGCGCTACCCCGAGTGTGACTCGGGGTTACCGCTTTTGGCTCAAAAATCTTACCCCGAGTCACACTCGGGAATACCGCTAGGAAGGTTAAAAAGCCAGTTTTAGACAAGATAACGGCATTTTGCTCTCCAATGGCCTGAAAATTTTTTTGGTCAAAATGACTATTTTGGTCTCCAAGTGTCTAAAAATCCTTTTTAAGTCAAAATAACGGCATTTGGTCACCAAAGGTCTGAACATATTTTTTTGTCAAAATGACTGTATTTTTGTCTTTTAGAGCCTTAAAAAGCTGGGTTTAGACAAGATTTGTCTAAAACTGGCCATTTGGGCTCCAATGGCCTGAAAAGATATTTTCGGTCAAAATTACTCTATTTTGGTCTCCAAGTGTCTTAAAATCCTTTTTTAGTCAAAATAACTGCATTTGGTCACCAAAGGTTTGAAAAACTTTTTTAGTCAAAATGACTGTATTTTTGTCTTTTAGAGTCTTAAAAAGCCAGTTTTAGACAAGATAACGGCATTTTGCTCTCCAATGGCCTGAAAATTTTTTTGGTCAAAATGACTATTTTGGTCTCCAAGTGTCTAAAAATCCTTTTTTAGTCAAAATAACGGCATTTGGTCACCAAAGGTCTGAACATATTTTTTTGTCAAAATGACTGTATTTTTGTCTTTTAGAGCCTTAAAAAGCTGGGTTTAGACAAGATTTGTCTAAAACTGGCCATTTGGGCTCCAATGGCCTGAAAAGATATTTTCGGTCAAAATTACTCTATTTTGGTCTCCAAGTGTCTTAAAATCCTTTTTTAGTCAAAATAACTGCATTTGGTCACCAAAGGTCAGAAAAAAAATTTAGTCAAAATGACTATATTTTTGTCTTTTAGAGCCTTAAAAAGCCGGTTTTAGACAAGATTTTAGACATTTGGCTCCAATGGCCTGCAAAAAATGTTTTGGTCAAAATGACTCTATTTTGGTCTCCAAGTGTCTAAAAACCTTTTGTTAGTCAAAATAACGGCATTTGGTCACCAAAGGTCTGAAAATTATTTTTGTCAAAATGACTGTATTTTTGTCTTTTAGAGCCTTAAAAAGCTGTTTTTAGACTTGATTTGTCTAAAACAGGCCATTTGGGCTCCAATGGCCTGAAAAAAGTTTTTGGTCAAAATGACTCTATTTTGGTCTCCAAGTGTCTAAAAAGCCTTTTTAAGTCAGAGTCTGCAGAGTCGGCGAAACATGTTGGACCTGGGTGACCCCACTACTCTAGGATATGGTTCATTATTTTATTTATCACATATTTTATATATTGACTGTCTTTTGATGCCTTTGCATCTGTGTCTTTTTTAACAATTTTGTACACATGTATTAATAAAATCATTATATATTAAATTGGTCTTCAATTTATCTATTTATCATGCCAAGTAACTCCTGCCTACAAAGTCCCAGGTTGGGTGTTTCCTCAGAATACACAGTTCCCTGTGGGGCTCATTTAGGCTCTGGTGTATTGGAACACCAATACTACTTGATACACTTTTTTCTCATATGTCCTTAGGGATGTGGCAGGACCTTTCTTGGCTTACTGGCATTTAGGGTCGGCACCTATCATTTTCTAGTTGCTTCTGCATCCTGTGAATGCCTAATGTACCTTTAGCCACAGAATACTACGTTCTTAGCAGTCAGGTAAACCCATGTGAGCTAATTTTTGGGGCCTATACAGGCCGACACTTACTTCTGTATACTGTGTGAATGCCTGATGTACCTCTAGCCATCCAATAATACGTTCTTTGCTGTCAGTTAAACCCATGTGAGCTACGTTTTGGGGCCTAAACAGGCCGACACTTACTTCTGTATACTGTCAATGCCTGATGTACCTCCAGCCATCAAATACACTACGTTCTTTGGTGTCAGTTAAACCCATGTGAGCTAATTTTTTGGGCCTATACAGGCCGACACTTCTGTATACTGTGAATGCCTAATGTACATCCAGCCATCAAATACAGTACGTTCTTTGCTGTCAGTTAAACCCATGTGAGCTAATTTTTGGGGCCTATACAGGCTGACACTTACTTCTGTATCCTGTGAATTCCTAATGTACCTTCAGCCACAGAATACTACGTTATTAGCTGTCAGTTAAACCCATGTGGGCTAATTTTTGGGGACTATACAGGCCACTTCCTCTTCCCCTTCCCCTTCCACTTCGTCACTTCCCCGATGAAGGTCAGTACCTGGTCCCAGAATGTCGTGATATAGGGAGAGGACCAGAACTTGTGGCAAAGAGAAGGTCTTTCCGCGGAACATAACGGACAATTATGAGCATCCTGAATCGTTTTGTTTAGAGGTACATTAGGCATTCACAGGATACAGAAGTAAGTGTCGGCCTGTATAGTCCCCAAATATTAGCCCACATGGGTTTAACTGACAGCTAATAACGTAGTATTCTGTGGCTGAAGGTACATTAGGCATTCACAGGATACAGAAGTAAGTGTCAGCCTGTATAAGCCCCAAAAATTAGCTCACATGGGTTTAACTGACAGCAAAGAACGTACTGTATTTGATGGCTGGATGTACATTAGGCATTCACAGTATACAGAAGTGTCGGCCTGTATAGGCCCAAAAAATTAGCTCACATGGGTTTAACTGACACCAAAGAACGTAGTGTATTTGATGGCTGGAGGTACATCAGGCATTGACAGTATACAGAAGTAAGTGTCGGCCTGATTAGGCCCCAAAACGTAGCTCACATGGGTTTAACTGACAGCAAAGAACGTATTATTGGATGGCTAGAGGTACATCAGGCATTCACACAGTATACAGAAGTAAGTGTCGGCCTGTATAGGCCCCAAAAATTAGCTCACATGGGTTTACCTGACTGCTAAGAACGTAGTATTCTGTGGCTAAAGGTACATTAGGCATTCACAGGATGCAGAAGCAAGTAGAAAATGATAGGTGCCGACCCTAAATGCCAGTAAGCCAAGAAAGGTCCTGCCACATCCCTAAGGACATATGAGAAAAAAGTGTATCAAGTAGTATTGGTGTTCCAATACACCAGAGCCTAAATGAGCCCCACAGGGAACTGTGTATTCCGAGGAAACACCCAACCTGGGACTTTGTAGGCAGGAGTTACTTGGCATGATAAATAGATAAATAGAAGACCAATTTAATATATAATGATTTTATTAATACATGTGTACAAAATTGTTAAAAAAGACACAGATGCAAAGGCATCAAAAGACAGTCAATATATAAAATATGTGATAAATAAAATAATGAACCATATCCTAGAGTAGTGGGGTCACCCAGGTCCAACATGTTTCGCCGACTCTGCAGACTCTTACTTAAAAAGGCTTTTTAGACACTTGGAGACCAAACTAGAGTCATTTTGACCAAAAACCTTTTTTAGGCCATTGGAGCCCAAATGGCCTGTTTTAGACAAATCAAGTCTAAAAACAGCTTTTTAAGGCTCTAAAAGACAACAATACAGTCATTTTGACAAAAATAATTTTCAGACCTTTGGTGACCAAATGCCGCTATTTTGACTAACAAAAGGTTTTTAGACACTTGGAGACCAAAATAGAGTCATTTTGACCAAAACATTTTTTGCAGGCCATTGGAGCCAAATGTCTAAAATCTTGTCTAAAACCGGCTTTTTAAGGCTCTAAAAGACAAAAATATAGTCATTTTGACTAAATTTTTTTTCTGACCTTTGGTGACCAAATGCAGTTATTTTGACTAAAAAAGGATTTTAAGACACTTGGAGACCAAAATAGAGTAATTTTGACCGAAAATATCTTTTCAGGCCATTGGAGCCCAAATGGCCAGTTTTAGACAAATCTTGTCTAAACCCAGCTTTTTAAGGCTCTAAAAGACAAAAATACAGTCATTTTGACAAAAAAAATATGTTCAGACCTTTGGTGACCAAATGCCGTTATTTTGACTAAAAAAGGATTTTTAGACACTTGGAGACCAAAATAGTCATTTTGACCAAAAAAAATTTCAGGCCATTGGAGAGCAAAATGCCGTTATCTTGTCTAAAACTGGCTTTTTAAGACTCTAAAAGACAAAAATGCAGTCATTTTGACTAAAAAAGTTTTTCAAACCTTTGGTGACCAAATGCAGTTATTTTGACTAAAAAAGGCTTTTATGACACTTGGAGACCAAAATAGAGTAATTTTGACCGAAAATTTCTTTTCAGGCCATTGGAGCCCAAATGGCCGGTTTTAGACAAATCTTGTCTTAAACCGGCTTTTTAAAGCTCTAAAAGACAAAAATACATTCATTTTGACTTAATATTTTTCAGACCTTTGGTGACCAAATGCAGTTATTTTGACTAAAAAAGGCTTTTTAGACACTTGGAGACCAAAATAGAGCTCCAATAGCCTGAAAAAAAGTTTTTTTGGTCAAAATACTCTATTTTGGTCTCCAAGTGTTTAAAAAGCCTTTTTCTAGTCAAAATGCATTTGGTCACCAAAGGTCTGAAAAAAAATGTATTCAAATTGACTGTATTTTTGTCTTTTAGTGCTTTAAAAAGCCGGTTTTAGACAAGATTTTAGACATTTTGGCTCCAATGGCCTGAAATTTTTTTTGGTCAAAATGACTCTATTTTGGTTTCCAAGTGTCTAAAGTGCCTTTTTTATCATAAATAACTGCATTTGGTCACCAAAGGTCTGAAAAATAGATTTAGTCAAAATGAATGTATTTTTGTCTTTTAGAGCCTTAGAGATTTGTCTAAAACTGGCCATTTGGGCTCCAATCGCCTGAAAATTTTTTTTGGTCAAAATGGTCTGGAAAAAAAATGGCCTGAAAAAAAATGGCCTGAAAAAAAATTTTGGCCTGAAAAATTTTTTGGTCAAAATGACTCTGTTTTGGTCTCCTTTTGTAGTCAAAATAACTGCATTTGGTCACCAAAGGTCTGAATTTTTTTTTAGTCCAAATGACTATATTTTTGTCTTTTAGAGCATTAAAAAGCTGGTTTTAGACAAGATTTTAGACATTTGGCTCCAATGGCCTGAAAAACATTTTTTGGTCAAAATGACTCTATTCTGGTCTCCAAGTGTCTTAAAAGCCTTTTTTAGTCAAAATAACTGCATTTGGTCACCAAAGGTCTGAAAAAAATTAAGTCAAAATGAATGTATTTTTGTCTTTTAGAGCTTTTAAAAGCCGGTTTAAGACAAGATTTGTCTAAAACCGGCCATTTGGGCTCCAATGGCCTGAAAAGAAATTTTCGGTCAAAATTACTCTATTTTGGTCTCCAAGTGTCTAAAAAGCCTTTTATAGTCAAAATAACTGCATTTGGTCACCAAAGGTCTGAAATTGTTTTTTTAGTCTAAATGACTATATTTTTTGTCTTTTAGAGCCTTAAAAGCCGGTTTTAGACAAGATTTTAGACATTTGGCTCCAATGGCCTAAAAAAAGTTTTTTGGTCAAAATGACTCTATATTGGTCTCCAAGTGTCTAAAAAGCCTTTTTCTAGTCAAAATAACTGCATTTGGTCACCAAAGGTCTGAAAAAAAATTAGTCAAAATGAATGTATTTTTGTCTTTTAGTGTCTTAAAAAGCCAGTTTTAGACCAGATTTGTCTAAAACCGGCCATTTGGGCACCAATGGCCTGAAAAAAATGTTTTGGTCAAAATGACTCTATTTTTGTCTCCAAGTGTCTAAAATCCTTTTTTAGTCAAAATAACTGCATTTGGTCACCAAAGGTCAGAAAAAAAATTTAGTCAAAAAGACTATATATTTGTCTTTTAGAGCCTTAAAAAGCCGGTTTTAGACAAGATTTTAGACATTTGGCTCCAATGGCCTGAAAAAATGTTTTGGTCAAAATGACTCTATTTTGGTCTCCAAGTGTCTAAAAACCTTTTGTTAGTCAAAATAACGGCAATTGGTCACCAAAGGTCTGAAATTTTTTTTGTCAAAATGACTGTATTTTTGTCTTTTAGAGCCTTAAAAAGCCGTTTTTAGACTTGATTTGTCTAAAACAGGCCATTTGGACTCCAATGGCCTGAAAAAAGTTTTTGGTCAAAATGACTCTATTTTGGTCTCCAAGTGTCTAAAAAGCCTTTTTAAGTCAGAGTCTGCAGAGTCGGCGAAACATGTTGGACCTGGGTGACCCCACTACTCTAGAATATGGTTCATAATTTTATTTATCACATATTTTCTATATTGACTGTCTTTTGATGCCTTTGCATCTGTGTCTTTTTTAACAATTTTGTACACATGTATTAATAAAATCATTATATATTAAATTGGTCTTCTATTTATCTATTCATGCCAAGTAACTCCTGCCTAGTGCCTACAAAGTCCCAGGTTGGGTGTTTCCTCAGAATACACAGTTCCCTGTGGGGCTCATTTAGGCTCTGGTGTATTGGAACACCAATACCACTTGATACACTTTTTTCTCATATGTCCTTAGGGATGTGGCAGGACCTTTCTTGGCTTACTGGCATTTAGGGTCGGCACCTAACATTTTCTACTTGCTTCTGCATCCTGTGAATGCCTAATGTACCTTTAGCCACAGAATACTACGTTCTTAGCAGTCAGGTAAACCCATGTGAGCTAATTTTTGGGGCCTATACAGGCCGACACTTACTTCTGTATCCTGTGAATGCCTAATGTACTTCCATCCTTTAAATACTACGTTCCTTGCTGTCAGTTAAACCTATGTGAGCTAATTTTTGTGGTCTACAAAGGCCGACACTTACTTCTGTATACTGGAAATGCCTAATGTACCTCCAGCCATCAAATACACTAAGTTCTTTGGTGTCAGTTAAACCCATGTGAGCTAATTTTGGGGCCTATACAGGCCGACACTTCTGTATACTGTGAATTCCTAATGTACCTCCAGCCATCAAATACAGTACGTTCTTTGCTGTCAGTTAAACCCATGTGAGCTAATTTTTGGGGCCTATACAGGCTGACACTTACTTCTGTATCCTGTGAATGCCTAATGTACCTTCAGCCACAGAATACTACGTTATTAGCTGTCAGTTAAACCCATGTGGGCTAATATTTGGGGACTATACAGGCCGACACTTACTTCTGTATCCTGTGAATGCCTAATGTACCTCTAAACAAAATGATTCAGGATGCTCATAATTGTCCGTTATGTTCCGCGGAAAGACCTTCTCTTTGCCACAAGTTCTGGTCCTCTCCCTATATCACGACATTCTGGGACCAGGTACTGACCTTCATAGGGGAAGTGACAAAGTGGCACATACCCAAAGACTGTGCTAGGGGTTAGGCGGGGCTATCTTATATACTGTGGGGCGTATTCACTTCTGATTGGAACCTGGTCTCCGTAGTCACTCCAATCATGTTCCCAGAAGACTCCTGCCCCCTCATTGGCTTTTGCTGATGTTTCTGGGCCAATCACGGGCTTTTAAAGCCCAGTTCCTGTACCCAGGGGCGGACTGAGCGGTCGGGCACTTCGGGCGTGGTCCGAGGGCCCGGCCGGGAAGGAGGGCCCGGCCGAGAGGAAGACCCGCCGCCCAGGTCAGCATTAATTCACCCGAAGTTTGTCCCAGTAACCGAACAGGAGCAATATATTTGGGGATGTGCCACTTCGTCACTTCCCCAATGAAGGTCAGTACCTGTTCCCAGAATGTCGTGATATAGGGACAGGACCAGAACTTGTGGCAAAGAGAAGGTCTTTCCGCGGAACATAACGGACAATTATGATCATCCTGAATCGTTTTGTTTAGAGGTACATTAGGCATTCACACAGTATACAGAAGTAAGTGTCGGCATGTATAGGCCCCAAAAATTAGCTCACATGGGTTTACCTGACAGCTAAGTATGTAGTATTTGGAGGCTGAAGGTACATTAGGCATTCACAGGATACAGAAGTAAGTGTCAGCCTGTATAGTCCCCAAAAATTAGCCCACATGGGTTTAACTGACAGCTAATAACGTAGTATTCTGTGGCTGAAGGTACATTAGGAATTCACAGGATACAGAAGTAAGTGTCAGCCTGTATAGGCCCCAAAAATTAGCTCACATGGGTTTAACTGACAGCAAAGAACGTACTGTATTTGATGGCTGGATGTACATTAGGCATTCACAGTATACAGAAGTGTCGGCCTGTATAGGCCCCAAAAATTAGCTCACATGGGTTTAACTGACAGCAAAGAACGTGGTGTATTTGATGGCTGGAGGTACATTACGCATTTCCAGTATACAGAAGTAAGTGTCGGCCTTTATAGACCCCAAAAATTAGCTCACATAGGTTTAACTGACAGCAAGGAACGTAGTATTTAAAGGATGGAAGTACATTAGGCATTCAGAGGATACAGAAGTAAGTGTCGGCCTGTATAGGCCCAAAAAATTAGCTCACATGGGTTTAACTGACACCAAAGAATGTAGTGTATTTGATGGCTGGAGGTACATCAGGCATTGACAGTATACAGAAGTAAGTGTTGGCCTGTTTAGGCCCCAAAACGTAGCTCACATGGGTTTAACTGACAGCAAAGAACGTATTATTGGATGGCTAGAGGTACATCAGGCATTCACACAGTATACAGAAGTAAGTGTCGGCCTGTATAGGCCCCAAAAATTAGCTCACATGGGTTTACCTGACTGCTAAGAACGTAGTATTCTGTGGCTAAAGGTACATTAGGCATTCACAGGATGCAGAAGCAAGTAGAAAATGATAGGTGCCGACCCTAAATGCCAGTAAGCCAAGAAAGGTCCTGCCACATCCCTAAGGACATATGAGAAAAAAGTGTATCAAGTAGTATTGGTGTTCCAATACACCAGAGCCTAAATGAGCCCCACAGGGAACTGTGTATTCTGAGGAAACACCCAACCTGGGACTTTGTAGGCAGGAGTTACTTGGCATGATAAATAGATAAATAGAAGACCAATTTAATATATAATGATTTTATTAATACATGTGTACAAAATTGTTAAAAAAGACACAGATGCAAAGGCATCAAAAGACAGTCAATATATAAAATATGTGATAAATAAAATAATGAACCATATCCTAGAGTAGTGGGGTCATCCAGGTCCAACATGTTTCGCCGACTCTGCAGACTCTGACTTAAAAAGGCTTTTTAGACACTTGGAGACCAAAATAGAGTCATTTTGACCAAAAACTTTTTTCAGGCCATTGGAGCCCAAATGGCCTGTTTTAGACAAATCAAGTCTAAAAACAGCTTTTTAAGGCTCTAAAAGACAACAATACAGTCATTTTGACAAAAATAATTTTCAGACCTTTGGTGACCAAATGCCGTTATTTTGACTAACAAAAGGTTTTTAGACACTTGGAGACCAAAATAGAGTCATTTTGACCAAAACATTTTTTCAGGCCATTGGAGCCAAATGTCTAAAATCTTGTCTAAAACCGGCTTTTTAAGGCTCTAAAAGACAAAAATATAGTCATTTTGACTAAATTTTTTTTCTGACCTTTGGTGACCAAATGCAGTTATTTTGACTAAAAAAGGATTTTAAGACACTTGGAGACCAAAATAGAGTAATTTTGACCGAAAATATCTTTTCAGGCCATTGGAGCCCAAATGGCCAGTTTTAGACAAATCTTGTCTAAACCCAGCTTTTTAAGGCTCTAAAAGACAAAAATACAGTCATTTTGACAAAAAAAATATGTTCAGACCTTTGGTGACCAAATGCCGTTATTTTGACTAAAAAAGGCTTTTTAGACACTTGGAGACCAAAATAGTCATTTTGACCAAAAAAAATTTCAGGCCATTGGAAAGCAAAATGCCGTTATCTTGTCTAAAACTGGCTTTTTAAGACTCTAAAAGACAAAAATACAGTCATTTTGACTAAAAAAGTTTTTCAAACATTTGGTGACCAAATGCAGTTATTTTGACTAAAAAAGGCTTTTTAGACACTTGGAGACCAAAATAGAGTAATTTTGACCGAAAATTTCTTTTCAGGCCATTGGAGCCCAAATGGCCGGTTTTAGACAAATCTTGTCTTAAACCGGCTTTTTAAAGCTCTAAAAGACGAAAATACATTCATTTTGACTTAATTTTTTCAGACCTTTGGTGACCAAATGCAGTTATTTTGACTAAAAAAGGCTTTTTAGACACTTGGAGACCAAAATAGAGCTCCAATAGAATGAAAAAAAGTTTTTTTGGTCAAAATTACTCTATTTTGGTCTCCAAGTGTTTAAAAAGCCTTTTTCTAGTCAAAATAACTGCATTTGGTCACCAAAGGTCTGAAAAAAAATGTATTCAAATTGACTGTATTTTTGTCTTTTAGTGCTTTAAAAAGCCGGTTTTAGACAAGATTTTAAACATTTTGGCTCCAATGGCCTGAAATTTTTTTGGTCAAAATGACTCTATTTTGGTCTCCAAGTGTCTAAAGTGACTTTTTTATTATAAATAACTGCATTTGGTCACCAAAGGCCTGAAAATGGATTTAGTCAAAATGAATGTATTTTTGTCTTTTAGAGCCTTAGAGATTTGTCTAAAACTGGCCATTTGGGCTCCAATCGCCTGAAAAATGTTTTTGGTCAAAATGGTCTGGAAAAAAAATGGCCTGAAAAAAAATTTTGGCCTGAAAAATTTTTTGGTCAAAATGACTCTGTTTTGGTCTCCTTTTGTAGTCAAAATAACTGCATTTGGTCACCAAAGGTCTGAAATGTTTTTTTAGTCCAAATGACTATATTTTTGTCTTTTAGAGCATTAAAAAGCTGGTTTTAGACAAGATTTTAGACATTTGGCTCCAATGGCCTGAAAAACATTTTTTGGTCAAAATGACTCTATTCTGGTCTCCAAGTGTCTTAAAAGCCTTTTTTAGTCAAAATAACTGCATTTGGTCACCAAAGGTCTGAAAAAAATTGAGTCAAAATGAATGTATTTTTGTCTTTTAGAGCTTTAAAAAGCAGGTTTAAGACAAGATTTGTCTAAAACCGGCCATTTGGGCTCCAATGGCCTGAAAATAAATTTTCGGTCAAAATGACTCTATTTTGGTCTCCAAGTGTCTAAAAAGCCTTTTATAGTCAAAATAACTGCATTTGGTCACCAAAGGTCTGAAATTGTCTTTTTAGTCTAAATGACTATATTTTTTGTCTTTTAGAGCCTTAAAAGCCGGTTTTAGACAAGATTTTAGACATTTGGCTCCAATGGCCTAAAAAAAGTTTTTTGGTCAAAATGACTCTATATTGGTCTCCAAGTGTCTAAAAAGCCTTTTTCTAGTCAAAATAACTGCATTTGGTCACCAAAGGTCTGAAAAAAAATTAGTCAAAATGAATGTATTTTTGTCTTTTAGTGTCTTAAAAAGCCAGTTTTAGACCAGATTTGTCTAAAACCGGCCATTTGGGCACCAATGGCCTGAAAAAAATGTTTTGGTCAAAATGACTCTATTTTTGTCTCCAAGTGTCTTAAAATCCTTTTTTAGTCAAAATAACTGCATTTGGTCACCAAAGGTCAGAAAAAAAATTTAGTCAAAAAGACTATATATTTGTCTTTTAGAGCCTTAACCGCTTGCCGACTGCGCACAGTATATTTACTGCGGCAGTCGGCCCCGGCCAGGCAGAGTGACGTAGGTCTACGTCGCTCGCCTGTCACTCCTTCCAGAGCCAATAGCGGGCGGGTGCGCGCCCGCTGAGGCGTGCGCCCGCCTCGGCTCATTCACGGAGGAGTGCGGGAGTGTGACTGGTGGACCCGATGTCCGCCGGTCACACTACGATCGTCAGGACAGCGGGAGAAAGACAGAGCGGCTTGTGTAAACAAGCCGCCTGTCAGTTCTCCCTGTGTAAAAGTGAAGATCAAACAGTTCTACTATGTAGAACTGTTGATCTTTGTTTTTACACTAGTAGACCTGTCCCTGCACAGTTAGAAACACGCCCCTAGGACACACTTAACCCCTCCCTGTCCAATACTGTTAACCCCTTCCCTGCCAGTGTCATTTTTGTAGTAACAGTGCATATATATAGCACTGATTACTGCAGTAATGTCACTGGTACCCCCAAAAGTGTCAAAAATGTCAGTCAAGGGTCCGATCTGTCCGCCGCAATGTCGCAGTACCGCAAAAAAAATCGCAGATCGCCGCCATTACTCGTTAAAAAAAAAACACCAAAAATGACAAAAATCTTTCCCTTTGTTAGTAAACGCGATAACTTTTGCGCAAACCAATCAAAATACGCTTTTTGCGATTTTTTTTACCAAACATAGGTAGCGTAAAACAAATTGGCCGAAAATTTTAAAAAATTTTGATTTTTACATTTTTTTGGGGGAATTTCATATAAAAAAAAGTGAAAAATATTGTTGTTTTTGCAAAAATTACGCTCTTTTTTTGTTTATAGCGCGTGATCAAAAAATCGCACAGGTGATCAAATACCACCAAAAGAAAGCTCTGTTTGTGGGAAAAAAAGGACGTGAAATTCGTTTAGGTACAGCGTCGCACGACCGCGCGATTGTCCGTTAAAGTCACGCAGTAAAAAATCGCAAAATAACCCCTGGTCTTTTAGCAGGAAAATCCTCCGGTGGTAAAGTGGTTAAAAAGCCGGTTTTAGACAAGATTTTAGACATTTGGCTCCAATGGCCTGAAAAAATGTTTTGGTCAAAATGACTCTATTTTGGTCTCCAAGTGTCTAAAAACCTTTTGTTAGTCAAAATAACGGCATTTGGTCACCAAAGGTCTGAAATTTTTTTTGTCAAAATGACTGTATTTTTGTCTTTTAGAGCCTTAAAAAGCCGTTTTTAGACTTGATTTGTCTAAAACAGGCCATTTGGACTCCAATGGCCTGAAAAAAGTTTTTGGTCAAAATGACTCTATTTTGGTCTCCAAGTGTCTAAAAAGCCTTTTTAAGTCAGAGTCTGCAGAGTCGGCGAAACATGTTGGACCTGGGTGACCCCACTACTCTAGGATATGGTTCATAATTTTATTTATCACATATTTTCTATATTGACTGTCTTTTGATGCCTTTGCATCTGTGTCTTTTTTAACAATTTTGTACACATGTATTAATAAAATCATTATATATTAAATTGGTCTTCTATTTATCTATTCATGCCAAGTAACTCCTGCCTAGTGCCTACAAAGTCCCAGGTTGGGTGTTTCCTCAGAATACACAGTTCCCTGTGGGGCTCATTTAGGCTCTGGTGTATTGGAACACCAATACCACTTGATACACTTTTTTCTCATATGTCCTTAGGGATGTGGCAGGACCTTTCTTGGCTTACTGGCATTTAGGGTCGGCACCTAACATTTTCTACTTGCTTCTGCATCCTGTGAATGCCTAATGTACCTTTAGCCACAGAATACTACGTTCTTAGCAGTCAGGTAAACCCATGTGAGCTCATTTTTGGGGCCTATACAGGCCGACACTTACTTCTGTATCCTGTGAATGCCTAATGTACTTCCATCCTTTAAATACTACGTTCCTTGCTGTCAGTTAAACCTATGTGAGCTAATTTTTGTGGTCTACAAAGGCCGACACTTACTTCTGTATACTGGAAATGCCTAATGTACCTCCAGCCATCAAATACACTACGTTCTTTGCTGTCAGTTAAACCCATGTGAGCTAATTTTGGGGCCTATACAGGCCGACACTTCTGTATACTGTGAATTCCTAATGTACCTCCAGCCATCAAATACAGTACGTTCTTTGCTGTCAGTTAAACCCATGTGAGCTAATTTTTGGGGCTTATACAGGCTGACACTTACTTCTGTATCCTGTGAATGCCTAATGTACCTTCAGCCACAGAATACTACGTTATTAGCTGTCAGTTAAACCCATGTGGGCTAATATTTGGGGACTATACAGGCCGACACTTACTTCTGTATCCTGTGAATGCCTAATGTACCTCTAAACAAAATGATTCAGGATGCTCATAATTGTCCGTTATGTTCCGTGGAAAGACCTTCTCTTTGCCACAAGTTCTGGTCCTCTCCCTATATCACGACATTCTGGGACCAGGTACTGACCTTCATCGGGGAAGTGACGAAGTGGCACATACCCAAAGACCCTACACTGTGCTAGGGGTTAGGCGGGGCTATCTTATATACTGTGGGGCGTATTCACTTCTGATTGGAACCTGGTCTCCGTAGTCACTCCAATCACGTTCCCAGAAGACTCCTGCCCCCTCATTGGCTTTTGCTGATGTTTCTGGGCCAATCACGGGCTTTTAAAGCCCAGTTCCTGTACCCAGGGGCGGACTGAGCGGTCGGGCACTTCGGGCGTGGTCCGAGGGCCCGGCCGGGAAGGAGGGCCCGGCCGAGAGGGGGACCCGCCGCCCAGGTCAGCATTAATTCACCCGAAGTTTGTCCCAGTAACCGAACAGGAGCAATATATTTGGGTATGTGCCACTTCGTCACTTCCCCGATGAAGGTCAGTACCTGGTCCCAGAATGTCGTGATATAGGGACAGGACCAGAACTTGTGGCAAAGAGAAGGTCTTTCCACGGAACATAACGGACAATTATGATCATCCTGAATCATTTTGTTTAGAGGTACATTAGGCATTCACACAGTATACAGAAGTAAGTGTCGGCATGTATAGGCCCCAAAAATTAGCTCACATGGGTTTACCTGACAGCTAAGTATGTAGTATTTGGAGGCTGAAGGTACATTAGGCATTCACAGGATACAGAAGTAAGTGTCAGCCTGTATAGTCCCCAAAAATTAGCCCACATGGGTTTAACTGACAGCTAATAACGTAGTATTCTGTGGCTGAAGGTACATTAGGAATTCACAGGATACAGAAGTAAGTGTCAGCCTGTATAGGCCCCAAAAATTAGCTCACATGGGTTTAACTGACAGCAAAGAACGTACTGTATTTGATGGCTGGATGTACATTAGGCATTCACAGTATACAGAAGTGTCGGCCTGTATAGGCCCAAAAAATTAGCTCACATGGGTTTAACTGACACCAAAGAACGTAGTGTATTTGATGGCTGGAGGTACATCAGGCATTGACAGTATACAGAAGTAAGTGTTGGCCTGTTTAGGCCCCAAAACGTAGCTCACATGGGTTTAACTGACAGCAAAGAACGTATTATTGGATGGCTAGAGGTACATCAGGCATTCACACAGTATACAGAAGTAAGTGTCGGCCTGTATAGGCCCCAAAAATTAGCTCACATGGGTTTACCTGACTGCTAAGAACGTAGTATTCTGTGGCTAAAGGTACATTAGGCATTCACAGGATGCAGAAGCAAGTAGAAAATGATAGGTGCCGACCCTAAATGCCAGTAAGCCAAGAAAGGTCCTGCCACATCCCTAAGGACATATGAGAAAAAAGTGTATCAAGTAGTATTGGTGTTCCAATACACCAGAGCCTAAATGAGCCCCACAGGGAACTGTGTATTCTGAGGAAACACCCAACCTGGGACTTTGTAGGCAGGAGTTACTTGGCATGATAAATAGATAAATAGAAGACCAATTTAATATATAATGATTTTATTAATACATGTGTACAAAATTGTTAAAAAAGACACAGATGCAAAGGCATCAAAAGACAGTCAATATATAAAATATGTGATAAATAAAATAATGAACCATATCCTAGAGTAGTGGGGTCATCCAGGTCCAACATGTTTCGCCGACTCTGCAGACTCTGACTTAAAAAGGCTTTTTAGACACTTGGAGACCAAAATAGAGTCATTTTGACCAAAAACTTTTTTCAGGCCATTGGAGCCCAAATGGCCTGTTTTAGACAAATCAAGTCTAAAAACAGCTTTTTAAGGCTCTAAAAGACAACAATACAGTCATTTTGACAAAAATAATTTTCAGACCTTTGGTGACCAAATGCCATTATTTTGACTAACAAAAGGTTTTTAGACACTTGGAGACCAAAATAGAGTCATTTTGACCAAAACATTTTTTCAGGCCATTGGAGCCAAATGTCTAAAATCTTGTCTAAAACCGGCTTTTTAAGGCTCTAAAAGACAAAAATATAGTCATTTTGACTAAATTTTTTTTCTGACCTTTGGTGACCAAATGCAGTTATTTTGACTAAAAAAGGATTTTAAGACACTTGGAGACCAAAATAGAGTAATTTTGACCGAAAATATCTTTTCAGGCCATTGGAGCCCAAATGGCCAGTTTTAGACAAATCTTGTCTAAACCCAGCTTTTTAAGGCTCTAAAAGACAAAAATACAGTCATTTTGACAAAAAAAATATGTTCAGACCTTTGGTGACCAAATGCCGTTATTTTGACTAAAAAAGGCTTTTTAGACACTTGGAGACCAAAATAGTCATTTTGACCAAAAAAATTTTCAGGCCATTGGAAAGCAAAATGCCGTTATCTTGTCTAAAACTGGCTTTTTAAGACTCTAAAAGACAAAAATACAGTCATTTTGACTAAAAAAGTTTTTCAAACCTTTGGTGACCAAATGCAGTTATTTTGACTAAAAAAGGCTTTTTAGACACTTGGAGACCAAAATAGAGTAATTTTGACCGAAAATTTCTTTTCAGACCATTGGAGCCCAAATGGCCGGTTTTAGACAAATCTTGTCTTAAACCGGCTTTTTAAAGCTCTAAAAGACGAAAATACATTCATTTTGACTTAATTTTTTTCAGACCTTTGGTGACCAAATGCAGTTATTTTGACTAAAAAAGGCTTTTTAGACACTTGGAGACCAAAATAGAGCTCCAATAGAATGAAAAAAAGTTTTTTTGGTCAAAATTACTCTATTTTGGTCTCCAAGTGTTTAAAAAGCCTTTTTCTAGTCAAAATAACTGCATTTGGTCACCAAAGGTCTGAAAAAAAATGTATTCAAATTGACTGTATTTTTGTCTTTTAGTGCTTTAAAAAGCCGGTTTTAGACAAGATTTTAAACATTTTGGCTCCAATGGCCTGAAATTTTTTTGGTCAAAATGACTCTATTTTGGTCTCCAAGTGTCTAAAGTGACTTTTTTATTATAAATAACTGCATTTGGTCACCAAAGGCCTGAAAATGGATTTAGTCAAAATGAATGTATTTTTGTCTTTTAGAGCCTTAGAAATTTGTCTAAAACTGGCCATTTGGGCTCCAATCGCCTGAAAAATGTTTTTGGTCAAAATGGTCTGGAAAAAAAATGGCCTGAAAAAAAATTTTGGCCTAAAAAATTTTTTGGTCAAAATGACTCTGTTTTGGTCTCCTTTTGTAGTCAAAATAACTGCATTTGGTCACCAAAGGTCTGAAATGTTTTTTTAGTCCAAATGACTATATTTTTGTCTTTTAGAGCATTAAAAAGCTGGTTTTAGACAAGATTTTAGACATTTGGCTCCAATGGCCTGAAAAACATTTTTTGGTCAAAATGACTCTATTCTGGTCTCCAAGTGTCTTAAAAGCCTTTTTTAGTCAAAATAACTGCATTTGGTCACCAAAGGTCTGAAAAAAATTGAGTCAAAATGAATGTATTTTTGTCTTTTAGAGCTTTAAAAAGCAGGTTTAAGACAAGATTTGTCTAAAACCGGCCATTTGGGCTCCAATGGCCTGAAAATAAATTTTCGGTCAAAATGACTCTATTTTGGTCTCCAAGTGTCTAAAAAGCCTTTTATAGTCAAAATAACTGCATTTGGTCACCAAAGGTCTGAAATTGTCTTTTTAGTCTAAATGACTATATTTTTTGTCTTTTAGAGCCTTAAAAGCCGGTTTTAGACAAGATTTTAGACATTTGGCTCCAATGGCCTAAAAAAAGTTTTTTGGTCAAAATGACTCTATATTGGTCTCCAAGTGTCTAAAAAGCCTTTTTCTAGTCAAAATAACTGCATTTGGTCACCAAAGGTCTGAAAAAAAATTAGTCAAAATGAATGTATTTTTGTCTTTTAGTGTCTTAAAAAGCCAGTTTTAGACCAGATTTGTCTAAAACCGGCCATTTGGGCACCAATGGCCTGAAAAAAATGTTTTGGTCAAAATGACTCTATTTTTGTCTCCAAGTGTCTTAAAATCCTTTTTTAGTCAAAATAACTGCATTTGGTCACCAAAGGTCAGAAAAAAAATTTAGTCAAAAAGACTATATATTTGTCTTTTAGAGCCTTAACCGCTTGCCGACTGCGCACAGTATATTTACTGCGGCAGTCGGCCCCGGCCAGGCAGAGTGACGTAGGTCTACGTCGCTCGCCTGTCACTCCTTCCAGAGCCAATAGCGGGCGGGTGCGCGCCCGCTGAGGCGTGCGCCCGCCTCGGCTCATTCACGGAGGAGTGCGGGAGTGTGACTGGTGGACCCGATGTCCGCCGGTCACACTACGATCGTCAGGACAGCGGGAGAAAGACAGAGCGGCTTGTGTAAACAAGCCGCCTGTCAGTTCTCCCTGTGTAAAAGTGAAGATCAAACAGTTCTACTATGTAGAACTGTTGATCTTTGTTTTTACACTAGTAGACCTGTCCCTGCACAGTTAGAAACACGCCCCTAGGACACACTTAACCCCTCCCTGTCCAATACTGTTAACCCCTTCCCTGCCAGTGTCATTTTTGTAGTAACAGTGCATATATATAGCACTGATTACTGCAGTAATGTCACTGGTACCCCCAAAAGTGTCAAAAATGTCAGTCAAGGGTCCGATCTGTCCGCCGCAATGTCGCAGTACCGCAAAAAAAATCGCAGATCGCCGCCATTACTCGTTAAAAAAAAAAACACCAAAAATGACAAAAATCTTTCCCTTTGTTAGTAAACGCGATAACTTTTGCGCAAACCAATCAAAATACGCTTTTTGCGATTTTTTTTACCAAACATAGGTAGCGTAAAACAAATTGGCCGAAAATTTTAAAAAATTTTGATTTTTACATTTTTTTGGGGGAATTTCATATAAAAAAAAGTGAAAAATATTGTTGTTTTTGCAAAAATTACGCTCTTTTTTTGTTTATAGCGCGTGATCAAAAAATCGCACAGGTGATCAAATACCACCAAAAGAAAGCTCTGTTTGTGGGAAAAAAAGGACGTGAAATTCGTTTAGGTACAGCGTCGCACGACCGCGCGATTGTCCGTTAAAGTCACGCAGTAAAAAATCGCAAAATAACCCCTGGTCTTTTAGCAGGAAAATCCTCCGGTGGTAAAGTGGTTAAAAAGCCGGTTTTAGACAAGATTTTAGACATTTGGCTCCAATGGCCTGAAAAAATGTTTTGGTCAAAATGACTCTATTTTGGTCTCCAAGTGTCTAAAAACCTTTTGTTAGTCAAAATAACGGCATTTGGTCACCAAAGGTCTGAAATTTTTTTTGTCAAAATGACTGTATTTTTGTCTTTTAGAGCCTTAAAAAGCCGTTTTTAGACTTGATTTGTCTAAAACAGGCCATTTGGACTCCAATGGCCTGAAAAAAGTTTTTGGTCAAAATGACTCTATTTTGGTCTCCAAGTGTCTAAAAAGCCTTTTTAAGTCAGAGTCTGCAGAGTCGGCGAAACATGTTGGACCTGGGTGACCCCACTACTCTAGGATATGGTTCATAATTTTATTTATCACATATTTTCTATATTGACTGTCTTTTGATGCCTTTGCATCTGTGTCTTTTTTAACAATTTTGTACACATGTATTAATAAAATCATTATATATTAAATTGGTCTTCTATTTATCTATTCATGCCAAGTAACTCCTGCCTAGTGCCTACAAAGTCCCAGGTTGGGTGTTTCCTCAGAATACACAGTTCCCTGTGGGGCTCATTTAGGCTCTGGTGTATTGGAACACCAATACCACTTGATACACTTTTTTCTCATATGTCCTTAGGGATGTGGCAGGACCTTTCTTGGCTTACTGGCATTTAGGGTCGGCACCTAACATTTTCTACTTGCTTCTGCATCCTGTGAATGCCTAATGTACCTTTAGCCACAGAATACTACGTTCTTAGCAGTCAGGTAAACCCATGTGAGCTCATTTTTGGGGCCTATACAGGCCGACACTTACTTCTGTATCCTGTGAATGCCTAATGTACTTCCATCCTTTAAATACTACGTTCCTTGCTGTCAGTTAAACCTATGTGAGCTAATTTTTGTGGTCTACAAAGGCCGACACTTACTTCTGTATACTGGAAATGCCTAATGTACCTCCAGCCATCAAATACACTACGTTCTTTGCTGTCAGTTAAACCCATGTGAGCTAATTTTGGGGCCTATACAGGCCGACACTTCTGTATACTGTGAATTCCTAATGTACCTCCAGCCATCAAATACAGTACATTCTTTGCTGTCAGTTAAACCCATGTGAGCTAATTTTTGGGGCTTATACAGGCTGACACTTACTTCTGTATCCTGTGAATGCCTAATGTACCTTCAGCCACAGAATACTACGTTATTAGCTGTCAGTTAAACCCATGTGGGCTAATATTTGGGGACTATACAGGCCGACACTTACTTCTGTATCCTGTGAATGCCTAATGTACCTCTAAACAAAACGATTCAGGATGCTCATAATTGTCCGTTATGTTCCGCGGAAAGACCTTCTCTTTGCCACAAGTTCTGGTCCTCTCCCTATATCACGACATTCTGGGACCAGGTACTGACCTTCATCGGGGAAGTGACGAAGTGGCACATACCCAAAGACCCTACACTGTGCTAGGGGTTAGGCGGGGCTATCTTATATACTGTGGGGCGTATTCACTTCTGATTGGAACCTGGTCTCCGTAGTCACTCCAATCACGTTCCCAGAAGACTCCTGCCCCCTCATTGGCTTTTGCTGATGTTTCTGGGCCAATCACGGGCTTTTAAAGCCCAGTTCCTGTACCCAGGGGCGGACTGAGCGGTCGGGCACTTCGGGCGTGGTCCGAGGGCCCGGCCGGGAAGGAGGGCCCGGCCGAGAGGGGGACCTGCCGCCCAGGTCAGCATTAATTCACCCGAAGTTTGTCCCAGTAACCGAACAGGAGCAATATATTTGGGTATGTGCCACTTCGTCACTTCCCCGATGAAGGTCAGTACCTGGTCCCAGAATGTCGTGATATAGGGACAGGACCAGAACTTGTGGCAAAGAGAAGGTCTTTCCGCGGAACATAACGGACAATTATGATCATCCTGAATCGTTTTGTTTAGAGGTACATTAGGCATTCACACAGTATACAGAAGTAAGTGTCGGCATGTATAGGCCCCAAAAATTAGCTCACATGGGTTTACCTGACAGCTAAGTATGTAGTATTTGGAGGCTGAAGGTACATTAGGCATTCACAGGATACAGAAGTAAGTGTCAGCCTGTATAGTCCCCAAAAATTAGCCCACATGGGTTTAACTGACAGCTAATAACGTAGTATTCTGTGGCTGAAGGTACATTAGGAATTCACAGGATACAGAAGTAAGTGTCAGCCTGTATAGGCCCCAAAAATTAGCTCACATGGGTTTAACTGACAGCAAAGAACGTACTGTATTTGATGGCTGGATGTACATTAGGCATTCACAGTATACAGAAGTGTCGGCCTGTATAGGCCCAAAAAATTAGCTCACATGGGTTTAACTGACACCAAAGAACGTAGTGTATTTGATGGCTGGAGGTACATCAGGCATTGACAGTATACAGAAGTAAGTGTCGGCCTGTTTAGGCCCCAAAACGTAGCTCACATGGGTTTAACTGACAGCAAAGAACGTATTATTGGATGGCTAGAGGTACATCAGGCATTCACACAGTATACAGAAGTAAGTGTCGGCCTGTATAGGCCCCAAAAATTAGCTCACATGGGTTTACCTGACTGCTAAGAACGTAGTATTCTGTGGCTAAAGGTACATTAGGCATTCACAGGATGCAGAAGCAACTAGAAAATGATAGGTGCCGACCCTAAATGCCAGTAAGCCAAGAAAGGTCCTGCCACATCCCTAAGGACATATGAGAAAAAAGTGTATCAAGTAGTATTGGTGTTCCAATACACCAGAGCCTAAATGAGCCCCACAGGGAACTGTGTATTCTGAGGAAACACCCAACCTGGGACTTTGTAGGCAGGAGTTACTTGGCATGATAAATAGATAAATAGAAGACCAATTTAATATATAATGATTTTATTAATACATGTGTACAAAATTGTTAAAAAAGACACAGATGCAAAGGCATCAAAAGACAGTCAATATATAAAATATGTGATAAATAAAATAATGAACCATATCCTAGAGTAGTGGGGTCACCCAGGTCCAACATGTTTCGCCGACTCTGCAGACTCTGACTTAAAAAGGCTTTTTAGACACTTGGAGACCAAAATAGAGTCATTTTGACCAAAAACTTTTTTCAGGCCATTGGAGCCCAAATGGCCTGTTTTAGACAAATCAAGTCTAAAAACAGCTTTTTAAGGCTCTAAAAGACAAAAATACAGTCATTTTGACAAAAATAATTTTCAGACCTTTGGTGACCAAATGCCGTTATTTTGACTAACAAAAGGTTTTTAGACACTTGGAGACCAAAATAGAGTCATTTTGACCAAAACATTTTTTGCAGGCCATTGGAGCCAAATGTCTAAAATCTTGTCTAAAACCGGCTTTTTAAGGCTCTAAAAGACAAAAATATAGTCATTTTGACTAAATTTTTTTTCTGACCTTTGGTGACCAAATGCAGTTATTTTGACTAAAAAAGGATTTTAAGACACTTGGAGACCAAAATAGAGTAATTTTGACCGAAAATATCTTTTCAGGCCATTGGAGCCCAAATGGCCAGTTTTAGACAAATCTTGTCTAAACCCAGCTTTTTAAGGCTCTAAAAGACAAAAATACAGTCATTTTGACAAAAAAATATGTTCAGACCTTTGGTGACCAAATGCCGTTATTTTGAGTAAAAAAGGATTTTTAGACACTTGGAGACCAAAATAGTCATTTTGACCAAAAAAATTTTCAGGCCATTGGAGAGCAAAATGCCGTTATTTTGTCTAAAACTGGCTTTTTAAGACTCTAAAAGACAAAAATACAGTCATTTTGACTAAAAAAGTTTTTCAAACCTTTGGTGACCAAATGCAGTTATTTTGACTAAAAAAGGCTTTTTAGACACTTGGAGACCAAAATAGAGTAATTTTGACCGAAAATTTCTTTTCAGGCCATTGGAGCCCAAATGGCCGGTTTTAGACAAATTTTGTCTTAAACCGGCTTTTTAAAGCTCTAAAAGACAAAAATACATTCATTTTGACTTAATTTTTTTCAGACGTTTGGTGACCAAATGCAGTTATTTTGACTAAAAAAGGCTTTTTAGACACTTGGAGACCAAAATAGAGCTCCAATAGAATGAAAAAAAGTTTTTTTGGTCAAAATTACTCTATTTTGGTCTCCAAGTGTTTAAAAAGCCTTTTTCTAGTCAAAATGCATTTGGTCACCAAAGGTCTGAAAAAAAAATGTATTCAAATTGACTGTATTTTTGTCTTTTAGTGCTTTAAAAAGCCGGTTTTAGACAAGATTTTAGACATTTTGGCTCCAATGGCCTGACATTTTTTTTGTCAAAATGACTCTATTTTGGTCTCCAAGTGTCTAAAGTGACTTTTTTATTATAAATAACTGCATTTGGTCACCAAAGGCCTGAAAAATAGATTTAGTCAAAATGAATGTATTTTTGTCTTTTAGAGCCTTAGAGATTTGTCTAAAACTGGCCATTTGGGCTCCAATCGCTTGAAAAAAAATTTTGGTCAAAATGGTCTGGAAAAAAATGGCCTGAAAAAAAATGGCCTGAAAAAAAATTTTGGCCTGAAAAATTTTTTGGTCAAAATTACTCTGTTTTGGTCTCCTTTTGTAGTGAAAATAACTGCATTTGGTCACCAAAGGTCTGAAATTTTTTTAGTCCAAATGACTATATTTTTGTCTTTTAGAGCATTAAAAAGCAGGTTTAAGACAAGATTTGTCTAAAACCGGCCATTTGGGCTCCAATGGCCTGAAAATAAATTTTCTGTCAAAATGACTCTATTTTGGTCTCCAAGTGTCTAAAAAGCCTTTTATAGTCAAAATAACTGCATTTGGTCACCAAAGGTCTGAAATTGTTTTTTTAGTCTAAATGACTATATTTTTTGTCTTTTAGAGCCTTAAAAGCCGGTTTTAGACAAGATTTTAGACATTTGGCTCCAATGGCCTAAAAAAAGTTTTTTGGTCAAAATGACTCTATATTGGTCTCCAAGTGTCTAAAAAGCCTTTTTCTAGTCAAAATAACTGCATTTGGTCACCAAAGGTCTGAAAAAAAATTAGTCAAAATGAATGTATTTTTGTCTTTTAGTGTCTTAAAAAGCCAGTTTTAGACCAGATTTGTCTAAAACCGGCCATTTGGGCACCAATGGCCTGAAAAAAATGTTTTGGTCAAAATGACTATTTTTGTCTCCAAGTGTCTTAAAATCCTTTTTTAGTCAAAATAACTGCATTTGGTCACCAAAGGTCAGAAAAAAAATTTAGTCAAAAAGACTATATATTTGTCTTTTAGAGCCTTAAAAAGCCGGTTTTAGACAAGATTTTAGACATTTGGCTCCAATGGCCTGAAAAAATGTTTTGGTCAAAATGACTCTATTTTGGTCTCCAAGTGTCTAAAAACCTTTTGTTAGTCAAAATAACGGCATTTGGTCACCAAAGGTCTGAAATTTTTTTTGTCAAAATGACTGTATTTTTGTCTTTTAGAGCCTTAAAAAGCCGTTTTTAGACTTGATTTGTCTAAAACAGGCCATTTGGACTCCAATGGCCTGAAAAAAGTTTTTGGTCAAAATGACTCTATTTTGGTCTCCAAGTGTCTAAAAAGCCTTTTTAAGTCAGAGTCTGCAGAGTCGGCGAAACATGTTGGACCTGGGTGACCCCACTACTCTAGGATATGGTTCATAATTTTATTTATCACATATTTTCTATATTGACTGTCTTTTGATGCCTTTGCATCTGTGTCTTTTTTAACAATTTTGTACACATGTATTAATAAAATCATTATATATTAAATTGGTCTTCTATTTATCTATTCATTCCAAGTAACTCCTGCCTAGTGCCTACAAAGTCCCAGGTTGGGTGTTTCCTCAGAATACACAGTTCCCTGTGGGGCTCATTTAGGCTCTGGTGTATTGGAACACCAATACCACTTGATACACTTTTTTCTCATATGTCCTTAGGGATGTGGCAGGACCTTTCTTGGCTTACTGGCATTTAGGGTTGGCACCTAACATTTTCTACTTACTTCTGCATCCTGTGAATGCCTAATGTACCTTTAGCCACAGAATACTACGTTCTTAGCAGTCAGGTAAACCCATGTGAGCTAATTTTTGGGGCCTATACAGGCCGACACTTACTTCTGTATCCTGTGAATGCCTAATGTACTTCCATCCTTTAAATACTACGTTCCTTGCTGTCAGTTAAACCTATGTGAGCTAATTTTTGTGGTCTACAAAGGCCGACACTTACTTCTGTATACTGGAAATGCCTAATGTACCTCCAGCCATCAAATACACTACGTTCTTTGCTGTCAGTTAAACCCATGTGAGCTAATTTTGGGGCCTATACAGGCGACACTTCTGTATACTGTGAATTCCTAATGTACCTCCAGCCATCAAATACAGTACGTTCTTTGCTGTCAGTTAAACCCATGTGAGCTAATTTTTGGGGCTTATACAGGCTGACACTTACTTCTGTATCCTGTGAATGCCTAATGTACCTTCAGCCACAGAATACTACGTTATTAGCTGTCAGTTAAACCCATGTGGGCTAATATTTGGGGACTATACAGGCCGACACTTACTTCTGTATCCTGTGAATGCCTAATGTACCTCTAAACAAAACGATTCAGGATGCTCATAATTGTCCGTTATGTTCCGTGGAAAGACCTTCTCTTTGCCACAAGTTCTGGTCCTCTCCCTATATCACGACATTCTGGGACCAGGTACTGACCTTCATCGGGGAAGTGACGAAGTGGCACATACCCAAAGACCCTACACTGTGCTAGGGGTTAGGCGGGGCTATCTTATATACTGTGGGGCGTATTCACTTCTGATTGGAACCTGGTCTCCGTAGTCACTCCAATCACGTTCCCAGAAGACTCCTGCCCCCTCATTGGCTTTTGCTGATGTTTCTGGGCCAATCACGGGCTTTTAAAGCCCAGTTCCTGTACCCAGGGGCGGACTGAGCAGTCGGGCACTTCGGGCGTGGTCCGAGGGCCCGGCCGGGAAGGAGGGCCCGGCCGAGAGGGGGACCCGCCGCCCAGGTCAGCATTAATTCACCCGAAGTTTGTCCCAGTAACCGAACAGGAGCAATATATTTGGGTATGTGCCACTTCGTCACTTCCCCGATGAAGGTCAGTACCTGGTCCCAGAATGTCGTGATATAGGGACAGGACCAGAACTTGTGGCAAAGAGAAGGTCTTTCCACGGAACATAACGGACAATTATGATCATCCTGAATCATTTTGTTTAGAGGTACATTAGGCATTCACACAGTATACAGAAGTAAGTGTCGGCATGTATAGGCCCCAAAAATTAGCTCACATGGGTTTACCTGACAGCTAAGTATGTAGTATTTGGAGGCTGAAGGTACATTAGGCATTCACAGGATACAGAAGTAAGTGTCAGCCTGTATAGTCCCCAAAAATTAGCCCACATGGGTTTAACTGACAGCTAATAACGTAGTATTCTGTGGCTGAAGGTACATTAGGAATTCACAGGATACAGAAGTAAGTGTCAGCCTGTATAGGCCCCAAAAATTAGCTCACATGGGTTTAACTGACAGCAAAGAACGTACTGTATTTGATGGCTGGATGTACATTAGGCATTCACAGTATACAGAAGTGTCGGCCTGTATAGGCCCAAAAAATTAGCTCACATGGGTTTAACTGACACCAAAGAACGTAGTGTATTTGATGGCTGGAGGTACATCAGGCATTGACAGTATACAGAAGTAAGTGTTGGCCTGTTTAGGCCCCAAAACGTAGCTCACATGGGTTTAACTGACAGCAAAGAACGTATTATTGGATGGCTAGAGGTACATCAGGCATTCACACAGTATACAGAAGTAAGTGTCGGCCTGTATAGGCCCCAAAAATTAGCTCACATGGGTTTACCTGACTGCTAAGAACGTAGTATTCTGTGGCTAAAGGTACATTAGGCATTCACAGGATGCAGAAGCAAGTAGAAAATGATAGGTGCCGACCCTAAATGCCAGTAAGCCAAGAAAGGTCCTGCCACATCCCTAAGGACATATGAGAAAAAAGTGTATCAAGTAGTATTGGTGTTCCAATACACCAGAGCCTAAATGAGCCCCACAGGGAACTGTGTATTCTGAGGAAACACCCAACCTGGGACTTTGTAGGCAGGAGTTACTTGGCATGATAAATAGATAAATAGAAGACCAATTTAATATATAATGATTTTATTAATACATGTGTACAAAATTGTTAAAAAAGACACAGATGCAAAGGCATCAAAAGACAGTCAATATATAAAATATGTGATAAATAAAATAATGAACCATATCCTAGAGTAGTGGGGTCATCCAGGTCCAACATGTTTCGCCGACTCTGCAGACTCTGACTTAAAAAGGCTTTTTAGACACTTGGAGACCAAAATAGAGTCATTTTGACCAAAAACTTTTTTCAGGCCATTGGAGCCCAAATGGCCTGTTTTAGACAAATCAAGTCTAAAAACAGCTTTTTAAGGCTCTAAAAGACAACAATACAGTCATTTTGACAAAAATAATTTTCAGACCTTTGGTGACCAAATGCCGTTATTTTGACTAACAAAAGGTTTTTAGACACTTGGAGACCAAAATAGAGTCATTTTGACCAAAACATTTTTTCAGGCCATTGGAGCCAAATGTCTAAAATCTTGTCTAAAACCGGCTTTTTAAGGCTCTAAAAGACAAAAATATAGTCATTTTGACTAAATTTTTTTTCTGACCTTTGGTGACCAAATGCAGTTATTTTGACTAAAAAAGGATTTTAAGACACTTGGAGACCAAAATAGAGTAATTTTGACCGAAAATATCTTTTCAGGCCATTGGAGCCCAAATGGCCAGTTTTAGACAAATCTTGTCTAAACCCAGCTTTTTAAGGCTCTAAAAGACAAAAATACAGTCATTTTGACAAAAAAAATATGTTCAGACCTTTGGTGACCAAATGCCGTTATTTTGACTAAAAAAGGCTTTTTAGACACTTGGAGACCAAAATAGTCATTTTGACCAAAAAAATTTTCAGGCCATTGGAAAGCAAAATGCCGTTATCTTGTCTAAAACTGGCTTTTTAAGACTCTAAAAGACAAAAATACAGTCATTTTGACTAAAAAAGTTTTTCAAACCTTTGGTGACCAAATGCAGTTATTTTGACTAAAAAAGGCTTTTTAGACACTTGGAGACCAAAATAGAGTAATTTTGACCGAAAATTTCTTTTCAGACCATTGGAGCCCAAATGGCCGGTTTTAGACAAATCTTGTCTTAAACCGGCTTTTTAAAGCTCTAAAAGACGAAAATACATTCATTTTGACTTAATTTTTTTCAGACCTTTGGTGACCAAATGCAGTTATTTTGACTAAAAAAGGCTTTTTAGACACTTGGAGACCAAAATAGAGCTCCAATAGAATGAAAAAAAGTTTTTTTGGTCAAAATTACTCTATTTTGGTCTCCAAGTGTTTAAAAAGCCTTTTTCTAGTCAAAATAACTGCATTTGGTCACCAAAGGTCTGAAAAAAAATGTATTCAAATTGACTGTATTTTTGTCTTTTAGTGCTTTAAAAAGCCGGTTTTAGACAAGATTTTAAACATTTTGGCTCCAATGGCCTGAATTTTTTTTGGTCAAAATGACTCTATTTTGGTCTCCAAGTGTCTAAAGTGACTTTTTTATTATAAATAACTGCATTTGGTCACCAAAGGCCTGAAAATGGATTTAGTCAAAATGAATGTATTTTTGTCTTTTAGAGCCTTAGAGATTTGTCTAAAACTGGCCATTTGGGCTCCAATCGCCTGAAAAATGTTTTTGGTCAAAATGGTCTGGAAAAAAAATGGCCTGAAAAAAAATTTTGGCCTGAAAAATTTTTTGGTCAAAATGACTCTGTTTTGGTCTCCTTTTGTAGTCAAAATAACTGCATTTGGTCACCAAAGGTCTGAAATGTTTTTTTAGTCCAAATGACTATATTTTTGTCTTTTAGAGCATTAAAAAGCTGGTTTTAGACAAGATTTTAGACATTTGGCTCCAATGGCCTGAAAAACATTTTTTGGTCAAAATGACTCTATTCTGGTCTCCAAGTGTCTTAAAAGCCTTTTTTAGTCAAAATAACTGCATTTGGTCACCAAAGGTCTGAAAAAAATTGAGTCAAAATGAATGTATTTTTGTCTTTTAGAGCTTTAAAAAGCAGGTTTAAGACAAGATTTGTCTAAAACCGGCCATTTGGGCTCCAATGGCCTGAAAATAAATTTTCGGTCAAAATGACTCTATTTTGGTCTCCAAGTGTCTAAAAAGCCTTTTATAGTCAAAATAACTGCATTTGGTCACCAAAGGTCTGAAATTGTCTTTTTAGTCTAAATGACTATATTTTTTGTCTTTTAGAGCCTTAAAAGCCGGTTTTAGACAAGATTTTAGACATTTGGCTCCAATGGCCTAAAAAAAGTTTTTTGGTCAAAATGACTCTATATTGGTCTCCAAGTGTCTAAAAAGCCTTTTTCTAGTCAAAATAACTGCATTTGGTCACCAAAGGTCTGAAAAAAAATTAGTCAAAATGAATGTATTTTTGTCTTTTAGTGTCTTAAAAAGCCAGTTTTAGACCAGATTTGTCTAAAACCGGCCATTTGGGCACCAATGGCCTGAAAAAAATGTTTTGGTCAAAATGACTCTATTTTTGTCTCCAAGTGTCTTAAAATCCTTTTTTAGTCAAAATAACTGCATTTGGTCACCAAAGGTCAGAAAAAAAATTTAGTCAAAAAGACTATATATTTGTCTTTTAGAGCCTTAACCGCTTGCCGACTGCGCACAGTATATTTACTGCGGCAGTCGGCCCCGGCCAGGCAGAGTGACGTAGGTCTACGTCGCTCGCCTGTCACTCCTTCCAGAGCCAATAGCGGGCGGGTGCGCGCCCGCTGAGGCGTGCGCCCGCCTCGGCTCATTCACGGAGGAGTGCGGGAGTGTGACTGGTGGACCCGATGTCCGCCGGTCACACTACGATCGTCAGGACAGCGGGAGAAAGACAGAGCGGCTTGTGTAAACAAGCCGCCTGTCAGTTCTCCCTGTGTAAAAGTGAAGATCAAACAGTTCTGCTATGTAGAACTGTTGATCTTTGTTTTTACACTAGTAGACCTGTCCCTGCACAGTTAGAAACACGCCCCTAGGACACACTTAACCCCTCCCTGTCCAATACTGTTAACCCCTTCCCTGCCAGTGTCATTTTTGTAGTAACAGTGCATATATATAGCACTGATTACTGCAGTAATGTCACTGGTACCCCCAAAAGTGTCAAAAATGTCAGTCAAGGGTCCGATCTGTCCGCCGCAATGTCGCAGTACCGCAAAAAAAATCGCAGATCGCCGCCATTACTCGTTAAAAAAAAAACACCAAAAATGACAAAAATCTTTCCCTTTGTTAGTAAACGCGATAACTTTTGCGCAAACCAATCAAAATACGCTTTTTGCGATTTTTTTTACCAAACATAGGTAGCGTAAAACAAATTGGCCGAAAATTTTAAAAAATTTTGATTTTTACATTTTTTTGGGGGAATTTCATATAAAAAAAAGTGAAAAATATTGTTGTTTTTGCAAAAATTACGCTCTTTTTTTGTTTATAGCGCGTGATCAAAAAATCGCACAGGTGATCAAATACCACCAAAAGAAAGCTCTGTTTGTGGGAAAAAAAGGACGTGAAATTCGTTTAGGTACAGCGTCGCACGACCGCGCGATTGTCCGTTAAAGTCACGCAGTAAAAAATCGCAAAATAACCCCTGGTCTTTTAGCAGGAAAATCCTCCGGTGGTAAAGTGGTTAAAAAGCCAGTTTTAGACAAGATTTTAGACATTTGGCTCCAATGGCCTGAAAAAATGTTTTGGTCAAAATGACTCTATTTTGGTCTCCAAGTGTCTAAAAACCTTTTGTTAGTCAAAATAACGGCATTTGGTCACCAAAGGTCTGAAATTTTTTTTTGTCAAAATGACTGTATTTTTGTCTTTTAGAGCCTTAAAAAGCCGTTTTTAGACTTGATTTGTCTAAAACAGGCCATTTGGACTCCAATGGCCTGAAAAAAGTTTTTGGTCAAAATGACTCTATTTTGGTCTCCAAGTGTCTAAAAAGCCTTTTTAAGTCAGAGTCTGCAGAGTCGGCGAAACATGTTGGACCTGGGTGACCCCACTACTCTAGGATATGGTTCATAATTTTATTTATCACATATTTTCTATATTGACTGTCTTTTGATGCCTTTGCATCTGTGTCTTTTTTAACAATTTTGTACACATGTATTAATAAAATCATTATATATTAAATTGGTCTTCTATTTATCTATTCATGCCAAGTAACTCCTGCCTAGTGCCTACAAAGTCCCAGGTTGGGTGTTTCCTCAGAATACACAGTTCCCTGTGGGGCTCATTTAGGCTCTGGTGTATTGGAACACCAATACCACTTGATACACTTTTTTCTCATATGTCCTTAGGGATGTGGCAGGACCTTTCTTGGCTTACTGGCATTTAGGGTCGGCACCTAACATTTTCTACTTGCTTCTGCATCCTGTGAATGCCTAATGTACCTTTAGCCACAGAATACTACGTTCTTAGCAGTCAGGTAAACCCATGTGAGCTAATTTTTGGGGCCTATACAGGCCGACACTTACTTCTGTATCCTGTGAATGCCTAATGTACTTCCATCCTTTAAATACTACGTTCCTTGCTGTCAGTTAAACCTATGTGAGCTAATTTTTGTGGTCTACAAAGGCCGACACTTACTTCTGTATACTGGAAATGCCTAATGTACCTCCAGCCATCAAATACACTACGTTCTTTGCTGTCAGTTAAACCCATGTGAGCTAATTTTGGGGCCTATACAGGCCGACACTTCTGTATACTGTGAATTCCTAATGTACCTCCAGCCATCAAATACAGTACGTTCTTTGCTGTCAGTTAAACCCATGTGAGCTAATTTTTGGGGCTTATACAGGCTGACACTTACTTCTGTATCCTGTGAATGCCTAATGTACCTTCAGCCACAGAATACTACGTTATTAGCTGTCAGTTAAACCCATGTGGGCTAATATTTGGGGACTATACAGGCCGACACTTACTTCTGTATCCTGTGAATACCTAATGTACCTCTAAACAAAACGATTCAGGATGCTCATAATTGTCCGTTATGTTCCGCGGAAAGACCTTCTCTTTGCCACAAGTTCTGGTCCTCTCCCTATATCACGACATTCTGGGACCAGGTACTGACCTTCATCGGGGAAGTGACGAAGTGGCACATACCCAAAGACCCTACACTGTGCTAGGGGTTAGGCGGGGCTATCTTATATACTGTGGGGCGTATTCACTTCTGATTGGAACCTGGTCTCCGTAGTCACTCCAATCACGTTCCCAGAAGACTCCTGCCCCCTCATTGGCTTTTGCTGATGTTTCTGGGCCAATCACGGGCTTTTAAAGCCCAGTTCCTGTACCCAGGGGCGGACTGAGCGGTCGGGCACTTCGGGCGTGGTCCGAGGGCCCGGCCGGGAAGGAGGGCCCGGCCGAGAGGGGGACCTGCCGCCCAGGTCAGCATTAATTCACCCGAAGTTTGTCCCAGTAACCGAACAGGAGCAATATATTTGGGTATGTGCCACTTCGTCACTTCCCCGATGAAGGTCAGTACCTGGTCCCAGAATGTCGTGATATAGGGACAGGACCAGAACTTGTGGCAAAGAGAAGGTCTTTCCGCGGAACATAACGGACAATTATGATCATCCTGAATCGTTTTGTTTAGAGGTACATTAGGCATTCACACAGTATACAGAAGTAAGTGTCGGCATGTATAGGCCCCAAAAATTAGCTCACATGGGTTTACCTGACAGCTAAGTATGTAGTATTTGGAGGCTGAAGGTACATTAGGCATTCACAGGATACAGAAGTAAGTGTCAGCCTGTATAGTCCCCAAAAATTAGCCCACATGGGTTTAACTGACAGCTAATAACGTAGTATTCTGTGGCTGAAGGTACATTAGGCATTCACAGGATACAGAAGTAAGTGTCAGCCTGTATAAGCCCCAAAAATTAGCTCACATGGGTTTAACTGACAGCAAAGAATGTACTGTATTTGATGGCTGGATGTACATTAGGCATTCACAGTATACAGAAGTGTCGGCCTGTATAGGCCCAAAAAATTAGCTCACATGGGTTTAACTGACACCAAAGAACGTAGTGTATTTGATGGCTGGAGGTACATCAGGCATTGACAGTATACAGAAGTAAGTGTCGGCCTGTTTAGGCCCCAAAACGTAGCTCACATGGGTTTAACTGACAGCAAAGAACGTATTATTGGATGGCTAGAGGTACATCAGGCATTCACACAGTATACAGAAGTAAGTGTCGGCCTGTATAGGCCCCAAAAATTAGCTCACATGGGTTTACCTGACTGCTAAGAACGTAGTATTCTGTGGCTAAAGGTACATTAGGCATTCACAGGATGCAGAAGCAAGTAGAAAATGATAGGTGCCGACCCTAAATGCCAGTAAGCCAAGAAAGGTCCTGCCACATCCCTAAGGACATATGAGAAAAAAGTGTATCAAGTAGTATTGGTGTTCCAATACACCAGAGCCTAAATGAGCCCCACAGGGAACTGTGTATTCTGAGGAAACACCCAACCTGGGACTTTGTAGGCAGGAGTTACTTGGCATGATAAATAGATAAATAGAAGACCAATTTAATATATAATGATTTTATTAATACATGTGTACAAAATTGTTAAAAAAGACACAGATGCAAAGGCATCAAAAGACAGTCAATATATAAAATATGTGATAAATAAAATAATGAACCATATCCTAGAGTAGTGGGGTCACCCAGGTCCAACATGTTTCGCCGACTCTGCAGACTCTGACTTAAAAAGGCTTTTTAGACACTTGGAGACCAAAATAGAGTCATTTTGACCAAAAACTTTTTTCAGGCCATTGGAGCCCAAATGGCCTGTTTTAGACAAATCAAGTCTAAAAACAGCTTTTTAAGGCTCTAAAAGACAAAAATACAGTCATTTTGACAAAAATAATTTTCAGACCTTTGGTGACCAAATGCCGTTATTTTAACTAACAAAAGGTTTTTAGACTCTTGGAGACCAAAATAGAGTCATTTTGACCAAAACATTTTTTGCAGGCCATTGGAGCCAAATGTCTAAAATCTTGTCTAAAACCGGCTTTTTAAGGCTCTAAAAGACAAAAATATAGTCATTTTGACAAAAAAAATTTTCTGACCTTTGGTGACCAAATGCAGTTATTTTGACTAAAAAAGGATTTTAAGACACTTGGAGACCAAAATAGAGTAATTTTGACCGAAAATATCTTTTCAGGCCATTGGAGCCCAAATGGCCAGTTTTAGACAAATCTTGTCTAAACCCAGCTTTTTAAGGCTCTAAAAGACAAAAATACAGTCATTTTGACAAAAAAAATATGTTCAGACCTTTGGTGACCAAATGCCGTTATTTTGACTAAAAAAGGATTTCTAGACACTTGGAGACCAAAATAGTCATTTTGACCAAAAAAATTTTCAGGCCATTGGAGAGCAAAATGCCGTTATCTTGTCTAAAACTGGCTTTTTAAGACTCTAAAAGACAAAAATACAGTCATTTTGACTAAAAAAGTTTTTCAAACCTTTGGTGACCAAATGCAGTTATTTTGATTAAAAAAGGCTTTTTAGACACTTGGAGACCAAAATAGAGTAATTTTGACCGAAAATTTCTTTTCAGGCCATTGGAGCCCAAATGGCCGGTTTTAGACAAATCTTGTCTTAAACCGGCTTTTTAAAGCTCTAAAAGACAAAAATACATTCATTTTGACTTAATTTTTTTCAGACCTTTGGTGACCAAATGCAGTTATTTTGACTAAAAAAGGCTTTTTAGACACTTGGAGACCAAAATAGAGCTCCAATAGCCTGAAAAAAAGTTTTTTTGGTCAAAATACTCTATTTTGGTCTCCAAGTGTTTAAAAAGCCTTTTTCTAGTCAAAATGCATTTGGTCACCAAAGGTCTGAAAAAAAATGTATTCAAATTGACTGTATTTTTGTCTTTTAGTGCTTTAAAAAGCCGGTTTTAGACAAGATTTTAGACATTTTGGCTCCAATGGCCTAAAATTTTTTTTGGTCAAAATGACTCTATTTTGGTCTCCAAGTGTCTAAAGTGCCTTTTTTTATCATAAATAACTGCATTTGATCACCAAAGGTCTGAAAAATAGATTTAGTCAAAATGAATGTATTTTTGTCTTTTAGAGCCTTAGAGATTTGTCTAAAACTGGCCATTTGGGCTCCAATCGCCTGAAAAATTTTTTTGGTCAAAATGGTCTGGAAAAAAATGGCCTGAAAAAAAATGGCCTGAAAAAAAATTTTGGCCTGAAAAATTTTTTGGTCAAAATGACTCTGCTTTGGTCTCCTTTTGTAGTCAAAATAATTGCATTTGGTCACCAAAGGTCTGAAATTTTTTTTAGTCCAAATGACTATATTTTTGTCTTTTAGAGCATTAAAAAGCTGGTTTTAGACAAGATTTTAGACATTTGGCTCCAATGGCCTGAAAAACATTTTTTGGTCAAAATGACTCTATTCTGGTCTCCAAGTGTCTTAAAAGCCTTTTTTAGTCAAAATAACTGCATTTGGTCACCAAAGGTCTGAAAAAAATTAAGTCAAAATGAATGTATTTTTGTCTTTTAGAGCTTTAAAAAGCCGGTTTAAGACAAGATTTGTCTAAAACCGGCCATTTGGACTCCAATGGCCTGAAAATAAATTTTCGGTCAAAATGACTCTATTTTGGTCTCCAAGTGTCTAAAAAGCCTTTTATAGTCAAAATAACTGCATTTGGTCACCAAAGGTCTGAAATTGTTTTTTTAGTCTAAATGACTATATTTTTTGTCTTTTAGAGCCTTAAAAGCCGGTTTTAGACAAGATTTTAGACATTTGGCTCCAATGGCCTAAAAAAAGTTTTTTGGTCAAAATGACTCTATATTGGTCTCCAAGTGTCTAAAAAGCCTTTTTCTAGTCAAAATAACTGCATTTGGTCACCAAAGGTCTGAAAAAAAATTAGTCAAAATGAATGTATTTTTGTCTTTTAGTGTCTTAAAAAGCCAGTTTTAGACCAGATTTGTCTAAAACCGGCCATTTGGGCACCAATGGCCTGAAAAAAATGTTTTGGTCAAAATGACTCTATTTTTGTCTCCAAGTGTCTTAACCGGTTGCCGACCGCCGCATGACTATATACTGCGGCGGTCAGCCCCGGCCAGGCAGAGTGACGTATCGGTACGTCACTCGCCTGTCACTGACTTGCGAGCCTATCGCGGGCGGGCACGCGCCCGCCGCGGCTCGTTCACAGGCAAGTCAGTGCGTGTGACCGGCGGACTCGATGTCCACCAGTCACACTGCGATCGCTCCTGTGAAGGGAGAAAGACAGAGCAGCTTGTGTAAACAAGCTGCCTGTCAGTTCTCCCTGTGTAAAAGTGAAGATCTGTCCGTTCTACTATGTAGAACGGTTGATCTTTGCTTTTACACCAATAGGAATGTCCCTACACAGTTAGAATCATGCCCCTAGGACACACTTAACCCCTCCCTGTCCAATAAAGTTAACCCCTTCCCTGCCAGTGTCATTTTTGCAGTAACAGTGCATATGTATAGCACTGATTACTGCAGTAATGTCACTGGTAACCCCAAAAGTGTCAAAAATGTCAGTCAAGGGTCCGATCTGTCCGCCGCAATGTCGCAGTACCGAAAAAAAATCGCAGATCGCGGCCATTACGCGTTAAAAAGAAAAACACCAAAAATGACAAAAATCTTTCCCTTTGTTAGTAAACGCGATAACTTTTGCGCAAACCAATCAAAATACGCTTTTTGCGATTTTTTTGACCAAACATAGGTAGCATAAAACAAATTGGCCGAAAAATGTTAAAAAATTTTGATTTTTACTTTTTTTGGGGGGGAATTTCATATAAAAAAATGTGAAAAATATTGTTATTTTTGCAAAATTTACGCTCTTTTTTTGTTTATAGCGCATGATCAAAAAATCGCACAGGTGATCAAATACCACCAAAAGAAAGCTCTGTTTGTGGGAAAAAAAGGACATCAAATTCGTTTAGGTACAGCGTCGCACGACCGCGCAATTGTCCGTTAAAGTCACGCAGTAAAAAATCGCAAAAAAAACCCTGGTCCTTTAGCAGCCAAATCCTCCGGGGCTTAAGTGGTTAAAATCCTTTTTTAGTCAAAATAACTGCATTTGGTCACCAAAGGTCAGAAAAAAAATTTAGTCAAAAACACTATATATTTGTCTTTTAGAGCCTTAAAAAGCCGGTTTTAGACAAGATTTTAGACATTTGGCTCCAATGGCCTGAAAAAATGTTTTGGTCAAAATGACTCTATTTTGGTCTCCAAGTGTCTAAAAACCTTTTGTTAGTCAAAATAACGGCATTTGGTCACCAAAGGTCTGAAATTTTTTTGTCAAAATGACTGTATTTTTGTCTTTTAGAGCCTTAAAAAGCCGTTTTTAGACTTGATTTGTCTAAAACAGGCCATTTGGACTCCAATGGCCTGAAAAAAGTTTTTGGTCAAAATGACTCTATTTTGGTCTCCAAGTGTCTAAAAAGCCTTTTTAAGTCAGAGTCTGCAGAGTCGGCGAAACATGTTGGACCTGGGTGACCCCACTTCTCTAGGATATGGTTCATAATTTTATTTATCACATATTTTCTATATTGACTGTCTTTTGATGCCTTTGCATCTGTGTCTTTTTTAACAATTTTGTACACATGTATTAATAAAATCATTATATATTAAATTGGTCTTCTATTTATCTATTCATGCCAAGTAACTCCTGCCTAGTGCCTACAAAGTCCCAGGTTGGGTGTTTCCTCAGAATACACAGTTCCCTGTGGGGCTCATTTAGGCTCTGGTGTATTGGAACACCACTACCACTTGATACACTTTTTTCTCATATGTCCTTAGGGATGTGGCAGGACCTTTCTTGGCTTACTGGCATTTAGGGTCGGCACCTAACATTTTCTACTTGCTTCTGCATCCTGTGAATGCCTAATGTACCTTTAGCCACAGAATACTACGTTCTTAGCAGTCAGGTAAACCCATGTGAGCTAATTTTTGGGGCCTATACAGGCCGACACTTACTTCTGTATCCTGTGAATGCCTAATGTACTTCCATCCTTTAAATACTACGTTCCTTGCTGTCAGTTAAACCTATGTGAGCTAATTTTTGTGGTCTACAAAGGCCGACACTTACTTCTGTATACTGGAAATGCCTAATGTACCTCCAGCCATCAAATACACTACGTTCTTTGGTGTCAGTTAAACCCATGTGAGCTAATTTTGGGGCCTATACAGGCCGACACTTCTGTATACTGTGAATTCCTAATGTACCTCCAGCCATCAAATACAGTACGTTCTTTGTTGTCAGTTAAACCCATGTGAGCTAATTTTTGGGGCCTATACAGGCTGACACTTACTTCTGTATCCTGTGAATGCCTAATGTACCTTCAGCCACAGAATACTACGTTATTAGCTGTCAGTTAAACCCATGTGGGCTAATATTTGGGGACTATACAGGCCGACACTTACTTCTGTATCCTGTGAATGCCTAATGTACCTCTAAACAAAATGATTCAGGATGCTCATAATTGTCCGTTATGTTCCGCGGAAAGACCTTCTTTTTGCCACAAGTTCTGGTCCTCTCCCTATATCACGACATTCTGGGACCAGGTACTGACCTTCATGGGGGAAGTGACAAAGTGGCACATACCCAAAGACCCTACACTGTGCTAGGGGTTAGGCGGGGCTATCTTATATACTGTGGGGCGTATTCACTTCTGATTGGAACCTGGTCTCCGTAGTCACTCCAATCACATTCCCAGAAGACTCCTGCCCCCTCATTGGCTTTTGCTGATGTTTCTGGGCCAATCACGGGCTTTTAAAGCCCAGTTCCTGTACCCAGGGGCGGACTGAGTGGTCGGGCACTTCGGGCGTGGTCCGAGGGCCTGGCCGGGAAAGAGGGCCCGGCCGAGAGGGGGACCCGCCGCCCAGGTCAGCATTAATTCACCCGAAGTTTGTCCCAGTAACCGAACAGGAGCAATATATTTGGGTATGTGCCACTTCGTCACTTCCCCGATGAAGGTCAGTACCTGGTCCCAGAATGTCGTGATATAGGGACAGGACCAGAACTTGTGGCAAAGAGTGTCTTTCCGCGGAACATAACGGACAATTATGATCATCCTGAATCGCTTTGTTTAGAGGTACATTAGGCATTCACACAGTATACAGAAGTAAGTGTCGGCATGTATAGGCCCCAAAAATTAGCTCATATGGGTTTACCTGACAGCTAAGTATGTAGTATTTGGAGGCTGAAGGTACATTAGGCATTCACAGGATACAGAAGTAAGTGTCAGCCTGTATAGTCCCCAAAAATTAGCCCACATGGGTTTAACTGACAGCTAATAACGTAGTATTCTGTGGCTGAAGGTACATTAGGAATTCACAGGATACAGAAGTAAGTGTCAGCCTGTATAGGCCCCAAAAATTAGCTCACATGGGTTTAACTGACAGCAAAGAACGTACTGTATTTGATGGCTGGATGTACATTAGGCATTCACAGTATACAGAAGTGTCGGCCTGTATAGGCCCCAAAAATTAGCTCACATGGGTTTAACTGACAGCAAAGAACGTGGTGTATTTGATGGCTGGAGGTACATTACGCATTTCCATTATACAGAAGTAAGTGTCGGCCTTTATAGACCCCAAAAATTAGCTCACATAGGTTTAACTGACAGCAAGGAACGTAGTAATTAAAGGATGGAAGTACATTAGGCATTCACAGGATACAGAAGTAAGTGTCGGCCTGTATAGGCCCAAAAAATTAGCTCACATGGGTTTAACTGACACCAAAGAACGTAGTGTATTTGATGGCTGGAGGTACATCAGGCATTGACAGTATACAGAAGTAAGTGTCGGCCTGTTTAGGCCCCAAAACTTAGCTCACATGGGTTTAACTGACAGCAAAGAACGTATTATTGGATGGCTAGAGGTACATCAGGCATTCACACAGTATACAGAAGTAAGTGTCGGCCTGTATAGGCCCCAAAAATTAGCTCACATGGGTTTACCTGACTGCTAAGAACGTAGTATTCTGTGGCTAAAGGTACATTAGGCATTCACAGGAGGCAGAAGCAAGTAGAAAATGATAGGTGCCGACCCTAAATGCCAGTAAGCCAAGAAAGGTCCTGCCACATCCCTAAGGACATATGAGAAAAAAGTGTATCAAGTAGTATTGGTGTTCCAATACACCAGAGCCTAAATGAGCCCCACAGGGAACTGTGTATTCTGAGGAAACACCCAACCTGGGACTTTGTAGGCAGGAGTTACTTGGCATGATAAATAGATAAATAGAAGACCAATTTAATATATAATGATTTTATTAATACATGTGTACAAAATTGTTAAAAAAGACACAGATGCAAAGGCATCAAAAGACAGTCAATATATAAAATATGTGATAAATAAAATAATGAACCATATCCTAGAGTAGTGGGGTCACCCAGGTCCAACATGTTTCGCCGACTCTGCAGACTCTGACTTAAAAAGGCTTTTTAGACACTTGGAGACCAAAATAGAGTTATTTTGACCAAAAACTTTTTTCAGGCCATTGGAGCCCAAATGGCCTGTTTTAGACAAATCAAGTCTAAAAACAGCTTTTTAAGGCTCTAAAAGACAAAAATACAGTCATTTTGACAAAAATAATTTTCAGACCTTTGGTGACCAAATGCCGTTATTTTGACTAACAAAAGGTTTTTAGACACTTGGAGACCAAAATAGAGTCATTTTGACCAAAACATTTTTTGCAGGCCATTGGAGCCAAATGTCTAAAATCTTGTCTAAAACCGGCTTTTTAAGGCTCTAAAAGACAAAAATATAGTCATTTTGACTAAATTTTTTTTCTGACCTTTGGTGACCAAATGCAGTTATTTTGACTAAAAAAGGATTTTAAGACACTTGGAGACCAAAATAGAGAAAAATAAATATCTTTTCAGGCCATTGGAGCCCAAATGGCCAGTTTTAGACAAATCTTGTCTAAACCCAGCTTTTTAAGGCTCTAAAAGACAAAAATACAGTCATTTTGACAAAAAAAAATATGTTCAGACCTTTGGTGACCAAATGCCGTTATTTTGACTAAAAAAGTATTTTTAGACACTTGGAGACCAAAATAGTCATTTTGACCCAAAAAATTTTCAGGCCATTGGAGAGCAAAATGCCGTTATCTTGTCTAAAACTGGCTTTTTAAGACTCTAAAAGACAAAAATACAGTCATTTTGACTAAAAAAGTTTTTCAAACCTTTGGTGACCAAATGCAGTTATTTTGACTAAAAAAGGCTTTTTAGACACTTGGAGACCAAAATAGAGTAATTTTGACCGAAAATTTCTTTTCAGGCCACTGGAGCCCAAATGGCCGGTTTTAGACAAATCTTGTCTTAAACCGGCTTTTTAAAGCTCTAAAAGACAAAAATACATTCATTTTGACTTAATTTTTTTCAGACCTTTGGTGACCAAATGCAGTTATTTTGACTAAAAAAGGCTTTTTAGACACTTGGAGACCAAAATAGAGCTCCAATAGAATGAAAAAAAGTTTTTTGGTCAAAATTACTCTATTTTGGTCTCCAAGTGTTTAAAAAGCCTTTTTCTAGTCAAAATGCATTTGGTCACCAAAGGTCTGAAAAAAAATGTATTCAAATTGACTGTATTTTTGTCTTTTAGTGCTTTAAAAAGCCGGTTTTAGACAAGATTTTAGACATTTTGGCTCCAATGGCCTGAAATTTTTTTGGTCAAAATGACTCTATTTTGGTCTCCAAGTGTCTAAAGTGACTTTTTTATTATAAATAACTGCATTTGGTCACCAAAGGCCTGAAAAATAGATTTAGTCAAAATGAATGTATTTTTGTCTTTTAGAGCCTTAGAGATTTGTCTAAAACTGGCCATTTGGGCTCCAATCGCCTGAAAAAAGTTTTTTGGTCAAAATGGTCTGGAAAAAAAATGGCCTGAAAAAAAATGGCCTGAAAAAAAATTTTGGCCTGAAAAATTTTTTGGTCAAAATGACTCTGTTTTGGTCTCCTTTTGTAGTCAAAATAACTGCATTTGGTCACCAAAGGTCTGAAATATTTTTTAGTCCAAATGACTATATTTTTGTCTTTTAGAGCATTAAAAAGCAGGTTTAAGACAAGATTTGTCTAAAACCGGCCATTTGGGCTCCAATGGCCTGAAAATAAATTTTCGGTCAAAATGACTCTATTTAGGTCTCCAAGTGTCTAAAAAGCCTTTTATAGTCAAAATAACTGCATTTGGTCACCAAAGGTCTGAAATTGTTTTTTTAGTCTAAATGACTATATTTTTTGTCTTTTAGAGCCTTAAAAGGGGGTTTTAGACAAGATTTTAGACATTTGGCTCCAATGGCCTAAAAAAAGGTTTTTGGTCAAAATGACTCTATATTGGTCTCCAAGTGTCTAAAAAGCCTTTTTCTAGTCAAAATAACTGCATTTGGTCACCAAAGGTCTGAAAAAAAATTAGTCAAAATGAATGTATTTTTGTCTTTTAGTGTCTTAAAAAGCCAGTTTTAGACCAGATTTGTCTAAAACCGGCCATTTGGGCACCAATGGCCTGAAAAAAATGTTTTGGTCAAAATGACTCTATTTTTGTCTCCAAGTGTCTTAAAATCCTTTTTTAGTCAAAATAACTGCATTTGGTCACCAAAGGTCAGAAAAAAAATTTAGTCAAAAAGACTATATATTTGTCTTTTAGAACCTTAAAAAGCCGGTTTTAGACAAGATTTTAGACATTTGGCTCCAATGGCCTGAAAAAATGTTTTGGTCAAAATGACTCTATTTTGGTCTCCAATAGTGTTGAGCGAACACGGACTGTATTATTCGTGTTCGTACCGAATAATTGGATTTTTTTTACCCGAACACGGACACGGACACTTTACTGTATGTTCGGGTAAAAATCCGTGTTCGGTCGTTTTATTTCCGGGTTTTGCATGCTTTGGCGCTCTTTTCATGGCGGGCTTTCAACAGCCAATCAACAATCGTTTAACTGGTGTGCCTTAAGCCATCCCAGCCATGCCTGCAAATGTCTTAGTAGCTGTGATTGGCCGTCTGAAGCATGTGACCAAGTCTTTATAAGTTCGAGGCAGCCGCCGCAGCAGCGTCATTCTGCTGCTTAGCTAAGGGACAGAGCACACATCAATGTGCTGGCTGCTGATTAGGGAAAGATAGGCAGGAAAAAACCATTTGTGTCCGGATAGAATTGAGGGACAGGTCGGAGTGTTTAGGCAGGGCGAGTTGTAGGCATTTTAGGGATAGAGTCTGCTGAATTATAGGGTCAGTGTCTTCTACAAACTACAATCGATATTGCTGTGTGGGGGGTGGGGTGAATCTGCACTCAATCCTGATCTACGATCTCTTCTCAATCCTGTTAGGGACAGAGTCTGCTGAATTTTAGGGAAACTGTGTTCTACAAACTACAATCGATATTGCTGTGTGGTGTGGGATTGGAGATAGGCAGGTGTCAGTGATCCACATCCATTTTTCTGTGTGTGAGCTGCAGTGAACACAATCTTTTTGGGCTGCAGTGAACACAATCTTTTTGGGCTGCAGTGAACACAATCTTTTTGGGCTGCAGTGAACACAATCTTTTTGGGCTGCAGTGAACACAATCTTTTTGGGGTGCAGTGAACAAAATCTTTTTGGGGTGCAGTGAACACAATCCTTTTTGGTGTGCAGTGAACACAATCTTTGTGGGGTGCAGTGAACAAAATCCTTTGTGGGGTGCAGTGAACACAATCTTTTTGGGGTGCAGTGAACAAAATCCTTTTTGGGGTGCAGTGAACAACATCCTTTTTGGGGTGCAGTGAACACAATCTTTTTGGGGTGCAGTGAACAAAATCCTTTGTGGGGTGCAGTGAACACAATCTTTTTGGGGTGCAGTGAACACAATCTTTTTGGGGTGGAGTGAACAACATCCTTTTTGGGGTGCAGTGAACAAAATCCTTTTTGGGGTGCAGTGAACAAAATCATTTTTGGGGTGCAGTGAACACAATCTTTGTGGGGTGCAGTGAACACAATCTTTTTGGGGTGGAGTGAACAACATCCTTTTTGGGGTGCAGTGAACAACATCCTTTTTGGGGTGCAGTGAACACAATCTTTTTGGGGTGCAGTGAACACAATCTTTGTGGGGTACAGTGAACAGAATCTTTGTGGGGTGCAGTGAACACAATCTTTGGGGGGTACAGTGAACACAATCTTTTTGGGGTGCAGTGAACACAATCTTTGTGGGGTGCAGTGAACACAATCTTTTTGGGGTGGAGTGAACAAAATCATTTTTGGGGTGCAGTGAACAACATCCTTTTTGGGGTGCAGTGATCAAAATCCTTTTTGAGGTGCAGTGAACACAATCTTTTTGGGGTGCAGTGAACAAAATCCTTTGTGGGGTGCAGTGAACAGAATCTTTGTGGGGTGCAGTGAACACAATCTTTGGGGGGGTACAGTGAACACAATCTTTTTGGGGTGCAGTGAACACAATCTTTGTGGGGTACAGTGAACAGAATCTTTGTGGGGTGCAGTGAACACAATCTTTGGGGGGTACAGTGAACACAATCTTTTTGGGGTGCAGTGAACACAATCTTTGGGGGGTACAGTGAACACAATCTTTTTGGGGTGCAGTGAACACAATCTTTGTGGGGTGCAGTGAACACAATCTTTGGGGGGGTACAGTGAACACAATCTTTTTGGGGTGCAGTGAACAACATCCTTTTAGGGTGCAGTGAACACAATCTTTGTGGGGTGCAGTGAACAACATCCTTTTAGGGTGCAGTGAACACAATCTTTGTGGGGTACAGTGAACAGAATCTTTGTGGGGTGCAGTGAACACAATCTTTGGGGGGTACAGTGAACACAATCTTTGTGAGGTGCAGTGAACACAATCTTTGTGGGGTGCAGTGAACACAATCATTGTGGGGTGCAGTGAACTCAATCTTTGTGGGGTACAGTGAACACAATCTCATACTTCTGAAGATTTGAGGGTGCTGCCTGTTCCATACTCCCCCTACTCCTCATCTAGCCTTTTAGGGGTACAAACAATAGTAATTGGGGCCTAGTGTGGTTGTGTACGTGTGATATACATACACTTTTTTTGGATCATATTTTCTATTCCGCTATTTAATCAAAAACCTTTGGGGATCAGTTAAATTGGGGGATAGTCTGTGTTGGTACGTGTGAGAGAGATCCACCTTTCCAAGTTGTTGGGGTTCATCTCATACTTCTGAAGGTTTGAGGGTGCTGCCTGTTCCATACTCCCCCTACTCCTAGCCTTTTAGGGGTACAAACAATAGTAATTGGGGCCTAGTGTGGTTGTGTACGTGTGATATACATACACTTTTTTTGGATCATATTTTCTATTCCGCTATTTAATCAAAAACCTTTGGGGATCAGTTAAATTGGGGGATAGTCTGTGTTGGTACGTGTGAGAGAGATCCACCTTTCCAAGTTGTTGGGGTTCATCTCATACTTCTGAAGGTTTGAGGGTGCTGCCTGTTCCATACCCCCCCTACTCCTCATCTAGCCTTTTAGGGGTACAAACAATAGTAATTGGGGCCTAGTGTGGTTGTGTACGTGTGATATACATACACTTTTTTTGGATCATATTTTCTATTCCGCTATTTAATCAAAAACCTTTGGGGATCAGTTAAATTGGGGGATAGTCTGTGTTGGTACGTGTGAGAGAGATCCACCTTTCCAAGTTGTTGGGGTTCATCTCATACTTCTGAAGGTTTGAGGGTGCTGCCTGTTCCATACCCCCCCTACTCCTCATCTAGCCTTTTAGGGGTACAAACAATAGTAATTGGGGCCCAGTGTGGTTGTGTACGTGTGATATACATACACTTTTTTTGGATCATATTTTCTATTCCGCTATTTAATCAAAAACCTTTGGGGATCAGTTAAATTGGGGGATAGTCTGTGTTGGTACGTGTGAGAGAGATCCACCTTTCCAAGTTGTTGGGGTTCATCTCATACTTCTGAAGGTTTGAGGGTGCTGCCTGTTCCATACCCCCCCCTACTCCTCATCTAGCCTTTTAGGGGTACAAACAATAGTAATTGGGGCCTAGTGTGGTTGTGTACGTGTGATATACATACACTTTTTTTGGATCATATTTTCTATTCCGCTATTTAATCAAAAACCTTTGGGGATCAGTTAAATTGGGGGATAGTCTGTGTTGGTACGTGTGAGAGAGATCCACCTTTCCAAGTTGTTGGGGTTCATCTCATACTTCTGAAGGTTTGAGGGTGCTGCCTGTTCCATACCCCCCCTACTCCTCATCTAGCCTTTTAGGGGTACAAACAATAGTAATTGGGGCCTAGTGTGGTTGTGTACGTGTGATATACATACACTTTTTTTGGATCATATTTTCTATTCCGCTATTTAATCAAAAACCTTTGGGGATCAGTTAAATTGGGGGATAGTCTGTGTTGGTAGGTGTTCCAATACACCAGAGCCTAAATGAGCCCCACAGGGAACTGTGTATTCTGAGGAAACACCCAACCTGGGACTTTGTAGGCAGGAGTTACTTGGCATGATAAATAGATAAATAGAAGACCAATTTAATATATAATGATTTTATTAATACATGTGTACAAAATTGTTAAAAAAGACACAGATGCAAAGGCATCAAAAGACAGTCAATATATAAAATATGTGATAAATAAAATAATGAACCATATCCTAGAGTAGTGGGGTCACCCAGGTCCAACATGTTTCGCCGACTCTGCAGACTCTGACTTAAAAAGGCTTTTTAGACACTTGGAGACCAAAATAGAGTCATTTTGACCAAAAACTTTTTTCAGGCCATTGGAGCCCAAATGGCCTGTTTTAGACAAATCAAGTCTAAAAACAGCTTTTTAAGGCTCTAAAAGACAACAATACAGTCATTTTGACAAAAATAATTTTCAGACCTTTGGTGACCAAATGCCGTTATTTTGACTAACAAAAGGTTTTTAGACACTTGGAGACCAAAATAGAGTCATTTTGACCAAAACATTTTTTCAGGCCATTGGAGCCAAATGTCTAAAATCTTGTCTAAAACCGGCTTTTTAAGGCTCTAAAAGACAAAAATATAGTCATTTTGACTAAATTTTTTTTCTGACCTTTGGTGACCAAATGCAGTTATTTTGACTAAAAAAGGATTTTAAGACACTTGGAGACCAAAATAGAGTAATTTTGACCGAAAATATCTTTTCAGGCCATTGGAGCCCAAATGGCCAGTTTTAGACAAATCTTGTCTAAACCCAGCTTTTTAAGGCTCTAAAAGACAAAAATACAGTCATTTTGACAAAAAAAATATGTTCAGACCTTTGGTGACCAAATGCCGTTATTTTGACTAAAAAAGGATTTTTAGACACTTGGAGACCAAAATAGTCATTTTGACCAAAAAAATTTTCAGGCCATTGGAAAGCAAAATGCCGTTATCTTGTCTAAAACTGGCTTTTTAAGACTCTAAAAGACAAAAATACAGTCATTTTGACTAAAAAAGTTTTTCAAACCTTTGGTGACCAAATGCAGTTATTTTGACTAAAAAAGGCTTTTTAGACACTTGGAGACCAAAATAGAGTAATTTTGACCGAAAATTTATTTTCAGGCCATTGGAGCCCAAATGGCCGGTTTTAGACAAATCTTGTCTTAATGTACTTCCATCCTTTAAATACTACGTTCCTTGCTGTCAGTTAAACCTATGTGAGCTAATTTTTGGGGTCTATAAAGGCCGACACTTACTTCTGTATACTGGAAATGCGTAATGTACCTCCAGCCATCAAATACACCACGTTCTTTGCTGTCAGTTAAACCCATGTGAGCTAATTTTTGGGGCCTATACAGGCCGACACTTATGTATACTGTGAATGCCTAATGTACATCCAGCCATCAAATACAGTACGTTCTTTGCTGTCAGTTAAACCCATGTGAGCTAATTTTTGGGGCCTATACAGGCTGACACTTACTTCTGTATCCTGTGAATTCCTAATGTACCTTCAGCCACAGAATACTACGTTATTAGCTGTCAGTTAAACCCATGTGGGCTAATTTTTGGGGACTATACAGGCTGACACTTACTTCTGTATCCTGTGAATGCCTAATGTACCTTCAGCCTCCAAATACTACATACTTAGCTGTCAGGTAAACCCATGTGAGCTAATTTTTGGGGCCTATACATGCCGACACTTACTTCTGTATACTGTGTGAATGCCTAATGTACCTCTAAACAAAACGATTCAGGATGATCATAATTGTCCGTTATGTTCCGCGGAAAGACACTCTTTGCCACAAGTTCTGGTCCTGTCCCTATATCACGACATTCTGGGACCAGGTACTGACCTTCATCGGGGAAGTGACGAAGTGGCACATACCCAAATATATTGCTCCTGTTCGGTTACTGGGACAAACTTCGGGTGAATTAATGCTGACCTGGGCGGCGGGTCCCCCTCTCGGCCGGGCCCTCTTTCCCGGCCGGGCCCTCGGACCACGCCCGAAGTGCCCGACCGCTCAGTCCGCCCCTGGGTACAGGAACTGGGCTTTAAAAGCCCGTGATTGGCCCAGAAACATCAGCAAAAGCCAATGAGGGGGCAGGAGTCTTCTGGGAATGTGATTGGAGTGACTACGGAGACCAGGTTCCAATCAGAAGTGAATACGCCCCACAGTATATAAGATAGCCCCGCCTAACCCCTAGCACAGTGTAGGGTCTTTGGGTATGTGCCACTTCGTCACTTCCCCGATGAAGGTCAGTACCTGGTCCCAGAATGTCGTGATATAGGGACAGGACCAGAACTTGTGGCAAAGAGAAGGTCTTTCCGCGGAACATAACGGACAATTATGAGCATCCTGAATCATTTTGTTTAGAGGTACATTAGGCATTCACAGGATACAGAAGTAAGTGTCGGCCTGTATAGTCCCCAACCCACATGGGTTTAACTGACAGCTAATAACGTAGTATTCTGTGGCTGAAGGTACATTAGGCATTCACAGGATACAGAATTAAGTGTCAGCCTGTATAGGCCCCAAAAATTAGCTCACATGGGTTTAACTGACAGCAAAGAACGTACTGTATTTGATGGCTGGAGGTACATTAGGAATTCACAGTATACAGAAGTGTCGGCCTGTATAGGCCCCAAAATTAGCTCACATGGGTTTAACTGACACCAAAGAACGTAGTGTATTTGATGGCTGGAGGTACATTAGGCATTTCCAGTATACAGAAGTAAGTGTCGGCCTTTGTAGACCACAAAAATTAGCTCACATAGGTTTAACTGACAGCAAGGAACGTAGTATTTAAAGGATGGAAGTACATTAGGCATTCACAGGATACAGAAGTAAGTGTCGGCCTGTATAGGCCCCAAAAATTAGCTCACATGGGTTTACCTGACTGCTAAGAACGTAGTATTCTGTGGCTAAAGGTACATTAGGCATTCACAGGATGCAGAAGCAAGTAGAAAATGTTAGGTGCCGAACCTAAATGCCAGTAAGCCAAGAAAGGTCCTGCCACATCCCTAAGGACATATGAGAAAAAAGTGTATCAAGTGGTATTGGTGTTCCAATACACCAGAGCCTAAATGAGCCCCACAGGGAACTGTGTATTCTGAGGAAACCCCCAACCTGGGACTTTGTAGGCACTAGGCAGGAGTTACTTGGCATGAATAGATAAATAGAAGACCAATTTAATATATAATGATTTTATTAATACATGTGTACAAAATTGTTAAAAAAGACACAGATGCAAAGGCATCAAAAGATAGTCAATATAGAAAATATGTGATAAATAAAATTATGAACCATATCCTAGAGTAGATGGGTCACCCAGGTCCAACATGTTTCGCCGACTCTGCAGACTCTGACTTAAAAAGGCTTTTTAGACACTTGGAGACCAAAATAGAGTCATTTTGACCAAATACTTTTTTCAGGCCATTGGAGTCCAAATGGCCTTTTTTAGACAAATCAAGTCTAAAAACGGCTTTTTAAGGCTCTAAAAGACAAAAATACAGTCATTTTGACAAAAAAAATTTCAGACCTTTGGTGACCAAATGCCGTTATTTTGACTAACAAAAGGTTTTTAGACACTTGGAGACCAAAATAGTCATTTTGACCAAAACATTTTTTCAGGCCATTGGAGCCAAATGTCTAAAATCTTGTCTAAAACCGGCTTTTTAAGGCTCTAAAAGACAAATATAAATTTTTGACTACATTTTTTTTCTGACCTTTGGTGACCAAATGCAGTTATTTTGACTAAAAAAGGATTTTAAGACACTTGGAGACAAAAATAGAGTCATTTTGACCAAAACATTTTTTTCAGGCCATTGGTGCCCAAATGGCCGGTTTTAGACAAATCTGGTCTAAAACTGGCTTTTTAAGACACTAAAAGACAAAAATACATTCATTTTGACTAATTTTTTTCAGACCTTTGGTGACCAAATGCAGTTATTTTGACTAGAAAAAGGCTTTTTAGACACTTGGAGACCAATATAGAGTCATTTTGACCAAAAAACTTTTTTTAGGCCATTGGAGCCAAATGTCTAAAATCTTGTCTAAAACCGGCTTTTAAGGCTCTAAAAGACAAAAAATATAGTCATTTAGACTAAAAAAACAATTTCAGACCTTTGGTGACCAAATGCAGTTATTTTGACTATAAAAGGCTTTTTAGACACTTGGAGACCAAAATAGAGTCATTTTGACCGAAAATTTATTTTCAGGCCATTGGAGCCCAAATGGCCGGTTTTAGACAAATCTTGTCTTAAACCGGCTTTTTAAAGCTCTAAAAGACAAAAATACATTCATTTTGACTTAATTTTTTTTAGACCTTTGGTGACCAAATGCAGTTATTTTGACTAAAAAAGGCTTTTAAGACACTTGGAGACCAGAATAGAGTCATTTTGGCCAAAAAATGTTTTTCAGGCCATTGGAGCCAAATGTCTAAAATCTTGTCTAAAACCAGCTTTTTAATGCTCTAAAAGACAGAAATATAGTCATTTGGACTAAAAAAAATTTCAGACCTTTGGTGACCAAATGCAGTTATTTTGACTACAAAAGGAGACCAAAACAGAGTCATTTTGACCAAAAAATGTTTCAGGCCAAAATTTTTTTTCAGGCCATTTTTTTTCAGGCCATTTTTTTTCCAGACCATTTTGACCAAAAAAAATTTTCAGGCGATTGGAGCCCAAATGGCCAGTTTTAGACAAATCTCTAAGGCTCTAAAAGACAAAAATACATTCATTTTGACTAAATCTATTTTTTATACCTTTGGTGACCAAATGCAGTTATTTATGATAAAAAAGGCACTTTAGACACTTGGAGACCAAAATAGAGTCATTTTGACCAAAAAAAATTTCAGGCCATTGGAGCCAAAATGTCTAAAATTTTGTCTAAAACCGGCTTTTTAAAGCACTAAAAGACAAAAATACAGTCAATTTGAATACATTTTTTTTCAGACCTTTGGTGACCAAATGCATTTTGACTAGAAAAAGGCTTTTTAAACACTTGGAGACCAAAATAGAGTATTTTGACCAAAAAAACTTTTTTTCAGGCTATTGGAGCTCTATTTTGGTCTCCAAGTGTCTAAAAAGCCTTTTTTAGTCAAAATAACTGCATTTGGTCACCAAAGGTCTGAAAAAAATTAAGTCAAAATGAATGTATTTTTGTCTTTTAGAGCTTTAAAAAGCCGGTTTAAGACAAGATTTGTCTAAAACCGGCCATTTGGGCTCCAATGGCCTGAAAAGAAATTTTCGGTCAAAATTACTCTATTTTGGTCTCCAAGTGTCTAAAAAGCCTTTTTTAGTCAAAATAACTGCATTTGGTCACCAAAGGTTTGAAAAACTTTTTTAGTCAAAATGACTGTATTTTTGTCTTTTAGAGTCTTAAAAAGCCAGTTTTAGACAAGATAACGGCATTTTGCTCTCCAATGGCCTGAAAATTTTTTTGGTCAAAATGACTATTTTGGTCTCCAAGTGTCTAAAAATCCTTTTTTAGTCAAAATAACGGCATTTGGTCACCAAAGGTCTGAACATATTTTTTTTGTCAAAATGACAAGATTTGTCTAAAACTGGCCATTTGGGCTCCAATGGCCTGAAAAGATATTTTCGGTCAAAATTACTCTATTTTGGTCTCCAAGTGTCTTAAAATCCTTTATTAGTCAAAATAACTGCATTTGGTCACCAAAGGTCAGAAAAAAAATTTAGTCAAAATGACTATATTTTTGTCTTTTAGAGCCTTAAAAAGCCGGTTTTAGACAAGATTTTAGACATTTGGCTCCAATGGCCTGCAAAAAATGTTTTGGTCAAAATGACTCTATTTTGGTCTCCAAGTGTCTAAAAACCTTTTGTTAGTCAAAATAACGGCATTTGGTCACCAAAGGTCTGAAAATTATTTTTGTCAAAATGACTGTATTTTTGTCTTTTAGAGCCTTAAAAAGCTGTTTTTAGACTTGATTTGTCTAAAACAGGCCATTTGGGCTCCAATGGCCTGAAAAAAGTTTTTGGTCAAAATGACTCTATTTTGGTCTCCAAGTGTCTAAAAAGCCTTTTTAAGTCAGAGTCTGCAGAGTCGGCGAAACATGTTGGACCTGGGTGACCCCACTACTCTAGGATATGGTTCATTATTTTATTTATCACATATTTTATATATTGACTGTCTTTTGATGCCTTTGCATCTGTGTCTTTTTTAACAATTTTGTACACATGTATTAATAAAATCATTATATATTAAATTGGTCTTCTATTTATCATGCCAAGTAACTCCTGCCTACAAAGTCCCAGGTTGGGTGTTTCCTCAGAATACACAGTTCCCTGTGGGGCTCATTTAGGCTCTGGTGTATTGGAACACCAATACTACTTGATACACTTTTTTCTCATATGTCCTTAGGGATGTGGCAGGACCTTTCTTGGCTTACTGGCATTTAGGGTCGGCACCTATCATTTTCTACTTACTTCTGCATCCTGTGAATGCCTAATGTACCTTTAGGCACATAATACTACGTTCTTAGCAGTCAGGTAAACCCATGTGAGCTAATTTTTGGGGCCTATACAGGCCGACACTTACTTCTGTATACTGTGTGAATGCCTGAGGTACCTCTAGCCATCCAATAATACGTTCTTTGCTGTCAGTTAAACCCATGTGAGCTACGTTTTGGGGCCTAAACAGGCCGACACTTACTTCTGTATACTGTCAATGCCTGATGTACCTCCAGCCATCAAATACACTACATTCTTTGGTGTCAGTTAAACCCATGTGAGCTAATTTTTTGGGCCTATACAGGCCGACACTTACTTCTGTATCCTGTGAATGCCTAATGTACTTCCATCCTTTAAATACTACGTTCCTTGCTGTCAGTTAAACCTATGTGAGCTAATTTTTGGGGTCTATAAAGGCCGACACTTACTTCTGTATACTGGAAATGCGTAATGTACCTCCAGCCATCAAATACACCACGTTCTTTGCTGTCAGTTAAACCCATGTGAGCTAATTTTTGGGGCCTATACAGGCCGACACTTATGTATACTGTGAATGCCTAATGTACATCCAGCCATCAAATACAGTACGTTCTTTGCTGTCAGTTAAACCCATGTGAGCTAATTTTTGGGGCCTATACAGGCTGACACTTACTTCTGTATCCTGTGAATTCCTAATGTACCTTCAGCCACAGAATACTACGTTATTAGCTGTCAGTTAAACCCATGTGGGCTAATTTTTGGGGACTATACAGGCTGACACTTACTTCTGTATCCTGTGAATGCCTAATGTACCTTCAGCCTCCAAATACTACATACTTAGCTGTCAGGTAAACCCATGTGAGCTAATTTTTGGGGCCTATACATGCCGACACTTACTTCTGTATACTGTGTGAATGCCTAATGTACCTCTAAACAAAACGATTCAGGATGATCATAATTGTCCGTTATGTTCCGCGGAAAGACCTTCTCTTTGCCACAAGTTCTGGTCCTGTCCCTATATCACGACATTCTGGGACCAGGTACTGACCTTCATCGGGGAAGTGACGAAGTGGCACATACCCAAATATATTGCTCCTGCTCGGTTACTGGGACAAACTTCGGGTGAATTAATGCTGACCTGGGCGGCGGGTCCCCCTCTCGGCCGGGCCCTCCTTCCCGGCCGGGCCCTCGGACCACGCCCGAAGTGCCCGACCGCTCAGTCCGCCCCTGGGTACAGGAACTGGGCTTTAAAAGCCCGTGATTGGCCCAGAAACATCAGCAAAAGCCAATGAGGGGGCAGGAGTCTTCTGGGAATGTGATTGGAGTGACTACGGAGACCAGGTTCCAATCAGAAGTGAATATGCCCCACAGTATATAAGATAGCCCCGCCTAACCCCTAGCACAGTGTAGGGTCTTTGGGTATGTGCCACTTCGTCACTTCCCCGATGAAGGTCAGTACCTGGTCCCAGAATGTCGTGATATAGGGAGAGGACCAGAACTTGTGGCAAAGAGAAGGTCTTTCCGCGGAACATAACGGACAATTATGAGCATCCTGAATCATTTTGTTTAGAGGTACATTAGGCATTCACAGGATACAGAAGTAAGTGTCGGCCTGTATAGTCCCCAAATATTAGCCCACATGGGTTTAACTGACAGCTAATAACGTAGTATTCTGTGGCTGAAGGTACATTAGGCATTCACAGGATACAGAAGTAAGTGTCAGCCTGTATAGGCCCCAAAAATTAGCTCACATGGGTTTAACTGACAGCAAAGAACGTACTGTATTTGATGGCTGGAGGTACATTAGGAATTCACAGTATACAGAAGTGTCGGCCTGTATAGGCCCCAAAATTAGCTCACATGGGTTTAACTGACACCAAAGAACGTAGTGTATTTGATGGCTGGAGGTACATTAGGCATTTCCAGTATACAGAAGTAAGTGTCGGCCTTTGTAGACCACAAAAATTAGCTCACATAGGTTTAACTGACAGCAAGGAACGTAGTATTTAAAGGATGGAAGTACATTAGGCATTCACAGGATACAGAAGTAAGTGTCGGCCTGTATAGGCCCCAAAAATTAGCTCACATGGGTTTACCTGACTGCTAAGAACGTAGTATTCTGTGGCTAAAGGTACATTAGGCATTCACAGGATGCAGAAGCAAGTAGAAAATGTTAGGTGCCGACCCTAAATGCCAGTAAGCCAAGAAAGGTCCTGCCACATCCCTAAGGACATATGAGAAAAAAGTGTATCAAGTGGTATTGGTGTTCCAATACACCAGAGCCTAAATGAGCCCCACAGGGAACTGTGTATTCTGAGGAAACACCCAACCTGGGACTTTGTAGGCACTAGGCAGGAGTTACTTGGCATGAATAGATAAATAGAAGACCAATTTAATATATAATGATTTTATTAATACATGTGTACAAAATTGTTAAAAAAGACACAGATGCAAAGGCATCAAAAGACAGTCAATATAGAAAATATGTGATAAATAAAATTATGAACCATATCCTAGAGTAGTGGGGTCACCCAGGTCCAACATGTTTCGCCGACTCTGCAGACTCTGACTTAAAAAGGCTTTTTAGACACTTGGAGACCAAAATAGAGTCATTTTGACCAAAAACTTTTTTCAGGCCATTGGAGTCCAAATGGCCTGTTTTAGACAAATCAAGTCTAAAAACGGCTTTTTAAGGCTCTAAAAGACAAAAATACAGTCATTTTGACAAAAAAAATTTCAGACCTTTGGTGACCAAATGCCGTTATTTTGACTAACAAAAGGTTTTTAGACACTTGGAGACCAAAATAGAGTCATTTTGACCAAAACATTTTTTCAGGCCATTGGAGCCAAATGTCTAAAATCTTGTCTAAAACCGGCTTTTTAAAGCTCTAAAAGACAAATATATAGTCTTTTTGACTAAATGTTTTTTTCTGACCTTTGGTGACCAAATGCAGTTATTTTGACTAAAAAAGGATTTTAAGACACTTGGAGACAAAAATAGAGTCATTTTGACCAAAACATTTTTTTCAGGCCATTGGTGCCCAAATGGCCGGTTTTAGACAAATCTGGTCTAAAACTGGCTTTTTAAGACACTAAAAGACAAAAATACATTCATTTTGACTAATTTTTTTTCAGACCTTTGGTGACCAAATGCAGTTATTTTGACTAGAAAAAGGCTTTTTAGACACTTGGAGACCAATATAGAGTCATTTTGACCAAAAAACTTTTTTTAGGCCATTGGAGCCAAATGTCTAAAATCTTGTCTAAAACCGGCTTTTAAGGCTCTAAAAGACAAAAAATATAGTCATTTAGACTAAAAAAACAATTTCAGACCTTTGGTGACCAAATGCAGTTATTTTGACTATAAAAGGCTTTTTAGACACTTGGAGACCAAAATAGAGTCATTTTGACCGGAAATTTATTTTCAGGCCATTGGAGCCCAAATGGCCGGTTTTAGACAAATCTTGTCTTAAACCGGCTTTTTAAAGCTCTAAAAGAAAAAAATACATTCATTTTGACTTAATTTTTTTTAGACCTTTGGTGACCAAATGCAGTTATTTTGATTAAAAAAGGCTTTTAAGACACTTGGAGACCAGAATAGAGTCATTTTGACCAAAAAATGTTTTTCAGGCCATTGGAGCCAAATGACTAAAATCTTGTCTAAAACCAGCTTTTTAATGCTCTAAAAGACAAAAATATAGTCATTTGGACTAAAAAAATTTCAGACCTTTGGTGACCACATGCAGTTATTTTGACTACAAAAGGAGACCAAAACAGAGTCATTTTGACCAAAAAATTTTTCAGGCCAAAATTTTTTTTCAGGCCATTTTTTTCAGGCCATTTTTTTTCCAGACCATTTTGACCAAAAAATTTTTTCAGGCGATTGGAGCCCAAATGGCCAGTTTTAGACAAATCTCTAAGGCTCTAAAAGACAAAAATACATTCATTTTGACTAAATCTATTTTTCAGACCTTTGGTGACCAAATCATTACGTATTACGTATTTTTGTCTTTTAGAGTCTTAAAAAGCCAGTTTTAGACAAGATAACGGCATTTTGCTCTCCAATGGCCTGAAATTTTTTTTGGTCAAAATGACTATTTTGGTCTCCAAGTGTCTAAAAATCCTTTTTTAGTCAAAATAACGGCATTTGGTCACCAAAGGTCTGAACATATTTTTTTTGTCAAAATGACTGTATTTTTGTCTTTTAGAGCCTTAAAAAGCTGGGTTTAGACAAGATTTGTCTAAAACTGGCCATTTGGGCTCCAATGGCCTGAAAAGATATTTTCGGTCAAAATTACTCTAATTTGGTCTCCAAGTGTCTTAAAATCCATTTTTAGTCAAAATAACTGCATTTGGTCACCAAAGGTCAGAAAAAAAATTTAGTCAAAATGACTATATTTTTGTCTTTTAGAGCCTTAAAAAGCCGGTTTTAGACAAGATTTTAGACATTTGGCTCCAATGGCCTGCAAAAAATGTTTTGGTCAAAATGACTCTATTTTGGTCTCCAAGTGTCTAAAAACCTTTTGTTAGTCAAAATAACGGCATTTGGTCACCAAAGGTCTGAAAATTATTTTTGTCAAAATGACTGTATTTTTGTCTTTTAGAGCCTTAAAAAGCTGTTTTTAGACTTGATTTGTCTAAAACAGGCCATTTGGGCTCCAATGGCCTGAAAAAAGTTTTTGGTCAAAATGACTCTATTTTGGTCTCCAAGTGTCTAAAAAGCCTTTTTAAGTCAGAGTCTGCAGAGTCGGCGAAACATGTTGGACCTGGGTGACCCCACTACTCTAGGATACGGTTCATTATTTTATTTATCACATATTTTATATATTGACTGTCTTTTGATGCCTTTGCATCTGTGTCTTTTTTAACAATTTTGTACACATGTATTAATAAAATCATTATATATTAAATTGGTCTTCTATTTATCTATTTATCATGCCAAGTAACTCCTGCCTACAAAGTCCCAGGTTGGGTGTTTCCTCAGAATACACAGTTCCCTGTGGGGCTCATTTAGGCTCTGGTGTATTGGAACACCAATACTACTTGATACACTTTTTTCACATATGTCCTTAGGGATGTGGCAGGACCTTTCTTGGCTTACTGGCATTTAGGGTCGGCACCTATCATTTTCTAGTTGCTTCTGCATCCTGTGAATGCCTAATGTACCTTTAGCCACAGAATACTACGTTCTTAGCAGTCAGGTAAACCCATGTGAGCTAATTTTTGGGGCCTATACAGACCGACACTTACTTCTGTATACTGTGTGAATGCCTGATGTACCTCTAGCCATCCAATAATACGTTCTTTGCTGTCAGTTAAACCCATGTGAGCTACGTTTTGGGGCCTAAACAGGCCGACACTTACTTCTGTATACTGTCAATGCCTGATGTACCTCCAGCCATCAAATACACTACATTCTTTGGTGTCAGTTAAACCCATGTGAGCTAATTTTTTGGGCCTATACAGGCCGACACTTCTGTATACTGTGAATGCCTAATGTACATCCAGCCATCAAATACAGTACGTTCTTTGCTGTCAGTTAAACCCATGTGAGCTAATTTTTGGGGCCTATACAGGCTGACACTTACTTCTGTATCCTGTGAATTCCTAATGTACCTTCAGCCACAGAATACTACGTTATTAGCTGTCAGTTAAACCCATGTGGGCTAATTTTTGGGGACTATACAGGCTGACACTTACTTCTGTATCCTGTGAATGCCTAATGTACCTTCAGCCTCCAAATACTACATACTTAGCTGTCAGGTAAACCCATGTGAGCTAATTTTTGGGGCCTATACATGCCGACACTTACTTCTGTATACTGTGTGAATGCCTTGTCCCTATATCACGACATGACTTGTCCCTATATCACGACATTCTGGGACCAGGTACTGACCTTCATCGGGGAAGTGACGAAGTGGCACATACCCAAATATATTGCTCCTGTTCGGTTACTGGGACAAACTTCGGGTGAATTAATGCTGACCTGGGCGGCAGGTCCCCCTCTCGGCCGGGCCCTCCTTCCCGGCCGGGCCCTCGGACCACGCCCAAAGTGCCCGACCGCTCAGTCCGCCCCTGGGTACAGGAACTGGGCTTTAAAAGCCCGTGATTGGCCCAGAAACATCAGCAAAAGCCAATGAGGGGGCAGGAGTCTTCTGGGAACGTGATTGGAGTGACTACGGAGACCAGGTTCCAATCAGAAGTGAATACGCCCCACAGTATATAAGATAGCCCCGCCTAACCCCTAGCACAGTGTAGGGTCTTTGGGTATGTGCCACTTCGTCACTTCCCCGATGAAGGTCAGTACCTGGTCCCAGAATGTCGTGATATAGGGAGAGGACCAGAACTTGTGGCAAAGAGAAGGTCTTTCCGCGGAACATAACGGACAATTATGAGCATCCTGAATCGTTTTGTTTAGAGGTACATTAGGCATTCACAGGATACAGAAGTAAGTGTCGGCCTGTATAGTCCCCAAATATTAGCCCACATGGGTTTAACTGACAGCTAATAACGTAGTATTCTGTGGCTGGAGGTACATTAGGAATTCACAGTATACAGAAGTGTCGGCCTGTATAGGCCCCAAAATTAGCTCACATGGGTTTAACTGACAGCAAAGAACGTAGTGTATTTGATGGCTGGAGGTACATTAGGCATTTCCAGTATACAGAAGTAAGTGTCGGCCTTTGTAGACCACAAAAATTAGCTCACATAGGTTTAACTGACAGCAAGGAACGTAGTATTTAAAGGATGGAAGTACATTAGGCATTCACAGGATACAGAAGTAAGTGTCGGCCTGTATAGGCCCCAAAAATTAGCTCACATGGGTTTACCTGACTGCTAAGAACGTAGTATTCTGTGGCTAAAGGTACATTAGGCATTCACAGGATGCAGAAGTAAGTAGAAAAGGTGCCGACCCTAAATGCCAGTAAGCCAAGAAAGGTCCTGCCACATCCCTAAGGACATATGAGAAAAAAGTGTATCAAGTGGTATTGGTGTTCCAATACACCAGAGCCTAAATGAGCCCCACAGGGAACTGTGTATTCTGAGGAAACACCCAACCTGGGACTTTGTAGGCACTAGGCAGGAGTTACTTGGAATGAATAGATAAATAGAAGACCAATTTAATATATAACGATTTTATTAATACATGTGTACAAAATTGTTAAAAAAGACACAGATGCAAAGGCATCAAAAGACAGTCAATATAGAAAATATGTGATAAATAAAATTATGAACCATATCCTAGAGTAGTGGGGTCACCCAGGTCCAACATGTTTCGCCGACTCTGCAGACTCTGACTTAAAAAGGCTTTTTAGACACTTGGAGACCAAAATAGAGTCATTTTGACCAAAAACTTTTTTCAGGCCATTGGAGTCCAAATGGCCTGTTTTAGACAAATCAAGTCTAAAAACGGCTTTTTAAGGCTCTAAAAGACAAAAATACAGTCATTTTGACAAAAAAAATTTCAGACCTTTGGTGACCAAATGCCGTTATTTTGACTAACAAAAGGTTTTTAGACACTTGGAGACCAAAATAGAGTCATTTTGACCAAAACATTTTTTGCAGGCCATTGGAGCCAAATGTCTAAAATCTTGTCTAAAACCGGCTTTTTAAGGCTCTAAAAGACAAATATATAGTCTTTTTGACTAAATTTTTTTTCTGACCTTTGGTGACCAAATGCAGTTATTTTGACTAAAAAATGATTTTAAGACACTTGGAGACAAAAATAGTCATTTTGACCAAAACATTTTTTTCAGGCCATTGGTGCCCAAATGGCCGGTTTTAGACAAATCTGGTCTAAAACTGGCTTTTTAAGACACTAAAAGACAAAAATACATTCATTTTGACTAATTTTTTTTCAGACCTTTGGTGACCAAATGCAGTTATTTTGACTAGAAAAAGGCTTTTTAGACACTTGGAGACCAATATAGAGTCATTTTGACCAAAAAACTTTTTTTAGGCCATTGGAGCCAAATGTCTAAAATCATGTCTAAAACCGGCTTTTAAGGCTCTAAAAGACAAAAAATATAGTAATTTAGACTAAAAAACAATTTCAGACCTTTGGTGACCAAATGCAGTTATTTTGACTATAAAAGGCTTTTTAGACACTTGGAGACCAAAATAGAGTCATTTTGACCGAAAATTTATTTTCAGGCCATTGGAGCCCAAATGGCCGGTTTTAGACAAATCTTGTCTTAAACCTGCTTTTTAATGCTCTAAAAGACAAAAATATAGTCATTTGGACTAAAAAAATTTCAGACCTTTGGTGACCAAATGCAGTTATTTTGACTACAAAAGGAGACCAAAACAGAGTCATTTTGACCAAAAAATTTTTCAGGCCAAAATTTTTTTTCAGGCCATTTTTTTTCAGGCCATTTTTTTCCAGACCATTTTGACCAAAAAATTTTTTCAGGCGATTGGAGCCCAAATGGCCAGTTTTAGACAAATCTCTAAGGCTCTAAAAGACAAAAATACATTCATTTTGACTAAATCTATTTTTCAGGCCTTTGGTGACCAAATGCAGTTATTTATAATAAAAAAGTCACTTTAGACACTTGGAGACCAAAATAGAGTCATTTTGACCAAAACAATTTCAGGCCATTGGAGCCAAAATGTCTAAAATCTTGTCTAAAACCGGCTTTTTAAAGCACTAAAAGACAAAAATACAGTCAATTTGAATACATTTTTTTTTTCAGACCTTTGGTGACCAAATGCATTTTGACTAGAAAAAGGCTTTTTAAACACTTGGAGACCAAAATAGAGTAATTTTGACCAAAAAAACTTTTTTTCATTCTATTGGAGCTCTATTTTGGTCTCCAAGTGTCTAAAAAGCCTTTTTAGTCAAAATAACTGCATTTGGTCACCAAAGGTCTGAAAAAAATTAAGTCAAAATGAATGTATTTTTGTCTTTTAGAGCTTTAAAAAGCCGGTTTAAGACAAGATTTGTCTAAAACCGGCCATTTGGGCTCCAATGGCCTGAAAAGAAATTTTCGGTCAAAATTACTCTATTTTGGTCTCCAAGTGTCTAAAAAGCCTTTTTTAGTCAAAATAACTGCATTTGGTCACCAAAGGTTTGAAAAACTTTTTTAGTCAAAATGACTGTATTTTTGTCTTTTAGAGTCTTAAAAAGCCAGTTTTAGACAAGATAACGGCATTTTGCTCTCCAATGGCCTGAACATTTTTTTGGTCAAAATGACTATTTTGGTCTCCAAGTGTCTAAAAATCCTTTTTTAGTCAAAATAACGGCATTTGGTCACCAAAGGTCTAAACATATTTTTTTGTCAAAATGACTGTATTTTTGTCTTTTAGAGCCTTAAAAAGCTGGGTTTAGACAAGATTTGTCTAAAACTGGCCATTTGGGCTCCAATGGCCTGAAAAGATATTTTCGGTCAAAATTACTCTATTTTGGTCTCCAAGTGTCTTAAAATCCTTTTTTAGTCAAAATAACTGCATTTGGTCACCAAAGGTCAGAAAAAAAATTTAGTCAAAATGACTATATTTTTGTCTTTTAGAGCCTTAAAAAGCCGGTTTTAGACAAGATTTTAGACATTTGGCTCCAATGGCCTGCAAAAAATGTTTTGGTCAAAATGACTCTATTTTGGTCTCCAAGTGTCTAAAAACCTTTTGTTAGTCAAAATAACGGCATTTGGTCACCAAAGGTCTGAAAATTATTTTTGTCAAAATGACTGTATTTTTGTCTTTTAGAGCCTTAAAAAGCTGTTTTTAGACTTGATTTGTCTAAAACAGGCCATTTGGGCTCCAATGGCCTGAAAAAAGTTTTTGGTCAAAATGACTCTATTTTGGTCTCCAAGTGTCTAAAAAGCCTTTTTAAGTCAGAGTCTGCCGAGTCGGCGAAACATGTTGGACCTGGGTGATCCCACTACTCTAGGATATGGTTCATTATTTTATTTATCACATATTTTATATATTGACTGTCTTTTGATGCCTTTGCATCTGTGTCTTTTTTAACAATTTTGTACACATGTATTAATAAAATCATTATATATTAAATTGGTCTTCTATTTATCTATTTATCATGCCAAGTAACTCCTGCCTACAAAGTCCCAGGTTGGGTGTTTCCTCAGAATACACAGTTCCCTGTGGGGCTCATTTAGGCTCTGGTGTATTGGAACACCAATACTACTTGATACACTTTTTTCTCATATGTCCTTAGGGATGTGGCAGGACCTTTCTTGGCTTACTGGCATTTAGGGTCGGCACCTATCATTTTCTAGTTGCTTCTGCATCCTGTGAATGCCTAATGTACCTTTAGCCACAGAATACTACGTTCTTAGCAGTCAGGTAAACCCATGTGAGCTAATTTTTGGGGCCTATACAGACCGACACTTACTTCTGTATACTGTGTGAATGCCTGATGTACCTCTAGCCATCCAATAATACGTTCTTTGCTGTCAGTTAAACCCATGTGAGCTACGTTTTGGGGCCTAAACAGGCCGACACTTACTTCTGTATACTGTCAATGCCTGATGTACCTCCAGCCATCAAATACACTACATTCTTTGGTGTCAGTTAAACCCATGTGAGCTAATTTTTTGGGCCTATACAGGCCGACACTTCTGTATACTGTGAATGCCTAATGTACATCCAGCCATCAAATACAGTACGTTCTTTGCTGTCAGTTAAACCCATGTGAGCTAATTTTTGGGGCCTATACAGGCTGACACTTACTTCTGTATCCTGTGAATTCCTAATGTACCTTCAGCCACAGAATACTACGTTATTAGCTGTCAGTTAAACCCATGTGGGCTAATTTTTGGGGACTATACAGGCTGACACTTACTTCTGTATCCTGTGAATGCCTAATGTACCTTCAGCCTCCAAATACTACATACTTAGCTGTCAGGTAAACCCATGTGAGCTAATTTTTGGGGCCTATACATGCCGACACTTACTTCTGTATACTGTGTGAATGCCTTGTCCCTATATCACGACATGACTTGTCCCTATATCACGACATTCTGGGACCAGGTACTGACCTTCATCGGGGAAGTGACGAAGTGGCACATACCCAAATATATTGCTCCTGTTCGGTTACTGGGACAAACTTCGGGTGAATTAATGCTGACCTGGGCGGCAGGTCCCCCTCTCGGCCGGGCCCTCGGACCACGCCCGAAGTGCCCGACCGCTCAGTCCGCCCCTGGGTACAGGAACTGGGCTTTAAAAGCCCGTGATTGGCCCAGAAACATCAGCAAAAGCCAATGAGGGGGCAGGAGTCTTCTGGGAACGTGATTGGAGTGACTACGGAGACCAGGTTCCAATCAGAAGTGAATACGCCCCACAGTATATAAGATAGCCCCGCCTAACCCCTAGCACAGTGTAGGGTCTTTGGGTATGTGCCACTTCGTCACTTCCCCGATGAAGGTCAGTACCTGGTCCCAGAATGTCGTGATATAGGGAGAGGACCAGAACTTGTGGCAAAGAGAAGGTCTTTCCGCGGAACATAACGGACAATTATGAGCATCCTGAATCGTTTTGTTTAGAGGTACATTAGGCATTCACAGGATACAGAAGTAAGTGTCGGCCTGTATAGTCCCCAAATATTAGCCCACATGGGTTTAACTGACAGCTAATAACGTAGTATTCTGTGGCTGGAGGTACATTAGGAATTCACAGTATACAGAAGTGTCGGCCTGTATAGGCCCCAAAATTAGCTCACATGGGTTTAACTGACAGCAAAGAACGTAGTGTATTTGATGGCTGGAGGTACATTAGGCATTTCCAGTATACAGAAGTAAGTGTCGGCCTTTGTAGACCACAAAAATTAGCTCACATAGGTTTAACTGACAGCAAGGAACGTAGTATTTAAAGGATGGAAGTACATTAGGCATTCACAGGATACAGAAGTAAGTGTCGGCCTGTATAGGCCCCAAAAATTAGCTCACATGGGTTTACCTGACTGCTAAGAACGTAGTATTCTGTGGCTAAAGGTACATTAGGCATTCACAGGATGCAGAAGTAAGTAGAAAAGGTGCCAACCCTAAATGCCAGTAAGCCAAGAAAGGTCCTGCCACATCCCTAAGGACATATGAGAAAAAAGTGTATCAAGTGGTATTGGTGTTCCAATACACCAGAGCCTAAATGAGCCCCACAGGGAACTGTGTATTCTGAGGAAACACCCAACCTGGGACTTTGTAGGCACTAGGCAGGAGTTACTTGGAATGAATAGATAAATAGAAGACCAATTTAATATATAACGATTTTATTAATACATGTGTACAAAATTGTTAAAAAAGACACAGATGCAAAGGCATCAAAAGACAGTCAATATAGAAAATATGTGATAAATAAAATTATGAACCATATCCTAGAGTAGTGGGGTCACCCAGGTCCAACATGTTTCGCCGACTCTGCAGACTCTGACTTAAAAAGGCTTTTTAGACACTTGGAGACCAAAATAGAGTCATTTTGACCAAAAACTTTTTTCAGGCCATTGGAGTCCAAATGGCCTGTTTTAGACAAATCAAGTCTAAAAACGGCTTTTTAAGGCTCTAAAAGACAAAAATACAGTCATTTTGACAAAAAAAATTTCAGACCTTTGGTGACCAAATGCCGTTATTTTGACTAACAAAAGGTTTTTAGACACTTGGAAACCAAAATAGAGTCATTTTGACCAAAACATTTTTTGCAGGCCATTGGAGCCAAATGTCTAAAATCTTGTCTAAAACCGGCTTTTTAAGGCTCTAAAAGACAAATATATAGTCTTTTTGACTAAATTTTTTTCTGACCTTTGGTGACCAAATGCAGTTATTTTGACTAAAAAATGATTTTAAGACACTTGGAGACAAAAATAGTCATTTTGACCAAAACATTTTTTTCAGGCCATTGGTGCCCAAATGGCCGGTTTTAGACAAATCTGGTCTAAAACTGGCTTTTTAAGACACTAAAAGACAAAAATACATTCATTTTGACTAATTTTTTTCAGACCTTTGGTGACCAAATGCAATTATTTTGACTAGAAAAAGGCTTTTTAGACACTTGGAGACCAATATAGAGTCATTTTGACCAAAAAACTTTTTTTAGGCCATTGGAGCCAAATGTCTAAAATCTTGTCTAAAACCGGCTTTTAAGGCTCTAAAAGACAAAAAATATAGTCATTTAGACTAAAAAAACAATTTCAGACCTTTGGTGACCAAATGCAGTTATTTTGACTATAAAAGGCTTTTTAGACACTTGGAGACCAAAATAGAGTCATTTTGACCGAAAATTTATTTTCAGGCCATTGGAGCCCAAATGGCCGGTTTTAGACAAATCTTGTCTTAAACCTGCTTTTTAAAGCTCTAAAAGACAAAAATACATTCATTTTGACTTAATTTTTTTCAGACCTTTGGTGACCAAATGCAGTTATTTTGACTAAAAAAGGCTTTTAAGACACTTGGAGACCAGAATAGAGTCATTTTGACCAAAAAATGTTTTTCAGGCCATTGGAGCCAAATGTCTAAAATCTTGTCTAAAACCAGCTTTTTAATGCTCTAAAAGACAAAAATATAGTCATTTGGACTAAAAAAAATTTCAGACCTTTGGTGACCAAATGCAGTTATTTTGACTACAAAAGGAGACCAAAACAGAGTCATTTTGACCAAAAAAATTTTCAGGCCAAAATTTTTTTTCAGGCCATTTTTTTTCAGGCCATTTTTTTTCCAGACCATTTTGACCAAAATTTTTTTTCAGGCGATTGGAGCCCAAATTGCCAGTTTTAGACAAATCTCTAAGGCTCTAAAAGACAAAAATACATTCATTTTGACTAAATCTATTTTTCAGGCCTTTGGTGACCAAATGCAGTTATTTATAATAAAAAAGTCACTTTAGACACTTGGAGACCAAAATAGAGTCATTTTGACTAAAAAAATTTCAGGCCATTGGAGCCAAAATGTCTAAAATCTTGTCTAAAACCGGCTTTTTAAAGCACTAAAAGACAAAAATACAGTCAATTTGAATACATTTTTTTTCAGACCTTTGGTGACCAAATGCATTTTGACTAGAAAAAGGCTTTTTAAACACTTGGAGACCAAAATAGAGTAATTTTGACCAAAAAAACTTTTTTTCATTCTATTGGAGCTCTATTTTGGTCTCCAAGTGTCTAAAAAGCCTTTTTTAGTCAAAATAACTGCATTTGGTCACCAAAGGTCTGAAAAAAATTAAGTCAAAATGAATGTATTTTTGTCTTTTAGAGCTTTAAAAAGCCGGTTTAAGACAAGATTTGTCTAAAACCGGCCATTTGGGCTCCAATGGCCTGAAAAGAAATTTTCGGTCAAAATTACTCTATTTTGGTCTCCAAGTGTCTAAAAAGCCTTTTTTAGTCAAAATAACTGCATTTGGTCACCAAAGGTTTGAAAAACTTTTTTAGTCAAAATGACTGTATTTTTATCTTTTAGAGCAGTGGTTCTTAACCTGGGTTCGATCGAACCCCAGGGGTTCGGTGAGTCAGTCTCGGGGGTTCGGCGGAGGTCAAGACACACATCCGACTCATATGATTCGTGATGACAGGCCCCGCTCATTGGCTGCAGGGGATCATGCAACATCACTTGGCCTATCTGTGCTGCAGGGAATTTGGCGCGCCCAGTAGTCGAATTGTAGCTGTCGTGATGGTACGTCGTGTGATTTCTTTCTTAATATTTTAATCCCTTCATACTAACTATGTTGAGCAAAAAAAGAAAGTGGTCGGACCAATATGCACAATATGGATTCACATGTATAACGGAACGTGATGGGAGCCAGCGTCCTAACTGCATGATTTGCAATGCCAAGTTGAGCAATTCTAGTCTAGCACCGGCAAAACTAAGAGAGCACTTCCTTAAGCTGCATGGAGATGGAAAATACAAGAACACAACGCTCGCTGAATCCAAGCTGAGGAGAGCCAGATTCGATGAAAAGGCTAGTCTGCCTGTTCCCATCAACAAACCGATCCTCATAGCATCGTACGAAGTTGCTTACCTGATCGCAAAGCAGGGCAAACCACACACCATTGGTGAAACACTCATAAAACAAGCTGTGTTTTGAATTTGAAAAAATCATATTTTATTTTTCCAATCAAGAAGGGTTCGGTGAATGCGCATATGAAACTGGTGGGGTTCAGTACCTCCAACAAAGTTAAGAACCACTGTTTTAGAGTCTTAAAAAGCCAGTTTTAGACAAGATAACGGCATTTTGCTCTCCAATGGCCTGAAAATTTTTTTGGTCAAAATGACTATTTTGGTCTCCAAGTGTCTAAAAATCCTTTTTTAGTCAAAATAACGGCATTTGGTCACCAAAGGTCTGAACATATTTTTTTTGTCAAAATGACTGTATTTTTGTCTTTTAGAGCCTTAAAAAGCTGGGTTTAGACAAGATTTGTCTAAAACTGGCCATTTGGGTTCCAATGGCCTGAAAAGATATTTTCGGTCAAAATTACTCTATTTTGGTCTCCAAGTGTCTTAAAATCCTTTTTTAGTCAAAATAACTGCATTTGGTCACCAAAGGTCAGAAAAAAAATTTAGTCAAAATGACTATATTTTTGTCTTTTAGAGCCTTAAAAAGCCGGTTTTAGACAAGATTTTAGACATTTGGCTCCAATGGCCTGCAAAAAATGTTTTGGTCAAAATGACTCTATTTTGGTCTCCAAGTGTCTAAAAACCCTTTGTTAGTCAAAATAACGGCATTTGGTCACCAAAGGTCTGAAAATTATTTTTGTCAAAATGACTGTATTTTTGTCTTTTAGAGCCTTAAAAAGCTGTTTTTAGACTTGATTTGTCTAAAACAGGCCATTTGGGCTCCAATGGCCTGAAAAAAGTTTTTGGTCAAAATGACTCTATTTTGGTCTCCAAGTGTCTAAAAAGCCTTTTTAAGTCAGAGTCTGCAGAGTCGGCGAAACATGTTGGACCTGGGTGACCCCACTACTCTAGGATATGGTTCATTATTTTATTTATCACATATTTTATATATTGACTGTCTTTTGATGCCTTTGCATCTGTGTCTTTTTTAACAATTTTGTACACATGTATTAATAAAATCATTATATATTAAATTGATCTTCTATTTATCTATTTATCATGCCAAGTAACTCCTGCCTACAAAGTCCCAGGTTGGGTGTTTCCTCAGAATACACAGTTCCCTGTGGGGCTCATTTAGGCTCTGGTGTATTGGAACACCAATACTACTTGATACACTTTTTTCTCATATGTCCTTAGGGATGTGGCAGGACCTTTCTTGGCTTACTGGCATTTAGGGTCGGCACCTATCATTTTCTACTTGCTTCTGCATCCTGTGAATGCCTAATGTACCTTTAGCCACAGAATACTACGTCTTAGCAGTCAGGTAAACCCATGTGAGCTAATTTTTGGGGCCTATACAGGCCGACACTTACTTCTGTATACTGTGTGAATGCCTGATGTACCTCTAGCCATCCAATAATACGTTCTTTGCTGTCAGTTAAACCCATGTGAGCTACGTTTTGGGGCCTAAACAGGCCGACACTTACTTCTGTATACTGTCAATGCCTGATGTACCTCCAGCCATCAAATACACTACGTTCTTTGGTGTCAGTTAAACCCATGTGAGCTAATTGTTTGGGCCTATACAGGCCGACACTTCTGTATACTGTGAATGCCTAATGTACATCCAGCCATCAAATACAGTACGTTCTTTGCTGTCAGTTAAACCCATGTGAGCTAATTTTTGGGGCCTATACAGGCTGACACTTACTTCTGTATCCTGTGAATTCCTAATGTACCTTCAGCCACAGAATACTACGTTATTAGCTGTCAGTTAAACCCATGTGGGCTAATTTTTGGGGACTATACAGGCTGACACTTACTTCTGTATCCTGTGAATGCCTAATGTACCTTCAGCCTCCAAATACTACATACTTAGCTGTCAGGTAAACCCATGTGAGCTAATTTTTGGGGCCTATACATGCCGACACTTACTTCTGTATACTGTGTGAATGCCTAATGTACCTCTAAACAAAACGATTCAGGATGATCATAATTGTCCGTTATGTTCCGCGGAAAGAACTTCTCTTTGCCACAAGTTCTGGTCCTGTCCCTATATCACGACATTCTGGGACCAGGTACTGACCTTCATCGGGGAAGTGACGAAGTGGCACATACCCAAATATATTGCTCCTGTTCGGTTACTGGGACAAACTTCGGGTGAATTAATGCTGACCTGGGCAGCGGGTCCCCCTCTCGGCCGGGCCCTCCTTCCCGGCCGGGCCCTCGGACCACGCCCGAAGTGCCCGACCGCTCAGTCCGCCCCTGGGTACAGGAACTGGGCTTTAAAACCCCTGATTGGCCCAGAAACATCAGCAAAAGCCAATGAGGGGGCAGGAGTCTTCTGGGAACGTGATTGGAGTGACTACGGAGACCAGGTTCCAATCACAAGTGAATACGCCCCACAGTATATAAGTCAGAGTCTGCAGAGTCGGCGAAACATGTTGGACCTGGGTGACCCCACTACTCTAGGATATGGTTCATTATTTTATTTATCACATATTTTATATATTGACTGTCTTTTGATGCCTTTGCATCTGTGTCTTTTTTAACAATTTTGTACACATGTATTAATAAAATCATTATATATTAAATTGGTCTTCTATTTATCTATTTATCATGCCAAGTAACTCCTGCCTACAAAGTCCCAGGTTGGGTGTTTCCTCAGAATACACAGTTCCCTGTGGGGCTCATTTAGGCTCTGGTGTATTGGAACACCAATACCACTTGATACACTTTTTTCTCATATGTCCTTAGGGATGTGGCAGGACCTTTCTTGGCTTACTGGCATTTAGGGTTGGCAACTAACATTTTCTACTTACTTCTGCATCCTGTGAATGCCTAATGTACCTTTAGCCACAGAATACTACGTTCTTAGCAGTCAGGTAAACCCATGTGAGCTAATTTTTGGGGCCTATACAGGCCGACACTTACTTCTGTCTCCTGTGAATGCCTAATGTACTTCCATCCTTTAAATACTACGTTCCTTGCTGTCAGTTAAACCTATGTGAGCTAATTTTTGTGGTCTACAAAGGCCGACACTTACTTCTGTATACTGGAAATGCCTAATGTACCTCCAGCCATCAAATACACTACGTTCTTTGCTGTCAGTTAAACCCATGTGAGCTAATTTTGGGGCCTATACAGGCCGACACTTCTGTATACTGTGAATTCCTAATGTACCTCCAGCCATCAAATACAGTACGTTCTTTGCTGTCAGTTAAACCCATGTGAGCTAATTTTTGGGGCTTATACAGGCTGACACTTACTTCTGTATCCTGTGAATGCCTAATGTACCTTCAGCCACAGAATACTACGTTATTAGCTGTCAGTTAAACCCATGTGGGCTAATATTTGGGGACTATACAGGCCGACACTTACTTCTGTATCCTGTGAATGCCTAATGTACCTCTAAACAAAACGATTCAGGATGCTCATAATTGTCCGTTATGTTCCGCGGAAAGACCTTCTCTTTGCCACAAGTTCTGGTCCTCTCCCTATATCACGACATTCTGGGACCAGGTACTGACCTTCATCGGGGAAGTGACGAAGTGGCACATACCCAAAGACCCTACACTGTGCTAGGGGTTAGGCGGGGCTATCTTATATACTGTGGGGCGTATTCACTTGTGATTGGAACCTGGTCTCCGTAGTCACTCCAATCACGTTCCCAGAAGACTCCTGCCCCCTCATTGGCTTTTGCTGATGTTTCTGGGCCAATCACGGGCTTTTAAAGCCCAGTTCCTGTACCCAGGGGCGGACTGAGCGGTCGGGCACTTCGGGCGTGGTCCGAGGGCCCGGCCGGGAAGGAGGGCCCGGCCGAGAGGGGGACCCACCGCCCAGGCCAGCATTAATTCACCCGAAGTTTGTCCCAGTAACCGAACAGGAGCAATATATTTGGGTATGTGCCACTTCGTCACTTCCCCGATGAAGGTCAGTACCTGGTCCCAGAATGTCGTGATATAGGGACAGGACCAGAACTTGTGGCAAAGAGAAGGTCTTTCCACGGAACATAACGGACAATTATGATCATCCTGAATCATTTTGTTTAGAGGTACATTAGGCATTCACACAGTATACAGAAGTAAGTGTCGGCATGTATAGGCCCCAAAAATAAGCTCACATGGGTTTACCTGACAGCTAAGTATGTAGTATTTGGAGGCTGAAGGTACATTAGGCATTCACAGGATACAGAAGTAAGTGTCAGCCTGTATAGTCCCCAAAAATTAGCCCACATGGGTTTAACTGACAGCTAATAACGTAGTATTCTGTGGCTGAAGGTACATTAGGAATTCACAGGATACAGAAGTAAGTGTCAGCCTGTATAGGCCCCAAAAATTAGCTCACATGGGTTTAACTGACAGCAAAGAACGTACTGTATTTGATGGCTGGATGTACATTAGGCATTCACAGTATACAGAAGTGTCGGCCTGTATAGGCCCAAAAAATTAGCTCACATGGGTTTAACTGACACCAAAGAACGTAGTGTATTTGATGGCTGGAGGTACATCAGGCATTGACAGTATACAGAAGTAAGTGTCGGCCTGTTTAGGCCCCAAAACGTAGCTCACATGGTTTTAACTGACAGCAAAGAACGTATTATTGGATGGCTAGAGGTACATCAGGCATTCACACAGTATACAGAAGTAAGTGTCGGCCTGTATAGGCCCCAAAAATTAGCTCACATGGGTTTACCTGACTGCTAAGAACGTAGTATTCTGTGGCTAAAGGTACATTAGGCATTCACAGGATGCAGAAGCACGTAGAAAATGATAGGTGCCGACCCTAAATGCCAGTAAGCCAAGAAAGGTCCTGCCACATCCCTAAGGACATATGAGAAAAAAGTGTATCAAGTAGTATTGGTGTTCCAATACACCAGAGCCTAAATGAGCCCCACAGGGAACTGTGTATTCTGAGGAAACACCCAACCTGGGACTTTGTAGGCAGGAGTTACTTGGCATGATAAATAGATAAATAGAAGACCAATTTAATATATAATGATTTTATTAATACATGTGTACAAAATTGTTAAAAAAGACACAGATGCAAAGGCATCAAAAGACAGTCAATATATAAAATATGTGATAAATAAAATAATGAACCATATCCTAGAGTAGTGGGGTCACCCAGGTCCAACATGTTTCGCCGACTCTGCAGACTCTGACTTAAAAAGGCTTTTTAGACACTTGGAGACCAAAATAGAGTCATTTTGACCAAAAACTTTTTTCAGGCCATTGGAGCCCAAATGGCCTGTTTTAGACAAATCAAGTCTAAAAACAGCTTTTTAAGGCTCTAAAAGACAAAAATACAGTCATTTTGACAAAAATAATTTTCAGACCTTTGGTGACCAAATGCCGTTATTTTGACTAACAAAAGGTTTTTAGACACTTGGAGACCAAAATAGAGTCATTTTGACCAAAACATTTTTTGCAGGCCATTCGAGCCAAATGTCTAAAATCTTGTCTAAAACCGGCTTTTTAAGGCTCTAAAAGACAAAAATATAGTCATTTTGACTAAATTTTTTTTCTGACCTTTGGTGACCAAATGCAGTTATTTTGACTAAAAAAGGATTTTAAGACACTTGGAGACCAAAATAGAGTAATTTTGACCGAAAATATCTTTTCAGGCCATTGGAGCCCAAATGGCCAGTTTTAGACAAATCTTGTCTAAACCCAGCTTTTTAAGGCTCTAAAAGACAAAAATACAGTCATTTTGACAAAAAAAATATGTTCAGACCTTTGGTGACCAAATGCCGTTATTTTGACTAAAAAAGGATTTTTAGACACTTGGAGACCAAAATAGTCATTTTGACCAAAAAAATTTTCAGGCCATTGGAGAGCAAAATGCCGTTATCTTGTCTAAAACTGGCTTTTTAAGACTCTAAAAGACAAAAATACAGTCATTTTGACTAAAAAAGTTTTTCAAACCTTTGGTGACCAAATGCAGTTATTTTGACTAAAAAAGGCTTTTTAGACACTTGGAGACCAAAATAGAGTAATTTTGACCGAAAATTTCTTTTCAGGCCATTGGAGCCCAAATGGCCGGTTTTAGACAAATCTTGTCTTAAACCGGCTTTTTAAAGCTCTAAAAGACAAAAATACATTCATTTTGACTTAATTTTTTTCAGACCTTTGGTGACCAAATGCAGTTATTTTGACTAAAAAAGGCTTTTTAGACACTTGGAGACCAAAATAGAGCTCCAATAGCCTGAAAAAAAGTTTTTTTGGTCAAAATACTCTATTTTGGTCTCCAAGTGTTTAAAAAGCCTTTTTCTAGTCAAAATGCATTTGGTCACCAAAGGTCTGAAAAAAAATGTATTCAAATTGACTGTATTTTTGTCTTTTAGTGCTTTAAAAAGCCGGTTTTAGACAAGATTTTAGACATTTTGGCTCCAATGGCCTGAAATTTTTTTGGTCAAAATGACTCTATTTTGGTCTCCAAGTGTCTAAAGTGCCTTTTTTATCATAAATAACTGCATTTGGTCACCAAAGGTCTGAAAAATAGATTTAGTCAAAATGAATGTATTTTTGTCTTTTAGAGCCTTAGAGATTTGTCTAAAACTGGCCATTTGGGCTCCAATCGCCTGAAAATTTTTTTGGTCAAAATGGTCTGGAAAAAAATGGCCTGAAAAAAAATGGTCTGAAAAAAAATGGCCTGAAAAAAAATTTTGGCCTGAAAATTTTTTTGGTCAAAATGACTCTGTTTTGGTCTCCTTTTGTAGTCAAAATAACTGCATTTGGTCACCAAAGGTCTGACATTTTTTTTAGTCCAAATGACTATATTTTTGTCTTTTAGAGCATTAAAAAGCTGGTTTTAGACAAGATTTTAGACATTTGGCTCCAATGGCCTGAAAAACATTTTTTGGTCAAAATGACTCTATTCTGGTCTCCAAGTGTCTTAAAAGCCTTTTTTAGTCAAAATAACTGCATTTGGTCACCAAAGGTCTGAAAAAAATTAAGTCAAAATGAATGTATTTTTGTCTTTTAGAGCTTTAAAAAGCCAGTTTAAGACAAGATTTGTCTAAAACCGGCCATTTGGGCTCCAATGGCCTGAAAATAAATTTTCGGTCAAAATGACTCTATTTTGGTCTCCAAGTGTCTAAAAAGCCTTTTATAGTCAAAATAACTGCATTTGGTCACCAAAGGTCTGAAATTGATTTTTTAGTCTAAATGACTATATTTTTTGTCTTTTAGAGCCTTAAAAGCCGGTTTTAGACAAGATTTTAGACATTTGGCTCCAATGGCCTAAAAAAAGTTTTTTGGTCAAAATGACTCTATATTGGTCTCCAAGTGTCTAAAAAGCCTTTTTCTAGTCAAAATAACTGCATTTGGTCACCAAAGGTCTGAAAAAAAATTAGTCAAAATGAATGTATTTTTGTCTTTTAGTGTCTTAAAAAGCCAGTTTTAGACCAGATTTGTCTAAAACCGGCCATTTGGGCACCAATGGCCTGAAAAAAATGTTTTGGTCAAAATGACTCTATTTTTGTCTCCAAGTGTCTTAAAATCCTTTTTTAGTCAAAATAACTGCATTTGGTCACCAAAGGTCAGAAAAAAAATTTAGTCAAAAAGACTATATATTTGTCTTTTAGAGCCTTAAAAAGCCGGTTTTAGACAAGATTTTAGACATTTGGCTCCAATGGCCTGAAAAAATGTTTTGGTCAAAATGACTCTATTTTGGTCTCCAAGTGTCTAAAAACCTTTTGTTAGTCAAAATAACGGCATTTGGTCACCAAAAGTCTGAAATTTTTTTGTCAAAATGACTGTATTTTTGTCTTTTAGAGCCTTAAAAAGCCGTTTTTAGACTTGATTTGTCTAAAACAGGCCATTTGGACTCCAATGGCCTGAAAAAAGTTTTTGTTCAAAATGACTCTATTTTGGTCTCCAAGTGTCTAAAAAGCCTTTTTAAGTCAGAGTCTGCAGAGTCGGCGAAACATGTTGGACCTGGGTGACCCCACTACTCTAGGATATGGTTCATAATTTTATTTATCACATATTTTCTATATTGACTGTCTTTTGATGCCTTTGCATCTGTGTCTTTTTTAACAATTTTGTACACATGTATTAATAAAATCATTATATATTAAATTGGTCTTCTATTTATCTATTCATGCCAAGTAACTCCTGCCTAGTGCCTACAAAGTCCCAGGTTGGGTGTTTCCTCAGAATACACAGTTCCCTGTGGGGCTCATTTAGGCTCTGGTGTATTGGAACACCAATACCACTTGATACACTTTTTTCTCATATGTCCTTAGGGATGTGGCAGGACCTTTCTTGGCTTACTGGCATTTAGGGTCGGCACCTAACATTTTCTACTTGCTTCTGCATCCTGTGAATGCCTAATGTACCTTTAGCCACAGAATACTACGTTCTTAGCAGTCAGGTAAACCCATGTGAGCTAATTTTTGGGGCCTATAAAGGCCGACACTTACTTCTGTATCCTGTGAATGCCTGATGTACCTCTAGCCATCCAATAATACGTTCTTTGCTGTCAGTTAAACCCATGTGAGCTACGTTTTGGGGCCTAAACAGGCCGACACTTACTTCTGTATACTGGAAATGCCTAATGTACCTCCAGCCATCAAATACACTACGTTTTTTGGTGTCAGTTAAACCCATGTGAGCTAATTTTGGGGCCTATACAGGCCGACACTTCTGTATACTGTGAATTCCTAATGTACCTCCAGCCATCAAATACAGTACGTTCTTTGCTGTCAGTTAAACCCATGTGAGCTAATTTTTGGGGCCTATACAGGCTGACACTTACTTCTGTATCCTGTGAATGCCTAATGTACCTTCAGCCACAGAATACTACGTTATTAGCTGTCAGTTAAACCCATGTGGGCTAATATTTGGGAACTATACAGGCCGACACTTACTTCTGTATCCTGTGAATGCCTAATGTACCTCTAAACAAAATGATTCAGGATGCTCATAATTGTCCGTTATGTTCCGCGGAAAGACCTTCTCTTTGCCACAAGTTCTGGTCCTCTCCCTATATCACGACATTCTGGGACCAGGTACTGACCTTCATCGGGGAAGTGACGAAGTGGCACATACCCAAAGACCCTACACTGTGCTAGGGGTTAGGCGGGGCTATCTTATATACTGTGAGGCGTATTCACTTGTGATTGGAACCTGGTCTCCGTAGTCACTCCAATCACGTTCCCAGAAGACTCCTGCCCCCTCATTGGCTTTTGCTGATGTTTCTGGGCCAATCACGGGCTTTTAAAGCCCAGTTCCTGTACCCAGGGGCGGACTGAGCGGTCGGGCACTTCGGGCGTGGTCCGAGGGCCCGGCCGGGAAGGAGGGCCCGGCCGAGAGGGGGACCCGCCGCCCAGGTCAGCATTAATTCACCCGAAGTTTGTCCCAGTAACCGAACAGGAGCAATATATTTGGGTATGTGCCACTTCGTCACTTCCCCGATGAAGGTCAGTACCTGGTCCCAGAATGTCATGATATAGGGACAGGACCAGAACTTGTGGCAAAGAGAAGTTCTTTCCGCGGAACATAACGGACAATTATGATCATCCTGAATCGTTTTGTTTAGAGGTACATTAGGCATTCACACAGTATACAGAAGTAAGTGTCGGCATGTATAGGCCCCAAAAATTAGCTCACATGGGTTTACCTGACAGCTAAGTATGTAGTATTTGGAGGCTGAAGGTACATTAGGCATTCACTGGATACAGAAGTAAGTGTCAGCCTGTATAGTCCCCAAAAATTAGCCCACATGGGTTTAACTGACAGCTAATAACGTAGGATTCTGTGGCTGAAGGTACATTAGGAATTCACAGGATACAGAAGTAAGTGTCAGCCTGTATAGGCCCCAAAAATTAGCTCACATGGGTTTAACTGACAGCAAAGAACGTACTGTATTTGATGGCTGGATGTACATTAGGCATTCACAGTATACAGAAGTGTCGGCCTGTATAGGCCCAAAAAATTAGCTCACATGGGTTTAACTGACACCAAAGAACGTAGTGTATTTGATGGCTGGAGGTACATCAGGCATTGACAGTATACAGAAGTAAGTGTCGGCCTGTTTAGGCCCCAAAACGTAGCTCACATGGGTTTAACTGACAGCAAAGAACGTATTATTGGATGGCTAGAGGTACATCAGGCATTCACACAGTATACAGAAGTAAGTGTCGGCCTGTATAGGCCCCAAAAATTAGCTCACATGGGTTTACCTGACTGCTAAGAACGTAGTATTCTGTGCCTAAAGGTACATTAGGCATTCACAGGATGCAGAAGCAAGTAGAAAATGATAGGTGCCGACCCTAAATGCCAGTAAGCCAAGAAAGGTCCTGCCACATCCCTAAGGACATATGAGAAAAAAGTGTATCAAGTAGTATTGGTGTTCCAATACACCAGAGCCTAAATGAGCCCCACAGGGAACTGTGTATTCTGAGGAAACACCCAACCTGGGACTTTGTAGGCAGGAGTTACTTGGCATGATAAATAGATAAATAGAAGATCAATTTAATATATAATGATTTTATTAATACACGTGTACAAAATTGTTAAAAAAGACACAGATGCAAAGGCATCAAAAGACAGTCAATATATAAAATATGTGATAAATAAAATAATGAACCATATCCTAGAGTAGTGGGGTCACCCAGGTCCAACATGTTTCGCCGACTCTGCAGACTCTGACTTAAAAAGGCTTTTTAGACACTTGGAGACCAAAATAGAGTCATTTTGACCAAAAACTTTTTTCAGGCCATTGGAGCCCAAATGGCCTGTTTTAGACAAATCAAGTCTAAAAACAGCTTTTTAAGGCTCTAAAAGACAAAAATACAGTCATTTTGACAAAAATAATTTTCAGACCTTTGGTGACCAAATGCCGTTATTTTGACTAACAAAGGGTTTTTAGACACTTGGAGACCAAAATAGAGTCATTTTGACCAAAACATTTTTTGCAGGCCATTGGAGCCAAATGTCTAAAATCTTGTCTAAAACCGGCTTTTTAAGGCTCTAAAAGACAAAAATATAGTCATTTTGACTAAATTTTTTTTCTGACCTTTGGTGACCAAATGCAGTTATTTTGACTAAAAAAGGATTTTAAGACACTTGGAGACCAAAATAGAGTAATTTTGACCGAAAATATCTTTTCAGGCCATTGGAACCCAAATGGCCAGTTTTAGACAAATCTTGTCTAAACCCAGCTTTTTAAGGCTCTAAAAGACAAAAATACAGTCATTTTGACAAAAAAAATATGTTCAGACCTTTGGTGACCAAATGCCGTTATTTTGACTAAAAAAGGATTTTTAGACACTTGGAGACCAAAATAGTCATTTTGACCAAAAAAATTTTCAGGCCTTTGGAGAGCAAAATGCCGTTATCTTGTCTAAAACTGGCTTTTTAAGACTCTAAAACAGTGGTTCTTAACCTTGTTGGAGGTACTGAACCCCACCAGTTTCATATGCGCATTCACCGAACCCTTCTTGATTGGAAAAATAAAATATGATTTTTTCAAATTCAAAACACAGCTTGTTTTATGAGTGTTTCACCAATGGTGTGTGGTTTGCCCTGCTTTGCGATCAGGTAAGCAACTTCGTACGATGCTATGAGGATCGGTTTGTTGATGGGAACAGGCAGACTAGCCTTTTCATCGAATCTGGCTCTCCTCAGCTTGGATTCAGCGAGCGTTGTGTTCTTGTATTTTCCATCTCCATGCAGCTTAAGGAAGTGTTCTCTTAGTTTTGCCGGTGCTAGACTAGAATTGCTCAACTTGGCATTGCAAATCATGCAGTTAGGACGCTGACTCCCATCACGTTCCGTTATACATGTGAATCCATATTGTGCATATTGGTCCGACCACTTTCTTTTTTTGCTCAACATAGTTAGTATGAAGGGATTAAAATATTAAGAAAGAAATCACACGACGTACCATCACGACAGCTACAATTCGACTACTGGGCGCGCCAAATTCCCTGCAGCACAGATAGGCCAAATGATGTTGCATGATCCCCTGCAGCCAATGAGCGGGGCCTGTCATCACGAATCATATGAGTCGGGTGTGTGTCTTGACCTCCGCCGAACCCCCGAGACTGACTCACCGAACCCCTGGGGTTCGATCGAATCCAGGTTAAGAACCACTGCTCTAAAAGATAAAAATACAGTCATTTTGACTAAAAAAGTTTTTCAAACCTTTGGTGACCAAATGCAGTTATTTTGACTAAAAAAGGCTTTTTAGACACTTGGAGACCAAAATAGAGTAATTTTGACCGAAAATTTCTTTTCAGGCCATTGGAGCCCAAATGGCCGGTTTTAGACAAATCTTGTCTTAAACCGGCTTTTTAAAGCTCTAAAAGACAAAAATACATTCATTTTGACTTAATTTTTTTCAGACCTTTGGTGACCAAATGCAGTTATTTTGACTAAAAAAGGCTTTTTAGACACTTGGAGACCAAAATAGAGCTCCAATAGAATGAAAAAAAGTTTTTTTGGTCAAAATTACTCTATTTTGGTCTCCAAGTGTTTAAAAAGCCTTTTTCTAGTCAAAATGCATTTGGTCACCAAAGGTCTGAAAAAAAATGTATTCAAATTGACTGTATTTTTGTCTTTTAGTGCTTTAAAAAGCCGGTTTTAGACAAGATTTTAGACATTTTGGCTCCAATGGCCTGAAATTTTTTCAGTCAAAATGACTCTATTTTGGTCTCCAAGTGTCTAAAGTGACTTTTTTATTATAAATAACTGCATTTGGTCACCAAAGGCCTGAAAAATAGATTTAGTCAAAATGAATGTATTTTTGTCTTTTAGAGCCTTAGAGATTTGTCTAAAACTGGCCATTTGGGCTCCAATCGCCTGAAAAAATTTTTTGGTCAAAATGGTCTGGAAAAAAAATGGCCTGAAAAAAATTTTGGCCTGAAAATTTTTTTGGTCAAAATGACTCTGTTTTGGTCTCCTTTTGTAGTCAAAATAACTGCATTTGGTCACCAAAGGTCTGAAATTTTTTTTAGTGCAAATGACTATATTTTTGTCTTTTAGAGCATTAAAAAGCTGATTTAGACAAGATTTTAGACATTTGGCTCCAATGGCCTGAAAAACATTTTTTGGTCAAAATGACTCTATTCTGGTCTCCAAGTGTCTTAAAAGCCTTTTTTAGTCAAAATAACTGCATTTGGTCACCAAAGGTCTGAAAAAAATTAAGTCAAAATTAATGTATTTTTGTCTTTTAGAGCTTTAAAAAGCAGGTTTAAGACAAGATTTGTCTAAAACCGGCCATTTGGGCTCCAATGGCCTGAAAATAAATTTTCGGTCAAAATGACTCTATTTTGGTCTCCAAGTGTCTAAAAAGCCTTTTATAGTCAAAATAACTGCATTTGGTCACCAAAGGTCTGAAATTGTTTTTTTAGTCTAAATGACTATATTTTTTGTCTTTTAGAGCCTTAAAAGCCGGTTTTAGACAAGATTTTAGACATTTGGCTCCAATGGCCTAAAAAAAGTTTTTTGGTAAAAAGGACTCTATATTGGTCTCCAAGTGTCTAAAAAGCCTTTTTCTAGTCAAAATAATTGCATTTGGTCACCAAAGGTCTGAAAAAAATTAGTCAAAATGAATGTATTTTTGTCTTTTAGTGTCTTAAAAAGCCAGTTTTAGACCAGATTTGTCTAAAACCGGCCATTTGGGCACCAATGGCCTGAAAAAAATGTTTTGGTCAAAATTACTCTATTTTTGTCTCCAAGTGTCTTAAAATCATTTTTTAGTCAAAATAACTGCATTTGGTCACCAAAGGTCAGAAAAAAAATTTAGTCAAAAAGACTATATATTTGTCTTTTAGAGCCTTAAAAAGCCGGTTTTAGACAAGATTTTAGACATTTGGCTCCAATGGCCTGAAAAAATGTTTTGGTCAAAATGACTCTATTTTGGTCTCCAAGTGTCTAAAAACCTTTTGTTAGTCAAAATAATGGCATTTGGTTACCAAAGGTCTGAAATTTTTTTGTCAAAATGACTGTATTTTTGTCTTTTAGAGCCTTAAAAAGCCGTTTTTAGACTTGATTTGTCTAAAACAGGCCATTTGGACTCCAATGGCCTGAAAAAAGTTTTTGGTCAAAATGACTCTATTTTGGTCTCCAAGTGTCTAAAAAGCCTTTTTAAGTCAGAGTCTGCAGAGTCGGCGAAACATGTTGGACCTGGAAGACCCCACTACTCTAGGATATGGTTCATAATTTTATTTATCACATATTTTCTATATTGACTGTCTTTTGATGCCTTTGCATCTGTGTCTTTTTTAACAATTTTGTACACATGTATTAATAAAATCATTATATATTAAATTGGTCTTCTATTTATCTATTCATGCCAAGTAACTCCTGCCTAGTGCCTACAAAGTCCCAGGTTGGGTGTTTCCTCAGAATACACAGTTCCCTGTGGGGCTCATTTAGGCTCTGGTGTATTGGAACACCAATACCACTTGATACACTTTTTTCTCATATGTCCTTAGGGATGTGGCAGGACCTTTCTTGGCTTACTGGCATTTAGGGTCTGCACCTAACATTTTCTACTTGCTTCTGCATCCTGTGAATGCCTAATGTACCTTTAGCCACAGAATACTACGTTCTTAGCAGTCAGGTAAACCCATGTGAGCTAATTTTTGGGGCCTATACAGGCCGACACTTACTTCTGTATCCTGTGAATGCCTAATGTACTTCCATCCTTTAAATACTACGTTCCTTGCTGTCAGTTAAACCTATGTGAGCTAATTTTTGTGGTCTACAAAGGCCGACACTTACTTCTGTATACTGGAAATGCCTAATGTACCTCCAGCCATCAAATACACTACGTTCTTTGCTGTCAGTTAAACCCATGTGAGCTAATTTTGGGGCCTATACAGGCCGACACTTCTGTATACTGTGAATTCCTAATGTACCTCCAGCCATCAAATACAGTACGTTCTTTGCTGTCAGTTAAACCCATGTGAGCTAATTTTTGGGGCTTATACAGGCTGACACTTACTTCTGTATCCTGTGAATGCCTAATGTACCTTCAGCCACAGAATACTACGTTATTAGCTGTCAGTTAAACCCATGTGGGCTAATATTTGGGGACTATACAGGCCGACACTTACTTCTGTATCCTGTGAATGCCTAATGTACCTCTAAACAAAACGATTCAGGATGCTCATAATTGTCCGTTATGTTCCGCGGAAAGACCTCTTTGCCACAAGTTCTGGTCCTCTCCCTATATCACGACATTCTGGGACCAGGTACTGACCTTCATCGGGGAAGTGACGAAGTGGCACATACCCAAAGACCCTACACTGTGCTAGGGGTTAGGCTGGGCTATCTTATATACTGTGGGGCGTATTCACTTCTGATTGGAACCTGGTCTCCGTAGTCACTCCAATCACGTTCCCAGAAGACTCCTGCCCCCTCATTGGCTTTTGCTGATGTTTCTGGGCCAATCACGGGCTTTTAAAGCCCAGTTCCTGTACCCAGGGGCGGACTGAGCGGTCGGGCACTTCGGGCGTGGTCCGAGGGCCCGGCCGGGAGGGGGACCCACCGCCCAGGTCAGCATTAATTCACCCGAAGTTTGTCCCAGTAACCGAACAGGAGCAATATATTTGGGTATGTGCCACTTCGTCACTTCCCCGATGAAGGTCAGTACCAGGTCCCAGAATGTCGTGATATAGGGACAGGACCAGAACTTGTGGCAAAGAGAAGGTCTTTACATGGAACATAACGGACAATTATGATCATCCTGAATCATTTTGTTTAGAGGTACATTAGGCATTCACACAGTATACAGAAGTAAGTGTCGGCATGTATAGGCCCCAAAAATAAGCTCACATGGGTTTTCCTGACAGCTAAGTATGTAGTATTTGGAGGCTGAAGGTACATTAGGCATTCACAGGATACAGAAGTAAGTGTCAGCCTGTATAGTCCCCAAAAATTAGCCCACATGGGTTTAACTGACAGCAAAGAACGTACTGTGTTTGATGGCTGGATGTACATTAGGCATTCACAGTATACAGAAGTGTCGGCCTGTATAGGCCCAAAAAATTAGCTCACATGGGTTTAACTGACACCAAAGAATGTAGTGTATTTGATGGCTGGAGGTACATCAGGCATTGACAGTATACAGAAGTAAGTGTCGGCCTGTTTAGGCCCCAAAACGTAGCTCACATGGGTTTAACTGACAGCAAAGAACGTATTATTGGATGGCTAGAGGTACATCAGGCATTCACACAGTATACAGAAGTAAGTGTCGGCCTGTATAGGCCCCAAAAATTAGCTCACATGGGTTTACCTGACTGCTAAGAACGTAGTATTCTGTGCCTAAAGGTACATTAGGCATTCACAGGATGCAGAAGCAAGTAGAAAATGATAGGTGCCGACCCTAAATGCCAGTAAGCCAAGAAAGGTCCTGCCACATCCCTAAGGACATATGAGAAAAAAGTGTATCAAGTAGTATTGGTGTTCCAATACACCAGAGCCTAAATGAGCCCCACAGGGAACTGTGTATTCTGAGGAAACACCCAACCTGGGACTTTGTAGGCAGGAGTTACTTGGCATGATAAATAGATAAATAGAAGACCAATTTAATATATAATGATTTTATTAATACATGTGTACAAAATTGTTAAAAAAGACACAGATGCAAAGGCATCAAAAGACAGTCAATATATAAAATATGTGATAAATAAAATAATGAACCATATCCTAGAGTAGTGGGGTCACCCAGGTCCAACATGTTTCGCCGACTCTGCAGACTCTGACTTAAAAAGGCTTTTTAGACACTTGGAGACCAAAATAGAGTCATTTTGACCAAAAACTTTTTTCAGGCCATTGGAGCCCAAATGGCCTGTTTTAGACAAATCAAGTCTAAAAACAGCTTTTTAAGGCTCTAAAAGACAAAAATACAGTCATTTTGACAAAAATAATTTTCAGACCTTTGGTGACCAAATGCCGTTATTTTGACTAACAAAAGGTTTTTAGACACTTGGAGACCAAAATAGAGTCATTTTGACCAAAACATTTTTTGCAGGCCATTGGAGCCAAATGTCTAAAATCTTGTCTAAAACCGGCTTTTTAAGGCTCTAAAAGACAAAAATATAGTCATTTTGACTAAATTTTTTTTCTGACCTTTGGTGACCAAATGCAGTTATTTTGACTAAAAAAGGATTTTAAGACACTTGGAGACCAAAATAGAGTAATTTTGACCGAAAATATCTTTTCAGGCCATTGGAGCCCAAATGGCCAGTTTTAGACAAATCTTGTCTAAACCCAGCTTTTTAAGGCTCTAAAAGACAAAAATACAGTCATTTTGACAAAAAAATATGTTCAGACCTTTGGTGACCAAATGCCGTTATTTTGACTAAAAAAGGATTTTTAGACACTTGGAGACCAAAATAGTCATTTTGACCAAAAAAATTTTGAGGCCATTGGAGAGCAAAATGCCGTTATCTTGTCTAAAACTGGCTTTTTAAGACTCTAAAAGACAAAAATACAGTCATTTTGACTAAAAAAGTTTTTCAAACCTTTGGTGACCAAATGCAGTTATTTTGACTAAAAAAGGCTTTTTAGACACTTGGAGACCAAAATAGAGTAATTTTGACCGAAAATTTCTTTTCAGGCCATTGGAGCCCAAATGGCCGGTTTTAGACAAATCTTGTCTTAAACCGGCTTTTTAAAGCTCTAAAAGACAAAAATACATTCATTTTGACTTAATTTTTTTCAGACCTTTGGTGACCAAATGCAGTTATTTTGACTAAAAAAGGCTTTTTAGACACTTGGAGACCAAAATAGAGCTCCAATAGAATGAAAAAAAGTTTTTTTGGTCAAAATTACTCTATTTTGGTCTCCAAGTGTTTAAAAAGCCTTTTTTCTAGTCAAAATGCATTTGGTCACCAAAGGTCTGAAAAAAAAAATGTATTCAAATTGACTGTATTTTTGTCTTTTAGTGCTTTAAAAAGCCGGTTTTAGACAAGATTTTAGACATTTTGGCTCCAATGGCCTGACATTTTTGTTGGTCAAAATGACTCTATTTTGGTCTCCAAGTGTCTAAAGTGACTTTTTTTATTATAAATAACTGCATTTGGTCACCAAAGGCCTGAAAAATAGATTTAGTCAAAATGAATGTATTTTTGTCTTTTAGAGCCTTAGAGATTTGTCTAAAACTGGCCATTTGGGCTCCAATCGCCTGAAAAAAATTTTTGGTCAAAATGGTCTGGAAAAAAATGGCCTGAAAAAAAATGGCCTGAAAAAAAATTTTGGCCTGAAAAATTTTTTGGTCAAAATGACTCTGTTTTGGTCTCCTTTTGTAGTCAAAATTACTGCATTTGGTCACCAAAGGTCTGAAATTTTTTTAGTCCAAATGACTATATTTTTGTCTTTTAGAGCATTAAAAAGCAGGTTTAAGACAAGATTTGTCTAAAACCGGCCATTTGGGCTCCAATGGCCTGAAAATAAATTTTCGGTCAAAATGACTCTATTTTGGTCTCCAAGTGTCTAAAAAGCCTTTTATAGTCAAAATAACTGCATTTGGTCACCAAAGGTCTGAAATTGTTTTTTAGTCTAAATGACTATATTTTTTGTCTTTTAGAGCCTTAAAAGCCGGTTTTAGACAAGATTTTAGACATTTGGCTCCAATGGCCTAAAAAAAGTTTTTTGGTCAAAATGACTCTATATTGGTCTCCAAGTGTCTAAAAAGCCTTTTTCTAGTCAAAATAACTGCATTTGGTCACCAAAGGTCTGAAAAAAAATTAGTCAAAATGAATGTATTTTTGTCTTTTAGTGTCTTAAAAAGCCAGTTTTAGACCAGATTTGTCTAAAACCGGCCATTTGGGCACCAATGGCCTGAAAAAAATGTTTTGGTCAAAATGACTATTTTTGTCTCCAAGTGTCTTAAAATCATTTTTTAGTCAAAATAACTGCATTTGGTCACCAAAGGTCAGAAAAAAAATTTAGTCAAAAAGACTATATATTTGTCTTTTAGAGCCTTAAAAAGCCGGTTTTAGACAAGATTTTAGACATTTGGCTCCAATGGCCTGCAAAAAATGTTTTGGTCAAAATGACTCTATTTTGGTCTCCAAGTGTCTAAAAACCTTTTGTTAGTCAAAATAACGGCATTTGGTCACCAAAGGTCTGAATTTTTTTTTGTCAAAATGACTGTATTTTTGTCTTTTAGAGCCTTAAAAAGCCGTTTTTAGACTTGATTTGTCTAAAACAGGCCATTTGGACTCCAATGGCCTGAAAAAAGTTTTTGGTCAAAATGACTCTATTTTGGTCTCCAAGTGTCTAAAAAGCCTTTTTAAGTCAGAGTCTGCAGAGTCGGCGAAACATGTTGGACCTGGGTGACCCCACTACTCTAGGATATGGTTCATAATTTTATTTATCACATATTTTCTATATTGACTGTCTTTTGATGCCTTTGCATCTGTGTCTTTTTTAACAATTTTGTACACATGTATTAATAAAATCGTTATATATTAAATTGGTCTTCTATTTATCTATTCATTCCAAGTAACTCCTGCCTAGTGCCTACAAAGTCCCAGGTTGGGTGTTTCCTCAGAATACACAGTTCCCTGTGGGGCTCATTTAGGCTCTGGTGTATTGGAACACCAATACCACTTGATACACTTTTTTCTCATATGTCCTTAGGGATGTGGCAGGACCTTTCTTGGCTTACTGGCATTTAGGGTTGGCACCTAACATTTTCTACTTACTTCTGCATCCTGTGAATGCCTAATGTACCTTTAGCCACAGAATACTACGTTCTTAGCAGTCAGGTAAACCCATGTGAGCTATTTTTTGGGGCCTATACAGGCCGACACTTACTTTTGTATCCTGTGAATGCCTAATGTACTTCCATCCTTTAAATACTACGTTCCTTGCTGTCAGTTAAACCTATGTGAGCTAATTTTTGTGGTCTACAAAGGCCGACACTTACTTCTGTATACTGGAAATGCCTAATGTACCTCCAGCCATCAAATACACTACGTTCTTTGCTGTCAGTTAAACCCATGTGAGCTAATTTTGGGGCCTATACAGGCCGACACTTCTGTATACTGTGAATTCCTAATGTACCTCCAGCCACAGAAAACTACGTTATTAGCTGTCAGTTAAACCCATGTGGGCTAATATTTGGGGACTATACAGGCCGACACTTACTTCTGTATCCTGTGAATGCCTAATGTACCTCTAAACAAAACGATTCAGGATGCTCATAATTGTCCGTTATGTTCCGCGGAAAGACCTTCTCTTTGCCACAAGTTCTGGTCCTCTCCCTATATCACGACATTCTGGGACCAGGTACTGACCTTCATCGGGGAAGTGACGAAGTGGCACATACCCAAAGACCCTACACTGTGCTAGGGGTTAGGCGGGGCTATCTTATATACTGTGGGGCGTATTCACTTCTGATTGGAACCTGGTCTCCGTAGTCACTCCAATCACGTTCCCAGAAGACTCCTGCCCCCTCATTGGCTTTTGCTGATGTTTCTGGGCCAATCACGGGCTTTTAAAGCCCAGTTCCTGTACCCAGGGGCGGACTGAGCGGTCGGGCACTTCGGGCGTGGTCCGAGGGCCCGGCCGGGAAGGAGGGCCCGGCCGAGAGGGGGACCTGCCGCCCAGGTCAGCATTAATTCACCCGAAGTTTGTCCCAGTAACCGAACAGGAGCAATATATTTGGGTATGTGCCACTTCGTCACTTCCCCGATGAAGGTCAGTACCTGGTCCCAGAATGTCGTGATATAGGGACAGGACCAGAACTTGTGGCAAAGAGAAGGTCTTTCCGCGGAACATACCGGACAATTATGATCATCCTGAATCGTTTTGTTTAGAGGTACATTAGGCATTCACACAGTATACAGAAGTAAGTGTCGGCATGTATAGGCCCCAAAAATTAGCTCACATGGGTTTACCTGACAGCTAAGTATGTAGTATTTGGAGGCTGAAGGTACATTAGGCATTCACAGGATACAGAAGTAAGTGTCAGCCTGTATAGTCCCCAAAAATTAGCCCACATGGGTTTAACTGACAGCTAATAACGTAGTATTCTGTGGCTGAAGGTACATTAGGAATTCACAGGATACAGAAGTAAGTGTCAGCCTGTATAGGCCCCAAAAATTAGCTCACATGGGTTTAACTGACAGCAAAGAACGTACTGTATTTGATGGCTGGATGTACATTAGGCATTCACAGTATACAGAAGTGTCGGCCTGTATAGGCCCAAAAAATTAGCTCACATGGGTTTAACTGACACCAAAGAACATAGTGTATTTGATGGCTGGAGGTACATCAGGCATTGACAGTATACAGAAGTAAGTGTCGGCCTGTTTAGGCCCCAAAACGTAGCTCACATGGGTTTAACTGACAGCAAAGAACTTATTATTGGATGGCTAGAGGTACATCAGGCATTCACACAGTATACAGAAGTAAGTGTCGGCCTGTATAGGCCCCAAAAATTAGCTCACATGGGTTTACCTGACTGCTAAGAACGTAGTATTCTGTGGCTAAAGGTACATTAGGCATTCACAGGATGCAGAAGCAAGTAGAAAATGATAGGTGCCGACCCTAAATGCCAGTAAGCCAAGAAAGGTCCTGCCACATCCCTAAGGACATATGAGAAAAAAGTGTATCAAGTAGTATTGGTGTTCCAATACACCAGAGCCTAAATGAGCCCCACAGGGAACTGTGTATTCTGAGGAAACACCCAACCTGGGACTTTGTAGGCAGGAGTTACTTGGCATGATAAATAGATAAATAGAAGACCAATTTAATATATAATGATTTTATTAATACATGTGTACAAAATTGTTAAAAAAGACACAGATGCAAAGGCATCAAAAGACAGTCAATATATAAAATATGTGATAAATAAAATAATGAACCATATCCTAGAGTAGTGGGGTCACCCAGGTCCAACATGTTTCGCCGACTCTGCAGACTCTGACTTAAAAAGGCTTTTTAGACACTTGGAGACCAAAATAGAGTCATTTTGACCAAAAACTTTTTTCAGGCCATTGGAGCCCAAATGGCCTGTTTTAGACAAATCAAGTCTAAAAACAGCTTTTTAAGGCTCTAAAAGACAAAAATACAGTCATTTTGACAAAAATAATTTTCAGACCTTTGGTGACCAAATGGCGTTATTTTGACTAACAAAAGGTTTTTAGACACTTGGAGACCAAAATAGAGTCATTTTGACCAAAACATTTTTTGCAGGCCATTGGAGCCAAATGTCTAAAATCTTGTCTAAAACCGGCTTTTTAAGGCTCTAAAAGACAAAAATATAGTCATTTTGACTAAATTTTTTTTCTGACCTTTGGTGACCAAATGCAGTTATTTTGACTAAAAAAGGATTTTAAGACACTTGGAGACCAAAATAGAGTAATTTTGACCGAAAATATCTTTTCAGGCCATTGGAGCCCAAATGGCCAGTTTTAGACAAATCTTGTCTAAACCCAGCTTTTTAAGGCTCTAAAAGACAAAAATACAGTCATTTTGACAAAAAAAATATGTTCAGACCTTTGGTGACCAAATGCCGTTATTTTGACTAAAAAAGGATTTTTAGACACTTGGAGACCAAAATAGTCATTTTGACCAAAAAAAATTTCAGGCCATTGGAGAGCAAAATGCCGTTATCTTGTCTAAAACTGGCTTTTTAAGACTCTAAAAGACAAAAATACAGTCATTTTGACTAAAAAAGTTTTTCAAACCTTTGGTGACCAAATGCAGTTATTTTGACTAAAAAAGGCTTTTTAGACACTTGAAGACCAAAATAGAGTAATTTTGACCGAAAATTTCTTTTCAGGCCATTGGAGCCCAAATGGCCGGTTTTAGACAAATCTTGTCTTAAACCGGCTTTTTAAAGCTCTAAAAGACAAAAATACATTCATTTTGACTTAATTTTTTTCAGACCTTTGGTGACCAAATGCAGTTATTTTGACTAAAAAAGGCTTTTTAGACACTTGGAGACCAAAATAGAGCTCCAATAGCCTGAAAAAAAGTTTTTTTGGTCAAAATACTCTATTTTGGTCTCCAAGTGTTTAAAAAGCCTTTTGTTAGTCAAAATGCATTTGGTCACCAAAGGTCTGAAAAAAAATGTATTCAAATTGACTGTATTTTTGTCTTTTAGTGCTTTAAAAAGCCGGTTTTGGTCTCCAAGTGTCTAAAGTGCCTTTTTTATCATAAATAACTGCATTTGGTCACCAAAGGTCTGAAAAATAGATTTAGTCAAAATGAATGTATTTTTGTCTTTTAGAGCCTTAGAGATTTGTCTAAAACTGGCCATTTGGGCTCCAATCGCCTGAAAAAATTTTTTGGTCAAAATGGTCTGGAAAAAAAATGGCCTGAAAAAAATGGCCTGAAAAAAAATTTTGGCCTGAAAAATTTTTTGGTCAAAATGACTCTGTTTTGGTCTCCTTTTGTAGTCAAAATAACTGCATGTGGTCACCAAAGGTCTGAAATTTTTTTAGTCCAAATGACTATATTTTTGTCTTTTAGAGCATTAAAAAGCTGGTTTTAGACAAGATTTTAGTCATTTGGCTCCAATGGCCTGAAAAACATTTTTTGGTCAAAATGACTCTATTCTGGTCTCCAAGTGTCTTAAAAGCCTTTTTTAATCAAAATAACTGCATTTGGTCACCAAAGGTCTAAAAAAAATTAAGTCAAAATGAATGTATTTTTGTCTTTTAGAGCTTTAAAAAGCCGGTTTAAGACAAGATTTGTCTAAAACCGGCCATTTGGGCTCCAATGGCCTGAAAATAAATTTCCGGTCAAAATGACTCTATTTTGGTCTCCAAGTGTCTAAAAAGCCTTTATAGTCAAAATAACTGCATTTGGTCACCAAAGGTCTGAAATTGTTTTTTTAGTCTAAATGACTATATTTTTTGTCTTTTAGAGCCTTAAAAGCCGGTTTTAGACAAGATTTTAGACATTTGGCTCCAATGGCCTAAAAAAAGTTTTTTGGTCAAAATGACTCTATATTGGTCTCCAAGTGTCTAAAAAGCCTTTTTCTAGTCAAAATAACTGCATTTGGTCACCAAAGGTCTGAAAAAAAATTAGTCAAAATGAATGTATTTTTGTCTTTTAGTGTCTTAAAAAGCCAGTTTTAGACCAGATTTGTCTAAAACCGGCCATTTGGGCACCAATGGCCTGAAAAAAATGTTTTGGTCAAAATGACTCTATTTTTGTCTCCAAGTGTCTTAAAATCCTTTTTTAGTCAAAATAACTGCATTTGGTCACCAAAGGTCAGAAAAAAACATTTAGTCAAAAAGACTATATATTTGTCTTTTAGAGCTTTAAAAAGCCGGTTTTAGACAAGATTTTAGACATTTGGCTCCAATGGCCTGAAAAAATGTTTTGGTCAAAATGACTCTATTTTGGTCTCCAAGTGTCTAAAAACCTTTTGTTAGTCAAAATAACGGCATTTGGTCACCAAAGGTCTGAAATTTTTTTTGTCAAAATGACTGTATTTTTGTCTTTTAGAGCCTTAAAAAGCCGTTTTTAGACTTGATTTGTCTAAAACAGGCCATTTGGACTCCAATGGCCTGAAAAAAGTTTTTGGTCAAAATGACTCTATTTTGGTCTCCAAGTGTCTAAAAAGCCTTTTTAAGTCAGAGTCTGCAGAGTCGGCGAAACATGTTGGACCTGGGTGACCCCACTACTCTAGGATATGGTTCATAATTTTATTTATCACATATTTTCTATATTGACTGTCTTTTGATGCCTTTGCATCTGTGTCTTTTTTAACAATTTTGTACACATGTATTAATAAAATCATTATATATTAAATTGGTCTTCTATTTATCTATTCATGCCAAGTAACTCCTGCCTAGTGCCTACAAAGTCCCAGGTTGGGTGTTTCCTCAGAATACACAGTTCCCTGTGGGGCTCATTTAGGCTCTGGTGTATTGGAACACCAATACCACTTGATACACTTTTTTCTCATATGTCCTTAGGGATGTGGCAGGACCTTTCTTGGCTTACTGGCATTTAGGGTCGGCACCTAACATTTTCTACTTGCTTCTGCATCCTGTGAATGCCTAATGTACCTTTAGCCACAGAATACTACGTTCTTAGCAGTCAGGTAAACCCATGTGAGCTAATTTTTGGGGCCTATACAGGCCGACACTTACTTCTGTATCCTGTGAATGCCTAATGTACTTCCATCCTTTAAATACTACGTTCCTTGCTGTCAGTTAAACCTATGTGAGCTAATTTTTGTGGTCTACAAAGGCCGACACTTACTTCTGTATACTGGAAATGCCTAATGTACCTCCAGCCATCAAATACACTACGTTCTTTGGTGTCAGTTAAACCCATGTGAGCTAATTTTGGGGCCTATACAGGCCGACACTTCTGTATACTGTGAATTCCTAATGTACCTCCAGCCATCAAATACAGTACGTTCTTTGCTGTCAGTTAAACCCATGTGAGCTAATTTTTGGGGCCTATACAGGCTGACACTTACTTCTGTATCCTGTGAATGCCTAATGTACCTTCAGCCACAGAATACTACGTTATTAGCTGTCAGTTAAACCCATGTGGGCTAATATTTGGGGACTATACAGGCCGACACTTACTTCTGTATCCTGTGAATGCCTAATGTACCTCTAAACAAAATGATTCAGGATGCTCATAATTGTCCGTTATGTTCCGCGGAAAGACCTTCTCTTTGCCACAAGTTCTGGTCCTCTCCCTATATCACGACATTCTGGGACCAGGTACTGACCTTCATCGGGGAAGTGACGAAGTGGCACATACCCAAAGACCCTACACTGTGCTAGGGGTTAGGCGGGGCTATCTTATATACTGTGGGGCATATTCACTTCTGATTGGAACCTGGTCTCCGTAGTCACTCCAATCACATTCCCAGAAGACTCCTGCCCCCTCATTGGCTTTTGCTGATGTTTCTGGGCCAATCACGGGCTTTTAAAGCCCAGTTCCTGTACCCAGGGGCGGACTGAGCGGTCGGGCACTTCGGGCGTGGTCCGAGGGCCCGGCCGGGAAGGAGGGCCCGGCTGAGAGGGGGACCCGCCGCCCAGGTCAGCATTAATTCACCCGAAGTTTGTCCCAGTAACCGAGCAGGAGCAATATATTTGGGTATGTGCCACTTCGTCACTTCCCCGATGAAGGTCAGTACCTGGTCCCAGAATGTCGTGATATAGGGACAGGACCAGAACTTGTGGCAAAGAGAAGGTCTTTCCGCGGAACATAACGGACAATTATGATCATCCTGAATCGTTTTGTTTAGAGGTACATTAGGCATTCACACAGTATACAGAAGTAAGTGTCGGCATGTATAGGCCCCAAAAATTAGCTCACATGGGTTTACCTGACAGCTAAGTATGTAGTATTTGGAGGCTGAAGGTACATTAGGCATTCACAGGATACAGAAGTAAGTGTCAGCCTGTATAGTCCCCAAAAATTAGCCCACATGGGTTTAACTGACAGCTAATAACGTAGTATTCTGTGGCTGAAGGTACATTAGGAATTCACAGGATACAGAAGTAAGTGTCAGCCTGTATAGGCCCCAAAAATTAGCTCACATGGGTTTAACTGACAGCAAAGAACGTACTGTATTTGATGGCTGGATGTACATTAGGCATTCACAGTATACATAAGTGTCGGCCTGTATAGGCCCCAAAAATTAGCTCACATGGGTTTAACTGACAGCAAAGAACGTGGTGTATTTGATGGCTGGAGGTACATTACGCATTTCCAGTATACAGAAGTAAGTGTCGGCCTTTATAGACCCCAAAAATTAGCTCACATAGGTTTAACTGACAGCAAGGAACGTAGTATTTAAAGGATGGAAGTACATTAGGCATTCACAGGATACAGAAGTAAGTGTCGGCCTGTATAGGCCCAAAAAATTAGCTCACATGGGTTTAACTGACACCAAAGAATGTAGTGTATTTGATGGCTGGAGGTACATCAGGCATTGACAGTATACAGAAGTAAGTGTCGGCCTGTTTAGGCCCCAAAACGTAGCTCACATGGGTTTAACTGACAGCAAAGAACGTATTATTGGATGGCTAGAGGTACCTCAGGCATTCACACAGTATACAGAAGTAAGTGTCGGCCTGTATAGGCCCCAAAAATTAGCTCACATGGGTTTACCTGACTGCTAAGAACGTAGTATTATGTGCCTAAAGGTACATTAGGCATTCACAGGATGCAGAAGTAAGTAGAAAATGATAGGTGCCGACCCTAAATGCCAGTAAGCCAAGAAAGGTCCTGCCACATCCCTAAGGACATATGAGAAAAAAGTGTATCAAGTAGTATTGGTGTTCCAATACACCAGAGCCTAAATGAGCCCCACAGGGAACTGTGTATTCTGAGGAAACACCCAACCTGGGACTTTGTAGGCAGGAGTTACTTGGCATGATAAATAGAAGACCAATTTAATATATAATGATTTTATTAATACATGTGTACAAAATTGTTAAAAAAGACACAGATGCAAAGGCATCAAAAGACAGTCAATATATAAAATATGTGATAAATAAAATAATGAACCATATCCTAGAGTAGTGGGGTCACCCAGGTCCAACATGTTTCGCCGACTCTGCAGACTCTGACTTAAAAAGGCTTTTTAGACACTTGGAGACCAAAATAGAGTCATTTTGACCAAAAACTTTTTTCAGGCCATTGGAGCCCAAATGGCCTGTTTTAGACAAATCAAGTCTAAAAACAGCTTTTTAAGGCTCTAAAAGACAAAAATACAGTCATTTTGACAAAAATAATTTTCAGACCTTTGGTGACCAAATGCCGTTATTTTGACTAACAAAAGGTTTTTAGACACTTGGAGACCAAAATAGAGTCATTTTGACCAAAACATTTTTTGCAGGCCATTGGAGCCAAATGTCTAAAATCTTGTCTAAAACCGGCTTTTTAAGGCTCTAAAAGACAAAAATATAGTCATTTTGACTAAATTTTTTTTCTGACCTTTGGTGACCAAATGCAGTTATTTTGACTAATAAAGGATTTTAAGACACTTGGAGACCAAAATAGAGTAATTTTGACCGAAAATATCTTTTCAGGCCATTGGAGCCCAAATGGCCAGTTTTAGACAAATCTTGTCATTTTGACAAAAAAAATATGTTCAGACCTTTGGTGACCAAATGCCGTTATTTTGACTAAAAAAGGATTTTTAGACACTTGGAGACCAAAATAGTCATTTTGACCAAAAAAATTTTCAGGCCATTGGAGAGCAAAATGCCGTTATCTTGTCTAAAACTGGCTTTTTAAGACTCTAAAAGACAAAAATACAGTCATTTTGACTAAAAAAGTTTTTCAAACCTTTGGTGACCAAATGCAGTTATTTTGACTAAAAAAGGCTTTTTAGACACTTGGAGACCAAAATAGAGTAATTTTGACCGAAAATTTCTTTTCAGGCCATTGGAGCCCAAATGGCCGGTTTTAGACAAATCTTGTCTTAAACCGGCTTTTTAAAGCTCTAAAAGACAAAAATACATTCATTTTGACTTAATTTTTTTCAGACCTTTGGTGACCAAATGCAGTTATTTTGACTAAAAAAGGCTTTTTAGACACTTGGAGACCAAAATAGAGCTCCAATAGCCTGAAAAAAAGTTTTTTTGGTCAAAATACTCTATTTTGGTCTCCAAGTGTTTAAAAAGCCTTTTTCTAGTCAAAATGCATTTGGTCACCAAAGGTCTGAAAAAAAATGTATTCAAATTGACTGTATTTTTGTCTTTTAGTGCTTTAAAAAGCCGGTTTTAGACAAAATTTTAGACATTTTGGCTCCAATGGCCTGAAATTTTTTTTGGTCAAAATGACTCTATTTTGGTCTCCAAGTGTCTAAAGTGCCTTTTTTATCATAAATAACTGCATTTGGTCACCAAAGGTATAAAAAATAGATTTAGTCAAAATGAATGTATTTTTGTCTTTTAGAGCCTTAGAGATTTGTCTAAAACTGGCCATTTGGGCTCCAATCGCCTGAAAATTTTTTTTGGTCAAAATGGTCTGGAAAAAAAATGGCCTGAAAAAAAATGGCCTGAAAAAAAATTTTGGCCTGAAACATTTTTTGGTCAAAATGACTCTGTTTTGGTCTCCTTTTGTAGTCAAAATAACTGCATTTGGTCACCAAAGGTCTGAAATTTTTTTTAGTCCAAATGACTATATTTCTGTCTTTTAGAGCATTAAAAAGCTGGTTTTAGACAAGATTTTAGACATTTGGCTCCAATGGCCTGAAAAACATTTTTTGGCCAAAATGACTCTATTCTGGTCTCCAAGTGTCTTAAAAGCCTTTTTTAGTCAAAATAACTGCATTTGGTCACCAAAGGTCTAAAAAAAATTAAGTCAAAATGAATGTATTTTTGTCTTTTAGAGCTTTAAAAAGCCGGTTTAAGACAAGATTTGTCTAAAACCGGCCATTTGGGCTCCAATGGCCTGAAAATAAATTTTCGGTCAAAATGACTCTATTTTGGTCTCCAAGTGTCTAAAAAGCCTTTTATAGTCAAAATAACTGCATTTGGTCACCAAAGGTCTGAAATTGTTTTTTTAGTCTAAATGACTATATTTTTTGTCTTTTAGAGCCTTAAAAGCCGGTTTTAGACAAGATTTTAGACATTTGGCTCCAATGGCCTAAAAAAAGTTTTTTGGTCAAAATGACTCTATATTGGTCTCCAAGTGTCTAAAAAGCCTTTTTCTAGTCAAAATAACTGCATTTGGTCACCAAAGGTCTGAAAAAAATTAGTCAAAATGAATGTATTTTTGTCTTTTAGTGTCTTAAAAAGCCAGTTTTAGACCAGATTTGTCTAAAACCGGCCATTTGGGCACCAATGGCCTGAAAAAAATGTTTTGGTCAAAATGACTCTATTTTTGTCTCCAAGTGTCTTAAAATCCTTTTTTAGTCAAAATAACTGCATTTGGTCACCAAAGGTCAGAAAAAAAATGTAGTCAAAAATTTATATTTGTCTTTTAGAGCCTTAAAAAGCCGGTTTTAGACAAGATTTTAGACATTTGGCTCCAATGGCCTGAAAAAATGTTTTGGTCAAAATGACTATTTTGGTCTCCAAGTGTCTAAAAACCTTTTGTTAGTCAAAATAACGGCATTTGGTCACCAAAGGTCTGAAATTTTTTTTGTCAAAATGACTGTATTTTTGTCTTTTAGAGCCTTAAAAAGCCGTTTTTAGACTTGATTTGTCTAAAAAAGGCCATTTGGACTCCAATGGCCTGAAAAAAGTATTTGGTCAAAATGACTCTATTTTGGTCTCCAAGTGTCTAAAAAGCCTTTTTAAGTCAGAGTCTGCAGAGTCGGCGAAACATGTTGGACCTGGGTGACCCATCTACTCTAGGATATGGTTCATAATTTTATTTATCACATATTTTCTATATTGACTATCTTTTGATGCCTTTGCATCTGTGTCTTTTTTAACAATTTTGTACACATGTATTAATAAAATCATTATATATTAAATTGGTCTTCTATTTATCTATTCATGCCAAGTAACTCCTGCCTAGTGCCTACAAAGTCCCAGGTTGGGGGTTTCCTCAGAATACACAGTTCCCTGTGGGGCTCATTTAGGCTCTGGTGTATTGGAACACCAATACCACTTGATACACTTTTTTCTCATATGTCCTTAGGGATGTGGCAGGACCTTTCTTGGCTTACTGGCATTTAGGTTCGGCACCTAACATTTTCTACTTGCTTCTGCATCCTGTGAATGCCTAATGTACCTTTAGCCAAAGAATACTACGTTCTTAGCAGTCAGGTAAACCCATGTGAGCTAATTTTTGGGGCCTATACAGGCCGACACTTACTTCTGTATCCTGTGAATGCCTAATGTACTTCCATCCTTTAAATACTACGTTCCTTGCTGTCAGTTAAACCTATGTGAGCTAATTTTTGTGGTCTACAAAGGCCGACACTTACTTCTGTATACTGGAAATGCCTAATGTACCTCCAGCCATCAAATACACTACGTTCTTTGGTGTCAGTTAAACCCATGTGAGCTAATTTTGGGGCCTATACAGGCCGACACTTCTGTATACTGTGAATTCCTAATGTACCTCCAGCCATCAAATACAGTACGTTCTTTGCTGTCAGTTAAACCCATGTGAGCTAATTTTTGGGGCCTATACAGGCTGACACTTAATTCTGTATCCTGTGAATGCCTAATGTACCTTCAGCCACAGAATACTACGTTATTAGCTGTCAGTTAAACCCATGTGGGCTAATATTTGGGGACTATACAGGCCGACACTTACTTCTGTATCCTGTGAATGCCTAATGTACCTCTAAACAAAATGATTCAGGATGCTCATAATTGTCCGTTATGTTCCGCGGAAAGACCTTCTCTTTGCCACAAGTTCTGGTCCTCTCCCTATATCACGACATTCTGGGACCAGGTACTGACCTTCATCGGGGAAGTGACGAAGTGGCACATACCCAAAGACCCTACACTGTGCTAGGGGTTAGGCGGGGCTATCTTATATACTGTGGGGCGTATTCACTTCTGATTGGAACCTGGTCTCCGTAGTCACTCCAATCACATTCCCAGAAGACTCCTGCCCCCTCATTGGCTTTTGCTGATGTTTCTGGGCCAATCACGGGCTTTTAAAGCCCAGTTCCTGTACCCAGGGGCGGACTGAGCGGTCGGGCACTTCGGGCGTGGTCCGAGGGCCCGGCCGGGAAAGAGGGCCCGGCCGAGAGGGGGACCCGCCGCCCAGGTCAGCATTAATTCACCCGAAGTTTGTCCCAGTAACCGAACAGGAGCAATATATTTGGGTATGTGCCACTTCGTCACTTCCCCGATGAAGGTCAGTACCTGGTCCCAGAATGTCGTGATATAGGGACAGGACCAGAACTTGTGGCAAAGAGTGTCTTTCCGCGGAACATAACGGACAATTATGATCATCCTGAATCGTTTTGTTTAGAGGTACATTAGGCATTCACACAGTATACAGAAGTAAGTGTCGGCATGTATAGGCCCCAAAAATTAGCTCACATGGGTTTACCTGACAGCTAAGTATGTAGTATTTGGAGGCTGAAGGTACATTAGGCATTCACAGGATACAGAAGTAAGTGTCAGCCTGTATAGTCCCCAAAAATTAGCCCACATGGGTTTAACTGACAGCTAATAACGTAGTATTCTGTGGCTGAAGGTACATTAGGAATTCACAGGATACAGAAGTAAGTGTCAGCCTGTATAGGCCCCAAAAATTAGCTCACATGGGTTTAACTGACAGCAAAGAACGTACTGTATTTGATGGCTGGATGTACATTAGGCATTCACAGTATACATAAGTGTCGGCCTGTATAGGCCCCAAAAATTAGCTCACATGGGTTTAACTGACAGCAAAGAACGTGGTGTATTTGATGGCTGGAGGTACATTACGCATTTCCAGTATACAGAAGTAAGTGTCGGCCTTTATAGACCCCAAAAATTAGCTCACATAGGTTTAACTGACAGCAAGGAACGTAGTATTTAAAGGATGGAAGTACATTAGGCATTCACAGGATACAGAAGTAAGTGTCGGCCTGTATAGGCCCAAAAAATTAGCTCACATGGGTTTAACTGACACCAAAGAACGTAGTGTATTTGATGGCTGGAGGTACATCAGGCATTGACAGTATACAGAAGTAAGTGTCGGCCTGTTTAGGCCCCAAAACGTAGCTCACATGGGTTTAACTGACAGCAAAGAACGTATTATTGGATGGCTAGAGGTACCTCAGGCATTCACACAGTATACAGAAGTAAGTGTCGGCCTGTATAGGCCCCAAAAATTAGCTCACATGGGTTTACCTGACTGCTAAGAACGTAGTATTCTGTGCCTAAAGGTACATTAGGCATTCACAGGATGCAGAAGTAAGTAGAAAATGATAGGTGCCGACCCTAAATGCCAGTAAGCCAAGAAAGGTCCTGCCACATCCCTAAGGACATATGAGAAAAAAGTGTATCAAGTAGTATTGGTGTTCCAATACACCAGAGCCTAAATGAGCCCCACAGGGAACTGTGTATTCTGAGGAAACACCCAACCTGGGACTTTGTAGGCAGGAGTTACTTGGCATGATAAATAGAAGACCAATTTAATATATAATGATTTTATTAATACATGTGTACAAAATTGTTAAAAAAGACACAGATGCAAAGGCATCAAAAGACAGTCAATATATAAAATATGTGATAAATAAAATAATGAACCATATCCTAGAGTAGTGGGGTCACCCAGGTCCAACATGTTTCGCCGACTCTGCAGACTCTGACTTAAAAAGGCTTTTTAGACACTTGGAGACCAAAATAGAGTCATTTTGACCAAAAACTTTTTTCAGGCCATTGGAGCCCAAATGGCCTGTTTTAGACAAATCAAGTCTAAAAACAGCTTTTTAAGGCTCTAAAAGACAAAAATACAGTCATTTTGACAAAAATAATTTTCAGACCTTTGGTGACCAAATGCCGTTATTTTGACTAACAAAAGGTTTTTAGACACTTGGAGACCAAAATAGAGTCATTTTGACCAAAACATTTTTTGCAGGCCATTGGAGCCAAATGTCTAAAATCTTGTCTAAAACCGGCTTTTTAAGGCTCTAAAAGACAAAAATATAGTCATTTTGACTAAATTTTTTTTCTGACCTTTGGTGACCAAATGCAGTTATTTTGACTAAAAAAGGATTTTAAGACACTTGGAGACCAAAATAGAGTAATTTTGACCGAAAATATCTTTTCAGGCCATTGGAGCCCAAAAGGCCAGTTTTAGACAAATCTTGTCTAAACCCAGCTTTTTAAGGCTCTAAAAGACAAAAATACAGTCATTTTGACAAAAAAAATATGTTCAGACCTTTGGTGACCAAATGCCGTTATTTTGACTAAAAAAGGATTTTTAGACACTTGGAGACCAAAATAGTCATTTTGACCAAAAAAATTTTCAGGCCATTGGAGAGCAAAATGCCGTTATCTTGTCTAAAACTGGCTTTTTAAGACTCTAAAAGACAAAAATACAGTCATTTTGACTAAAAAAGTTTTTCAAACCTTTGGTGACCAAATGCAGTTATTTTGACTAAAAAAGGCTTTTTAGACACTTGGAGACCAAAATAGAGTAATTTTGACCGAAAATTTCTTTTCAGGCCACTGGAGCCCAAATGGCCGGTTTTAGACAAATCTTGTCTTAAACCGGCTTTTTAAAGCTCTAAAAGACAAAAATACATTCATTTTGACTTAATTTTTTTCAGACCTTTGGTGACCAAATGCAGTTATTTTGACTAAAAAAGGCTTTTTAGACACTTGGAGACCAAAATAGAGCTCCAATAGAATGAAAAAAAGTTTTTTTGGTCAAAATTACTCTATTTTGGTCTCCAAGTGTTTAAAAAGCCTTTTTCTAGTCAAAATGCATTTGGTCACCAAAGGTCTGAAAAAAAATGTATTCAAATTGACTGTATTTTTGTCTTTTAGTGCTTTAAAAAGCCGGTTTTAGACAAAATTTTAGACATTTTGGCTCCAATGGCCTGAAATTTTTTTTGGTCAAAATGACTCTATTTTGGTCTCCAAGTGTCTAAAGTGCCTTTTTTATCATAAATAACTGCATTTGGTCACCAAAGGTATAAAAAATAGATTTAGTCAAAATGAATGTATTTTTGTCTTTTAGAGCCTTAGAGATTTGTCTAAAACTGGCCATTTGGGCTCCAATCGCCTGAAAATTTTTTTTGGTCAAAATGGTCTGGAAAAAAAATGGCCTGAAAAAAAATGGCCTGAAAAAAAATTTTGGCCTGAAACATTTTTTGGTCAAAATGACTCTGTTTTGGTCTCCTTTTGTAGTCAAAATAACTGCATTTGGTCACCAAAGGTCTGAAATTTTTTTTAGTCCAAATGACTATATTTCTGTCTTTTAGAGCATTAAAAAGCTGGTTTTAGACAAGATTTTAGACATTTGGCTCCAATGGCCTGAAAAACATTTTTTGGCCAAAATGACTCTATTCTGGTCTCCAAGTGTCTTAAAAGCCTTTTTTAGTCAAAATAACTGCATTTGGTCACCAAAGGTCTAAAAAAAATTAAGTCAAAATGAATGTATTTTTGTCTTTTAGAGCTTTAAAAAGCCGGTTTAAGACAAGATTTGTCTAAAACCGGCCATTTGGGCTCCAATGGCCTGAAAATAAATTTTCGGTCAAAATGACTCTATTTTGGTCTCCAAGTGTCTAAAAAGCCTTTTATAGTCAAAATAACTGCATTTGGTCACCAAAGGTCTGAAATTGTTTTTTTAGTCTAAATGACTATATTTTTTGTCTTTTAGAGCCTTAAAAGCCGGTTTTAGACAAGATTTTAGACATTTGGCTCCAATGGCCTAAAAAAAGTTTTTTGGTCAAAATGACTCTATATTGGTCTCCAAGTGTCTAAAAAGCCTTTTTCTAGTCAAAATAACTGCATTTGGTCACCAAAGGTCTGAAAAAAATTAGTCAAAATGAATGTATTTTTGTCTTTTAGTGTCTTAAAAAGCCAGTTTTAGACCAGATTTGTCTAAAACCGGCCATTTGGGCACCAATGGCCTGAAAAAAATGTTTTGGTCAAAATGACTCTATTTTTGTCTCCAAGTGTCTTAAAATCCTTTTTTAGTCAAAATAACTGCATTTGGTCACCAAAGGTCAGAAAAAAAATGTAGTCAAAAATTTATATTTGTCTTTTAGAGCCTTAAAAAGCCGGTTTTAGACAAGATTTTAGACATTTGGCTCCAATGGCCTGAAAAAATGTTTTGGTCAAAATGACTATTTTGGTCTCCAAGTGTCTAAAAACCTTTTGTTAGTCAAAATAACGGCATTTGGTCACCAAAGGTCTGAAATTTTTTTTGTCAAAATGACTGTATTTTTGTCTTTTAGAGCCTTAAAAAGCCGTTTTTAGACTTGATTTGTCTAAAAAAGGCCATTTGGACTCCAATGGCCTGAAAAAAGTATTTGGTCAAAATGACTCTATTTTGGTCTCCAAGTGTCTAAAAAGCCTTTTTAAGTCAGAGTCTGCAGAGTCGGCGAAACATGTTGGACCTGGGTGACCCATCTACTCTAGGATATGGTTCATAATTTTATTTATCACATATTTTCTATATTGACTATCTTTTGATGCCTTTGCATCTGTGTCTTTTTTAACAATTTTGTACACATGTATTAATAAAATCATTATATATTAAATTGGTCTTCTATTTATCTATTCATGCCAAGTAACTCCTGCCTAGTGCCTACAAAGTCCCAGGTTGGGGGTTTCCTCAGAATACACAGTTCCCTGTGGGGCTCATTTAGGCTCTGGTGTATTGGAACACCAATACCACTTGATACACTTTTTTCTCATATGTCCTTAGGGATGTGGCAGGACCTTTCTTGGCTTACTGGCATTTAGGTTCGGCACCTAACATTTTCTACTTGCTTCTGCATCCTGTGAATGCCTAATGTACCTTTAGCCAAAGAATACTACGTTCTTAGCAGTCAGGTAAACCCATGTGAGCTAATTTTTGGGGCCTATACAGGCCGACACTTACTTCTGTATCCTGTGAATGCCTAATGTACTTCCATCCTTTAAATACTACGTTCCTTGCTGTCAGTTAAACCTATGTGAGCTAATTTTTGTGGTCTACAAAGGCCGACACTTACTTCTGTATACTGGAAATGCCTAATGTACCTCCAGCCATCAAATACACTACGTTCTTTGGTGTCAGTTAAACCCATGTGAGCTAATTTTGGGGCCTATACAGGCCGACACTTCTGTATACTGTGAATTCCTAATGTACCTCCAGCCATCAAATACAGTACGTTCTTTGCTGTCAGTTAAACCCATGTGAGCTAATTTTTGGGGCCTATACAGGCTGACACTTAATTCTGTATCCTGTGAATGCCTAATGTACCTTCAGCCACAGAATACTACGTTATTAGCTGTCAGTTAAACCCATGTGGGCTAATATTTGGGGACTATACAGGCCGACACTTACTTCTGTATCCTGTGAATGCCTAATGTACCTCTAAACAAAATGATTCAGGATGCTCATAATTGTCCGTTATGTTCCGCGGAAAGACCTTCTCTTTGCCACAAGTTCTGGTCCTCTCCCTATATCACGACATTCTGGGACCAGGTACTGACCTTCATCGGGGAAGTGACGAAGTGGCACATACCCAAAGACCCTACACTGTGCTAGGGGTTAGGCGGGGCTATCTTATATACTGTGGGGCGTATTCACTTCTGATTGGAACCTGGTCTCCGTAGTCACTCCAATCACATTCCCAGAAGACTCCTGCCCCCTCATTGGCTTTTGCTGATGTTTCTGGGCCAATCACGGGCTTTTAAAGCCCAGTTCCTGTACCCAGGGGCGGACTGAGCGGTCGGGCACTTCGGGCGTGGTCCGAGGGCCCGGCCGGGAAAGAGGGCCCGGCCGAGAGGGGGACCCGCCGCCCAGGTCAGCATTAATTCACCCGAAGTTTGTCCCAGTAACCGAACAGGAGCAATATATTTGGGTATGTGCCACTTCGTCACTTCCCCGATGAAGGTCAGTACCTGGTCCCAGAATGTCGTGATATAGGGACAGGACCAGAACTTGTGGCAAAGAGTGTCTTTCCGCGGAACATAACGGACAATTATGATCATCCTGAATCGTTTTGTTTAGAGGTACATTAGGCATTCACACAGTATACAGAAGTAAGTGTCGGCATGTATAGGCCCCAAAAATTAGCTCACATGGGTTTACCTGACAGCTAAGTATGTAGTATTTGGAGGCTGAAGGTACATTAGGCATTCACAGGATACAGAAGTAAGTGTCAGCCTGTATAGTCCCCAAAAATTAGCCCACATGGGTTTAACTGACAGCTAATAACGTAGTATTCTGTGGCTGAAGGTACATTAGGAATTCACAGGATACAGAAGTAAGTGTCAGCCTGTATAGGCCCCAAAAATTAGCTCACATGGGTTTAACTGACAGCAAAGAACGTACTGTATTTGATGGCTGGATGTACATTAGGCATTCACAGTATACATAAGTGTCGGCCTGTATAGGCCCCAAAAATTAGCTCACATGGGTTTAACTGACAGCAAAGAACGTGGTGTATTTGATGGCTGGAGGTACATTACGCATTTCCAGTATACAGAAGTAAGTGTCGGCCTTTATAGACCCCAAAAATTAGCTCACATAGGTTTAACTGACAGCAAGGAACGTAGTATTTAAAGGATGGAAGTACATTAGGCATTCACAGGATACAGAAGTAAGTGTCGGCCTGTATAGGCCCAAAAAATTAGCTCACATGGGTTTAACTGACACCAAAGAACGTAGTGTATTTGATGGCTGGAGGTACATCAGGCATTGACAGTATACAGAAGTAAGTGTCGGCCTGTTTAGGCCCCAAAACGTAGCTCACATGGGTTTAACTGACAGCAAAGAACGTATTATTGGATGGCTAGAGGTACCTCAGGCATTCACACAGTATACAGAAGTAAGTGTCGGCCTGTATAGGCCCCAAAAATTAGCTCACATGGGTTTACCTGACTGCTAAGAACGTAGTATTCTGTGCCTAAAGGTACATTAGGCATTCACAGGATGCAGAAGTAAGTAGAAAATGATAGGTGCCGACCCTAAATGCCAGTAAGCCAAGAAAGGTCCTGCCACATCCCTAAGGACATATGAGAAAAAAGTGTATCAAGTAGTATTGGTGTTCCAATACACCAGAGCCTAAATGAGCCCCACAGGGAACTGTGTATTCTGAGGAAACACCCAACCTGGGACTTTGTAGGCAGGAGTTACTTGGCATGATAAATAGAAGACCAATTTAATATATAATGATTTTATTAATACATGTGTACAAAATTGTTAAAAAAGACACAGATGCAAAGGCATCAAAAGACAGTCAATATATAAAATATGTGATAAATAAAATAATGAACCATATCCTAGAGTAGTGGGGTCACCCAGGTCCAACATGTTTCGCCGACTCTGCAGACTCTGACTTAAAAAGGCTTTTTAGACACTTGGAGACCAAAATAGAGTCATTTTGACCAAAAACTTTTTTCAGGCCATTGGAGCCCAAATGGCCTGTTTTAGACAAATCAAGTCTAAAAACAGCTTTTTAAGGCTCTAAAAGACAAAAATACAGTCATTTTGACAAAAATAATTTTCAGACCTTTGGTGACCAAATGCCGTTATTTTGACTAACAAAAGGTTTTTAGACACTTGGAGACCAAAATAGAGTCATTTTGACCAAAACATTTTTTGCAGGCCATTGGAGCCAAATGTCTAAAATCTTGTCTAAAACCGGCTTTTTAAGGCTCTAAAAGACAAAAATATAGTCATTTTGACTAAATTTTTTTTCTGACCTTTGGTGACCAAATGCAGTTATTTTGACTAAAAAAGGATTTTAAGACACTTGGAGACCAAAATAGAGTAATTTTGACCGAAAATATCTTTTCAGGCCATTGGAGCCCAAAAGGCCAGTTTTAGACAAATCTTGTCTAAACCCAGCTTTTTAAGGCTCTAAAAGACAAAAATACAGTCATTTTGACAAAAAAAATATGTTCAGACCTTTGGTGACCAAATGCCGTTATTTTGACTAAAAAAGGATTTTTAGACACTTGGAGACCAAAATAGTCATTTTGACCAAAAAAATTTTCAGGCCATTGGAGAGCAAAATGCCGTTATCTTGTCTAAAACTGGCTTTTTAAGACTCTAAAAGACAAAAATACAGTCATTTTGACTAAAAAAGTTTTTCAAACCTTTGGTGACCAAATGCAGTTATTTTGACTAAAAAAGGCTTTTTAGACACTTGGAGACCAAAATAGAGTAATTTTGACCGAAAATTTCTTTTCAGGCCACTGGAGCCCAAATGGCCGGTTTTAGACAAATCTTGTCTTAAACCGGCTTTTTAAAGCTCTAAAAGACAAAAATACATTCATTTTGACTTAATTTTTTTCAGACCTTTGGTGACCAAATGCAGTTATTTTGACTAAAAAAGGCTTTTTAGACACTTGGAGACCAAAATAGAGCTCCAATAGAATGAAAAAAAGTTTTTTTGGTCAAAATTACTCTATTTTGGTCTCCAAGTGTTTAAAAAGCCTTTTTCTAGTCAAAATGCATTTGGTCACCAAAGGTCTAAAAAAAAATGTATTCAAATTGACTGTATTTTTGTCTTTTAGTGCTTTAAAAAGCCGGTTTTAGACAAGATTTTAGACATTTTGGCTCCAATGGCCTGAAATTTTTTTGGTCAAAATGACTCTATTTTGGTCTCCAAGTGTCTAAAGTGACTTTTTTATTATAAATAACTGCATTTGGTCACCAAAGGCCTGAAAAATAGATTTAGTCAAAATGAATGTATTTTTGTCTTTTAGAGCCTTAGAGATTTGTCTAAAACTGGCCATTTGGGCTCCAATCGCCTGAAAAAAATTTTTGGTCAAAATGGTCTGGAAAAAAAATGGCCTGAAAAAAAATGGCCTGAAAAAAAATTTTGGCCTGAAAAATTTTTCGGTCAAAATGACTCTGTTTTGGTCTCCTTTTGTAGTCAAAATAACTGCATTTGGTCACCAAAGGTCTGAAATTTTTTTTAGTCCAAATGACTATATTTTTGTCTTTTAGAGCATTAAAAAGCAGGTTTAAGACAAGATTTGTCTAAAACCGGCCATTTGGGCTCCAATGGCCTGAAAATAAATTTTCGGTCAAAATGACTCTATTTTGGTCTCCAAGTGTCTAAAAAGCCTTTTATAGTCAAAATAACTGCATTTGGTCACCAAAGGTCTGAAATTGTTTTTTTAGTCTAAATGACTATATTTTTTGTCTTTTAGAGCCTTAAAAGCCGGTTTTAGACAAGATTTTAGACATTTGGCTCCAATGGCCTAAAAAAAGTTTTTTGGTCAAAATGACTCTATATTGGTCTCCAAGTGTCTAAAAAGCCTTTTTCTAGTCAAAATAACTGCATTTGGTCACCAAAGGTCTGAAAAAAATTAGTCAAAATGAATGTATTTTTGTCTTTTAGTGTCTTAAAAAGCCAGTTTTAGACCAGATTTGTCTAAAACCGGCCATTTGGGCACCAATGGCCTGAAAAAAATGTTTTGGTCAAAATGACTCTATTTTTGTCTCCAAGTGTCTTAAAATCCTTTTTTAGTCAAAATAACTGCATTTGGTCACCAAAGGTCAGAAAAAAAATGTAGTCAAAAAGACTTTATATTTGTCTTTTAGAGCCTTAAAAAGCCGGTTTTAGACAAGATTTTAGACATTTGGCTCCAATGGCCTGAAAAAATGTTTTGGTCAAAATGACTCTATTTTGGTCTCCAAGTGTCTAAAAACCTTTTGTTAGTCAAAATAACGGCATTTGGTCACCAAAGGTCTGAAATTTTTTTTGTCAAAATGACTGTATTTTTGTCTTTTAGAGCCTTAAAAAGCCGTTTTTAGACTTGATTTGTCTAAAAAAGGCCATTTGGACTCCAATGGCCTGAAAAAAGTATTTGGTCAAAATGACTCTATTTTGGTCTCCAAGTGTCTAAAAAGCCTTTTTAAGTCAGAGTCTGCAGAGTCGGCGAAACATGTTGGACCTGGGTGACCCCACTACTCTAGGATATGGTTCATAATTTTATTTATCACATATTTTCTATATTGACTGTCTTTTGATGCCTTTGCATCTGTGTCTTTTTTAACAATTTTGTACACATGTATTAATAAAATCATTATATATTAAATTGGTCTTCTATTTATCTATTCATGCCAAGTAACTCCTGCCTAGTGCCTACAAAGTCCCAGGTTGGGGGTTTCCTCAGAATACACAGTTCCCTGTGGGGCTCATTTAGGCTCTGGTGTATTGGAACACCAATACCACTTGATACACTTTTTTCTCATATGTCCTTAGGGATGTGGCAGGACCTTTCTTGGCTTACTGGCATTTAGGTTCGGCACCTAACATTTTCTACTTGCTTCTGCATCCTGTGAATGCCTAATGTACCTTTAGCCACAGAATACTACGTTCTTAGCAGTCAGGTAAACCCATGTGAGCTAATTTTTGGGGCCTATACAGGCCGACACTTACTTCTGTATCCTGTGAATGCCTAATGTACTTCCATCCTTTAAATACTACGTTCCTTGCTGTCAGTTAAACCTATGTGAGCTAATTTTTGTGGTCTACAAAGGCCGACACTTACTTCTGTATACTGGAAATGCCTAATGTACCTCCAGCCATCAAATACACTACGTTCTTTGGTGTCAGTTAAACCCATGTGAGCTAATTTTGGGGCCTATACAGGCCGACACTTCTGTATACTGTGAATTCCTAATGTACCTCCAGCCATCAAATACAGTACGTTCTTTGCTGTCAGTTAAACCCATGTGAGCTAATTTTTGGGGCCTATACAGGCTGACACTTAATTCTGTATCCTGTGAATGCCTAATGTACCTTCAGCCACAGAATACTACGTTATTAGCTGTCAGTTAAACCCATGTGGGCTAATATTTGGGGACTATACAGGCCGACACTTACTTCTGTATCCTGTGAATGCCTAATGTACCTCTAAACAAAATGATTCAGGATGCTCATAATTGTCCGTTATGTTCCGCGGAAAGACCTTCTCTTTGCCACAAGTTCTGGTCCTCTCCCTATATCACGACATTCTGGGACCAGGTACTGACCTTCATCGGGGAAGTGACGAAGTGGCACATACCCAAAAACCCTACACTGTGCTAGGGGTTAGGCGGGGCTATCTTATATACTGTGGGGCGTATTCACTTCTGATTGGAACCTGGTCTCCGTAGTCACTCCAATCACATTCCCAGAAGACTCCTGCCCCCTCATTGGCTTTTGCTGATGTTTCTGGGCCAATCACGGGCTTTTAAAGCCCAGTTCCTGTACCCAGGGGCGGACTGAGCGGTCGGGCACTTCGGGCGTGGTCCGAGGGCCCGGCCGGGAAAGAGGGCCCGGCCGAGAGGGGGACCCGCCATACAGGTCAGCATTAATTCACCCGAAGTTTGTCCCAGTAACCGAACAGGAGCAATATATTTGGGTATGTGCCACTTCGTCACTTCCCCGATGAAGGTCAGTACCTGGTCCCAGAATGTCGTGATATAGGGACAGGACCAGAACTTGTGGCAAAGAGTGTCTTTCCGCGGAACATAACGGACAATTATGATCATCCTGAATCGTTTTGTTTAGAGGTACATTAGGCATTCACACAGTATACAGAAGTAAGTGTCGGCATGTATAGGCCCCAAAAATTAGCTCACATGGGTTTACCTGACAGCTAAGTATGTAGTATTTGGAGGCTGAAGGTACATTAGGCATTCACAGGATACAGAAGTAAGTGTCAGCCTGTATAGTCCCCAAAAATTAGCCCACATGGGTTTAACTGACAGCTAATAACGTAGTATTCTGTGGCTGAAGGTACATTAGGAATTCACAGGATACAGAAGTAAGTGTCAGCCTGTATAGGCCCCAAAAATTAGCTCACATGGGTTTAACTGACAGCAAAGAACGTACTGTATTTGATGGCTGGATGTACATTAGGCATTCACAGTATACAGAAGTGTCGGCCTGTATAGGCCCCAAAAATTAGCTCACATGGGTTTAACTGACAGCAAAGAACGTGGTGTATTTGATGGCTGGAGGTACATTACGCATTTCCAGTATACAGAAGTAAGTGTCGGCCTTTATAGACCCCAAAAATTAGCTCACATAGGTTTAACTGACAGCAAGGAACGTAGTATTTAAAGGATGGAAGTACATTAGGCATTCACAGGATACAGAAGTAAGTGTCGGCCTGTATAGGCCCAAAAAATTAGCTCACATGGGTTTAACTGACACCAAAGAACGTAGTGTATTTGATGGCTGGAGGTACATCAGGCATTGACAGTATACAGAAGTAAGTGTCGGCCTGTTTAGGCCCCAAAACGTAGCTCACATGGGTTTAACTGACAGCAAAGAACGTATTATTGGATGGCTAGAGGTACATCAGGCATTCACACAGTATACAGAAGTAAGTGTCGGCCTGTATAGGCCCCAAAAATTAGCTCACATGGGTTTACCTGACTGCTAAGAACGTAGTATTCTGTGGCTAAAGGTACATTAGGCATTCACAGGATGCAGAAGCAAGTAGAAAATGATAGGTGCCGACCCTAAATGCCAGTAAGCCAAGAAAGGTCCTGCCACATCCCTAAGGACATATGAGAAAAAAGTGTATCAAGTAGTATTGGTGTTCCAATACACCAGAGCCTAAATGAGCCCCACAGGGAACTGTGTATTCTGAGGAAACACCCAACCTGGGACTTTGTAGGCAGGAGTTACTTGGCATGATAAATAGATAAATAGAAGACCAATTTAATATATAATGATTTTATTAATACATGTGTACAAAATTGTTAAAAAAGACACAGATGCAAAGGCATCAAAAGACAGTCAATATATAAAATATGTGATAAATAAAATAATGAACCATATCCTAGAGTAGTGGGGTCACCCAGGTCCAACATGTTTCGCCGACTCTGCAGACTCTGACTTAAAAAGGCTTTTTAGACACTTGGAGACCAAAATAGAGTCATTTTGACCAAAAACTTTTTTCAGGCCATTGGAGCCCAAATGGCCTGTTTTAGACAAATCAAGTCTAAAAACAGCTTTTTAAGGCTCTAAAAGACAAAAATACAGTCATTTTGACAAAAATAATTTTCAGACCTTTGGTGACCAAATGCCGTTATTTTGACTAACAAAAGGTTTTTAGACACTTGGAGACCAAAATAGAGTCATTTTGACCAAAACATTTTTTGCAGGCCATTGGAGCCAAATGTCTAAAATCTTGTCTAAAACCGGCTTTTTAAGGCTCTAAAAGACAAAAATATAGTCATTTTGACTAAATTTTTTTTCTGACCTTTGGTGACCAAATGCAGTTATTTTGACTAAAAAAGGATTTTAAGACACTTGGAGACCAAAATAGAGTAATTTTGACCGAAAATATCTTTTCAGGCCATTGGAGCCCAAATGGCCAGTTTTAGACAAATCTTGTCTAAACCCAGCTTTTTAAGGCTCTAAAAGACAAAAATACAGTCATTTTGACAAAAAAAATATGTTCAGACCTTTGGTGACCAAATGCCGTTATTTTGACTAAAAAAGGATTTTTAGACACTTGGAGACCAAAATAGTCATTTTGACCAAAAAAATTTTCAGGCCATTGGAGAGCAAAATGCCGTTATCTTGTCTAAAACTGGCTTTTTAAGACTCTAAAAGACAAAAATACAGTCATTTTGACTAAAAAAGTTTTTCAAACCTTTGGTGACCAAATGCAGTTATTTTGACTAAAAAAGGCTTTTTAGACACTTGGAGACCAAAATAGAGTAATTTTGACCGAAAATTTCTTTTCAGGCCACTGGAGCCCAAATGGCCGGTTTTAGACAAATCTTGTCTTAAACCGGCTTTTTAAAGCTCTAAAAGACAAAAATACATTCATTTTGACTTAATTTTTTTCAGACCTTTGGTGACCAAATGCAGTTATTTTGACTAAAAAAGGCTTTTTAGACACTTGGAGACCAAAATAGAGCTCCAATAGAATGAAAAAAAGTTTTTTTGGTCAAAATTACTCTATTTTGGTCTCCAAGTGTTTAAAAAGCCTTTTTCTAGTCAAAATGCATTTGGTCACCAAAGGTCTGAAAAAAAATGTATTCAAATTGACTGTATTTTTGTCTTTTAGTGCTTTAAAAAGCCGGTTTTAGACAAGATTTTAGACATTTTGGCTCCAATGGCCTGAAATTTTTTTGGTCAAAATGACTCTATTTTGGTCTCCAAGTGTCTAAAGTGACTTTTTTATTATAAATAACTGCATTTGGTCACCAAAGGCCTGAAAAATAGATTTAGTCAAAATGAATGTATTTTTGTCTTTTAGAGCCTTAGAGATTTGTCTAAAACTGGCCATTTGGGCTCCAATCGCCTGAAAAAAATTTTTGGTCAAAATGGTCTGGGAAAAAATGGCCTGAAAAAAATGGCCTGAAAAAAAATTTTGGCCTGAAAAATTTTTTGGTCAAAATGACTCTGTTTTGGTCTCCTTTTGTAGTCAAAATAACTGCATTTGGTCACCAAAGGTCTGAAATTTTTTTTAGTCCAAATGACTATATTTTTGTCTTTTAGAGCATTAAAAAGCAGGTTTAAGACAAGATTTGTCTAAAACCGGCCATTTGGGCTCCAATGGCCTGAAAATAAATTTTCGGTCAAAATGACTCTATTTTGGTCTCCAAGTGTCTAAAAAGCCTTTTATAGTCAAAATAACTGCATTTGGTCACCAAAGGTCTGAAATTGTTTTTTTAGTCTAAATGACTATATTTTTTGTCTTTTAGAGCCTTAAAAGCCGGTTTTAGACAAGATTTTAGACATTTGGCTCCAATGGCCTAAAAAAAGTTTTTTGGTCAAAATGACTCTATATTGGTCTCCAAGTGTCTAAAAAGCCTTTTTCTAGTCAAAATAACTGCATTTGGTCACCAAAGGTCTGAAAAAAATTAGTCAAAATGAATGTATTTTTGTCTTTTAGTGTCTTAAAAAGCCAGTTTTAGACCAGATTTGTCTAAAACCGGCCATTTGGGCACCAATGGCCTGAAAAAAATGTTTTGGTCAAAATGACTCTATTTTTGTCTCCAAGTGTCTTAAAATCCTTTTTTAGTCAAAATAACTGCATTTGGTCACCAAAGGTCAGAAAAAAAATGTAGTCAAAAAGACTTTATATTTGTCTTTTAGAGCCTTAAAAAGCCGGTTTTAGACAAGATTTTAGACATTTGGCTCCAATGGCCTGAAAAAATGTTTTGGTCAAAATGACTCTATTTTGGTCTCCAAGTGTCTAAAAACCTTTTGTTAGTCAAAATAACGGCATTTGGTCACCAAAGGTCTGAAATTTTTTTTGTCAAAATGACTGTATTTTTGTCTTTTAGAGCCTTAAAAAGCCGTTTTTAGACTTGATTTGTCTAAAAAAGGCCATTTGGACTCCAATGGCCTGAAAAAAGTATTTGGTCAAAATGACTCTATTTTGGTCTCCAAGTGTCTAAAAAGCCTTTTTAAGTCAGAGTCTGCAGAGTCGGCGAAACATGTTGGACCTGGGTGACCCCACTACTCTAGGATATGGTTCATAATTTTATTTATCACATATTTTCTATATTGACTGTCTTTTGATGCCTTTGCATCTGTGTCTTTTTTAACAATTTTGTACACATGTATTAATAAAATCATTATATATTAAATTGGTCTTCTATTTATCTATTCATGCCAAGTAACTCCTGCCTAGTGCCTACAAAGTCCCAGGTTGGGGGTTTCCTCAGAATACACAGTTCCCTGTGGGGCTCATTTAGGCTCTGGTGTATTGGAACACCAATACCACTTGATACACTTTTTTCTCATATGTCCTTAGGGATGTGGCAGGACCTTTCTTGGCTTACTGGCATTTAGGTTCGGCACCTAACATTTTCTACTTGCTTCTGCATCCTGTGAATGCCTAATGTACCTTTAGCCACAGAATACTACGTTCTTAGCAGTCAGGTAAACCCATGTGAGCTAATTTTTGGGGCCTATACAGGCCGACACTTACTTCTGTATCCTGTGAATGCCTAATGTACTTCCATCCTTTAAATACTACGTTCCTTGCTGTCAGTTAAACCTATGTGAGCTAATTTTTGTGGTCTACAAAGGCTGACACTTACTTCTGTATACTGGAAATGCCTAATGTACCTCCAGCCATCAAATACACTACGTTCTTTGGTGTCAGTTAAACCCATGTGAGCTAATTTTGGGGCCTATACAGGCCGACACTTCTGTATACTGTGAATTCCTAATGTACCTCCAGCCATCAAATACAGTACGTTCTTTGCTGTCAGTTAAACCCATGTGAGCTAATTTTTGGGGCCTATACAGGCTGACACTTAATTCTGTATCCTGTGAATGCCTAATGTACCTTCAGCCACAGAATACTACGTTATTAGCTGTCAGTTAAACCCATGTGGGCTAATATTTGGGGACTATACAGGCCGACACTTACTTCTGTATCCTGTGAATGCCTAATGTACCTCTAAACAAAATGATTCAGGATGCTCATAATTGTCCGTTATGTTCCGCGGAAAGACCTTCTCTTTGCCACAAGTTCTGGTCCTCTCCCTATATCACGACATTCTGGGACCAGGTACTGACCTTCATCGGGGAAGTGACGAAGTGGCACATACCCAAAGACCCTACACTGTGCTAGGGGTTAGGCGGGGCTATCTTATATACTGTGGGGCGTATTCACTTCTGATTGGAACCTGGTCTCCGTAGTCACTCCAATCACATTCCCAGAAGACTCCTGCCCCCTCATTGGCTTTTGCTGATGTTTCTGGGCCAATCACGGGCTTTTAAAGCCCAGTTCCTGTACCCAGGGGCGGACTGAGCGGTCGGGCACTTCGGGCGTGGTCCGAGGGCCCGGCCGGGAAAGAGGGCCCGGCCGAGAGGGGGACCCGCCGCCCAGGTCAGCATTAATTCACCCGAAGTTTGTCCCAGTAACCGAACAGGAGCAATATATTTGGGTATGTGCCACTTCGTCACTTCCCCGATGAAGGTCAGTACCTGGTCCCAGAATGTCGTGATATAGGGACAGGACCAGAACTTGTGGCAAAGAGTGTCTTTCCGCGGAACATAACGGACAATTATGATCATCCTGAATCGTTTTGTTTAGAGGTACATTAGGCATTCACACAGTATACAGAAGTAAGTGTCGGCATGTATAGGCCCCAAAAATTAGCTCACATGGGTTTACCTGACAGCTAAGTATGTAGTATGTGGAGGCTGAAGGTACATTAGGCATTCACAGGATACAGAAGTAAGTGTCAGCCTGTATAGTCCCCAAAAATTAGCCCACATGGGTTTAACTGACAGCTAATAATGTAGTATTCTGTGGCTGAAGGTACATTAGGAATTCACAGGATACAGAAGTAAGTGTCAGCCTGTATAGGCCCCAAAAATTAGCTCACATGGGTTTAACTGACAGCAAAGAACGTACTGTATTTGATGGCTGGATGTACATTAGGCATTCACAGTATACAGAAGTGTCGGCCTGTATAGGCCCCAAAAATTAGCTCACATGGGTTTAACTGACAGCAAAGAACGTGGTGTATTTGATGGCTGGAGGTACATTATGCATTTCCAGTATACAGAAGTAAGTGTCGGCCTTTATAGACCCCAAAAATTAGCTCACATAGGTTTAACTGACAGCAAGGAACGTAGTATTTAAAGGATGGAAGTACATTAGGCATTCACAGGATACAGAAGTAAGTGTCGGCCTGTATAGGCCCAAAAAATTAGCTCACATGGGTTTAACTGACACCAAAGAACGTAGTGTATTTGATGGCTGGAGGTACATCAGGCATTGACAGTATACAGAAGTAAGTGTCGGCCTGTTTAGGCCCCAAAACGTAGCTCACATGGGTTTAACTGACAGCAAAGAACGTATTATTGGATGGCTAGAGGTACATCAGGCATTCACACAGTATACAGAAGTAAGTGTCGGCCTGTATAGGCCCCAAAAATTAGCTCACATGGGTTTACCTGACTGCTAAGAACGTAGTATTCTGTGGCTAAAGGTACATTAGGCATTCACAGGATGCAGAAGCAAGTAGAAAATGATAGGTGCCGACCCTAAATGCCAGTAAGCCAAGAAAGGTCCTGCCACATCCCTAAGGACATATGAGAAAAAAGTGTATCAAGTAGTATTGGTGTTCCAATACACCAGAGCCTAAATGAGCCCCACAGGGAACTGTGTATTCTGAGGAAACACCCAACCTGGGACTTTGTAGGCAGGAGTTACTTGGCATGATAAATAGATAAATAGAAGACCAATTTAATATATAATGATTTTATTAATACATGTGTACAAAATTGTTAAAAAAGACACAGATGCAAAGGCATCAAAAGACAGTCAATATATAAAATATGTGATAAATAAAATAATGAACCATATCCTAGAGTAGTGGGGTCAACCAGGTCCAACATGTTTCGCCGACTCTGCAGACTCTGACTTAAAAAGGCTTTTTAGACACTTGGAGACCAAAATAGAGTCATTTTGACCAAAAACTTTTTTCAGGCCATTGGAGCCCAAATGGCCTGTTTTAGACAAATCAAGTCTAAAAACAGCTTTTTAAGGCTCTAAAAGACAAAAATACAGTCATTTTGACAAAAATAATTTTCAGACCTTTGGTGACCAAATGCCGTTATTTTGACTAACAAAAGGTTTTTAGACACTTGGAGACCAAAATAGAGTCATTTTGACCAAAACATTTTTTGCAGGCCATTGGAGCCAAATGTCTAAAATCTTGTCTAAAACCGGCTTTTTAAGGCTCTAAAAGACAAAAATATAGTCATTTTGACTAAATTTTTTTTCTGACCTTTGGTGACCAAATGCAGTTATTTTGACTAAAAAAGGATTTTAAGACACTTGGAGACCAAAATAGAGTAATTTTGACCGAAAATATCTTTTCAGGCCATTGGAGCCCAAATGGCCAGTTTTAGACAAATCTTGTCTAAACCCAGCTTTTTAAGGCTCTAAAAGACAAAAATACAGTCATTTTGACAAAAAAAATATGTTCAGACCTTTGGTGACCAAATGCCGTTATTTTGACTAAAAAAGGATTTTTAGACACTTGGAGACCAAAATAGTCATTTTGACCAAAAAAATTTTCAGGCCATTGGAGAGCAAAATGCCGTTATCTTGTCTAAAACTGGCTTTTTAAGACTCTAAAAGACAAAAATACAGTCATTTTGACTAAAAAAGTTTTTCAAACCTTTGGTGACCAAATGCAGTTATTTTGACTAAAAACGGCTTTTTAGACACTTGGAGACCAAAATAGAGTAATTTTGACCGAAAATTTCTTTTCAGGCCACTGGAGCCCAAATGGCCGGTTTTAGACAAATCTTGTCTTAAACCGGCTTTTTAAAGCTCTAAAAGACAAAAATACATTCATTTTGACTTAATTTTTTTCAGACCTTTGGTGACCAAATGCAGTTATTTTGACTAAAAAAGGCTTTTTAGACACTTGGAGACCAAAATAGAGCTCCAATAGAATGAAAAAAAGTTTTTTTGGTCAAAATTACTCTATTTTGGTCTCCAAGTGTTTAAAAAGCCTTTTTCTAGTCAAAATGCATTTGGTCACCAAAGGTCTGAAAAAAATGTATTCAAATTGACTGTATTTTTGTCTTTTAGTGCTTTAAAAAGCCGGTTTTAGACAAGATTTTAGACATTTTGGCTCCAATGGCCTGAAATTTTTTTGGTCAAAATGACTCTATTTTGGTCTCCAAGTGTCTAAAGTGACTTTTTTATTATAAATAACTGCATTTGGTCACCAAAGGCCTGAAAAATAGATTTAGTCAAAATGAATGTATTTTTGTCTTTTAGAGCCTTAGAGATTTGTCTAAAACTGGCCATTTGGGCTCCAATCGCCTGAAAAAATTTTTTGGTCAAAATGGTCTGGAAAAAAAATGGCCTGAAAAAAATGGCCTGAAAAAAAATTTTGGCCTGAAAAATTTTTTGGTCAAAATGACTCTGTTTTGGTCTCCTTTTGTAGTCAAAATAACTGCATTTGGTCACCAAAGGTCTGAAATTTTTTTTAGTCCAAATGACTATATTTTTGTCTTTTAGAGCATTAAAAAGCAGGTTTAAGACAAGATTTGTCTAAAACCGGCCATTTGGGCTCCAATGGCCTGAAAATAAATTTTCGGTCAAAATGACTCTATTTTGGTCTCCAAGTGTCTAAAAAGCCTTTTATAGTCAAAATAACTGCATTTGGTCACCAAAGGTCTGAAATTGTTTTTTTAGTCTAAATGACTATATTTTTTGTCTTTTAGAGCCTTAAAAGCCGGTTTTAGACAAGATTTTAGACATTTGGCTCCAATGGCCTAAAAAAAGTTTTTTGGTCAAAATGACTCTATATTGGTCTCCAAGTGTCTAAAAAGCCTTTTTCTAGTCAAAATAACTGCATTTGGTCACCAAAGGTCTGAAAAAAAATTAGTCAAAATGAATGTATTTTTGTCTTTTAGTGTCTTAAAAAGCCAGTTTTAGACCAGATTTGTCTAAAACCGGCCATTTGGGCACCAATGGCCTGAAAAAAATGTTTTGGTCAAAATGACTCTATTTTTGTCTCCAAGTGTCTAAAATCCTTTTTTAGTCAAAATAACTGCATTTGGTCACCAAAGGTCAGAAAAAAAATTTAGTCAAAAAGACTATATATTTGTCTTTTAGAGCCTTAAAAAGCCGGTTTTAGACAAGATTTTAGACATTTGGCTCCAATGGCCTGAAAAAATGTTTTGGTCAAAATGACTCTATTTTGGTCTCCAAGTGTCTAAAAACCTTTTGTTAGTCAAAATAACGGCATTTGGTCACCAAAGGTCTGAAATTTTTTTTGTCAAAATGACTGTATTTTTGTCTTTTAGAGCCTTAAAAAGCCGTTTTTAGACTTGATTTGTCTAAAACAGGCCATTTGGACTCCAATGGCCTGAAAAAAGTATTTGGTCAAAATGACTCTATTTTGGTCTCCAAGTGTCTAAAAAGCCTTTTTAAGTCAGAGTCTGCAGAGTCGGTGAAACATGTTGGACCTGGGTGACCCCACTACTCTAGGATATGGTTCATAATTTTATTTATCACATATTTTCTATATTGACTGTCTTTTGATGCCTTTGCATCTGTGTCTTTTTTAACAATTTTGTACACATGTATTAATAAAATCATTATATATTAAATTGGTCTTCTATTTATCTATTCATGCCAAGTAACTCCTGCCTAGTGCCTACAAAGTCCCAGGTTGGGTGTTTCCTCAGAATACACAGTTCCCTGTGGGGCTCATTTAGGCTCTGGTGTATTGGAACACCAATACCACTTGATACACTTTTTTCTCATATGTCCTTAGGGATGTGGCAGGACCTTTCTTGGCTTACTGGCATTTAGGGTCGGCACCTAACATTTTCTACTTGCTTCTGCATCCTGTGAATGCCTAATGTACCTTTAGCCACAGAATACTACGTTCTTAGCAGTCAGGTAAACCCATGTGAGCTAATTTTTGGGGCCTATACAGGCCGACACTTACTTCTGTATCCTGTGAATGCCTAATGTACTTCCATCCTTTAAATACTACGTTCCTTGCTGTCAGTTAAACCTATGTGAGCTAATTTTTGTGGTCTACAAAGGCCGACACTTACTTCTGTATACTGGAAATGCCTAATGTACCTCCAGCCATCAAATACACTACGTTCTTTGGTGTCAGTTAAACCCATGTGAGCTAATTTTGGGGCCTATACAGGCCGACACTTCTGTATACTGTGAATTCCTAATGTACCTCCAGCCATCAAATACAGTACGTTCTTTGCTGTCAGTTAAACCCATGTGAGCTAATTTTTGGGCCCTATACAGGCTGACACTTACTTCTGTATCCTGTGAATGCCTAATGTACCTTCAGCCACAGAATACTACGTTATTAGCTGTCAGTTAAACCCATGTGGGCTAATATTTGGGGACTATACAGGCCGACACTTACTTCTGTATCCTGTGAATGCCTAATGTACCTCTAAACAAAATGATTCAGGATGCTCATAATTGTCCGTTATGTTCCGCGGAAAGACCTTCTCTTTGCCACAAGTTCTGGTCCTCTCCCTATATCACGACATTCTGGGACCAGGTACTGACCTTCATCGGGGAAGTGACGAAGTGGCACATACCCAAAGACTTTGCTAGGGGTTAGGCGGGGCTATCTTATATACTGTGGGGCGTATTCACTTCTGATTGGAACCTGGTCTCCGTAGTCACTCCAATCATGTTCCCAGAAGACTCCTGCCCCCTCATTGGCTTTTGCTGATGTTTCTGGGCCAATCACGGGCTTTTAAAGCCCAGTTCCTGTACCCAGGGGCGGACTGAGCGGTCGGGCACTTCGGGCGTGGTCCGAGGGCCCGGCCGGGAAGGAGGGCCCAGCCGAGAGGAAGACCCGCCGCCCAGGTCAGCATTAATTCACCCGAAGTTTGTCCCAGTAACCGAACAGGAGCAATATATTTGGGTATGTGCCACTTCGTGACTTCCCCAATGAAGGTCAGTACCTGGTCCCAGAATGTCGTGATATAGGGACAGGACCAGAACTTGTGGCAAAGAGAAGGTCTTTCCGCGGAACATAACGGACAATTATGATCATCCTGAATCGTTTTGTTTAGAGGTACATTAGGCATTCACACAGTATACAGAAGTAAGTGTCGGCATGTATAGTCCCCAAAAATTAGCCCACATGGGTTTAACTGACAGCTAATAACGTAGTATTCTGTGGCTGAAGGTACATTAGGAATTCACAGGATACAGAAGTAAGTGTCAGCCTGTATAGGCCCCAAAAATTAGCTCACATGGGTTTAACTGACAGCAAAGAACGTACTGTATTTGATGGCTGGATGTACATTAGGCATTCACAGTATACAGAAGTGTCGGCCTGTATAGGCCCCAAAAATTAGCTCACATGGGTTTAACTGACAGCAAAGAACGTGGTGTATTTGATGGCTGGAGGTACATTACGCATTTCCTGTATACAGAAGTAAGTGTCGGCCTTTATAGACCCCAAAAATTAGCTCACATAGGTTTAACTGACAGCAAGGAACATAGTATTTAAAGGATGGAAGTACATTAGGCATTCAGAGGATACAGAAGTAAGTGTCGGCCTGTATAGGCCCAAAAAATTAGCTCACATGGGTTTAACTGACACCAAAGAATGTAGTGTATTTGATGGCTGGAGGTACATCAGGCATTGACAGTATACAGAAGTAAGTGTCGGCCTGTTTAGGCCCCAAAACGTAGCTCACATGGGTTTAACTGACAGCAAAGAACGTATTATTGCATGGCTAGAGGTACATCAGGCATTCACACAGTATACAGAAGTAAGTGTCGGCCTGTATAGGCCCCAAAAATTAGCTCACATGGGTTTACCTGACTGCTAAGAACGTAGTATTCTGTGGCTAAAGGTACATTAGGCATTCACAGGATGCAGAAGCAAGTAGAAAATGATAGGTGCCGACCCTAAATGCCAGTAAGCCAAGAAAGGTCCTGCCACATCCCTAAGGACATATGAGAAAAAAGTGTATCAAGTAGTATTGGTGTTCCAATACACCAGAGCCTAAATGAGCCCCACAGGGAACTGTGTATTCTGAGGAAACACCCAACCTGGGACTTTGTAGGCAGGAGTTACTTGGCATGATAAATAGATAAATAGAAGACCAATTTAATATATAATGATTTTATTAATACATGTGTACAAAATTGTTAAAAAAGACACAGATGCAAAGGCATCAAAAGACAGTCAATATATAAAATATGTGATAAATAAAATAATGAACCATATCCTAGAGTAGTGGGGTCACCCAGGTCCAACATGTTTCGCCGACTCTGCAGACTCTGACTTAAAAAGGCTTTTTAGACACTTGGAGACCAAAATAGAGTCATTTTGACCAAAAACTTTTTTCAGGCCATTGGAGCCCAAATGGCCTGTTTTAGACAAATCAAGTCTAAAAACAGCTTTTTAAGGCTCTAAAAGACAAAAATACAGTCATTTTGACAAAAATAATTTTCAGACCTTTGGTGACCAAATGCCGTTATTTTGACTAACAAAAGGTTTTTAGACACTTGGAGACCAAATTAGAGTCATTTTGACCAAAACATTTTTTGCAGGCCATTGGAGCCAAATGTCTAAAATCTTGTCCAAAACCGGCTTTTTAAGGCTCTAAAAGACAAAAATATAGTCATTTTGACTAAATTTTTTTTCTGACCTTTGGTGACCAAATGCAGTTATTTTGACTAAAAAAGGATTTTAAGACACTTGGAGACCAAAATAGAGTAATTTTGACCGAAAATATCTTTTCAGGCCATTGGAGCCCAAATGGCCAGTTTTAGACAAATCTTGTCTAAACCCAGCTTTTTAAGGCTCTAAAAGACAAAAATACAGTCATTTTGACAAAAAAATATGTTCAGACCTTTGGTGACCAAATGCCGTTATTTTGACTAAAAAAGGATTTTTAGACACTTGGAGACCAAAATAGTCATTTTGACCAAAAAAATTTTCAGGCCATTGGAGAGCAAAATGCCGTTATCTTGTCTAAAACTGGCTTTTTAAGACTCTAAAAGACAAAAATACAGTCATTTTGACTAAAAAAGTTTTTCAAACCTTTGGTGACCAAATGCAGTTATTTTGACTAAAAAAGGCTTTTTAGACACTTGGAGACCAAAATAGAGTAATTTTGACTGAAAATTTCTTTTCAGGCCATTGGAGCCCAAATGGCCGGTTTTAGACAAATCTTGTCTTAAACCGGCTTTTTAAAGCTCTAAAAGACAAAAATACATTCATTTTGACTTAATTTTTTTCAGACCTTTGGTGACCAAATGCAGTTATTTTGACTAAAAAAGGCTTTTTAGACACTTGGAGACCAAAATAGAGCTCCAATAGAATGAAAAAAAGTTTTTTTGGTCAAAATTACTCTATTTTGGTCTCCAAGTGTTTAAAAAGCCTTTTTCTAGTCAAAATGCATTTGGTCACCAAAGGTCTGAAAAAAAAATGTATTCAAATTGACTGTATTTTTGTCTTTTAGTGCTTTAAAAAGCCGGTTTTAGACAAGATTTTAGACATTTTGGCTCCAATGGCCTGACATTTTTTTGGTCAAAATGACTCTATTTTGGTCTCCAAGTGTCTAAAGTGACTTTTTTATTATAAATAACTGCATTTGGTCACCAAAGGCCTGAAAAATAGATTTAGTCAAAATGAATGTATTTTTGTCTTTTAGAGCCTTAGAGATTTGCTAAAACTGGCCATTTGGGCTCCAATCGCCTGAAAAAATTTTTTGGTCAAAATGGTCTGGAAAAAAATGGCCTGAAAAAAAATGGCCTGAAAAAAAATTTTGGCCTGAAAAATTTTTTGGTCAAAATGACTCTGTTTTGGTCTCCTTTTGTAGTCAAAATAACTGCATTTGGTCACCAAAGGTCTGAAATTTTTTTAGTCCAAATGACTATATTTTTGTCTTTTAGAGCATTAAAAAGCAGGTTTAAGACAAGATTTGTCTAAAACCGGCCATTTGGGCTCCAATGGCCTGAAAATAAATTTTCGGTCAAAATGACTCTATTTTGGTCTCCAAGTGTCTAAAAAGCCTTTTATAGTCAAAATAACTGCATTTGGTCACCAAAGGTCTGAAATTGTTTTTTTAGTCTAAATGACTATATTTTTTGTCTTTTAGAGCCTTAAAAGCCGGTTTTAGACAAGATTTTAGACATTTGGCTCCAATGGCCTAAAAAAAGTTTTTTGGTCAAAATGACTCTATATTGGTCTCCAAGTGTCTAAAAAGCCTTTTTCTAGTCAAAATAACTGCATTTGGTCACCAAAGGTCTGAAAAAAAATTAGTCAAAATGAATGTATTTTTGTCTTTTAGTGTCTTAAAAAGCCAGTTTTAGACCAGATTTGTCTAAAACCGGCCATTTGGGCTCCAATGGCCTGAAAATAAATTTTCGGTCAAAATGACTCTATTTTGGTCTCCAAGTGTCTAAAAAGCCTTTTATAGTCAAAATAACTGCATTTGGTCACCAAAGGTCTGAAATTGATTTTTTAGTCTAAATGACTATATTTTTTGTCTTTTAGAGCCTTAAAAGCCGGTTTTAGACAAGATTTTAGACATTTGGCTCCAATGGCCTAAAAAAAGTTTTTTGGTCAAAATGACTCTATATTGGTCTCCAAGTGTCTAAAAAGCCTTTTTCTAGTCAAAATAACTGCATTTGGTCACCAAAGGTCTGAAAAAAAATTAGTCAAAATGAATGTATTTTTGTCTTTTAGTGTCTTAAAAAGCCAGTTTTAGACCAGATTTGTCTAAAACCGGCCATTTGGGCACCAATGGCCTGAAAAAAATGTTTTGGTCAAAATGACTCTATTTTTGTCTCCAAGTGTCTTAAAATCCTTTTTTAGTCAAAATAACTGCATTTGGTCACCAAAGGTCAGAAAAAAAATTTAGTCAAAAAGACTATATATTTGTCTTTTAGAGCCTTAAAAAGCCGGTTTTAGACAAGATTTTAGACATTTGGCTCCAATGGCCTGAAAAAATGTTTTGGTCAAAATGACTCTATTTTGGTCTCCAAGTGTCTAAAAACCTTTTGTTAGTCAAAATAACGGCATTTGGTCACCAAAAGTCTGAAATTTTTTTGTCAAAATGACTGTATTTTTGTCTTTTAGAGCCTTAAAAAGCCGTTTTTAGACTTGATTTGTCTAAAACAGGCCATTTGGACTCCAATGGCCTGAAAAAAGTTTTTGTTCAAAATGACTCTATTTTGGTCTCCAAGTGTCTAAAAAGCCTTTTTAAGTCAGAGTCTGCAGAGTCGGCGAAACATGTTGGACCTGGGTGACCCCACTACTCTAGGATATGGTTCATAATTTTATTTATCACATATTTTCTATATTGACTGTCTTTTGATGCCTTTGCATCTGTGTCTTTTTTAACAATTTTGTACACATGTATTAATAAAATCATTATATATTAAATTGGTCTTCTATTTATCTATTCATGCCAAGTAACTCCTGCCTAGTGCCTACAAAGTCCCAGGTTGGGTGTTTCCTCAGAATACACAGTTCCCTGTGGGGCTCATTTAGGCTCTGGTGTATTGGAACACCAATACCACTTGATACACTTTTTTCTCATATGTCCTTAGGGATGTGGCAGGACCTTTCTTGGCTTACTGGCATTTAGGGTCGGCACCTAACATTTTCTACTTGCTTCTGCATCCTGTGAATGCCTAATGTACCTTTAGCCACAGAATACTACGTTCTTAGCAGTCAGGTAAACCCATGTGAGCTAATTTTTGGGGCCTATAAAGGCCGACACTTACTTCTGTATCCTGTGAATGCCTGATGTACCTCTAGCCATCCAATAATACGTTCTTTGCTGTCAGTTAAACCCATGTGAGCTACGTTTTGGGGCCTAAACAGGCCGACACTTACTTCTGTATACTGGAAATGCCTAATGTACCTCCAGCCATCAAATACACTACGTTTTTTGGTGTCAGTTAAACCCATGTGAGCTAATTTTGGGGCCTATACAGGCCGACACTTCTGTATACTGTGAATTCCTAATGTACCTCCAGCCATCAAATACAGTACGTTCTTTGCTGTCAGTTAAACCCATGTGAGCTAATTTTTGGGGCCTATACAGGCTGACACTTACTTCTGTATCCTGTGAATGCCTAATGTACCTTCAGCCACAGAATACTACGTTATTAGCTGTCAGTTAAACCCATGTGGGCTAATATTTGGGAACTATACAGGCCGACACTTACTTCTGTATCCTGTGAATGCCTAATGTACCTCTAAACAAAATGATTCAGGATGCTCATAATTGTCCGTTATGTTCCGCGGAAAGACCTTCTCTTTGCCACAAGTTCTGGTCCTCTCCCTATATCACGACATTCTGGGACCAGGTACTGACCTTCATCGGGGAAGTGACGAAGTGGCACATACCCAAAGACCCTACACTGTGCTAGGGGTTAGGCGGGGCTATCTTATATACTGTGGGGCGTATTCACTTCTGATTGGAACCTGGTCTCTGTAGTCACTCCAATCACGTTCCCAGAAGACTCCTGCCCCCTCATTGGCTTTTGCTGATGTTTCTGGGCCAATCACGGGCTTTTAAAGCCCAGTTCCTGTACCCAGGGGCGGACTGAGCGGTCGGGCACTTCGGGCGTGGTCCGAGGGCCCGGCCGGGAGGGGGACCCACCGCCCAGGTCAGCATTAATTCACCCGAAGTTTGTCCCAGTAACCGAACAGGAGCAATATATTTGGGTATGTGCCACTTCGTCACTTCCCCGATGAAGGTCAGTACCTGGTCCCAGAATGTCGTGATATAGGGACAGGACCAGAACATGTGGCAAAGAGAAGGTCTTTCCACGGAACATAACGGACAATTATGATCATCCTGAATCATTTTGTTTAGAGGTACATTAGGCATTCACACAGTATACAGAAGTAAGTGTCGGCATGTATAGGCCCCAAAAATAAGCTCACATGGGTTTACCTGACAGCTAAGTATGTAGTATTTGGAGGCTGAAGGTACATTAGGCATTCACAGGATACAGAAGTAAGTGTCAGCCTGTATAGTCCCCAAAAATTAGCCCACATGGGTTTAACTGACAGCTAATAACGTAGTATTCTGTGGCTGAAGGTACATTAGGAATTCACAGGATACAGAAGTAAGTGTCAGCCTGTATAGGCCCCAAAAATTAGCTCACATGGGTTTAACTGACAGCAAAGAACGTACTGTATTTGATGGCTGGATGTACATTAGGCATTCACAGTATACAGAAGTGTCGGCCTGTATAGGCCCAAAAAATTAGCTCACATGGGTTTAACTGACACCAAAGAACGTAGTGTATTTGATGGCTGGAGGTACATCAGGCATTGACAGTATACAGAAGTAAGTGTCGGCCTGTTTAGGCCCCAAAACGTAGCTCACATGGGTTTAACTGACAGCAAAGAACGTATTATTGGATGGCTAGAGGTACATCAGGCATTCACACAGTATACAGAAGTAAGTGTCGGCCTGTATAGGCCCCAAAAAATAGCTCACATGGGTTTACCTGACTGCTAAGAACGTAGTATTCTGTGCCTAAAGGTACATTAGGCATTCACAGGATGCAGAAGCAAGTAGAAAATGATAGGTGCCGACCCTAAATGCCAGTAAGCCAAGAAAGGTCCTGCCACATCCCTAAGGACATATGAGAAAAAAGTGTATCAAGTAGTATTGGTGTTCCAATACACCAGAGCCTAAATGAGCCCCACAGGAAACTGTGTATTCTGAGGAAACACCCAACCTGGGACTTTGTAGGCAGGAGTTACTTGGCATGATAAATAGATAAATAGAAGACCAATTTAATATATAATGATTTTATTAATACATGTGTACAAAATTGTTAAAAAAGACACAGATGCAAAGGCATCAAAAGACAGTCAATATATAAAATATGTGATAAATAAAATAATGAACCATATCCTAGAGTAGTGGGGTCACCCAGGTCCAACATGTTTCGCCGACTCTGCAGACTCTGACTTAAAAAGGCTTTTTAGACACTTGGAGACCAAAATAGAGTCATTTTGACCAAAAACTTTTTTCAGGCCATTGGAGCCCAAATGGCCTGTTTTAGACAAATCAAGTCTAAAAACAGCTTTTTAAGGCTCTAAAAGACAAAAATACAGTCATTTTGACAAAAATAATTTTCAGACCTTTGGTGACCAAATGCCGTTATTTTGACTAACAAAAGGTTTTTAGACACTTGGAGACCAAAATAGAGTCATTTTGACCAAAACATTTTTTGCAGGCCATTGGAGCCAAATGTCTAAAATCTTGTCTAAAACCGGCTTTTTAAGGCTCTAAAAGACAAAAATATAGTCATTTTGACTAAATTTTTTTTCTGACCTTTGGTGACCAAATGCAGTTATTTTGACTAAAAAAGGATTTTAAGACACTTGGAGACCAAAATAGAGTAATTTTGACCGAAAATATCTTTTCAGGCCATTGGAGCCCAAATGGCCAGTTTTAGACAAATCTTGTCTAAACCCAGCTTTTTAAGGCTCTAAAAGACAAAAATACAGTCATTTTGACAAAAAAATATGTTCAGACCTTTGGTGACCAAATGCCGTTATTTTGACTAAAAAAGGATTTTTAGACACTTGGAGACCAAAATAGTCATTTTGACCAAAAAAAATTTCAGGCCATTGGAGAGCAAAATGCCGTTATCTTGTCTAAAACTGGCTTTTTAAGACTCTAAAAGACAAAAATACAGTCATTTTGACTAAAAAAGTTTTTCAAACCTTTGGTGACCAAATGCAGTTATTTTGACTAAAAAAGGCTTTTTAGACACTTGGAGACCAAAATAGAGTAATTTTGACCGAAAATTTCTTTTCAGGCCATTGGAGCCCAAATGGCCGGTTTTAGACAAATCTTGTCTTAAACCGGCTTTTTAAAGCTCTAAAAGACAAAAATACATTCATTTTGACTTAATTTTTTTCAGACCTTTGGTGACCAAATGCAGTTATTTTGACTAAAAAAGGCTTTTTAGACACTTGGAGACCAAAATAGAGCTCCAATAGAATGAAAAAAAGTTTTTTTGGTCAAAATTACTCTATTTTGGTCTCCAAGTGTTTAAAAAGCCTTTTTCTAGTCAAAATGCATTTGGTCACCAAAGGTCTGAAAAAAAAATGTATTCAAATTGACTGTATTTTTGTCTTTTAGTGCTTTAAAAAGCCGGTTTTAGACAAGATTTTAGACATTTTGGCTCCAATGGCCTGAAATTTTTTTGGTCAAAATGACTCTATTTTGGTCTCCAAGTGTCTAAAGTGACTTTTTTATTATAAATAACTGCATTTGGTCACCAAAGGCCTGAAAAATAGATTTAGTCAAAATGAATGTATTTTTGTCTTTTAGAGCCTTAGAGATTTGTCTAAAACTGGCCATTTGGGCTCCAATCGCCTGAAAAAATTTTTTGGTCAAAATGGTCTGGAAAAAAATGGCCTGAAAAAAAATGGCCTGAAAAAAAATTTTGGCCTGAAAAATTTTTTGGTCAAAATGACTCTGTTTTGGTCTCCTTTTGTAGTCAAAATAACTGCATTTGGTCACCAAAGGTCTGAAATTTTTTTAGTCCAAATGACTATATTTTTGTCTTTTAGAGCATTAAAAAGCAGGTTTAAGACAAGATTTGTCTAAAACCGGCCATTTGGGCTCCAATGGCCTGAAAATAAATTTTCGGTCAAAATGACTCTATTTTGGTCTCCAAGTGTCTAAAAAGCCTTTTATAGTCAAAATAACTGCATTTGGTCACCAAAGGTCTGAAATTGTTTTTTTAGTCTAAATGACTATACTTTTTGTCTTTTAGAGCCTTAAAAGCCGGTTTTAGACAAGATTTTAGACATTTGGCTCCAATGGCCTAAAAAAAGTTTTTTGGTCAAAATGACTCTATATTGGTCTCCAAGTGTCTAAAAAGCCTTTTTCTAGTCAAAATAACTGCATTTGGTCACCAAAGGTCTGAAAAAAATTAGTCAAAATGAATGTATTTTTGTCTTTTAGTGTCTTAAAAAGCCAGTTTTAGACCAGATTTGTCTAAAACCGGCCATTTGGGCACCAATGGCCTGAAAAAAATGTTTTGGTCAAAATGACTATTTTTGTCTCCAAGTGTCTTAAAATCATTTTTTAGTCAAAATAACTGCATTTGGTCACCAAAGGTCAGAAAAAAAATTTAGTCAAAAAGACTATATATTTGTCTTTTAGAGCCTTAACCGCTTGCCGACTGCGCACAGTATATTTACTGCGGCAGTCGGCCCCGGCCAGGCAGAGTGACGTAGGTCTACGTCGCTCGCCTGTCACTCCTTCCAGAGTTAATAGCGGGCGGGCGCGCGCCCGCTGAGGCGCGCGCCCGCCTCGGCTCGTTCACGGAGGAGTGCGGGAGTGTGACTGGCGGACCCGATGTCCGCCGGTCACACTACGATCGTCGGTACAGCGGGAGAAAGACAGAGCGGCTTGTGTAAACAAGCCGCCTGTCAGTTCTCCCTGTGTAAAAGTGAAGATCAAACAGTTCTACTATGTAGAACTGTTGATCTTTGTTTTTACACTAGTAGACCTGTCCCTGCACAGTTAGAAACACGCCCCTAGGATACACTTAACCCCTCCCTGTCCAATACTGTTAACCCCTTCCCTGCCAGTGTCATTTTTGCAGTAACAGTGCATATATATAGCACTGATTACTGCAGTAATGTCACTGGTACCCCCAAAAGTGTCAAAAATGTCAGTCAAGGGTCCGATCTGTCCGCCGCAATGTCGCAGTACCGCAAAAAAAATCGCAGATCGCCGCTATTACTCGTTAAAAAAAAAACACCAAAAATGACAAAAATCTTTCCCTTTGTTAGTAAACGCGATAACTTTTGCGCAAACCAATCAAAATACGCTTTTTGCGATTTTTTTTACCAAACATAGGTAGCGTAAAACAAATTGGCCGAAAATTTTAAAAAATTTTGATTTTTACATTTTTTTGGGGGGAATTTCATATAAAAAAAAGTGAAAAATATTGTTGTTTTTGCAAAAATTACGCTCTTTATTTGTTTATAGCGCGTGATCAAAAAATCGCACAGGTGATCAAATACCACCAAAAGAAAGCTCTGTTTGTGGGAAAAAAAGGATGTGAAATTCGTTTAGGTACAGCGTTGCACGACCGCGCGATTGTCCGTTAAAGTCACGCAGTAAAAAATCGCAAAATAACCCCTGGTCTTTTAGCAGGAAAATCCTCCGGTGGTAAAGTGGTTAAAAAGCCGGTTTTAGACAAGATTTTAGACATTTGGCTCCAATGGCCTGAAAAAATGTTTTGGTCAAAATGACTCTATTTTGGTCTCCAAGTGTCTAAAAACCTTTTGTTAGTCAAAATAACGGCATTTGGTCACCAAAGGTCTGAAATTTTTTTTGTCAAAATGACTGTATTTTTGTCTTTTAGAGCCTTAAAAAGCCGTTTTTAGACTTGATTTGTCTAAAACAGGCCATTTGGACTCCAATGGCCTGAAAAAAGTTTTTGGTCAAAATGACTCTATTTTGGTCTCCAAGTGTCTAAAAAGCCTTTTTAAGTCAGAGTCTGCAGAGTCGGCGAAACATGTTGGACCTGGGTGACCCCACTACTCTAGGATATGGTTCATAATTTTACTTATCACATATTTTCTATATTGACTGTCTTTTGATGCCTTTGCATCTGTGTCTTTTTTAACAATTTTGTACACATGTATTAATAAAATCATTATATATTAAATTGGTCTTCTATTTATCTATTCATGCCAAGTAACTCCTGCCTAGTGCCTACAAAGTCCCAGGTTGGGTGTTTCCTCAGAATACACAGTTCCCTGTGGGGCTCATTTAGGCTCTGGTGTATTGGAACACCAATACCACTTGATACACTTTTTTCTCATATGTCCTTAGGGATGTGGCAGGACCTTTCTTGGCTTACTGGCATTTAGGGTCGGCACCTAACATTTTCTACTTGCTTCTGCATCCTGTGAATGCCTAATGTACCTTTAGCCACAGAATACTACGTTCTTAGCAGTCAGGTAAACCCATGTGAGCTCATTTTTGGGGCCTATACAGGCCGACACTTACTTCTGTATCCTGTGAATGCCTAATGTACTTCCATCCTTTAAATACTACGTTCCTTGCTGTCAGTTAAACCTATGTGAGCTAATTTTTGTGGTCTACAAAGGCCGACACTTACTTCTGTATACTGGAAATGCCTAATGTACCTCCAGCCATCAAATACACTACGTTCTTTGCTGTCAGTTAAACCCATGTGAGCTAATTTTGGGGCCTATACAGGCCGACACTTCTGTATACTGTGAATTCCTAATGTACCTCCAGCCATCAAATACAGTACGTTCTTTGCTGTCAGTTAAACCCATGTGAGCTAATTTTTGGGGCTTATACAGGCTGACACTTACTTCTGTATCCTGTGAATGCCTAATGTACCTTCAGCCACAGAATACTACGTTATTAGCTGTCAGTTAAACCCATGTGGGCTAATATTTGGGGACTATACAGGCCAACACTTACTTCTGTATCCTGTGAATGCCTAATGTACCTCTAAACAAAACGATTCAGGATGCTCATAATTGTCCATTATGTTCCGCGGAAAGACCTTCTCTTTGCCACAAGTTCTGGTCCTCTCCCTATATCACGACATTCTGGGACCAGGTACTGACCTTCATCGGGGAAGTGACGAAGTGGCACATACCCAAAGACCCTACACTGTGCTAGGGGTTAGGCGGGGCTATCTTATATACTGTGGGGCGTATTCACTTCTGATTGGAACCTGGTCTCTGTAGTCACTCCAATCACGTTCCCAGAAGACTCCTGCCCCCTCATTGGCTTTTGCTGATGTTTCTGGGCCAATCACGGGCTTTTAAAGCCCAGTTCCTGCACCCAGGGGCGGACTGAGCGGTCGGGCACTTCGGGCGTGGTCCGAGGGCCCGGCCGGGAAGGAGGGCCCGGCCGAGAGGGGGACCTGCCGCCCAGGTCAGCATTAATTCACCCGAAGTTTGTCCCAGTAACCGAACAGGAGCAATATATTTAGGTATGTGCCACTTCGTCACTTCCCCGATGAAGGTCAGTACCTGGTCCCAGAATGTCGTGATATAGGGACAGGACCAGAACTTGTGGCAAAGAGAAGGTCTTTCCGCGGAACATAACGGACAATTATGATCATCCTGAATCGTTTTGTTTAGAGGTACATTAGGCATTCACACAGTATACAGAAGTAAGTGTCGGCATGTATAGGCCCCAAAAATTAGCTCACATGGGTTTACCTGACAGCTAAGTATGTAGTATTTGGAGGCTGAAGGTACATTAGGCATTCACAGGATACAGAAGTAAGTGTCAGCCTGTATAGTCCCCAAAAATTAGCCCACATGGGTTTAACTGACAGCTAATAACGTAGTATTCTGTGGCTGAAGGTACATTAGGAATTCACAGGATACAGAAGTAAGTGTCAGCCTGTATAGGCCCCAAAAATTAGCTCACATGGGTTTAACTGACAGCAAAGAACGTACTGTATTTGATGGCTGGATGTACATTAGGCATTCACAGTATACAGAAGTGTCGGCCTGTATAGGCCCAAAAAATTAGCTCACATGGGTTTAACTGACACCAAAGAACGTAGTGTATTTGATGGCTGGAGGTACATCAGGCATTGACAGTATACAGAAGTAAGTGTCGGCCTGTTTAGGCCCCAAAACGTAGCTCACATGGGTTTAACTGACAGCAAAGAACGTATTATTGGATGGCTAGAGGTACATCAGGCATTCACACAGTATACAGAAGTAAGTGTCGGCCTGTATAGGCCCCAAAAATTAGCTCACATGGGTTTACCTGACTGCTAAGAACGTAGTATTCTGTGGCTAAAGGTACATTAGGCATTCACATGAACAAGCAGGATAAGAGTTGGCGCATCACACATACCTATATAGCATCAAGGGGTATGCAGTTCATGTATAGTCATTAATCTGGTGTAGTTGATGGCTGAAATAGATTACACTCAGGGCCAGCTCAGCTGCAGAGAGAAGTCAGCTCTGAAAGTGAAAATAAAAACAAAAAGCAGAGCGCCTCTAAGTGTTATCAGTTTAATTAAAAGGGTAATGCAGGTACAGGAAAACTGCTCACATTTAAAACAGTATAAAATAGCTCATCTGTTAGGTGGTCTGCAGGAACACAGGGGTCCACGGCTGGATGTTAGTAGCTCCAAGAGATGGTACAGGGGATGCTGAAGGAGGGAGATGTCTGGAGAGCCAAGAGACCAGATAGTAGGATGGTCAGCAGCTTCAGGAAGGTGTTCTGTTCCTCAGGGAGACACCTGGTGAGCCGAGAGACCGTTAGGTAGAATGGCTGTCGCCTTCAGAAGGGCGCCCTGCTCCTCAGTACATCCGGCGCCAACAGATAGGGGAGCCCAGCGTGACAGATCCAGCAGCCAAACGCACAACGCGTTTCCGAGCGTGCGCAGTAGCCTCACAGGGCGTGCGCGCTCCTTTCTCAAGTGCAGTGGCATGACACAGAAGAGCTGGACAAGTTTATAGGAAGCCAGCATTTAAGCTGGGTGGATACAGATGGACTTAAAGTGGCCATTGTAAATGGGCTGGACAGTGGGACCACAATACTTAAAGCGGCAATAAGAAAATAAACACAAAAAAAAAAAAAAAAAAATCGCACACAAATGAAATCGCATTAAAAAAAAAAAAAAAAAATGGTTATTTAACAAGGTAAAAAGACATACATCGGCTCTAATCATAATATGGTGTTAACATCTAGCTCTTCGTTTAAACCCTTGGGTGAAAGTGAATCCAGGGTATAGATCCAAAATGTCTCTCGTTGGCATAATTTGGCAAATCGTTCGGCCTCAGAGGGAAGTTTGGGGATAGACTCTATTACCCAAACCTCCAATCCTGATGTGGACTTGTTGTGGAACTCGAGGAAATGGCGTGGTACGCTATGTTGGTCACAACCCTCCTCCACAAACCTGCGATGGCGACCAAATCGTTGCCGTAGTGGGCGGATGGTGCGACCAACATAGAGTAGTCCACAGGGACAGGTCAGGCAGTAGATCACGTAATCAGTAGAACAGTTGTAGAATTCTTGGGCATTCACAGGATGCAGAAGCAACTAGAAAATGATAGGTGCCGACCCTAAATGCCAGTAAGCCAAGAAAGGTCCTGCCACATCCCTAAGGACATATGAGAAAAAAGTGTATCAAGTAGTATTGGTGTTCCAATACACCAGAGCCTAAATGAGCCCCACAGGGAACTGTGTATTCTGAGGAAACACCCAACCTGGGACTTTGTAGGCAGGAGTTACTTGGCATGATAAATAGATAAATAGAAGACCAATTTAATATATAATGATTTTATTAATACATGTGTACAAAATTGTTAAAAAAGACACAGATGCAAAGGCATCAAAAGACAGTCAATATATAAAATATGTGATAAATAAAATAATGAACCATATCCTAGAGTAGTGGGGTCACCCAGGTCCAACATGTTTCGCCGACTCTGCAGACTCTGACTTAAAAAGGCTTTTTTAGACACTTGGAGACCAAAATAGAGTCATTTTGACCAAAAACTTTTTTCAGGCCATTGGAGCCCAAATGGCCTGTTTTAGACAAATCAAGTCTAAAAACAGCTTTTTAAGGCTCTAAAAGACAAAAATACAGTCATTTTGACAAAAATAATTTTCAGACCTTTGGTGACCAAATGCCGTTATTTTGACTAACAAAAGGTTTTTAGACACTTGGAGACCAAAATAGAGTCATTTTGACCAAAACATTTTTTGCAGGCCATTGGAGCCAAATGTCTAAAATCTTGTCTAAAACCGGCTTTTTAAGGCTCTAAAAGACAAAAATATAGTCATTTTGACTAAATTTTTTTTCTGACCTTTGGTGACCAAATGCAGTTATTTTGACTAAAAAAGGATTTTAAGACACTTGGAGACCAAAATAGAGTAATTTTGACCGAAAATATCTTTTCAGGCCATTGGAGCCCAAATGGCCAGTTTTAGACAAATCTTGTCTAAACCCAGCTTTTTAAGGCTCTAAAAGACAAAAATACAGTCATTTTGACAAAAAAATATGTTCAGACCTTTGGTGACCAAATGCCGTTATTTTGACTAAAAAAGGATTTTTAGACACTTGGAGACCAAAATAGTCATTTTGACCAAAAACATTTTCAGGCCATTGGAGAGCAAAATGCCGTTATCTTGTCTAAAACTGGCTTTTTAAGACTCTAAAAGACAAAAATACAGTCATTTTGACTAAAAAAGTTTTTCAAACCTTTGGTGACCAAATGCAGTTATTTTGACTAAAAACGGCTTTTTAGACACTTGGAGACCAAAATAGAGTAATTTTGACCGAAAATTTCTTTTCAGGCCATTGGAGCCCAAATGGCCGGTTTTAGACAAATCTTGTCTTAAACCGGCTTTTTAAAGCTCTAAAAGACAAAAATACATTCATTTTGACTTAATTTTTTTCAGACCTTTGGTGACCAAATGCAGTTATTTTGACTAAAAAAGGCTTTTTAGACACTTGGAGACCAAAATAGAGCTCCAATAGAATGAAAAAAAGTTTTTTTGGTCAAAATTACTCTATTTTGGTCTCCAAGTGTTTAAAAAGCCTTTTTCTAGTCAAAATGCATTTGGTCACCAAAGGTCTGAAAAAAAATGTATTCAAAATGACTGTATTTTTGTCTTTTAGTGCTTTAAAAAGCCGGTTTTAGACAAGATTTTAGACATTTTGGCTCCAATGGCCTGAAATTTTTTTGGTCAAAATGACTCTATTTTGGTCTCCAAGTGTCTAAAGTGACTTTTTTATTATAAATAACTGCATTTGGTCACCAAAGGCCTGAAAAATAGATTTAGTCAAAATGAATGTATTTTTGTCTTTTAGAGCCTTAGAGATTTGTCTAAAACTGGCCATTTGGGCTCCAATCGCCTGAAAAAATTTTTTGGTCAAAATGGTCTGGAAAAAAATGGCCTGAAAAAAAATGGCCTGAAAAAAAATTTTGGCCTGAAAAATTTTTTGGTCAAAATGACTCTGTTTTGGTCTCCTTTTGTAGTCAAAATAACTGCATTTGGTCACCAAAGGTCTGAAATTTTTTTAGTCTAAATGACTATATTTTTGTCTTTTAGAGCATTATAAAGCAGGTTTAAGACAAGATTTGTCTAAAACCGGCCATTTGGGCTCCAATGGCCTGAAAATAAATTTTCGGTCAAAATGACTCTATTTTGGTCTCCAAGTGTCTAAAAAGCCTTTTATTGTCAAAATAACTGCATTTGGTCACCAAAGGTCTGAAATTGTTTTTTTAGTCTAAATGACTATATTTTTTGTCTTTTAGAGCCTTAAAAGCCGGTTTTAGACAAGATTTTAGACATTTGGCTCCAATGGCCTAAAAAAAGTTTTTTGGTCAAAATGACTCTATATTGGTCTCCAAGTGTCTAAAAAGCCTTTTTCTAGTCAAAATAACTGCATTTGGTCACCAAAGGTCTGAAAAAAAATTAGTCAAAATGAATGTATTTTTGTCTTTTAGTGTCTTAAAAAGCCAGTTTTAGACCAGATTTGTCTAAAACCGGCCATTTGGGCACCAATGGCCTGAAAAAAATGTTTTGGTCAAAATGACTATTTTTGTCTCCAAGTGTCTTAAAATCATTTTTTAGTCAAAATAACGGCATTTGGTCACCAAAGGTCTGAACATATTTTTTTGTCAAAATTACTGTATTTTTGTCTTTTAGAGCCTTAAAAAGCTGGGTTTAGACAAGATTTGTCTAAAACTGGCCATTTGGGCTCCAATGGCCTGAGAAGATATTTTCGGTCAAAATTACTCTATTTTGGTCTCCAAGTGTCTTAAAATCCTTTTTTAGTCAAAATAACTGCATTTGGTCACCAAAGGTCAGAAAAAAAATTTAGTCAAAATGACTATATTTTTGTCTTTTAGAGCCTTAAAAAGCCGGTTTTAGACAAGATTTTAGACATTTGGCTCCAATGGCCTGCAAAAAATGTTTTGGTCAAAATGACTCTATTTTGGTCTCCAAGTGTCTAAAAACCTTTTGTTAGTCAAAATAACGGCATTTGGTCACCAAAGGTCTGAAATTTTTTTGTCAAAATGACTGTATTTTTGTCTTTTAGAGCCTTAAAAAGCCATTTTTAGACTTGATTTGTCTAAAACAGTCCATTTGGACTCCAATGGCCTGAAAAAAGTTTTTGGTCAAAATGACTCTATTTTGGTCTCCAAGTGTCTAAAAAGCCTTTTTAAGTCAGAGTCTGCAGAGTCGGCGAAACATGTTGGACCTGGGTGACCCCACTACTCTAGGATATGGTTCATAATTTTATTTATCACATATTTTCTATATTGACTGTCTTTTGATGCCTTTGCATCTGTGTCTTTTTTAACAATTTTGTACACATGTATTAATAAAATCGTTATATATTAAATTGGTCTTCTATTTATCTATTCATTCCAAGTAACTCCTGCCTAGTGCCTACAAAGTCCCAGGTTGGGTGTTTCCTCAGAATACACAGTTCCCTGTGGGGCTCATTTAGGCTCTGGTGTATTGGAACACCAATACCACTTGATACACTTTTTTCTCATATGTCCTTAGGGATGTGGCAGGACCTTTCTTGGCTTACTGGCATTTAGGGTTGGCACCTAACATTTTCTACTTACTTCTGCATCCTGTGAATGCCTAATGTACCTTTAGCCACAGAATACTACGTTCTTAGCAGTCAGGTAAACCCATGTGAGCTAATTTTTGGGGCCTATACAGGCCGACACTTACTTCTGTATCCTGTGAATGCCTAATGTACTTCCATCCTTTAAATACTACGTTCCTTGCTGTCAGTTAAACCTATGTGAGCTAATTTTTGTGGTCTACAAAGGCCGACACTTACTTCTGTATACTGGAAATGCCTAATGTACCTCCAGCCATCAAATACACTACGTTCTTTGCTGTCAGTTAAACCCATGTGAGCTAATTTTGGGGCCTATACAGGCCGACACTTCTGTATACTGTGAATTCCTAATGTACCTCCAGCCACAGAATACTACGTTATTAGCTGTCAGTTAAACCCATGTGGGCTAATATTTGGGGACTATACAGGCCGACACTTACTTCTGTATCCTGTGAATGCCTAATGTACCTTTAAACAAAACGATTCAGGATGCTCATAATTGTCCGTTATGTTCCGCAGAAAGACCTTCTCTTTGCCACAAGTTCTGGTCCTCTCCCTATATCACGACATTCTGGGACCAGGTACTGACCTTCATCGGGGAAGTGACGAAGTGGCACATACCCAAAGACCCTACACTGTGCTAGGGGTTAGGCGGGGCTATCTTATATACTGTGGGGCGTATTCACTTCTGATTGGAACCTGGTCTCCGTAGTCACTCCAATCACGTTCCCAGAAGACTCCTGCCCCCTCATTGGCTTTTGCTGATGTTTCTGGGCCAATCACGGGCTTTTAAAGCCCAGTTCCTGTACCCAGGGGCGGACTGAGCGGTCGGGCACTTCGGTCGTGGTCCGAGGGCCCGGCCGGGAAGGAGGGCCCGGCCGAGAGGGGGACCTGCCGCCCAGGTCAGCATTAATTCACCCGAAGTTTGTCCCAGTAACCGAACAGGAGCAATATATTTGGGTATGTGCCACTTCGTCACTTCCCCGATGAAGGTCAGTACCTGGTCCCAGAATGTCGTGATATAGGGACAGGACCAGAACTTGTGGCAAAGAGAAGGTCTTTCCGCGGAACATACCGGACAATTATGATCATCCTGAATCGTTTTGTTTAGAGGTACATTAGGCATTCACACAGTATACAGAAGTAAGTGTCGGCATGTATAGGCCCCAAAAATTAGCTCACATGGGTTTACCTGACAGCTAAGTATGTAGTATTTGGAGGCTGAAGGTACATTAGGCATTCACAGGATACAGAAGTAAGTGTCAGCCTGTATAGTCCCCAAAAATTAGCCCACATGGGTTTAACTGACAGCTAATAACGTAGTATTCTGTGGCTGAAGGTACATTAGGAATTCACAGGATACAGAAGTAAGTGTCAGCCTGTATAGGCCCCAAAAATTAGCTCACATGGGTTTAACTGACAGCAAAGAACGTACTGTATTTGATGGCTGGATGTACATTAGGCATTCACAGTATACAGAAGTGTCGGCCTGTATAGGCCCAAAAAATTAGCTCACATGGGTTTAACTGACACCAAAGAACGTAGTGTATTTGATGGCTGGAGGTACATCAGGCATTGACAGTATACAGAAGTAAGTGTCGGCCTGTTTAGGCCCCAAAACGTAGCTCACATGGGTTTAACTGACAGCAAAGAACGTATTATTGGATGGCTAGAGGTACATCAGGCATTCACACAGTATACAGAAGTAAGTGTCGGCCTGTATAGGCCCCAAAAATTAGCTCACATGGGTTTACCTGACTGCTAAGAACGTAGTATTCTGTGGCTAAAGGTACATTAGGCATTCACAGGATGCAGAAGCAACTAGAAAATGATAGGTGCCGACCCTAAATGCCAGTAAGCCAAGAAAGGTCCTGCCACATCCCTAAGGACATATGAGAAAAAAGTGTATCAAGTAGTATTGGTGTTCCAATACACCAGAGCCTAAATGAGCCCCACAGGGAACTGTGTATTCTGAGGAAACACCCAACCTGGGACTTTGTAGGCAGGAGTTACTTGGCATGATAAATAGATAAATAGAAGACCAATTTAATATATAATGATTTTATTAATACATGTGTACAAAATTGTTAAAAAAGACACAGATGCAAAGGCATCAAAAGACAGTCAATATATAAAATATGTGATAAATAAAATAATGAACCATATCCTAGAGTAGTGGGGTCACCCAGGTCCAACATGTTTCGCCGACTCTGCAGACTCTGACTTAAAAAGGCTTTTTAGACACTTGGAGACCAAAATAGAGTCATTTTGACCAAAAACTTTTTTCAGGCCATTGGAGCCCAAATGGCCTGTTTTAGACAAATCAAGTCTAAAAACAGCTTTTTAAGGCTCTAAAAGACAAAAATACAGTCATTTTGACAAAAATAATTTTCAGACCTTTGGTGACCAAATGCCGTTATTTTGACTAACAAAAGGTTTTTAGACACTTGGAGACCAAAATAGAGTCATTTTGACCAAAACATTTTTTGCAGGCCATTGGAGCCAAATGTCTAAAATCTTGTCTAAAACCGGCTTTTTAAGGCTCTAAAAGACAAAAATATAGTCATTTTGACTAAATTTTTTTTCTGACCTTTGGTGACCAAATGCAGTTATTTTGACTAAAAAAGGATTTTAAGACACTTGGAGACCAAAATAGAGTAATTTTGACCGAAAATATCTTTTCAGGCCATTGGAGCCCAAATGGCCAGTTTTAGACAAATCTTGTCTAAACCCAGCTTTTTAAGGCTCTAAAAGACAAAAATACAGTCATTTTGACAAAAAAATATGTTCAGACCTTTGGTGACCAAATGCCGTTATTTTGACTAAAAAAGGATTTTTAGACACTTGGAGACCAAAATAGTCATTTTGACCAAAAAAATTTTCAGGCCATTGGAGAGCAAAATGCCGTTATCTTGTCTAAAACTGGCTTTTTAAGACTCTAAAAGACAAAAATACAGTCATTTTGACTAAAAAAGTTTTTCAAACCTTTGGTGACCAAATGCAGTTATTTTGACTAAAAAGGGCTTTTTAGACACTTGGAGACCAAAATAGAGTAATTTTGACCGAAAATTTCTTTTCAGGCCATTGGAGCCCAAATGGCCGGTTTTAGACAAATCTTGTCTTAAACCGGCTTTTTAAAGCTCTAAAAGACAAAAATACATTCATTTTGACTTAATTTTTTTCAGACCTTTGGTGACCAAATGCAGTTATTTTGACTAAAAAAAGCTTTTTAGACACTTGGAGACCAAAATAGAGCTCCAATAGAATGAAAAAAAGTTTTTTTGGTCAAAATTACTCTATTTTGGTCTCCAAGTGTTTAAAAAGCCTTTTTCTAGTCAAAATGCATTTGGTCACCAAAGGTCTGAAAAAAAAATGTATTCAAATTGACTGTATTTTTGTCTTTTAGTGCTTTAAAAAGCCAGTTTTAGACAAGATTTTAGACATTTTGGCTCCAATGGCCTGACATTTTTTTGGTCAAAATGACTCTATTTTGGTCTCCAAGTGTCTAAAGTGACTTTTTTATTATAAATAACTGCATTTGGTCACCAAAGGCCTGAAAAATAGATTTAGTCAAAATGAATGTATTTTTGTCTTTTAGAGCCTTAGAGATTTGTCTAAAACTGGCCATTTGGGCTCCAATCGCCTGAAAAATTTTTTTGGTCAAAATGGTCTGGAAAAAAATGGCCTGAAAAAAAATGGCCTGAAAAAAAATTTTGGCCTGAAAAATTTTTTGGTCAAAATGACTCTGTTTTGGTCTCCTTTTGTAGTCAAAATAACTGCATTTGGTCACCAAAGGTCTGAAATTTTTTTAGTCCAAATGACTATATTTTTGTCTTTTAGAGCATTAAAAAGCAGGTTTAAGACAAGATTTGTCTAAAACCGGCCATTTGGGCTCCAATGGCCTGAAAATAAATTTTCGGTCAAAATGACTATATTTTGGTCTCCAAGTGTCTAAAAAGCCTTTTATAGTCAAAATAACTGCATTTGGTCACCAAAGGTCTGAAATTGTTTTTTTTGTCTAAATGACTATATTTTTTGTCTTTTAGAGCCTTAAAAGCCGGTTTTAGACAAGATTTTAGACATTTGGCTCCAATGGCCTAAAAAAAGTTTTTTGGTCAAAATGACTCTATATTGGTCTCCAAGTGTCTAAAAAGCCTTTTTCTAGTCAAAATAACTGCATTTGGTCACCAAAGGTCTGAAAAAAATTTAGTCAAAAAGACTATATATTTGTCTTTTAGAGCCTTAAAAAGCCGGTTTTAGACAAGATTTTAGACATTTGGCTCCAATGGCTTGCAAAAAATGTTTTGGTCAAAATGACTCTATTTTGGTCTCCAAGTGTCTAAAAACCTTTTGTTAGTCAAAATAACGGCATTTGGTCACCAAAGGTCTGAAATTTTTTTTGTCAAAATGACTGTATTTTTGTCTTTTAGAGCCTTAAAAAGCCGTTTTTAGACTTGATTTGTCTAAAACAGGCCATTTGGACTCCAATGGCCTGAAAAAAGTTTTTGGTCAAAATGACTCTATTTTGGTCTCCAAGTGTCTAAAAAGCCTTTTTAAGTCAGAGTCTGCAGAGTCGGCGAAACATGTTGGACCTGGGTGACCCCACTACTCTAGGATATGGTTCATAATTTTATTTATCACATATTTTCTATATTGACTGTCTTTTGATGCCTTTGCATCTGTGTCTTTTTTAACAATTTTGTACACATGTATTAATAAAATCGTTATATATTAAATTGGTCTTCTATTTATCTATTCATTACAAGTAACTCCTGCCTAGTGCCTACAAAGTCCCAGGTTGGGTGTTTCCTCAGAATACACAGTTCCCTGTGGGGCTCATTTAGGCTCTGGTGTATTGGAACACCAATACCACTTGATACACTTTTTTCTCATATGTCCTTAGGGATGTGGCAGGACCTTTCTTGGCTTACTGGCATTTAGGGTTGGCACCTAACATTTTCTACTTACTTCTGCATCCTGTGAATGCCTAATGTACCTTTAGCCACAGAATACTACGTTCTTAGCAGTCAGGTAAACCCATGTGAGCTAATTTTTGGGGCCTATACAGGCCGACACTTACTTCTGTATCCTGTGAATGCCTAATGTACTTCCATCCTTTAAATACTACGTTCCTTGCTGTCAGTTAAACCTATGTGAGCTAATTTTTGTGGTCTACAAAGGCCGACACTTACTTCTGTATACTGGAAATGCCTAATGTACCTCCAGCCATCAAATACACTACGTTCTTTGCTGTCAGTTAAACCCATGTGAGCTAATTTTGGGGCCTATACAGGCCGACACTTCTGTATACTGTGAATTCCTAATGTACCTCCAGCCACAGAATACTACGTTATTAGCTGTCAGTTAAACCCATGTGGGCTAATATTTGGGGACTATACAGGCCGACACTTACTTCTGTATCCTGTGAATGCCTAATGTACCTCTAAACAAAACGATTCAGGATGCTCATAATTGTCCGTTATGTTCCGCGGAAAGACCTTCTCTTTGCCACAAGTTCTGGTCCTCTCCCTATATCACGACATTCTGGGACCAGGTACTGACCTTCATCGGGGAAGTGACGAAGTGGCACATACCCAAAGACCCTACACTGTGCTAGGGGTTAGGCGGGGCTATCTTATATACTGTGGGGCGTATTCACTTCTGATTGGAACCTGGTCTCCGTAGTCACTCCAATCACGTTCCCAGAAGACTCCTGCCCCCTCATTGGCTTTTGCTGATGTTTCTGGGCCAATCACGGGCTTTTAAAGCCCAGTTCCTGTACCCAGGGGCGGACTGAGCGGTCGGGCACTTCGGGCGTGGTCCGAGGGCCCGGCCGGGAAGGAGGGCCCGGCCGAGAGGGGGACCTGCCGCCCAGGTCAGCATTAATTCACCCGAAGTTTGTCCCAGTAACCGAACAGGAGCAATATATTTGGGTATGTGCCACTTCGTCACTTCCCCGATGAAGGTCAGTACCTGGTCCCAGAATGTCGTGATATAGGGACAGGACCAGAACTTGTGGCAAAGAGAAGGTCTTTCCGCGGAACATACCGGACAATTATGATCATCCTGAATCGTTTTGTTTAGAGGTACATTAGGCATTCACACAGTATACAGAAGTAAGTGTCGGCATGTATAGGCCCCAAAAATTAGCTCACATGGGTTTACCTGACAGCTAAGTATGTAGTATTTGGAGGCTGAAGGTACATTAGGCATTCACAGGATACAGAAGTAAGTGTCAGCCTGTATAGTCCCCAAAAATTAGCCCACATGGGTTTAACTGACAGCTAATAACGTAGTATTCTGTGGCTGAAGGTACATTAGGAATTCACAGGATACAGAAGTAAGTGTCAGCCTGTATAGGCCCCAAAAATTAGCTCACATGGGTTTAACTGACAGCAAAGAACGTACTGTATTTGATGGCTGGATGTACATTAGGCATTCACAGTATACAGAAGTGTCGGCCTGTATAGGCCCAAAAAATTAGCTCACATGGGTTTAACTGACACCAAAGAACGTAGTGTATTTGATGGCTGGAGGTACATCAGGCATTGACAGTATACAGAAGTAAGTGTCGGCCTGTTTAGGCCCCAAAACGTAGCTCACATGGGTTTAACTGACAGCAAAGAACGTATTATTGGATGGCTAGAGGTACATCAGGCATTCACACAGTATACAGAAGTAAGTGTCGGCCTGTATAGGCCCCAAAAATTAGCTCACATGGGTTTACCTGACTGCTAAGAACGTAGTATTCTGTGGCTAAAGGTACATTAGGCATTCACAGGATGCAGAAGCAACTAGAAAATGATAGGTGCCGACCCTAAATGCCAGTAAGCCAAGAAAGGTCCTGCCACATCCCTAAGGACATATGAGAAAAAAGTGTATCAAGTAGTATTGGTGTTCCAATACACCAGAGCCTAAATGAGCCCCACAGGGAACTGTGTATTCTGAGGAAACACCCAACCTGGGACTTTGTAGGCAGGAGTTACTTGGCATGATAAATAGATAAATAGAAGACCAATTTAATATATAATGATTTTATTAATACATGTGTACAAAATTGTTAAAAAAGACACAGATGTAAAGGCATCAAAAGACAGTCAATATATAAAATATGTGATAAATAAAATAATGAACCATATCCTAGAGTAGTGGGGTCACCCAGGTCCAACATGTTTCGCCGACTCTGCAGACTCTGACTTAAAAAGGCTTTTTAGACACTTGGAGACCAAAATAGAGTCATTTTGACCAAAAACTTTTTTCAGGCCATTGGAGCCCAAATGGCCTGTTTTAGACAAATCAAGTCTAAAAACAGCTTTTTAAGGCTCTAAAAGACAAAAATACAGTCATTTTGACAAAAATAATTTTCAGACCTTTGGTGACCAAATGCCGTTATTTTGACTAACAAAAGGTTTTTAGACACTTGGAGACCAAAATAGAGTCATTTTGACCAAAACATTTTTTGCAGGCCATTGGAGCCAAATGTCTAAAATCTTGTCTAAAACCGGCTTTTTAAGGCTCTAAAAGACAAAAATATAGTCATTTTGACTAAATTTTTTTTCTGACCTTTGGTGACCAAATGCAGTTATTTTGACTAAAAAAGGATTTTAAGACACTTGGAGACCAAAATAGAGTAATTTTGACCGAAAATATCTTTTCAGGCCATTGGAGCCCAAATGGCCAGTTTTAGACAAATCTTGTCTAAACCCAGCTTTTTAAGGCTCTAAAAGACAAAAATACAGTCATTTTGACAAAAAAATATGTTCAGACCTTTGGTGACCAAATGCCGTTATTTTGACTAAAAAAGGATTTTTAGACACTTGGAGACCAAAATAGTCATTTTGACCAAAAAAATTTTCAGGCCATTGGAGAGCAAAATGCCGTTATCTTGTCTAAAACTGGCTTTTTAAGACTCTAAAAGACAAAAATACAGTCATTTTGACTAAAAAAGTTTTTCAAACCTTTGGTGACCAAATGCAGTTATTTTGACTAAAAAGGGCTTTTTAGACACTTGGAGACCAAAATAGAGTAATTTTGACCGAAAATTTCTTTTCAGGCCATTGGAGCCCAAATGGCCGGTTTTAGACAAATCTTGTCTTAAACCGGCTTTTTAAAGCTCTAAAAGACAAAAATACATTCATTTTGACTTAATTTTTTTCAGACCTTTGGTGACCAAATGCAGTTATTTTGACTAAAAAAGGCTTTTTAGACACTTGGAGACCAAAATAGAGCTCCAATAGAATGAAAAAAAGTTTTTTTGGTCAAAATTACTCTATTTTGGTCTCCAAGTGTTTAAAAAGCCTTTTTCTAGTCAAAATGCATTTGGTCACCAAAGGTCTGAAAAAAAATGTATTCAAATTGACTGTATTTTTGTCTTTTAGTGCTTTAAAAAGCCAGTTTTAGACAAGATTTTAGACATTTTGGCTCCAATGGCCTGACATTTTTTTGGTCAAAATGACTCTATTTTGGTCTCCAAGTGTCTAAAGTGACTTTTTTATTATAAATAACTGCATTTGGTCACCAAAGGCCTGAAAAATAGATTTAGTCAAAATGAATGTATTTTTGTCTTTTAGAGCCTTAGAGATTTGTCTAAAACTGGCCATTTGGGCTCCAATCGCCTGAAAAATTTTTTTGGTCAAAATGGTCTGGAAAAAAATGGCCTGAAAAAAATGGCCTGAAAAAAAATTTTGGCCTGAAAAATTTTTTGGTCAAAATGACTCTGTTTTGGTCTCCTTTTGTAGTCAAAATAACAGCATTTGGTCACCAAAGGTCTGAAATTTTTTTAGTCCAAATGACTATATTTTTGTCTTTTAGAGCATTAAAAAGCAGGTTTAAGACAAGATTTGTCTAAAACCGGCCATTTGGGCTCCAATGGCCTGAAAATAAATTTTCGGTCAAAATGACTATATTTTGGTCTCCAAGTGTCTAAAAAGCCTTTTATAGTCAAAATAACTGCATTTGGTCACCAAAGGTCTGAAATTGTTTTTTTAGTCTAAATGACTATATTTTTTGTCTTTTAGAGCCTTAAAAGCCGGTTTTAGACAAGATTTTAGACATTTGGCTCCAATGGCCTAAAAAAAGTTTTTTGGTCAAAATGACTCTATATTGGTCTCCAAGTGTCTAAAAAGCCTTTTTCTAGTCAAAATAACTGCATTTGGTCACCAAAGGTCTGAAAAAAATTTAGTCAAAAAGACTATATATTTGTCTTTTAGAGCCTTAAAAAGCCGGTTTTAGACAAGATTTTAGACATTTGGCTCCAATGGCTTGCAAAAAATGTTTTGGTCAAAATGACTCTATTTTGGTCTCCAAGTGTCTAAAAACCTTTTGTTAGTCAAAATAACGGCATTTGGTCACCAAAGGTCTGAAATTTTTTTTGTCAAAATGACTGTATTTTTGTCTTTTAGAGCCTTAAAAAGCCGTTTTTAGACTTGATTTGTCTAAAACAGGCCATTTGGACTCCAATGGCCTGAAAAAAGTTTTTGGTCAAAATGACTCTATTTTGGTCTCCAAGTGTCTAAAAAGCCTTTTTAAGTCAGAGTCTGCAGAGTCGGCGAAACATGTTGGACCTGGGTGACCCCACTACTCTAGGATATGGTTCATAATTTTATTTATCACATATTTTCTATATTGACTGTCTTTTGATGCCTTTGCATCTGTGTCTTTTTTAACAATTTTGTACACATGTATTAATAAAATAGTTATATATTAAATTGGTCTTCTATTTATCTATTCATTACAAGTAACTCCTGCCTAGTGCCTACAAAGTCCCAGGTTGGGTGTTTCCTCAGAATACACAGTTCCCTGTGGGGCTCATTTAGGCTCTGGTGTATTGGAACACCAATACCACTTGATACACTTTTTTCTCATATGTCCTTAGGGATGTGGCAGGACCTTTCTTGGCTTACTGGCATTTAGGGTTGGCACCTAACATTTTCTACTTACTTCTGCATCCTGTGAATGCCTAATGTACCTTTAGCCACAGAATACTACGTTCTTAGCAGTCAGGTAAACCCATGTGAGCTAATTTTTGGGGCCTATACAGGCCGACACTTACTTCTGTATCCTGTGAATGCCTAATGTACTTCCATCCTTTAAATACTACGTTCCTTGCTGTCAGTTAAACCTATGTGAGCTAATTTTTGTGGTCTACAAAGGCCGACACTTACTTCTGTATACTGGAAATGCCTAATGTACCTCCAGCCATCAAATACACTACGTTCTTTGCTGTCAGTTAAACCCATGTGAGCTAATTTTGGGGCCTATACAGGCCGACACTTCTGTATACTGTGAATTCCTAATGTACCTCCAGCCACAGAATACTACGTTATTAGCTGTCAGTTAAACCCATGTGGGCTAATATTTGGGGACTATACAGGCCGACACTTACTTCTGTATCCTGTGAATGCCTAATGTACCTCTAAACAAAACGATTCAGGATGCTCATAATTGTCCGTTATGTTCCGCGGAAAGACCTTCTCTTTGCCACAAGTTCTGGTCCTCTCCCTATATCACGACATTCTGGGACCAGGTACTGACCTTCATCGGGGAAGTGACGAAGTAGCACATACCCAAAGACCCTACACTGTGCTAGGGGTTAGGCGGGGCTATCTTATATACTGTGGGGCGTATTCACTTCTGATTGGAACCTGGTCTCCGTAGTCACTCCAATCACGTTCCCAGAAGACTCCTGCCCCCTCATTGGCTTTTGCTGATGTTTCTGGGCCAATCACGGGCTTTTAAAGCCCAGTTCCTGTACCCAGGGGCGGACTGAGCGGTCGGGCACTTCGGGCGTGGTCCGAGGGCCCGGCCGGGAAGGAGGGCCCGGCCGAGAGGGGGACCTGCCGCCCAGGTCAGCATTAATTCACCCGAAGTTTGTCCCAGTAACCGAACAGGAGCAATATATTTGGGTATGTGCCACTTCGTCACTTCCCCGATGAAGGTCAGTACCTGGTCCCAGAATGTCGTGATATAGGGACAGGACCAGAACTTGTGGCAAAGAGAAGGTCTTTCCGCGGAACATACCGGACAATTATGATCATCCTGAATCGTTTTGTTTAGAGGTACATTAGGCATTCACACAGTATACAGAAGTAAGTGTCGGCATGTATAGGCCCCAAAAATTAGCTCACATGGGTTTACCTGACAGCTAAGTATGTAGTATTTGGAGGCTGAAGGTACATTAGGCATTCACAGGATACAGAAGTAAGTGTCAGCCTGTATAGTCCCCAAAAATTAGCCCACATGGGTTTAACTGACAGCTAATAACGTAGTATTCTGTGGCTGAAGGTACATTAGGAATTCACAGGATACAGAAGTAAGTGTCAGCCTGTATAGGCCCCAAAAATTAGCTCACATGGGTTTAACTGACAGCAAAGAACGTACTGTATTTGATGGCTGGATGTACATTAGGCATTCACAGTATACAGAAGTGTCGGCCTGTATAGGCCCAAAAAATTAGCTCACATGGGTTTAACTGACACCAAAGAACGTAGTGTATTTGATGGCTGGAGGTACATCAGGCATTGACAGTATACAGAAGTAAGTGTCGGCCTGTTTAGGCCCCAAAACGTAGCTCACATGGGTTTAACTGACAGCAAAGAATGTATTATTGGATGGCTAGAGGTACATCAGGCATTCACACAGTATACAGAAGTAAGTGTCGGCCTGTATAGGCCCCAAAAATTAGCTCACATGGGTTTACCTGACTGCTAAGAACGTAGTATTCTGTGGCTAAAGGTACATTAGGCATTCACAGGATGCAGAAGCAAGTAGAAAATGATAGGTGCCGACCCTAAATGCCAGTAAGCCAAGAAAGGTCCTGCCACATCCCTAAGGACATATGAGAAAAAAGTGTATCAAGTAGTATTGGTGTTCCAATACACCAGAGCCTAAATGAGCCCCACAGGGAACTGTGTATTCTGAGGAAACACCCAACCTGGGACTTTGTAGGCAGGAGTTACTTGGCATGATAAATAGATAAATAGAAGACCAATTTAATATATAATGATTTTATTAATACATGTGTACAAAATTGTTAAAAAAGACACAGATGCAAAGGCATCAAAAGACAGTCAATATATAAAATATGTGATAAATAAAATAATGAACCATATCCTAGAGTAGTGGGGTCACCCAGGTCCAACATGTTTCGCCGACTCTGCAGACTCTGACTTAAAAAGGCTTTTTAGACACTTGGAGACCAAAATAGAGTCATTTTGACCAAAAACTTTTTTCAGGCCATTGGAGCCCAAATGGCCTGTTTTAGACAAATCAAGTCTAAAAACAGCTTTTTAAGGCTCTAAAAGACAAAAATACAGTCATTTTGACAAAAATAATTTTCAGACCTTTGGTGACCAAATGCCGTTATTTTGACTAACAAAAGGTTTTTAGACACTTGGAGACCAAAATAGAGTCATTTTGACCAAAACATTTTTTGCAGGCCATTGGAGCCAAATGTCTAAAATCTTGTCTAAAACCGGCTTTTTAAGGCTCTAAAAGACAAAAATATAGTCATTTTGACTAACTTTTTTTTCTGACCTTTGGTGACCAAATGCAGTTATTTTGACTAAAAAAGGATTTTAAGACACTTGGAGACCAAAATAGAGTAATTTTGACCGAAAATATCTTTTCAGGCCATTGGAGCCCAAATGGCCAGTTTTAGACAAATCTTGTCTAAACCCAGCTTTTTAAGGCTCTAAAAGACAAAAATACAGTCATTTTGACAAAAAAATATGTTCAGACCTTTGGTGACCAAATGCCGTTATTTTGACTAAAAAAGGATTTTTAGACACTTGGAGACCAAAATAGTCATTTTGACCAAAAAAATTTTCAGGCCATTGGAGAGCAAAATGCCGTTATCTTGTCTAAAACTGGCTTTTTAAGACTCTAAAAGACAAAAATACAGTCATTTTGACTAAAAAAGTTTTTCAAACCTTTGGTGACCAAATGCAGTTATTTTGACTAAAAAAGGCTTTTTAGACACTTGGAGACCAAAATAGAGTAATTTTGACCGAAAATTTCTTTTCAGGCCATTGGAGCCCAAATGGCCGGTTTTAGACAAATCTTGTCTTAAACCGGCTTTTTAAAGCTCTAAAAGACAAAAATACATTCATTTTGACTTAATTTTTTTCAGACCTTTGGTGACCAAATGCAGTTATTTTGACTAAAAAAGGCTTTTTAGACACTTGGAGACCAAAATAGAGCTCCAATAGAATGAAAAAAAGTTTTTTTGGTCAAAATTACTCTATTTTGGTCTCCAAGTGTTTAAAAAGCCTTTTTCTAGTCAAAATGCATTTGGTCACCAAAGGTCTGAAAAAAAAATGTATTCAAATTGACTGTATTTTTGTCTTTTAGTGCTTTAAAAAGCCGGTTTTAGACAAGATTTTAGACATTTTGGCTCCAATGGCCTGACATTTTTTTGGTCAAAATGACTCTATTTTGGTCTCCAAGTGTCTAAAGTGACTTTTTTATTATAAATAACTGCATTTGGTCACCAAAGGCCTGAAAAATAGATTTAGTCAAAATGAATGTATTTTTGTCTTTTAGAGCCTTAGAGATTTGTCTAAAACTGGCCATTTGGGCTCCAATCGCCTGAAAAAATTTTTTGGTCAAAATGGTCTGGAAAAAAATGGCCTGAAAAAAAATGGCCTGAAAAAAAATTTTGGCCTGAAAAATTTTTTGGTCAAAATGACTCTGTTTTGGTCTCCTTTTGTAGTCAAAATAACTGCATTTGGTCACCAAAGGTCTGAAATTTTTTTAGTCCAAATGACTATATTTTTGTCTTTTAGAGCATTAAAAAGCAGGTTTAAGACAAGATTTGTCTAAAACCGGCCATTTGTGCTCCAATGGCCTGAAAATAAATTTTCGGTCAAAATGACTCTATTTTGGTCTCCAAGTGTCTAAAAAGCCTTTTATAGTCAAAATAACTGCATTTGGTCACCAAAGGTCTGAAATTGTATTTTTAGTCTAAATGACTATATTTTTTGTCTTTTAGAGCCTTAAAAGCCGGTTTTAGACAAGATTTTAGACATTTGGCTCCAATGGCCTAAAAAAAGTTTTTTGGTCAAAATGACTCTATATTGGTCTCCAAGTGTCTAAAAAGCCTTTTTCTAGTCAAAATAACTGCATTTGGTCACCAAAGGTCTGAAAAAAAATTAGTCAAAATGAATGTATTTTTGTCTTTTAGTGTCTTAAAAAGCCAGTTTTAGACCAGATTTGTCTAAAACCGGCCATTTGGTCACCAATGGCCTGAAAAAAATGTTTTGGTCAAAATGACTATTTTTGTCTCCAAGTGTCTTAAAATCATTTTTTAGTCAAAATAACTGCATTTGGTCACCAAAGGTCAGAAAAAAAATTTAGTCAAAAAGACTATATATTTGTCTTTTAGAGCCTTAAAAAGCCGGTTTTAGACAAGATTTTAGACATTTGGCTCCAATGGCCTGCAAAAAATGTTTTGGTCAAAATGACTCTATTTTGGTCTCCAAGTGTCTAAAAACCTTTTGTTAGTCAAAATAACGGCATTTGGTCACCAAAGGTCTGAAATTTTTTTGTCAAAATGACTGTATTTTTGTCTTTTAGAGCCTTAAAAAGCCGTTTTTAGACTTGATTTGTCTAAAACAGGCCATTTGGACTCCAATGGCCTGAAAAAAGTTTTTGGTCAAAATGACTCTATTTTGGTCTCCAAGTGTCTAAAAAGCCTTTTTAAGTCAGAGTCTGCAGAGTCGGCGAAACATGTTGGACCTGGGTGACCCCACTACTCTAGGATATGGTTCATAATTTTATTTATCACATATTTTCTATATTGACTGTCTTTTGATGCCTTTGCATCTGTGTCTTTTTTAACAATTTTGTACACATGTATTAATAAAATCATTATATATTAAATTGGTCTTCTATTTATCTATTCATTCCAAGTAACTCCTGCCTAGTGCCTACAAAGTCCCAGGTTGGGTGTTTCCTCAGAATACACAGTTCCCTGTGGGGCTCATTTAGGCTCTGGTGTATTGGAACACCAATACCACTTGATACACTTTTTTCTCATATGTCCTTAGGGATGTGGCAGGACCTTTCTTGGCTTACTGGCATTTAGGGTTGGCACCTAACATTTTCTACTTACTTCTGCATCCTGTGAATGCCTAATGTACCTTTAGCCACAGAATACTACGTTCTTAGCAGTCAGGTAAACCCATGTGAGCTAATTTTTGGGGCCTATACAGGCCGACACTTACTTCTGTCTCCTGTGAATGCCTAATGTACTTCCATCCTTTAAATACTACGTTCCTTGCTGTCAGTTAAACCTATGTGAGCTAATTTTTGTGGTCTACAAAGGCCGACACTTACTTCTGTATACTGGAAATGCCTAATGTACCTCCAGCCATCAAATACACTACGTTCTTTGCTGTCAGTTAAACCCATGTGAGATAATTTTGGGGCCTATACAGGCCGACACTTCTGTATACTGTGAATTCCTAATGTACCTCCAGCCATCAAATACAGTACGTTCTTTGCTGTCAGTTAAACCCATGTGAGCTAATTTTTGGGGCTTATACAGGCTGACACTTACTTCTGTATCCTGTGAATGCCTAATGTACCTTCAGCCACAGAATACTACGTTATTAGCTGTCAGTTAAACCCATGTGGGCTAATATTTGGGGACTATACAGGCCGACACTTACTTCTGTATCCTGTGAATGCCTAATGTACCTCTAAACAAAACGATTCAGGATGCTCATAATTGTCCGTTATGTTCCGCGGAAAGACCTTCTCTTTGCCACAAGTTCTGGTCCTCTCCCTATATCACGACATTCTGGGACCAGGTACTGACCTTCATCGGGGAAGTGACGAAGTGGCACATACCCAAAGACCCTACACTGTGCTAGGGGTTAGGCGGGGCTATCTTATATACTGTGGGGCGTATTCACTTCTGATTGGAACCTGGTCTCCGTAGTCACTCCAATCACGTTCCCAGAAGACTCCTGCCCCCTCATTGGCTTTTGCTGATGTTTCTGGGCCAATCACGGGCTTTTAAAGCCCAGTTCCTGTACCCAGGGGCGGACTGAGCGGTCGGGCACTTCGGGCGTGGTCCGAGGGCCCGGCCGGGAAGGAGGGCCCGGCCGAGAGGGGGACCTGCCGCCCAGGTCAGCATTAATTCACCCGAAGTTTGTCCCAGTAACCGAACAGGAGCAATATATTTGGGTATGTGCCACTTCGTCACTTCCCCGATGAAGGTCAGTACCTGGTCCCAGAATGTCGTGATATAGGGACAGGACCAGAACTTGTGGCAAAGAGAAGGTCTTTCCGCGGAACATACCGGACAATTATGATCATCCTGAATCGTTTTGTTTAGAGGTACATTAGGCATTCACACAGTATACAGAAGTAAGTGTCGGCATGTATAGGCCCCAAAAATTAGCTCACATGGGTTTACCTGACAGCTAAGTATGTAGTATTTGGAGGCTGAAGGTACATTAGGCATTCACAGGATACAGAAGTAAGTGTCAGCCTGTATAGTCCCCAAAAATTAGCCCACATGGGTTTAACTGACAGCTAATAACGTAGTATTCTGTGGCTGAAGGTACATTAGGAATTCACAGGATACAGAAGTAAGTGTCAGCCTGTATAGGCCCCAAAAATTAGCTCACATGGGTTTAACTGACAGCAAAGAACGTACTGTATTTTATGGCTGGATGTACATTAGGCATTCACAGTATACAGAAGTGTCGGCCTGTATAGGCCCAAAAAATTAGCTCACATGGGTTTAACTGACACCAAAGAACGTAGTGTATTTGATGGCTGGAGGTACATCAGGCATTGACAGTATACAGAAGTAAGTGTCGGCCTGTTTAGGCCCCAAAACGTAGCTCACATGGGTTTAACTGACAGCAAAGAACGTATTATTGGATGGCTAGAGGTACATCAGGCATTCACACAGTATACAGAAGTAAGTGTCGGCCTGTATAGGCCCCAAAAATTAGCTCACATGGGTTTACCTGACTGCTAAGAACGTAGTATTCTGTGGCTAAAGGTACATTAGGCATTCACAGGATGCAGAAGCAAGTAGAAAATGATAGGTGCCGACCCTAAATGCCAGTAAGCCAAGAAAGGTCCTGCCACATCCCTAAGGACATATGAGAAAAAAGTGTATCAAGTAGTATTGGTGTTCCAATACACCAGAGCCTAAATGAGCCCCACAGGGAACTGTGTATTCTGAGGAAACACCCAACCTGGGACTTTGTAGGCAGGAGTTACTTGGCATGATAAATAGATAAATAGAAGACCAATTTAATATATAATGATTTTATTAATACATGTGTACAAAATTGTTAAAAAAGACACAGATGCAAAGGCATCAAAAGACAGTCAATATATAAAATATGTGATAAATAAAATAATGAACCATATCCTAGAGTAGTGGGGTCACCCAGGTCCAACATGTTTCGCCGACTCTGCAGACTCTGACTTAAAAAGGCTTTTTAGACACTTAGAGACCAAAATAGAGTCATTTTGACCAAAAACTTTTTTCAGGCCATTGGAGCTCAAATGGCCTGTTTTAGACAAATCAAGTCTAAAAACAGCTTTTTAAGGCTCTAAAAGACAAAAATACAGTCATTTTGACAAAAATAATTTTCAGACCTTTGGTGACCAAATGCCGTTATTTTGACTAACAAAAGGTTTTTAGACACTTGGAGACCAAAATAGAGTCATTTTGACCAAAACATTTTTTGCAGGCCATTGGAGCCAAATGTCTAAAATCTTGTCTAAAACCGGCTTTTTAAGGCTCTAAAAGACAAAAATATAGTCATTTTGACTAAATTTTTTTTCTGACCTTTGGTGACCAAATGCAGTTATTTTGACTAAAAAAGGATTTTAAGACACTTGGAGACCAAAATAGAGTAATTTTGACCGAAAATATCTTTTCAGGCCATTGGAGCCCAAATGGCCAGTTTTAGACAAATCTTGTCTAAACCCAGCTTTTTAAGGCTCTAAAAGACAAAAATACAGTCATTTTGACAAAAAAATATGTTCAGACCTTTGGTGACCAAATGCCGTTATTTTGACTAAAAAAGGATTTTTAGACACTTGGAGACCAAAATAGTCATTTTGACCAAAAAAATTTTCAGGCCATTGGAGAGCAAAATGCCGTTATCTTGTCTAAAACTGGCTTTTTAAGACTCTAAAAGACAAAAATACAGTCATTTTGACTAAAAAAGTTTTTCAAACCTTTGGTGACCAAATGCAGTTATTTTGACTAAAAAAGGCTTTTTAGACAACTTGGAGACCAAAATAGAGTAATTTTGACCGAAAATTTCTTTTCAGGCCATTGGAGCCCAAATGGCCGGTTTTAGACAAATCTTGTCTTAAACCGGCTTTTTAAAGCTCTAAAAGACAAAAATACATTCATTTTGACTTAATTTTTTTCAGACCTTTGGTGACCAAATGCAGTTATTTTGACTAAAAAAGGCTTTTTAGACACTTGGAGACCAAAATAGAGCTCCAATAGAATGAAAAAAAGTTTTTTTGGTCAAAATTACTCTATTTTGGTCTCCAAGTGTTTAAAAAGCCTTTTTCTAGTCAAAATGCATTTGGTCACCAAAGGTCTGAAAAAAAAATGTATTCAAATTGACTGTATTTTTGTCTTTTAGTGCTTTAAAAAGCCGGTTTTAGACAAGATTTTAGACATTTTGGCTCCAATGGCCTGACATTTTTTTGGTCAAAATGACTCTATTTTGGTCTCCAAGTGTCTAAAGTGACTTTTTTATTATAAATAACTGCATTTGGTCACCAAAGGCCTGAAAAATAGATTTAGTCAAAATGAATGTATTTTTGTCTTTTAGAGCCTTAGAGATTTGTCTAAAACTGGCCATTTGGGCTCCAATCGCCTGAAAAAATTTTTTGGTCAAAATGGTCTGGAAAAAAATGGCCTGAAAAAAAATTTTGGCCTGAAAAATTTTTTGGTCAAAATGACTCTGTTTTGGTCTCCTTTTGTAGTCAAAATAACTGCATTTGGTCACCAAAGGTCTGAAATTTTTTTAGTCCAAATGACTATATTTTTGTCTTTTAGAGCATTAAAAAGCAGGTTTAAGACAAGATTTGTCTAAAACCGGCCATTTGGGCTCCAATGGCCTGAAAATAAATTTTCGGTCAAAATGACTCTATTTTGGTCTCCAAGTGTCTAAAAAGCCTTTTATAGTCAAAATAACTGCATTTGGTCACCAAAGGTCTGAAATTGTTTTTTTAGTCTAAATGACTATATTTTTTGTCTTTTAGAGCCTTAAAAGCCGGTTTTAGACAAGATTTTAGACATTTGGCTCCAATGGCCTAAAAAAAGTTTTTTGGTCAAAATGACTCTATATTGGTCTCCAAGTGTCAAAAAAGCCTTTTTCTAGTCAAAATAACTGCATTTGGTCACCAAAGGTCTGAAAAAAAATTAGTCAAAATGAATGTATTTTTGTCTTTTAGTGTCTTAAAAAGCCAGTTTTAGACCAGATTTGTCTAAAACCGGCCATTTGGGCACCAATGGCCTGAAAAAAATGTTTTGGTCAAAATGACTATTTTTGTCTCCAAGTGTCTTAAAATCATTTTTTAGTCAAAATAACTGCATTTGGTCACCAAAGGTCAGAAAAAAAATTTAGTCAAAAAGACTATATATTTGTCTTTTAGAGCCTTAAAAAGCCGGTTTTAGACAAGATTTTAGACATTTGGCTCCAATGGCCTGAAAAAATGTTTTGGTCAAAATGACTCTATTTTGGTCTCCAAGTGTCTAAAAACCTTTTGTTAGTCAAAATAACGGCATTTGGTCACCAAAGGTCTGAAATTTTTTTTGTCAAAATGACTGTATTTTTGTCTTTTAGAGCCTTAAAAAGCCGTTTTTAGACTTGATTTGTCTAAAACAGGCCATTTGGACTCCAATGGCCTGAAAAAAGTTTTTGGTCAAAATGACTCTATTTTGGTCTCCAAGTGTCTAAAAAGCCTTTTTAAGTCAGAGTCTGCAGAGTCGGCGAAACATGTTGGACCTGGGTGACCCCACTACTCTAGGATATGGTTCATAATTTTATTTATCACATATTTTCTATATTGACTGTCTTTTGATGCCTTTGCATCTGTGTCTTTTTTAACAATTTTGTACACATGTATTAATAAAATCATTATATATTAAATTGGTCTTCTATTTATCTATTCATTCCAAGTAACTCCTGCCTAGTGCCTACAAAGTCCCAGGTTGGGTGTTTCCTCAGAATACACAGTTCCCTGTGGGGCTCATTTAGGCTCTGGTGTATTGGAACACCAATACCACTTGATACACTTTTTTCTCATATGTCCTTAGGGATGTGGCAGGACCTTTCTTGGCTTACTGGCATTTAGGGTTGGCACCTAACATTTTCTACTTACTTCTGCATCCTGTGAATGCCTAATGTACCTTTAGCCACAGAATACTACGTTCTTAGCAGTCAGGTAAACCCATGTGAGCTAATTTTTGGGGCCTATACAGGCCGACACTTACTTCTGTCTCCTGTGAATGCCTAATGTACTTCCATCCTTTAAATACTACGTTCCTTGCTGTCAGTTAAACCTATGTGAGCTAATTTTTGTGGTCTACAAAGGCCGACACTTACTTCTGTATACTGGAAATGCCTAATGTACCTCCAGCCATCAAATACACTACGTTCTTTGCTGTCAGTTAAACCCATGTGAGATAATTTTGGGGCCTATACAGGCCGACACTTCTGTATACTGTGAATTCCTAATGTACCTCCAGCCATCAAATACAGTACGTTCTTTGCTGTCAGTTAAACCCATGTGAGCTAATTTTTGGGGCTTATACAGGCTGACACTTACTTCTGTATCCTGTGAATGCCTAATGTACCTTCAGCCACAGAATACTACGTTATTAGCTGTCAGTTAAACCCATGTGGGCTAATATTTGGGGACTATACAGGCCGACACTTACTTCTGTATCCTGTGAATGCCTAATGTACCTCTAAACAAAACGATTCAGGATGCTCATAATTGTCCGTTATGTTCCGCGGAAAGACCTTCTCTTTGCCACAAGTTCTGGTCCTCTCCCTATATCACGACATTCTGGGACCAGGTACTGACCTTCATCGGGGAAGTGACGAAGTGGCACATACCCAAAGACCCTACACTGTGCTAGGGGTTAGGCGGGGCTATCTTATATACTGTGGGGCGTATTCACTTCTGATTGGAACCTGGTCTCCGTAGTCACTCCAATCACGTTCCCAGAAGACTCCTGCCCCCTCATTGGCTTTTGCTGATGTTTCTGGGCCAATCACGGGCTTTTAAAGCCCAGTTCCTGTACCCAGGGGCGGACTGAGCGGTCGGGCACTTCGGGCGTGGTCCGAGGGCCCGGCCGGGAAGGAGGGCCCGGCCGACAGGGGGAACCCACCGCCCAGGTCAGCATTAATTCACCCGAAGTTTGTCCCAGTAACCGGACAGGAGCAATATATTTGGGTATGTGCCACTTCGTCACTTCCCCGATGAAGGTCAGTACCTGGTCCCAGAATGTCGTGATATAGGGACAGGACCAGAACTTGTGGCAAAGAGAAGGTCTTTCCACGGAACATAACGGACAATTATGATCATCCTGAATCATTTTGTTTAGAGGTACATTAGGCATTCACACAGTATACAGAAGTAAGTGTCGGCATGTATAGGCCCCAAAAATAAGCTCACATGGGTTTACCTGACAGCTAAGTATGTAGTATTTGGAGGCTGAAGGTACATTAGGCATTCACAGGATACAGAAGTAAGTGTCAGCCTGTATAGTCCCCAAAAATTAGCTCACATGGGTTTAACTGACAGCAAAGAACGTACTGTATTTGATGGCTGGATGTACATTAGGCATTCACAGTATACAGAAGTGTCGGCCTGTATAGGCCCAAAAAATTAGCTCACATGGGTTTAACTGACACCAAAGAACGTAGTGTATTTGATGGCTGGAGGTACATCAGGCATTGACAGTATACAGAAGTAAGTGTCGGCCTGTTTAGGCCCCAAAACGTAGCTCACATGGGTTTAACTGACAGCAAAGAACGTATTATTGGATGGCTAGAGGTACATCAGACATTCACACAGTATACAGAAGTAAGTGTCGGCCTGTATAGGCCCCAAAAATTAGCTCACATGGGTTTACCTGACTGCTAAGAACGTAGTATTCTGTGGCTGAAGGTACATTAGGCATTCACAGGATGCAGAAGCAAGTAGAAAATGATAGGTGCTGACCCTAAATGCCAGTAAGCCAAGAAAGGTCCTGCCACATCCCTAAGGACATATGAGAAAAAAGTGTATCAAGTAGTATTGGTGTTCCAATACACCAGAGCCTAAATGAGCCCCACAGGGAACTGTGTATTCTGAGGAAACACCCAACCTGGGACTTTGTAGGCAGGAGTTACTTGGCATGATAAATAGATAAATAGAAGACCAATTTAATATATAATGATTTTATTAATACATGTGTACAAAATTGTTAAAAAAGACACAGATGCAAAGGCATCAAAAGACAGTCAATATATAAAATATGTGATAAATAAAATAATGAACCATATCCTAGAGTAGTGGGGTCACCCAGGTCCAACATGTTTCGCCGACTCTGCAGACTCTGACTTAAAAAGGCTTTTTAGACACTTGGAGACCAAAATAGAGTCATTTTGACCAAAAACTTTTTTCAGGCCATTGGAGCCCAAATGGCCTGTTTTAGACAAATCTAGTCTAAAAACAGCTTTTTAAGGCTCTAAAAGACAAAAATACAGTCATTTTGACAAAAATAATTTTCAGACCTTTGGTGACCAAATGCCGTTATTTTGACTAACAAAAGGTTTTTAGACACTTGGAGACCAAAATAGAGTCATTTTGACCAAAACATTTTTTGCAGGCCATTGGAGCCAAATGTCTAAAATCTTGTCTAAAACCGGCTTTTTAAGGCTCTAAAAGACAAAAATATAGTCATTTTGACTAAATTTTTTTTCTGACCTTTGGTGACCAAATGCAGTTATTTTGACTAAAAAAGGATTTTAAGACACTTGGAGACCAAAATAGAGTAATTTTGACCGAAAATATCTTTTCAGGCCATTGGAGCCCAAATGGCCAGTTTTAGACAAATCTTGTCTAAACCCAGCTTTTTAAGGCTCTAAAAGACAAAAATACAGTCATTTTGACAAAAAAAATATGTTCAGACCTTTGGTGACCAAATGCCGTTATTTTGACTAAAAAAGGATTTTTAGACACTTGGAGACCAAAATAGTCATTTTGACCAAAAAAATTTTCAGGCCATTGGAGAGCAAAATGCCGTTATCTTGTCTAAAACTGGCTTTTTAAGACTCTAAAAGACAAAAATACAGTCATTTTGACTAAAAAAGTTTTTCAAACCTTTGGTGACCAAATGCAGTTATTTTGACTAAAAAAGGCTTTTTAGACACTTGGAGACCAAAATAGAGTAATTTTGACCGAAAATTTCTTTTCAGGCCATTGGAGCCCAAATGGCCGGTTTTAGACAAATCTTGTCTTAAATCGGCTTTTTAAAGCTCTAAAAGACAAAAATACATTCATTTTGACTTAATTTTTTTCAGACCTTTGGTGACCAAATGCAGCTATTTTGACTAAAAAAGGCTTTTTAGACACTTGGAGACCAAAATAGAGCTCCAATAGCCTGAAAAAAAGTTTTTTTGGTCAAAATACTCTATTTTGGTCTCCAAGTGTTTAAAAAGCCTTTTTTTAGTCAAAATGCATTTGGTCACCAAAGGTCTGAAAAAAAATGTATTCAAATTGACTGTATTTTTGTCTTTTAGTGCTTTAAAAAGCCGGTTTTAGACAAGATTTTAGACATTTTGGCTCCAATGGCCTGAAATTTTTTTTGGTCAAAATGACTCTATTTTGGTCTCCAAGTGTCTAAAGTGCCTTTTTTATCATAAATAACTGCATTTGGTCACCAAAGGTCTGAAAAATAGATTTAGTCAAAATGAATGTATTTTTGTCTTTTAGAGCCTTAGAGATTTGTCTAAAACTGGCCATTTGGGCTCCAATCGCCTGAAAAATTTTTTTGGTCAAAATGGTCTGGAAAAAAAATGGCCTGAAAAAAAATGGCCTGAAAAAAAAATTTGGCCTGAAAAATTTTTTGGTCAAAATGACTCTGTTTTGGTCTCCTTTTGTAGTCAAAATAACTGCATGTGGTCACCAAAGGTCTGACATTTTTTAGTCCAAATGACTATATTTTTGTCTTTTAGAGCATTAAAAAGCTGGTTTTAGACAAGATTTTAGTCATTTGGCTCCAATGGCCTGAAAAACATTTTTTGGTCAAAATGACTCTATTCTGGTCTCCAAGTGTCTTAAAAGCCTTTTTTAGTCAAAATAACTGCATTTGGTCACCAAAGGTCTAAAAAAAATTAAGTCAAAATGAATGTATTTTTGTCTTTTAGAGCTTTAAAAAGCCGGTTTAAGACAAGATTTGTCTAAAACCGGCCATTTGGGCTCCAATGGCCTGAAAATAAATTTTCGGTCAAAATGACTCTATTTTGGTCTCCAAGTGTCTAAAAAGCCTTTTATAGTCAAAATAACTGCATTTGGTCACCAAAGGTCTGAAATTGTTTTTTTAGTCTAAATGACTATATTTTTTGTCTTTTAGAGCCTTAAAAGCCGGTTTTAGACAAGATTTTAGACATTTGGCTCCAATGGCCTAAAAAAAGTTTTTTGGTCAAAATGACTCTATATTGGTCTCCAAGTGTCTAAAAAGCCTTTTTCTAGTCAAAATAACTGCATTTGGTCACCAAAGGTCTGAAAAAAAATTAGTCAAAATGAATGTATTTTTGTCTTTTAGTGTCTTAAAAAGCCAGTTTTAGACCAGATTTGTCTAAAACCGGCCATTTGGGCACCAATGGCCTGAAAAAAATGTTTTGGTCAAAATGACTCTATTTTTGTCTCCAAGTGTCTTAAAATCCTTTTTTAGTCAAAATAACTGCATTTGGTCACCAAAGGTCAGAAAAAAACATTTAGTCAAAAAGACTATATATTTGTCTTTTAGAGCTTTAAAAAGCCGGTTTTAGACAAGATTTTAGACATTTGGCTCCAATGGCCTGAAAAAATGTTTTGGTCAAAATGACTCTATTTTGGTCTCCAAGTGTCTAAAAACCTTTTGTTAGTCAAAATAACGGCATTTGGTCACCAAAGGTCTGAAATTTTTTTTGTCAAAATGACTGTATTTTTGTCTTTTAGAGCCTTAAAAAGCCGTTTTTAGACTTGATTTGTCTAAAACAGGCCATTTGGACTCCAATGGCCTGAAAAAAGTTTTTGGTCAAAATGACTCTATTTTGGTCTCCAAGTGTCTAAAAAGCCTTTTTAAGTCAGAGTCTGCAGAGTCGGCGAAACATGTTGGACCTGGGTGACCCCACTACTCTAGGATATGGTTCATAATTTTATTTATCACATATTTTCTATATTGACTGTCTTTTGATGCCTTTGCATCTGTGTCTTTTTTAACAATTTTGTACACATGTATTAATAAAATCATTATATATTAAATTGGTCTTCTATTTATCTATTCATGCCAAGTAACTCCTGCCTAGTGCCTACAAAGTCCCAGGTTGGGTGTTTCCTCAGAATACACAGTTCCCTGTGGGGCTCATTTAGGCTCTGGTGTATTGGAACACCAATACCACTTGATACACTTTTTTCTCATATGTCCTTCACGACATTCTGGGACCAGGTACTGACCTTCATCGGGGAAGTGACGAAGTGGCACATACCCAAATATATTGCTCCTGTTCGGTTACTGGGACAAACTTCGGGTGAATTAATGCTGACCTGGGCGGCGGGTCCCCCTCTCGGCCGGGCCCTCCTTCCCGGCCGGGCCCTCGGACCACGCCCGAAGTGCCCGACCGCTCAGTCCGCCCCTGGGTACAGGAACTGGGCTTTAAAAGCCTGTGATTGGCCCAGAAACATCAGCAAAAGCCAATGAGGGGGCAGGAGTCTTCTGGGAACGTGATTGGAGTGACTACGGAGACCAGGTTCCAATCAGAAGTGAATACGCCCCACAGTATATAAGATAGCCCCGCCTAACCCCTAGCACAGTGTAGGGTCTTTGGGTATGTGCCACTTCGTCACTTCCCCGATGAAGGTCAGTACCTGGTCCCAGAATGTCGTGATAAAGGGAGAGGACCAGAACTTGTGGCAAAGAGAAGGTCTTTCCGCGGAACATAACGGACAATTATGAGCATCCTGAATCGTTTTGTTTAGAGGTACATTAGGCATTCACACAGGATACAGAAGTAAGTGTCGGCCTGTATAGTCCCCAAATATTAGCTCACATGGGTTTACCTGACAGCTAAGTATGTAGTATTTGGAGGCTGAAGGTACATTAGGCATTCACAGGATACAGAAGTAGGTGTCAGCCTGTATAGTCCCCAAAAATTAGCCCACATGGGTTTAACTGACAGCTAATAACGTAGTATTCTGTGGCTGAAGGTACATTAGGAATTCACAGGATACAGAAGTAAGTGTCAGCCTGTATAGGCCCCAAAAATTAGCTCACATGGGTTTAACTGACAGCAAAGAACGTACTGTATTTGATGGCTGGATGTACATTAGGCATTCACAGTATACAGAAGTGTCGGCCTGTAAAGGCCCCAAAAATTAGCTCACATGGGTTTAACTGACAGCAAAGAACGTGGTGTATTTGATGGCTGGAGGTACATTACGCATTTCCAGTATACAGAAGTAAGTGTCGGCCTTTATAGACCCCAAAAATTAGCTCACATAGGTTTAACTGACAGCAAGGAACGTAGTATTTAAAGGATGGAAGTACATTAGGCATTCACAGGATACAGAAGTAAGTGTCGGCCTGTATAGGCCCAAAAAATTAGCTCACATGGGTTTAACTGACACCAAAGAACGTAGTGTATTTGATGGCTGGAGGTACATCAGGCATTGACAGTATACAGAAGTAAGTGTCGGCCTGTTTAGGCCCCAAAACGTAGCTCACATGGGTTTAACTGACAGCAAAGAACGTATTATTGGATGGCTAGAGGTACATCAGGCATTCACACAGTATACAGAAGTAAGTGTCGGCCTGTATAGGCCCCAAAAATTAGCTCACATGGGTTTACCTGACAGCTAAGTATGTAGTATTTGGAGGCTGAAGGTACATTAGGCATTCACAGGATACAGAAGTAAGTGTCAGCCTGTATAGTCCCCAAAAATTAGCCCACATGGGTTTAACTGACAGCTAATAACGTAGTATTCTGTGGCTGAAGGTACATTAGGAATTCACAGGATACAGAAGTAAGTGTCAGCCTGTATAGGCCCCAAAAATTAGCTCACATGGGTTTAACTGACAGCAAAGAACGTACTGTATTTGATGGCTGGATGTACATTAGGCATTCACAGTATACAGAAGTGTCGGCCTGTATAGGCCCAAAAAATTAGCTCACATGGGTTTAACTGACACCAAAGAACGTAGTGTATTTGATGGCTGGAGGTACATCAGGCATTGACAGTATACAGAAGTAAGTGTCGGCCTGTTTAGGCCCCAAAACGTAGCTCACATGGGTTTAACTGACAGCAAAGAACGTATTATTGGATGGCTAGAGGTACATCAGGCATTCACACAGTATACAGAAGTAAGTGTCGGCCTGTATAGGCCCCAAAAATTAGCTCACATGGGTTTACCTGACTGCTAAGAACGTAGTATTCTGTGGCTAAAGGTACATTAGGCATTCACAGGATGCAGAAGCAAGTAGAAAATGATAGGTGCCGACCCTAAATGCCAGTAAGCCAAGAAAGGTCCTGCCACATCCCTAAGGACATATGAGAAAAAAGTGTATCAAGTAGTATTGGTGTTCCAATACACCAGAGCCTAAATGAGCCCCACAGGGAACTGTGTATTCTGAGGAAACACCCAACCTGGGACTTTGTAGGCAGGAGTTACTTGGCATGATAAATAGATAAATAGAAGACCAATTTAATATATAATGATTTTATTAATACATGTGTACAAAATTGTTAAAAAAGACACAGATGCAAAGACATCAAAAGACAGTCAATATATAAAATATGTGATAAATAAAATAATGAACCATATCCTAGAGTAGTGGGGTCACCCAGGTCCAACATGTTTCGCCGACTCTGCAGACTCTGACTTAAAAAGGCTTTTTAGACACTTGGAGACCAAAATAGAGTCATTTTGACCAAAAACTTTTTTCAGGCCATTGGAGCCCAAATGGCCTGTTTTAGACAAATCAAGTCTAAAAACAGCTTTTTAAGGCTCTTAAAGACAAAAATAATTTTCAGACCTTTGGTGACCAAATGCCGTTATTTTGACTAACAAAAGGTTTTTAGACACTTGGAGACCAAAATAGAGTCATTTTGACCAAAACATTTTTTGCAGGCCATTGGAGCCAAATGTCTAAAATCTTGTCTAAAACCGGCTTTTTAAGGCTCTAAAAGACAAAAATATAGTCATTTTGACTAAATTTTTTTTCTGACCTTTGGTGACCAAATGCAGTTATTTTGACTAAAAAAGGATTTTAAGACACTTGGAGACCAAAATAGAGTAATTTTGACCGAAAATATCTTTTCAGGCCATTGGAGCCCAAATGGCCAGTTTTAGACAAATCTTGTCTAAACCCAGCTTTTTAAGGCTCTAAAAGACAAAAATACAGTCATTTTGACAAAAAAATATGTTCAGACCTTTGGTGACCAAATGCCGTTATTTTGACTAAAAAGGGATTTTTAGACACTTGGAGACCAAAATAGTCATTTTGACCAAAAAAATTTAAGGCCATTGGAGAGCAAAATGCCGTTATCTTGTCTAAAACTGGCTTTTTAAGACTCTAAAAGACAAAAATACAGTCATTTTGACTAAAAAAGTTTTTCAAACCTTTGGTGACCAAATGCAGTTATTTTGACTAAAAAAGGCTTTTTAGACACTTGGAGACCAAAATAGAGTAATTTTGACCGAAAATTTCTTTTCAGGCCATTGGAGCCCAAATGGCCGGTTTTAGACAAATCTTGTCTTAAACCGGCTTTTTAAAGCTCTAAAAGACAAAAATACATTCATTTTGACTTAATTTTTTTCAGACCTTTGGTGACCAAATGCAGTTATTTTGACTAAAAAAGGCTTTTTAGACACTTGGAGACCAAAATAGAGCTCCAATAGCCTGAAAAAAAGTTTTTTTGGTCAAAATACTCTATTTTGGTCTCCAAGTGTTTAAAAAGCCTTTTTCTAGTCAAAATGCATTTGGTCACCAAAGGTCTGAAAAAAAATGTATTCAAATTGACTGTATTTTTGTCTTTTAGTGCTTTAAAAAGCCGGTTTTAGACAAGATTTTACACATTTTGGCTCCAATGGCCTGAAATTTTTTTTGGTCAAAATGACTCTATTTTGGTCTCCAAGTGTCTAAAGTGCCTTTTTTATCATAAATAACTGCATTTGGTCACCAAAGGTCTGAAAAATAGATTTAGTCAAAATGAATGTATTTTTGTATTTTAGAGCCTTAGAGATTTGTCTAAAACTGGCCATTTGGGCTCCAATCGCCTGAAATTTTTTTGGTCAAAATGGTCTGGAAAAAAAATGGCCTGAAAAAAAAATGGCCTGAAAAAAAATTTTGGCCTGAAAAACTTTTTGGTCAAAATGACTCTGTTTTGGTCTCCTTTTGTAGTCAAAATAACTGCATTTGGTCACCAAAGGTCTGAAATTTTTTTTAGTCCAAATGACTATATTTTTGTCTTTTAGAGCATTAAAAAGCTGGTTTTAGACAAGATTTTAGACATTTGGCTCCAATGGCCAGAAAAACATTTTTTGGTCAAAATGACTCTATTCTGGTCTCCAAGTGTCTTAAAAGCCTTTTTTAGTCAAAATAACTGCATTTGGTCACCAAAGGTCTGAAAAAAATTAAGTCAAAATGAATGTATTTTTGTCTTTTAGAGCTTTAAAAAGCCGGTTTAAGACAAGATTTGTCTAAAACCGGCCATTTGGGCTCCAATGGCCTGAAAATAAATTTTCGGTCAAAATGACTCTATTTTGGTCTCCAAGTGTCTAAAAAGCCTTTTATAGTCAAAATAACTGCATTTGGTCACCAAAGGTCTGAAATTTTTTTTAGTCTAAATGACTATATTTTTTGTCTTTTAGAGCCTTAAAAGCCGGTTTTAGACAAGATTTTAGACATTTGGCTCCAATGGCCTAAAAAAAGTTTTTTGGTCAAAATGACTCTATATTGGTCTCCAAGTGTCTAAAAAGCCTTTTTCTAGTCAAAATAACTGCATTTGGTCACCAAAGGTCTGAAAAAAAATTAGTCAAAATGAATGTATTTTTGTCTTTTAGTGTCTTAAATAGCCAGTTTTAGACCAGATTTGTCTAAAACCGGCCATTTGGGCACCAATGGCCTGAAAAAAATGTTTTGGTCAAAATGACTATTTTTGTCTCCAAGTGTCTTAAAATCCTTTTTAAGTCAAAATAACTGCATTTGGTCACCAAAGGTCAGAAAAAAAAATTTAGTCAAAAAGACTATATATTTGTCTTTTAGAGCCTTAAAAAGCCGGTTTTAGACAAGATTTTAGACATTTGGCTCCAATGGCCTGAAAAAATGTTTTGGTCAAAATGACTCTATTTTGGTCTCCAAGTGTCTAAAAACCTTTTGTTAGTCAAAATAACGGCATTTGGTCACCAAAGGTCTGAAATTTTTTTTGTCAAAATGACTGTATTTTTGTCTTTTAGAGCCTTAAAAAGCCGTTTTTAGACTTGATTTGTCTAAAACAGGCCATTTGGACTCCAATGGCCTGAAAAAAGTTTTTGGTCAAAATGACTCTATTTTGGTCTCCAAGTGTCTAAAAAGCCTTTTTAAGTCAGAGTCTGCAGAGTCGGCGAAACATGTTGGACCTGGGTGACCCCACTACTCTAGGATATGGTTCATAATTTTATTTATCACATATTTTCTATATTGATTGTCTTTTGATGCCTTTGCATCTGTGTCTTTTTTAACAATTTTGTACACATGTATTAATAAAATCATTATATATTAAATTGGTCTTCTATTTATCTATTCATGCCAAGTAACTCCTGCCTAGTGCCTACAAAGTCCCAGGTTGGGTGTTTCCTCAGAATACACAGTTCCCTGTGGGGCTCATTTAGGCTCTGGTGTATTGGAACACCAATACCACTTGATACACTTTTTTCTCATATGTCCTTAGGGATGTGGCAGGACCTTTCTTGGCTTACTGGCATTTAGGGTCGGCACCTAACATTTTCTACTTGCTTCTGCATCCTGTGAATGCCTAATGTACCTTTAGCCACAGAATACTACGTTCTTAGCAGTCAGGTAAACCCATGTGAGCTAATTATTGGGGCCTATACAGGCCGACACTTACTTCTGTATCCTGTGAATGCCTAATGTACTTCCATCCTTTAAATACTACGTTCCTTGCTGTCAGTTAAACCTATGTGAGCTAATTTTTGTGGTCTACAAAGGCCGACACTTACTTCTGTATACTGGAAATGCCTAATGTACCTCCAGCCATCAAATACACTACGTACTTTGCTGTCAGTTAAACCCATGTGAGCTAATTTTGGGGCCTATACAGGCCGACACTTCTGTATACTGTGAATTCCTAATGTACCTCCAGCCATCAAATACAGTACGTTCTTTGCTGTCAGTTAAACCCATGTGAGCTAATTTTTGGGGCTTATACAGGCTGACACTTACTTCTGTATCCTGTGAATGCCTAATGTACCTTCAGCCACAGAATACTACGTTATTAGCTGTCAGTTAAACCCATGTGGGCTAATATTTGGGGACTATACAGGCCGACACTTACTTCTGTATCCTTTGAATGCCTAATGTACCTCTAAACAAAACGATTCAGGATGCTCATAATTGTCCGTTATGTTCCGCGGAAAGACCTTCTCTTTGCCACAAGTTCTGGTCCTCTCCCTTTATCACGACATTCTGGGACCAGGTACTGGAAGTGGCACATACCCAAAGACCCTACACTGTGCTAGGGGTTAGGCGGGGCTATCTTATATACTGTGGGGCATATTCACTTCTGATTGGAACCTGGTCTCCGTAGTCACTCCAATCACGTTCCCAGAAGACTCCTGCCCCCTCATTGGCTTTTGCTGATGTTTCTGGGCCAATCACGGGCTTTTAAAGCCCAGTTCCTGTACCCAGGGGCGGACTGAGTGGTCGGGCACTTCGGGCGTGGTCCGAGGGCCCGGCCGGGAAGGAGGGCCCGGCCGAGAGGGGGACCCGCCGCCCAGGTCAGCATTAATTCACCCGAAGTTTGTCCCAGTAACCGAACAGGAGCAATATATTTGGGTATGTGCCACTTCGTCACTTCCCCGATGAAGGTCAGTACCTGGTCCCAGAATGTCGTGATAGAGGGACAGGACCAGAACTTGTGGCAAAGAGAAGGTCTTTCCGCGGAACATAACGGACAATTATGATCATCCTGAATCGTTTTGTTTAGAGGTACATTAGGCATTCACACAGTATACAGAAGTAAGTGTCGGCATGTATAGGCCCCAAAAATTAGCTCACATGGGTTTACCTGACAGCTAAGTATGTAGTATTTGGAGGCTGAAGGTACATTAGGCATTCACAGGATACAGAAGTAAGTGGCAGCCTGTATAGTCCCCAAAAATTAGCCCACATGGGTTTAACTGACAGCTAATAACGTAGTATTCTGTGGCTGAAGGTACATTAGGAATTCACAGGATACAGAAGTAAGTGTCAGCCTGTATAGGCCCCAAAAATTAGCTCACATGGGTTTAACTGACAGCAAAGAACGTACTGTATTTGATGGCTGGATGTACATTAGGCATTCACAGTATACAGATGTGTCGGCCTGTATAGGCCCAAAAAATTAGCTCACATGGGTTTAACTGACACCAAAGAACGTAGTGTATTTGATGGCTGGAGGTACATCAGGCATTGACAGTATACAGAAGTAAGTGTCGGCCTGTTTAGGCCCCAAAACGTAGCTCACATGGGTTTAACTGACAGCAAAGAACGTATTATTGGATGGCTAGAGGTACATCAGGCATTCACACAGTATACAGAAGTAAGTGTCGGCCTGTATAGGCCCCAAAAATTAGCTCACATGGGTTTACCTGACTGCTAAGAACGTAGTATTCTGTGGCTAAAGGTACATTAGGCATTCACAGGATGCAGAAGCAAGTAGAAAATGATAGGTGCCGACCCTAAATGCCAGTAAGCCAAGAAAGGTCCTGCCACATCCCTAAGGACATATGAGAAAAAAGTGTATCAAGTAGTATTGGTGTTCCAATACACCAGAGCCTAAATGAGCCCCACAGGGAACTGTGTATTCTGAGGAAACACCCAACCTGGGACTTTGTAGGCAGGAGTTACTTGGCATGATAAATAGATAAATAGAAGACCAATTTAATATATAATGATTTTATTAATACATGTGTACAAAATTGTTAAAAAAGACACAGATGCAAAGGCATCAAAAGACAGTCAATATATAAAATATGTGATAAATAAAATAATGAACCATATCCTAGAGTAGTGGGGTCACCCAGGTCCAACATGTTTCGCCGACTCTGCAGACTCTGACTTAAAAAGGCTTTTTAGACACTTGGAGACCAAAATAGAGTCATTTTGACCAAAAACTTTTTTCAGGCCATTGGAGCCCAAATGGCCTGTTTTAGACAAATCAAGTCTAAAAACAGCTTTTTAAGGCTCTAAAAGACAAAAATAATTTTCAGACCTTTGGTGACCAAATGCCGTTATTTTGACTAACAAAAGGTTTTTAGACACTTGGAGACCAAAATAGAGTCATTTTGACCAAAACATTTTTTGCAGGCCATTGGAGCCAAATGTCTAAAATCTTGTCTAAAACCGGCTTTTTAAGGCTCTAAAAGACAAAAATATAGTCATTTTGACTAAATTTTTTTTCTGACCTTTGGTGACCAAATGCAGTTATTTTGACTAAAAAAGGATTTTAAGACACTTGGAGACCAAAATAGAGTAATTTTGACCGAAAATATCTTTTCAGGCCATTGGAGCCCAAATGGCCAGTTTTAGACAAATCTTGTCTAAACCCAGCTTTTTAAGGCTCTAAAAGACAAAAATACAGTCATTTTGACAAAAAAATATGTTCAGACCTTTGGTGACCAAATGCCGTTATTTTGACTAAAAAGGGATTTTTAGACACTTGGAGACCAAAATAGTCATTTTGACCAAAAAAATTTAAGGCCATTGGAGAGCAAAATTCCGTTATCTTGTCTAAAACTGGCTTTTTAAGACTCTAAAAGACAAAAATACAGTCATTTTGACTAAAAAAGTTTTTCAAACCTTTGGTGACCAAATGCAGTTATTTTGACTAAAAAAGGCTTTTTAGACACTTGGAAACCAAAATAGAGTAATTTTGACCGAAAATTTCTTTTCAGGCCATTGGAGCCCAAATGGCCGGTTTTAGACAAATCTTGTCTTAAACCGGCTTTTTAAAGCTCTAAAAGACAAAAATACATTCATTTTGACTTAATTTTTTTCAGACCTTTGGTGACCAAATGCAGTTATTTTGACTAAAAAAGGCTTTTTAGACACTTGGAGACCAAAATAGAGCTCCAATAGCCTGAAAAAAAGTTTTTTTGGTCAAAATACTCTATTTTGGTCTCCAAGTGTTTAAAAAGCCTTTTTCTAGTCAAAATGCATTTGGTCACCAAAGGTCTGAAAAAAAATGTATTCAAATTGACTGTATTTTTGTCTTTTAGTGCTTTAAAAAGCCGGTTTTAGACAAGATTTTAGACATTTTGGCTCCAATGGCCTGAAATTTTTTTTGGTCAAAATGACTCTATTTTGGTCTCCAAGTGTCTAAAGTGCCTTTTTTTATCATAAATAACTGCATTTGGTCACCAAAGGTCTGAAAAATAGATTTAGTCAAAATGAATGTATTTTTGTCTTTTAGAGCCTTAGAGATTTGTCTAAAACTGGCCATTTGGGCTCCAATCGCCTGAAATTTTTTTGGTCAAAATGGTCTGGAAAAAAAATGGCCTGAAAAAAAAATGGCCTGAAAAAAAATTTTGGCCTGAAAAACTTTTTGGTCAAAATGACTCTGTTTTGGTCTCAAAATAACTGCATTTGGTCACCAAAGGTCTGAAATTTTTTTTTAGTCCAAATGACTATATTTTTGTCTTTTAGAGCATTAAAAAGCTGGTTTTAGACAAGATTTTAGACATTTGGCTCCAATGGCCAGAAAAACATTTTTTGGTCAAAATGACTCTATTCTGGTCTCCAAGTGTCTTAAAAGCCTTTTTTAGTCAAAATAACTGCATTTGGTCACCAAAGGTCTGAAAAAAATTAAGTCAAAATGAATGTATTTTTGTCTTTTAGAGCTTTAAAAAGCCGGTTTAAGACAAGATTTGTCTAAAACCGGCCATTTGGGCTCCAATGGCCTGAAAATAAATTTTCGGTCAAAATGACTCTATTTTGGTCTCCAAGTGTCTAAAAAGCCTTTTATAGTCAAAATAACTGCATTTGGTCACCAAAGGTCTGAAATTTTTTTTAGTCTAAATGACTATATTTTTTGTCTTTTAGAGCCTTAAAAGCCGGTTTTAGACAAGATTTTAGACATTTGGCTCCAATGGCCTAAAAAAAGTTTTTTGGTCAAAATGACTCTATATTGGTCTCCAAGTGTCTAAAAAGCCTTTTTCTAGTCAAAATAACTGCATTTGGTCACCAAAGGTCTGAAAAAAAATTAGTCAAAATGAATGTATTTTTGTCTTTTAGTGTCTTAAATAGCCAGTTTTAGACCAGATTTGTCTAAAACCGGCCATTTGGGCACCAATGGCCTGAAAAAAATGTTTTGGTCAAAATGACTCTATTTTTGTCTCCAAGTGTCTAAAATCCTTTTTTAGTCAAAATAACTGCATTTGGTCACCAAAGGTCAGAAAAAAAATTTAGTCAAAAAGACTATATATTTGTCTTTTAGAGCCTTAAAAAGCCGGTTTTAGACAAGATTTTAGACATTTGGCTCCAATGGCCTGAAAAAATGTTTTGGTCAAAATGACTCTATTTTGGTCTCCAAGTGTCTAAAAACCTTTTGTTAGTCAAAATAACGGCATTTGGTCACCAAAGGTCTGAAATTTTTTTTGTCAAAATGACTGTATTTTTGTCTTTTAGAGCCTTAAAAAGCCATTTTTAGACTTGATTTGTCTAAAACAGGCCATTTGGACTCCAATGGCCTGAAAAAAGTTTTTGGTCAAAATGACTCTATTTTGGTCTCCAAGTGTCTAAAAAGCCTTTTTAAGTCAGAGTCTGCAGAGTCGGCGAAACATGTTGGACCTGGGTGACCCCACTACTCTAGGATATGGTTCATAATTTTATTTATCACATATTTTCTATATTGACTGTCTTTTGATGCCTTTGCATCTGTGTCTTTTTTAACAATTTTGTACACATGTATTAATAAAATCATTATATATTAAATTGGTCTTCTATTTATCTATTCATGCCAAGTAACTCCTGCCTAGTGCCTACAAAGTCCCAGGTTGGGTGTTTCCTCAGAATACACAGTTCCCTGTGGGGCTCATTTAGGCTCTGGTGTATTGGAACACCAATACCACTTGATACACTTTTTTCTCATATGTCCTTAGGGATGTGGCAGGACCTTTCTTGGCTTACTGGCATTTAGGGTCGGCACCTAACATTTTCTACTTGCTTCTGCATCCTGTGAATGCCTAATGTACCTTTAGCCACAGAATACTACGTTCTTAGCAGTCAGGTAAACCCATGTGAGCTAATTTTTGGGGCCTATACAGGCCGACACTTACTTCTGTATCCTGTGAATGCCTAATGTACTTCCATCCTTTAAATACTACGTTCCTTGCTGTCAGTTAAACCTATGTGAGCTAATTTTTGTGGTCTACAAAGGCCGACACTTACTTCTGTATACTGGAAATGCCTAATGTACCTCCAGCCATCAAATACACTACGTTCTTTGGTGTCAGTTAAACCCATGTGAGCTAATTTTGGGGCCTATACAGGCCGACACTTCTGTATACTGTGAATTCCTAATGTACCTCCAGCCATCAAATACAGTACGTTCTTTGCTGTCAGTTAAACCCATGTGAGCTAATTTTTGGGGCCTATACAGGCTGACACTTACTTCTGTATCCTGTGAATGCCTAATGTACCTTCAGCCACAGAATACTACATTATTAGCTGTCAGTTAAACCCATGTGGGCTAATATTTGGGGACTATACAGGCCGACACTTACTTCTGTATCCTGTGAATGCCTAATGTACCTCTAAACAAAATGATTCAGGATGCTCATAATTGTCCGTTATGTTCCGCGGAAAGACCTTCTCTTTGCCACAAGTTCTGGTCCTCTCCCTATATCATGACATTCTGGGACCAGGTACTGACCTTCATCGGGGAAGTGACGAAGTGGCACATACCCAAAGACCCTACACTGTGCTAGGGGTTAGGCGGGGCTATCTTATATACTGTGGGGCGTATTCACTTCTGATTGGAACCTGGTCTCCGTAGTCACTCCAATCACGTTCCCAGAAGACTCCTGCCCCCTCATTGGATTTGCTGATGTTTCTGGGCCAATCACGGGCTTTTAAAGCCCAGTTCCTGTACCCAGGGGCGGACTGAGCGGTCGGGCACTTCGGGCGTGGTCCGAGGGCCCGGCCGGGAAGGAGGGCCCGGCCGAGAGGGGGACCCGCCGCCCAGGTCAGCATTAATTCACCCGAAGTTTGTCCCAGTAACCGAACAGGAGCAATATATTTGGGTATGTGCCACTTCGTCACTTCCCCGATGAAGGTCAGTACCTGGTCCAAGAATGTCGTGATATAGGGACAGGACCAGAACTTGTGGCAAAGAGAAGGTCTTTCCGCGGAACATAACGGACAATTATGATCATCCTGAATCGTTTTGTTTAGAGGTACATTAGGCATTCACACAGTATACAGAAGTAAGTGTCGGCATGTATAGGCCCCAAAAATTAGCTCACATGGGTTTACCTGACAGCTAAGTATGTAGTATTTGGAGGCTGAAGGTACAATAGGCATTCACAGGATACAAAAGTAAGTGTCAGCCTGTATAGTCCCCAAAAATTAGCCCACATGGGTTTAACTGACAGCTAATAACGTAGTATTCTGTGGCTGAAGGTACATTAGGAATTCACAGGATACAGAAGTAAGTGTCAGCCTGTATAGGCCCCAAAAATTAGCTCACATGGGTTTAACTGACAGCAAAGAACGTACTGTATTTGATGGCTGGATGTACATTAGGCATTCACAGTATACAGAAGTGTCGGCCTGTATAGGCCCAAAAAATTAGCTCACATGGGTTTAACTGACACCAAAGAACGTAGTGTATTTGATGGCTGGAGGTACATCAGGCATTGACAGTATACAGAAGTAAGTGTCGGCCTGTTTAGGCCCCAAAACGTAGCTCACATGGGTTTAACTGACAGCAAAGAACGTATTATTGGATGGCTAGAGGTACATCAGGCATTCACACAGTATACAGAAGTAAGTGTCGGCCTGTATAGGCCCCAAAAATTAGCTCACATGGGTTTACCTGACTGCTAAGAACGTAGTATTCTGTGGCTAAAGGTACATTAGGCATTCACAGGATGCAGAAGCAAGTAGAAAATGATAGGTGCCGACCCTAAATGCCAGTAAGCCAAGAAAGGTCCTGCCACATCCCTAAGGACATATGAGAAAAAAGTGTATCAAGTAGTATTGGTGTTCCAATGCACCAGAGCCTAAATGAGTCCCACATGGAACTGTGTATTCTGAGGAAACACCCAACCTGGGACTTTGTAGGCAGGAGTTACTTGGCATGATAAATAGATAAATAGAAGACCAATTTAATATATAATGATTTTATTAATACATGTGTACAAAATTGTTAAAAAAGACACAGATGCAAAGGCATCAAAAGACAGTCAATATATAAAATATGTGATAAATAAAATAATGAACCATATCCTAGAGTAGTGGGGTCACCCAGGTCCAACATGTTTCGCCGACTCTGCAGACTCTGACTTAAAAAGGCTTTTTAGACACTTGGAGACCAAAATAGAGTCATTTTGACCAAAAACTTTTTTCAGGCCATTGGAGCCCAAATGGCCTGTTTTAGATAAATCAAGTCTAAAAACAGCTTTTTAAGGCTCTAAAAGACAAAAATACAGTCATTTTGACAAAAATAATTTTCAGACCTTTGGTGACCAAATGCCGTTATTTTGACTAACAAAAGGTTTTTAGACACTTGGAGACCAAAATAGAGTCATTTTGACCAAAACATTTTTCGCAGGCCATTGGAGCCAAATGTCTAAAATCTTGTCTAAAACCGGCTTTTTAAGGCTCTAAAAGACAAAAATATAGTCATTTTGACTAAATTTTTTTTCTGACCTTTGGTGACCAAATGCAGTTATTTTGACTAAAAAAGGATTTTAAGACACTTGGAGACCAAAATAGAGTAATTTTGACCGAAAATATCTTTTCAGGCCATTGGAGCCCAAATGGCCAGTTTTAGACAAATCTTGTCTAAACCCAGCTTTTTAAGGCTCTAAAAGACAAAAATACAATCATTTTGACAAAAAAAATATGTTCAGACCTTTGGTGACCAAATGCCGTTATTTTGACTAAAAAGGGATTTTTAGACACTTGGAGACCAAAATAGTCATTTTGACCAAAAAAAACATTAAGGCCATTGGAGAGCAAAATGCCGTTATCTTGTCTAAAACTGGCTTTTTAAGACTCTAAAAGACAAAAATACAGTCATTTTGACTAAAAAAGTTTTTCAAACCTTTGGTGACCAAATGCAGTTATTTTGACTAAAAAAGGATTTTTAGACACTTGGAGACCAAAATAGAGTAATTTTGACCGAAAATTTATTTTCAGGCCATTGGAGCCCAAATGGCCGGTTTTAGACAAATCTTGTCTTAAACCGGCTTTTTAAAGCTCTAAAAGACAAAAATACATTCATTTTGACTTAATTTTTTTCAGACCTTTGGTGACCAAATGCAGTTATTTTGACTAAAAAAGGCTTTTTAGACACTTGGAGACCAAAATAGAGCTCCAATAGCCTGAAAAAAAGTTTTTTTGGTCAAAATACTCTATTTTGGTCTCCAAGTGTTTAAAAAGCCTTTTTCTAGTCAAAATGCATTTGGTCACCAAAGGTCTGAAAAAAAATGTATTCAAATTGACTGTATTTTTGTCTTTTAGTGCTTTTAAAAGCCGGTTTTAGACAAGATTTTAGACATTTTGGCTCCAATGGCCTGAAATTTTTTTTGGTCAAAATGACTCTATTTTGGTCTCCAAGTGTCTAAAGTGCCTTTTTTATCATAAATAACTGCATTTCGTCACCAAAGGTCTGAAAAATAGATTTAGTCAAAATGAATGTATTTTTGTCTTTTAGAGCCTTAGAGATTTGTCTAAAACTGGCCATTTGGGCTCCAATCGCCTGAAAATTTTTTTTGGTCAAAATGGTCTGGAAAAAAAATGGCCTGAAAAAAAACGGCCTGAAAAAAAATTTTGGCCTGAAAAATTTTTTGGTCAAAATGACTCTGTTTTGGTCTCCTTTTGTAGTCAAAATAACTGCATTTGGTCACCAAAGGTCTGAAATTTTTTTTAGTCCAAATGACTATATTTTTGTCTTTTAGAGCATTAAAAAGCTGGTTTTAGACAAGATTTTAGACATTTGGCTCCAATGGCCTGAAAAACATTTTTTGGTCAAAATGACTCTATTCTGGTCTCCAAGTGTCTTAAAAGCCTTTTTTAGTCAAAATAACTGCATTTGGTCACCAAAGGTCTGAAAAAAATTAAGTCAAAATGAATGTATTTTTGTCTTTTAGAGCTTTAAAAAGCCGGTTTAAGACAAGATTTGTCTAAAACCGGCCATTTGGGCTCCAATGGCCTGAAAATAAATTTTCGGTCAAAATGACTCTATTTTGGTCTCCAAGTGTCTAAAAAGCCTTTTATAGTCAAAATAACTGCATTTGGTCACCAAAGGTCTGAAATTGTTTTTTTAGTCTAAATGACTATGTTTTTTGTCTTTTAGAGCCTTAAAAGCCGGTTTTAGACAAGATTTTAGACATTTGGCTCCAATGGCCTAAAAAAAGTTTTTTGGTCAAAATGACTCTATATTGGTCTCCAAGTGTCTAAAAAGCCTTTTTCTAGTCAAAATAACTGCATTTGGTCACCAAAGGTCTGAAAAAAAATTAGTCAAAATGAATGTATTTTTGTCTTTTAGTGTCTTAAAAAGCCAGTTTTAGACCAGATTTGTCTAAAACCGGCCATTTGGGCACCAATGGCCTGAAAAAAATGTTTTGGTCAAAATGACTCTATTTTTGTCTCCAAGTGTCTAAAATCCTTTTTTAGTCAAAATAACTGCATTTGGTCACCAAAGGTCAGAAAAAAAATTTAGTCAAAAAGACTATATATTTGTCTTTTAGAGCCTTAAAAAGCCGGTTTTAGACAAGATTTTAGACATTTGGCTCCAATGGCCTGAAAAAATGTTTTGGTCAAAATGACTCTATTTTGGTCTCCAAGTGTCTAAAAACCTTTTGTTAGTCAAAATAACGGCATTTGGTCACCAAAGGTCTGAAATTTTTTTTGTCAAAATGACTGTATTTTTGTCTTTTAGAGCCTTAAAAAGCCGTTTTTAGACTTGATTTGTCTAAAACAGGCCATTTGGACTCCAATGGCCTGAAAAAAGTTTTTGGTCAAAATGACTCTATTTTGGTCTCCAAGTGTCTAAAAAGCCTTTTTAAGTCAGAGTCTGCAGAGTCGGCGAAACATGTTGGACCTGGGTGACCCCACTACTCTAGGATATGGTTCATAATTTTATTTATCACATATTTTCTATATTGACTGTCTTTTGATGCCTTTGCATCTGTGTCTTTTTTAACAATTTTGTACACATGTATTAATAAAATCATTATATATTAAATTGGTCTTCTATTTATCTATTCATGCCAAGTAACTCCTGCCTAGTGCCTACAAAGTCCCAGGTTGGGTGTTTCCTCAGAATACACAGTTCCCTGTGGGGCTCATTTAGGCTCTGGTGTATTGGAACACCAATACCACTTGATACACTTTTTTCTCATATGTCCTTCACGACATTCTGGGACCAGGTACTGACCTTCATCGGGGAAGTGACGAAGTGGCACATACCCAAATATATTGCTCCTGTTCGGTTACTGGGACAAACTTCGGGTGAATTAATGCTGACCTGGGCGGCGGGTCCCCCTCTCGGCCGGGCCCTCCTTCCCGGCCGGGCCCTCGGACCACGCCCGAAGTGCCCGACCGCTCAGTCCGCCCCTGGGTACAGGAACTGGGCTTTAAAAGCCCGTGATTGGCCCAGAAACATCAGCAAAAGCCAATGAGGGGGCAGGAGTCTTCTGGGAACGTGATTGGAGTGACTACGGAGACCAGGTTCCAATCAGAAGTGAATACGCCCCACAGTATATAAGATAGCCCCGCCTAACCCCTAGCACAGTGTAGGGTCTTTGGGTATGTGCCACTTCGTCACTTCCCCGATGAAGGTCAGTACCTGGTCCCAGAATGTCGTAATAAAGGGAGAGGACCAGAACTTGTGGCAAAGAGAAGGTCTTTCCGCGGAACATAACGGACAATTATGAGCATCCTGAATCGTTTTGTTTAGAGGTACATTAGGCATTCACACAGGATACAGAAGTAAGTGTCGGCCTGTATAGTCCCCAAATATTAGCTCACATGGGTTTACCTGACAGCTAAGTATGTAGTATTTGGAGGCTGAAGGTACATTAGGCATTCACAGGATACAGAAGTATGTGTCAGCCTGTATAGTCCCCAAAAATTAGCCCACATGGGTTTAACTGACAGCTAATAACGTAGTATTCTGTGGCTGAAGGTACATTAGGAATTCACAGGATACAGAAGTAAGTGTCAGCCTGTATAGGCCCCAAAAATTAGCTCACATGGGTTTAACTGACAGCAAAGAACGTACTGTATTTGATGGCTGGATGTACATTAGGCATTCACAGTATACAGAAATGTCGGCCTGTATAGGCCCCAAAAATTAGCTCACATGGGTTTAACTGACAGCAAAGAACGTGGTGTATTTGATGGCTGGAGGTACATTACGCATTTCCAGTATACAGAAGTAAGTGTCGGCCTTTATAGACCCCAAAAATTAGCTCACATAGGTTTAACTGACAGCAAGGAACGTAGTATTTAAAGGATGGAAGTACATTAGGCATTCACAGGATACAGAAGTAAGTGTCGGCCTGTATAGGCCCAAAAAATTAGCTCACATGGGTTTAACTGACACCAAAGAACGTAGTGTATTTGATGGCTGGAGGTACATCAGGCATTGACAGTATACAGAAGTAAGTGTCGGCCTGTTTAGGCCCCAAAACGTAGCTCACATGGGTTTAACTGACAGCAAAGAACGTATTATTGGATGGCTAGAGGTACATCAGGCATTCACACAGTATACAGAAGTAAGTGTCGGCCTGTATAGGCCCCAAAAATTAGCTCACATGGGTTTACCTGACAGCTAAGTATGTAGTATTTGGAGGCTGAAGGTACATTAGGCATTCACAGGATACAGAAGTAAGTGTCAGCCTGTATAGTCCCCAAAAATTAGCCCACATGGGTTTAACTGACAGCTAATAACGTAGTATTCTGTGGCTGAAGGTACATTAGGAATTCACAGGATACAGAAGTAAGTGTCAGCCTGTATAGGCCCCAAAAATTAGCTCACATGGGTTTAACTGACAGCAAAGAACGTACTGTATTTGATGGCTGGATGTACATTAGGCATTCACAGTATACAGAAGTGTCGGCCTGTATAGGCCCAAAAAATTAGCTCACATGGGTTTAACTGACACCAAAGAACGTAGTGTATTTGATGGCTGGAGGTACATCAGGCATTGACAGTATACAGAAGTAAGTGTCGGCCTGTTTAGGCCCCAAAACGTAGCTCACATGGGTTTAACTGACAGCAAAGAACGTATTATTGGATGGCTAGAGGTACATCAGGCATTCACACAGTATACAGAAGTAAGTGTCGGCCTGTATAGGCCCCAAAAATTAGCTCACATGGGTTTACCTGACTGCTAAGAACGTAGTATTCTGTGGCTAAAGGTACATTAGGCATTCACAGGATGCAGAAGCAAGTAGAAAATGATAGGTGCCGACCCTAAATGCCAGTAAGCCAAGAAAGGTCCTGCCACATCCCTAAGGACATATGAGAAAAAAGTGTATCAAGTAGTATTGGTGTTCCAATACACCAGAGCCTAAATGAGCCCCACAGGGAACTGTGTATTCTGAGGAAACACCCAACCTGGGACTTTGTAGGCAGGAGTTACTTGGCATGATAAATAGATAAATAGAAGACCAATTTAATATATAATGATTTTATTAATACATGTGTACAAAATTGTTAAAAAAGACACAGATGCAAAGGCATCAAAAGACAGTCAATATATAAAATATGTGATAAATAAAATAATGAACCATATCCTAGAGTAGTGGGGTCACCCAGGTCCAACATGTTTCGCCGACTCTGCAGACTCTGACTTAAAAAGGCTTTTTAGACACTTGGAGACCAAAATAGAGTCATTTTGACCAAAAACTTTTTTCAGGCCATTGGAGCCCAAATGGCCTGTTTTAGACAAATCAAGTCTAAAAACAGCTTTTTAAGGCTCTAAAAGACAAAAATACAGTCATTTTGACAAAAATAATTTTCAGACCTTTGGTGACCAAATGCCGTTATTTTGACTAACAAAAGGTTTTTAGACACTTGGAGACCAAAATAGAGTCATTTTGACCAAAACATTTTTTGCAGGCCATTGGAGCCAAATGTCTAAAATCTTGTCTAAAACCGGCTTTTTAAGGCTCTAAAAGACAAAAATATAGTCATTTTGACTAAATTTATTTTCTGACCTTTGGTGACCAAATGCAGTTATTTTGACTAAAAAAGGATTTTAAGACACTTGGAGACCAAAATAGAGTAATTTTGACCGAAAATATCTTTTCAGGCCATTGGAGCCCAAATGGCCAGTTTTAGACAAATCTTGTCTAAACCCAGCTTTTTAAGGCTCTAAAAGACAAAAATACAGTCATTTTGACAAAAAAAATATGTTCAGACCTTTGGTGACCAAATGCCGTTATTTTGACTAAAAAGGGATTTTTAGACACTTGGAGACCAAAATAGTCATTTTGACCAAAAAAATTTAAGGCCATTGGAGAGCAAAATGCCGTTATCTTGTCTAAAACTGGCTTTTTAAGACTCTAAAAGACAAAAATACAGTCATTTTGACTAAAAAAGTTTTTCAAACCTTTGGTGACCAAATGCAGTTATTTTGACTAAAAAAGGCTTTTTAGACACTTGGAGACCAAAATAGAGTAATTTTGACCGAAAATTTCTTTTCAGGCCATTGGAGCCCAAATGGCCGGTTTTAGACAAATCTTGTCTTAAACCGGCTTTTTAAAGCTCTAAAAGACAAAAATACATTCATTTTGACTTAATTTTTTTCAGACCTTTGGTGACCAAATGCAGTTATTTTGACTAAAAAAGGCTTTTTAGACACTTGGAGACCAAAATAGAGCTCCAATAGCCTGAAAAAAAGTTTTTTTGGTCAAAATACTCTATTTTGGTCTCCAAGTGTTTAAAAAGCCTTTTTCTAGTCAAAATGCATTTGGTCACCAAAGGTCTGAAAAAAATGTATTCAAATTGACTGTATTTTTGTCTTTTAGTGCTTTAAAAAGCCGGTTTTAGACAAGATTTTAGACATTTTGGCTCCAATGGCCTGAAATTTTTTTTGGTCAAAATGACTCTATTTTGGTCTCCAAGTGTCTAAAGTGCCTTTTATAGTCAAAATAACTGCATTTGATCACCAAAGGTCTGAAATTTTTTTTTAGTCTAAATGACTATATTTTTTGTCTTTTAGAGCCTTAAAAGCCGGTTTTAGACAAGATTTTAGACATTTGGCTCCAATGGCCTAAAAAAAGTTTTTTGGTCAAAATGACTCTATATTGGTCTCCAAGTGTCTAAAAAGCCTTTTTCTAGTCAAAATAACTGCATTTGGTCACCAAAGGTCTGAAAAAAAATTAGTCAAAATGAATGTATTTTTGTCTTTTAGTGTCTTAAAAAGCCAGTTTTAGACCAGATTTGTCTAAAACCGGCCATTTGGGCACCAATGGCCTGAAAAAAATGTTTTGGTCAAAATGACTCTATTTTTGTCTCCAAGTGTCTTAAAATCCTTTTTAAGTCAAAATAACTGCATTTGGTCACCAAAGGTCAGAAAAAAAATTTAGTCAAAAAGACTATATATTTGTCTTTTAGAGCCTTAAAAAGCTGGTTTTAGACAAGATTTTAGACATTTGGCTCCAATGGCCAGAAAAAATGTTTTGGTCAAAATGACTCTATTTTGGTCTCCAAGTGTCTAAAAACCTTTTGTTAGTCAAAATAACGGCATTTGGTCACCAAAGGTCTGAAATTTTTTTTGTCAAAATGACTGTATTTTTGTCTTTTAGAGCCTTAAAAAGCCGTTTTTAGACTTGATTTGTCTAAAACAGGCCATTTGGACTCCAATGGCCTGAAAAAAGTTTTTGGTCAAAATGACTCTATTTTGGTCTCCAAGTGTCTAAAAAGCCTTTTTAAGTCAGAGTCTGCAGAGTCGGCGAAACATGTTGGACCTGGGTGACCCCACTACTCTAGGATATGGTTCATAATTTTATTTATCACATATTTTCTATATTGATTGTCTTTTGATGCCTTTGCATCTGTGTCTTTTTTAACAATTTTGTACACATGTATTAATAAAATCATTATATATTAAATTGGTCTTCTATTTATCTATTCATGCCAAGTAACTCCTGCCTAGTGCCTACAAAGTCCCAGGTTGGGTGTTTCCTCAGAATACACAGTTCCCTGTGGGGCTCATTTAGGCTCTGGTGTATTGGAACACCAATACCACTTGATACACTTTTTTCTCATATGTCCTTAGGGATGTGGCAGGACCTTTCTTGGCTTACTGGCATTTAGGGTCGGCACCTAACATTTTCTACTTGCTTCTGCATCCTGTGAATGCCTAATGTACCTTTAGCCACAGAATACTACGTTCTTAGCAGTCAGGTAAACCCATGTGAGCTAATTATTGGGGCCTATACAGGCCGACACTTACTTCTGTATCCTGTGAATGCCTAATGTACTTCCATCCTTTAAATACTACGTTCCTTGCTGTCAGTTAAACCTATGTGAGCTAATTTTTGTGGTCTACAAAGGCCGACACTTACTTCTGTATACTGGAAATGCCTAATGTACCTCCAGCCATCAAATACACTACGTACTTTGCTGTCAGTTAAACCCATGTGAGCTAATTTTGGGGCCTATACAGGCCGACACTTCTGTATACTGTGAATTCCTAATGTACCTCCAGCCATCAAATACAGTACGTTCTTTGCTGTCAGTTAAACCCATGTGAGCTAATTTTTGGGGCTTATACAGGCTGACACTTACTTCTGTATCCTGTGAATGCCTAATGTACCTTCAGCCACAGAATACTACGTTATTAGCTGTCAGTTAAACCCATGTGGGCTAATATTTGGGGACTATACAGGCCGACACTTACTTCTGTATCCTGTGAATGCCTAATGTACCTCTAAACAAAACGATTCAGGATGCTCATAATTGTCCATTATGTTCCGCGGAAAGACCTTCTCTTTGCCACAAGTTCTGGTCCTCTCCCTTTATCACGACATTCTGGGACCAGGTACTGGAAGTGGCACATACCCAAAGACCCTACACTGTGCTAGGGGTTAGGCGGGGCTATCTTATATACTGTGGGGCGTATTCACTTCTGATTGGAACCTGGTCTCCGTAGTCACTCCAATCACGTTCCCAGAAGACTCCTGCCCCCTCATTGGCTTTTGCTGATGTTTCTGGGCCAATCACGGGCTTTTAAAGCCCAGTTCCTGTACCCAGGGGCGGACTGAGTGGTCGGGCACTTCGGGCGTGGTCCGAGGGCCCGGCCGGGAAGGAGGGCCCGGCCGAGAGGGGGACCCGCCGCCCAGGTCAGCATTAATTCACCCGAAGTTTGTCCCAGTAACCGAACAGGAGCAATATATTTGGGTATGTGCCACTTCGTCACTTCCCCGATGAAGGTCAGTACCTGGTCCCAGAATGTCGTGATAGAGGGACAGGACCAGAACTTGTGGCAAAGAGAAGGTCTTTCCGCGGAACATAACGGACAATTATGATCATCCTGAATCGTTTTGTTTAGAGGTACATTAGGCATTCACACAGTATACAGAAGTAAGTGTCGGCATGTATAGGCCCCAAAAATTAGCTCACATGGGTTTACCTGACAGCTAAGTATGTAGTATTTGGAGGCTGAAGGTACATTAGGCATTCACAGGATACAGAAGTAAGTGTCAGCCTGTATAGTCCCCAAAAATTAGCCCACATGGGTTTAACTGACAGCTAATAACGTAGTATTCTGTGGCTGAAGGTACATTAGGAATTCACAGGATACAGAAGTAAGTGTCAGCCTGTATAGGCCCCAAAAATTAGCTCACATGGGTTTAACTGACAGCAAAGAACGTAGTGTATTTGATGGCTGGATGTACATTAGGCATTCACAGTATACAGAAGTGTCGGCCTGTATAGGCCCAAAAAATTAGCTCACATGGGTTTAACTGACAGCAAAGAACGTATTATTGGATGGCTAGAGGTACATCAGGCATTCACACAGTATACAGAAGTAAGTGTCGGCCTGTATAGGCCCCAAAAATTAGCTCACATGGGTTTACCTGACTGCTAAGAACGTAGTATTCTGTGGCTAAAGGTACATTAGGCATTCACAGGATGCAGAAGCAAGTAGAAAATGATAGGTGCCGACCCTAAATGCCAGTAAGCCAAGAAAGGTCCTGCCACATCCCTAAGGACATATGAGAAAAAAGTGTATCAAGTAGTATTGGTGTTCCAATACACCAGAGCCTAAATGAGCCCCACAGGGAACTGTGTATTCTGAGGAAACACCCAACCTGGGACTTTGTAGGCAGGAGTTACTTGGCATGATAAATAGATAAATAGAAGACCAATTTAATATATAATGATTTTATTAATACATGTGTACAAAATTGTTAAAAAAGACACAGATGCAAAGGCATCAAAAGACAGTCAATATATAAAATATGTGATAAATAAAATAATGAACCATATCCTAGAGTAGTGGGGTCACCCAGGTCCAACATGTTTCGCCGACTCTGCAGACTCTGACTTAAAAAGGCTTTTTAGACACTTGGAGACCAAAATAGTCATTTTGACCAAAAACTTTTTTCAGGCCATTGGAGCCCAAATGGCCTGTTTTAGACAAATCAAGTCTAAAAACAGCTTTTTAAGGCTCTAAAAGACAAAAATAATTTTCAGACCTTTGGTGACCAAATGCCGTTATTTTGACTAACAAAAGGTTTTTAGACACTTGGAGACCAAAATAGAGTCATTTTGACCAAAACATATTTTGCAGGCCATTGGAGCCAAATGTCTAAAATCTTGTCTAAAACCGGCTTTTTAAGGCTCTAAAAGACAAAAATATAGTCATTTTGACTAAATTTTTTTTCTGACCTTTGGTGACCAAATGCAGTTATTTTGACTAAAAAAGGATTTTAAGACACTTGGAGACCAAAATAGAGTAATTTTGACCGAAAATATCTTTTCAGGCCATTGGAGCCCAAATGGCCAGTTTTAGACAAATCTTGTCTAAACCCAGCTTTTTAAGGCTCTAAAAGACAAAAATACAGTCATTTTGACAAAAAAATATGTTCAGACCTTTGGTGACCAAATGCCGTTATTTTGACTAAAAAGGGATTTTTAGACACTTGGAGACCAAAATAGTCATTTTGACCAAAAAAATTTAAGGCCATTGGAGAGCAAAATGTCGTTATCTTGTCTAAAACTGGCTTTTTAAGACTCTAAAAGACAAAAATACAGTCATTTTGACTAAAAAAGTTTTTCAAACCTTTGGTGACCAAATGCAGTTATTTTGACTAAAAAAGGCTTTTTAGACACTTGGAGACCAAAATAGAGTAATTTTGACCGAAAATTTCTTTTCAGGCCATTGGAGCCCAAATGGCCGGTTTTAGACAAATCTTGTCTTAAAGCGGCTTTTTAAAGCTCTAAAAGACAAAAATACATTCATTTTGACTTAATTTTTTTCAGACCTTTGGTGACCAAATGCAGTTATTTTGACTAAAAAAGGCTTTTTAGACACTTGGAGACCAAAATAGAGCTCCAATAGCCTGAAAAAAAGTTTTTTTGGTCAAAATACTCTATTTTGGTCTCCAAGTGTTTAAAAAGCCTTTTTCTAGTCAAAATGCATTTGGTCACCAAAGGTCTGAAAAAAAATGTATTCAAATTGACTGTATTTTTGTCTTTTAGTGCTTTAAAAAGCCGGTTTTAAACAAGATTTTAGACATTTTGGCTCCAATGGCCTGAAATTTTTTTTGGTCAAAATGACTCTATTTTGGTCTCCAAGTGTCTAAAGTGCCTTTTTTATCATAAATAACTGCATTTGGTCACCAAAGGTCTGAAAAATAGATTTAGTCAAAATGAATGTATTTTTGTCTTTTAGAGCCTTAGAGATTTGTCTAAAACTGGCCATTTGGGCTCCAATCGCCTGAAATTTTTTTGGTCAAAATGGTCTGGAAAAAAAATGGCCTGAAAAAAAAATGGCCTGAAAAAAAATTTTGGCCTAAAAAACTTTTTGGTCAAAATGACTCTGTTTTGGTCTCCTTTTGTAGTCAAAATAACTGCATTTGGTCACCAAAGGTCTGAAATTTTTTTTAGTCCAAATGACTATATTTTTGTCTTTTAGAGCATTAAAAAGCTGGTTTTAGACAAGATTTTAGACATTTGGCTCCAATGGCCAGAAAAACATTTTTTGGTCAAAATGACTCTATTCTGGTCTCCAAGTGTCTTAAAAGCCTTTTTAGTCAAAATAACTGCATTTGGTCACCAAAGGTCTGAAAAAAATTAAGTCAAAATGAATGTATTTTTGTCTTTTAGAGCTTTAAAAAGCCGGTTTAAGACAAGATTTGTCTAAAACCGGCCATTTGGGCTCCAATGGCCTGAAAATAAATTTTCGGTCAAAATGACTCTATTTTGGTCTCCAAGTGTCTAAAAAGCCTTTTATAGTCAAAATAACTGCATTTGGTCACCAAAGGTCTGAAATTTTTTTTAGTCTAAATGACTATATTTTTTGTCTTTTAGAGCCTTAAAAGCCGGTTTTAGACAAGATTTTAGACATTTGGCTCCAATGGCCTAAAAAAAGTTTTTTGGTCAAAATGACTCTATATTGGTCTCCAAGTGTCTAAAAAGCCTTTTTCTAGTCAAAATAACTGCATTTGGTCACCAAAGGTCTGAAAAAAAATTAGTCAAAATGAATGTATTTTTGTCTTTTAGTGTCTTAAATAGCCAGTTTTAGACCAGATTTGTCTAAAACCGGCCATTTGGGCACCAATGGCCTGAAAAAAATGTTTTGGTCAAAATGACTCTATTTTTGTCTCCAAGTGTCTTAAAATCCTTTTTAAGTCAAAATAACTGCATTTGGTCACCAAAGGTCAGAAAAAAAAATTTAGTCAAAAAGACTATATATTTGTCTTTTAGAGCCTTAAAAAGCCGGTTTTAGACAAGATTTTAGACATTTGGCTCCAATGGCCTGAAAAAATGTTTTGGTCAAAATGACTCTATTTTGGTCTCCAAGTGTCTAAAAACCTTTTGTTAGTCAAAATAACGGCATTTGGTCACCAAAGGTCTGAAATTTTTTTTGTCAAAATGACTGTATTTTTGTCTTTTAGAGCCTTAAAAAGCCGTTTTTAGACTTGATTTGTCTAAAACAGGCCATTTGGACTCCAATGGCCTGAAAAAAGTTTTTGGTCAAAATGACTCTATTTTGGTCTCCAAGTGTCTAAAAAGCCTTTTTAAGTCAGAGTCTGCAGAGTCGGCGAAACATGTTGGACCTGGGTGACCCCACTACTCTAGGATATGGTTCATAATTTTATTTATCACATATTTTCTATATTGACTGTCTTTTGATGCCTTTGCATCTGTGTCTTTTTTAACAATTTTGTACACATGTATTAATAAAATCATTATATATTAAATTGGTCTTCTATTTATCTATTCATGCCAAGTAACTCCTGCCTAGTGCCTACAAAGTCCCAGGTTGGGTGTTTCCTCAGAATACACAGTTCCCTGTGGGGCTCATTTAGGCTCTGGTGTATTGGAACACCAATACCACTTGATACACTTTTTTCTCATATGTCCTTAGGGATGTGGCAGGACCTTTCTTGGCTTACTGGCATTTAGGGTCGGCACCTAACATTTTCTACTTGCTTCTGCATCCTGTGAATGCCTAATGTACCTTTAGCCACAGAATACTACGTTCTTAGCAGTCAGGTAAACCCATGTGAGCTAATTTTTGGGGCCTATCCAGGCCGACACTTACTTCTGTATCCTGTGAATGCCTAATGTACTTCCATCCTTTAAATACTACGTTCCTTGCTGTCAGTTAAACCTATGTGAGCTAATTTTTGTGGTCTACAAAGGCCGACACTTACTTCTGTATACTGGAAATGCCTAATGTACCTCCAGCCATCAAATACACTACGTTCTTTGGTGTCAGTTAAACCCATGTGAGCTAATTTTGGGGCCTATACAGGCCGACACTTCTGTATACTGTGAATTCCTAATGTACCTCCAGCCATCAAATACAGTACGTTCTTTGCTGTCAGTTAAACCCATGTGAGCTAATTTTTGGGGCCTATACAGGCTAAAACTTACTTCTGTATCCTGTGAATGCCTAATGTACCTTCAGCCACAGAATACTACGTTATTAGCTGTCAGTTAAACCCATGTGGGCTAATATTTGGGGACTATACAGGCCGACACTTACTTCTGTATCCTGTGAATGCCTAATGTACCTCTAAACAAAATGATTCAGGATGCTCATAATTGTCCGTTATGATATCTCTTTGCCACAAGTTCTGGTCCTCTCCCTATATCACGACATTCTGGGACCAGGTACTGACCTTCATCGGGGAAGTGACGAAGTGGCACATACCCAAAGACCCTACACTGTGCTAGGGGTTAGGCGGGGCTATCTTATATACTGTGGGGCGTATTCACTTCTGATTGGAACCTGGTCTCCGTAGTCACTCCAATCACGTTCCCAGAAGACTCCTGCCCCCTCATTGGCTTTTGCTGATGTTTCTGGGCCAATCACGGGCTTTTAAAGCCCAGTTCCTGTACCCAGGGGCGGACTGAGCGGTCGGGCACTTCGGGCGTGGTTCGAGGGCTCGGCCGGGAAGGAGGGCCCGGCCGAGAGGGGGACCCGCCGCCCAGGTCAGCATTAATTCACCCGAAGTTTATCCCAGTAACCGAACAGGAGCAATATATTTGGGTATGTGCCACTTCGTCACTTCCCCGATGAAGGTCAGTACCTGGTCCCAGAATGTCGTGATATAGGGACAGGACCAGAACTTGTGGCAAAGAGAAGGTCTTTCCGCGGAACATAACGGACAATTATGATCATCCTGAATCGTTTTGTTTAGAGGTACATTAGGCATTCACACAGTATACAGAAGTAAGTGTCGGCATGTATAGGCCTCAAAAATTAGCTCACATGGGTTTACCTGACAGCTAAGTATGTAGTATTTGGAGGCTGAAGGTACATTAGGAATTCACAGGATACAGAAGTAAGTGTCAGCCTGTATAGGCCCCAAAAATTAGCTCACATGGGTTTAACTGACAGCAAAGAACGTACTGTATTTGATGGCTGGATGTACATTAGGCATTCACAGTATACAGAAGTGTCGGCCTGTATAGGCCCAAAAAATTAGCTCACATGGGTTTAACTGACACCAAAGAACGTAGTGTATTTGATGGCTGGAGGTACATCAGGCATTGACAGTATACAGAAGTAAGTGTCGGCCTGTTTAGGCCCCAAAACGTAGCTCACATGGGTTTAACTGACAGCAAAGAACGTATTATTGGATGGCTAGAGGTACATCAGGCATTCACACAGTATACAGAAGTAAGTGTCGGCCTGTATAGGCCCCAAAAATTAGCTCACATGGGTTTACCTGACTGCTAAGAACGTAGTATTCTGTGCCTAAAGGTACATTAGGCATTCACAGGATGCAGAAGCAAGTAGAAAATGATAGGTGCCGACCCTAAATGCCAGTAAGCCAAGAAAGGTCCTGCCACATCCCTAAGGACATATGAGAAAAAAGTGTATCAAGTAGTATTGGTGTTCCAATACACCAGAGCCTAAATGAGCCCCACAGGGAACTGTGTATTCTGAGGAAACACCCAACCTGGGACTTTGTAGGCAGGAGTTACTTGGCATGATAAATAGATAAATAGAAGACCAATTTAATATATAATGATTTTATTAATACATGTGTACAAAATTGTTAAAAAAGACACAGATGCAAAGGCATCAAAAGACAGTCAATATAGAAAATATGTGATAAATAAAATAATGAACCTAGAGTAGTGGGGTCACCCAGGTCCAACATGTTTCGCCGACTCTGCAGACTCTGACTTAAAAAGGCTTTTTAGACACTTGGAGACCAAAATAGAGTCATTTTGACCAAAAACTTTTTTCAGGCCATTGGAGCCCAAATGGCCTGTTTTAGACAAATCAAGTCTAAAAACAGCTTTTTAAGGCTCTAAAAGACAAAAATACAGTCATTTTGACAAAAATAATTTTCAGACCTTTGGTGACCAAATGCCGTTATTTTGACTAACAAAAGGTTTTTAGACACTTGGAGACCAAAATAGAGTCATTTTGACCAAAACATTTTTTGCAGGCCATTGGAGCCAAATGTCTAAAATCTTGTCTAAAACCGGCTTTTTAAGGCTCTAAAAGACAAAAATATAGTCATTTTGACTAAATTTTTTTCTGACCTTTGGTGACCAAATGCAGTTATTTTGACTAAAAAAGGATTTTAAGACACTTGGAGACCAAAATAGAGTAATTTTGACCGAAAATATCTTTTCAGGCCATTGGAGCCCAAATGGCCAGTTTTAGACAAATCTTGTCTAAACCCAGCTTTTTAAGGCTCTAAAAGACAAAAATACAGTCATTTTGACAAAAAAAATATGTTCAGACCTTTGGTGACCAAATGCCGTTATTTTGACTAAAAAAGGATTTTTAGACACTTGGAGACCAAAATAGTCATTTTGACCAAAAAAATTTTCAGGCCATTGGAGAGCAAAATGCCGTTATCTTGTCTAAAACTGGCTTTTTAAGACTCTAAAAGACAAAAATACAGTCATTTTGACTAAAAAAGTTTTTCAAACCTTTGGTGACCAAATGCAGTTATTTTGACTAAAAAAGGCTTTTTAGACACTTGGAGACCAAAATAGAGTAATTTTGACCGAAAATTTCTTTTCAGGCCATTGGAGCCCAAATGGCCGGTTTTAGACAAATCTTGTCTTAAACCGGCTTTTTAAAGCTCTAAAAGACAAAAATACATTCATTTTGACTTAATTTTTTTCAGACCTTTGGTGACCAAATGCAGTTATTTTGACTAAAAAAGGCTTTTTAGACACTTGGAGACCAAAATAGAGCTCCAATAGAATGAAAAAAAGTTTTTTTGGTCAAAATTACTCTATTTTGGTCTCCAAGTGTTTAAAAAGCCTTTTTCTAGTCAAAATGCATTTGGTCACCAAAGGTCTGAAAAAAAAGAATGTATTCAAATTGACTGTATTTTTGTCTTTTAGTGCTTTAAAAAGCCGGTTTTAGACAAGATTTTAGACATTTTGGCTCCAATGGCCTGAAATTTTTTTTGGTCAAAATGACTCTATTTTGGTCTCCAAGTGTCTAAAGTGCCTTTTTTATTATGAATAACTGCATTTGGTCACCAAAGGTCTGAAAAATAGATTTAGTGAAAATGAATGTATTTTTGTCTTTTAGAGCCTTAGAGATTTGTCTAAAACTGGCCATTTGGGCTCCAATCGCCTGAAAAATTTTTTTGGTCATAATGGTCTGGAAAAAAAATGGCCTGAAAAAAAATTTTGGCCTGAAAAATTTTTTGGTCAAAATGACTCTGTTTTGGTCTCCTTTTGTAGTCAAAATAACTGCATTTGGTCACCAAAGGTCTGAAATTTTTTTTTAGTCCAAATGACTATATTTTTGTCTTTTAGAGAATTAAAAAGCTGGTTTTAGACAAGATTTTAGACATTTGGCTCCAATGGCCTGAAAAACATTTTTTGGTCAAAATGACTCTATTCTGGTCTCCAAGTGTCTTAAAAGCCTTTTTAGTCAAAATAACTGCATTTGGTCACCAAAGGTCTGAAAAAAATTAAGTCAAAATGAATGTATTTTTGTCTTTTAGAGCTTTAAAAAGCAGGTTTAAGACAAGATTTGTCTAAAACCGGCCATTTGGGCTCCAATGGCCTGAAAATAAATTTTCGGTCAAAATGACTCTATTTTGGTCTCCAAGTGTCTAAAAAGCCTTTTATAGTCAAAATAACTGCATTTGGTCACCAAAGGTCTGAAATTGTTTTTTTAGTCTAAATGACTATATTTTTTGTCTTTTAGAGCCTTAAAAGCCGGTTTTAGACAAGATTTTAGACATTTGGCTCCAATGGCCTAAAAAAAGTTTTTTGGTCAAAATGACTCTATATTGGTCTCCAAGTGTCTAAAAAGCCTTTTTCTAGTCAAAATAACTGCATTTGGTCACCAAAGGTCTGAAAAAAAATTAGTCAAAATGAATGTATTTTTGTCTTTTAGTGTCTTAAAAAGCCAGTTTTAGACCAGATTTGTCTAAAACCGGCCATTTGGGCACCAATGGCCTGAAGAAAATGTTTTGGTCAAAATGACTCTATTTTTGTCTCCAAGTGTCTTAAAATCATTTTTTAGTCAAAATAACTGCATTTGGTCACCAAAGGTCAGAAAAAAAATTTAGTCAAAAAGACTATATATTTGTCTTTTAGAGCCTTAAAAAGCCGGTTTTAGACAAGATTTTAGACATTTGGCTCCAATGGCCTGAAAAAATGTTTTGGTCAAAATGACTCTATTTTGGTCTCCAAGTGTCTAAAAACCTTTTGTTAGTCAAAATAACGGCATTTTGTCACCAAAGGTCTGGAATTTTTTTGTCAAAATGACTGTATTTTTGTCTTTTAGAGCCTTAAAAAGCCTTTTTTAGACTTGATTTGTCTAAAACAGGCCATTTGGACTCCAATGGCCTGAAAAAAGTTTTGGGTCAAAATGACTCTATTTTGGTCTCCAAGTGTCTAAAAAGCCTTTTTATGTCAGAGTCTGCAGAGTCGGCGAAACATGTTGGACCTGGGTGACCCCACTACTCTAGGATATGGTTCATAATTTTATTTATCACATATTTTCTATATTGACTGTCTTTTGATGCCTTTGCATCTGTGTCTTTTTTAACAATTTTGTACACATGTATTAATAAAATCATTATATATTAAATTGGTCTTCTATTTATCTATTCATGCCAAGTAACTCCTGCCTAGTGCCTACAAAGTCCCAGGTTGGGTGTTTCCTCAGAATACACAGTTCCCTGTGGGGCTCATTTAGGCTCTGGTGTATTGGAACACCAATACCACTTGATACACTTTTTTCTCATATGTCCTTAGGGATGTGGCAGGACCTTTCTTGGCTTACTGGCATTTAGGGTCTGCACCTAACATTTTCTACTTGCTTCTGCATCCTGTGAATGCCTAATGTACCTTTAGCCACAGAATACTACGTTCTTAGCAGTCAGGTAAACCCATGTGAGCTAATTTTTGGGGCCTATACAGGCCGACACTTACTTCTGTATCCTGTGAATGCCTAATGTACTTCCATCCTTTAAATACTACGTTCCTTGCTGACAGTTAAACCTATGTGAGCTAATTTTTGTGGTCTACAAAGGCCGACACTTACTTCTGTATACTGGAAATGCCTAATGTACCTCCAGCCATCAAATACACTACGTTCTTTGCTGTCAGTTAAACCCATGTGAGCAAATTTTGGGGCCTATACAGGCCGACACTTCTGTATACTGTGAATTCCTAATGTACCTCCAGCCATCAAATACAGTACGTTCTTTGCTGTCAGTTAAACCCATGTGAGCTAATTTTTGGGGCTTATACAGGCTGACACTTACTTCTGTATCCTGTGAATGCCTAATGTACCTTCAGCCACAGAATACTACGTTATTAGCTGTCAGTTAAACCCATGTGGGCTAATATTTGGGGACTATACAGGCCGACACTTACTTCTGTATCCTGTGAATGCCTAATGTACCTCTAAACAAAACGATTCAGGATGCTCATAATTGTCCGTTATGTTCCGCGGAAAGACCTTCTCTTTGCCACAAGTTCTGGTTCTCTCCCTATATCACGACATTCTGGGACCAGGTACTGACCTTCATCGGGGAAGTGACGAAGTGGCACATACCCAAAGACCCTACACTGTGCTAGGGGTTAGGCGGGGCTATCTTATATACTGTGGGGCGTATTCACTTCTTATTGGAACCTGGTCTCCGTAGTCACTCCAATCACATTCCCAGAAGACTCCTGCCCCCTCATTGGCTTTTGCTGATGTTTCTGGGCCAATCACGGGCTTTTAAAGCCCAGTTCCTGTACCCAGGGGCGGACTGAGCGGTCGGGCACTTCGGGCGTGGTCCGAGGGCCCGGCCGGGAAGGAGGGCCCAGCCAAGAGGGGGACCCGCCGCCCAGGTCAGCATTAATTCACCCGAAGTTTATCCCAGTAACCGAACAGGAGCAATATATTTGGGTATGTGCCACTTCGTCACTTCCCCGATGAAGGTCAGTACCTGGTCCCAGAATGTCGTGATATAGGGACAGGACCAGAACTTGTGGCAAAGAGAAGGTCTTTCCGCGGAACATAACGGACAATTATGATCATCCTGAATCGTTTTGTTTAGAGGTACATTAGGCATTCACACAGTATACAGAAGTAAGTGTCGGCATGTATAGGCCCCAAAAATTAGCTCACATGGGTTTACCTGACAGCTAAGTATGTAGTATTTGGAGGCTGAAGGTACATTAGGCATTCACAGGATACAGAAGTAAGTGTCAGCCTGTATAGTCCCCAAAAATTAGCCCACATGGGTTTAACTGACAGCTAATAACGTAGTATTCTGTGGCTGAAGGTACATTAGGAATTCACAGGATACAGAAGTAAGTGTCAGCCTGTATAGGCCCCAAAAATTAGCTCACATGGGTTTAACTGACAGCAAAGAACGTACTGTATTTGATGGCTGGATGTACATTAGGCATTCACAGTATACAGAAGTGTCGGCCTGTATAGGCCCAAAAAATTAGCTCACATGGGTTTAACTGACACCAAAGAACGTAGTGTATTTGATGGCTGGAGGTACATCAGGCATTGACAGTATACAGAAGTAAGTGTCGGCCTGTTTAGGCCCCAAAACGTAGCTCACATGGGTTTAACTGACAGCAAAGAACGTATTATTGGATGGCTAGAGGTACATCAGGCATTCACACAGTATACAGAAGTAAGTGTCGGCCTGTATAGGCCCCAAAAATTAGCTCACATGGGTTTACCTGACTGCTAAGAACGTAGTATTCTGTGGCTAAAGGTACATTAGGCATTCACAGGATGCAGAAGCAAGTAGAAAATGATAGGTGCCGACCCTAAATGCCAGTAAGCCAAGAAAGGTCCTGCCACATCCCTAAGGACATATGAGAAAAAAGTGTATCAAGTAGTATTGGTGTTCCAATACACCAGAGCCTAAATGAGCCCCACAGGGAACTGTGTATTCTGAGGAAACACCCAACCTGGGACTTTGTAGGCAGGAGTTACTTGGCATGATAAATAGATAAATAGAAGACCAATTTAATATATAATGATTTTATTAATACATGTGTACAAAATTGTTAAAAAAGACACAGATGCAAAGGCATCAAAAGACAGTCAATATATAAAATATGTGATAAATAAAATAATGAACCATATCCTAGAGTAGTGGGGTCACCCAGGTCCAACATGTTTCGCCGACTCTGCAGACTCTGACTTAAAAAGGCTTTTTAGACACTTGGAGACCAAAATAGAGTCATTTTGACCAAAAACTTTTTTCAGGCCATTGGAGCCCAAATGGCCTGTTTTAGACAAATCAAGTCTAAAAACAGCTTTTTAAGGCTCTAAAAGACAAAAATACAGTCATTTTGACAAAAAAATTTTCAGACCTTTGGTGACCAAATGCCGTTATTTTGACTAACAAAAGGTTTTTAGACACTTGGAGACCAAAATAGAGTCATTTTGACCAAAACATTTTTTGCAGGCCATTGGAGCCAAATGTCTAAAATCTTGTCTAAAACCGGCTTTTTAAGGCTCTAAAAGACAAAAATATAGTCATTTTGACTAAATTTTTTTTCTGACCTTTGGTGACCAAATGCAGTTATTTTGACTAAAAAAGGATTTTAAGACACTTGGAGACCAAAATAGAGTAATTTTGACCGAAAATATCTTTTCAGGCCATTGGAGCCCAAATGGCCAGTTTTAGACAAATCTTGTCTAAACCCAGCTTTTTAAGGCTCTAAAAGACAAAAATACAGTCATTTTGACAAAAAAAATATGTTCAGACCTTTGGTGACCAAATGCCGTTATTTTGACTAAAAAAGGATTTTTAGACACTTGGAGACCAAAATAGTCATTTTGACCAAAAAAAATTTCAGGCCATTGGAGAGCAAAATGCCGTTATCTTGTCTAAAACTGGCTTTTTAAGACTCTAAAAGACAAAAATACAGTAATTTTGACTAAAAAAGTTTTTCAAACCTTTGGTGACCAAATGCAGTTATTTTGACTAAAAAAGGCTTTTTAGACACTTGGAGACCAAAATAGAGTAATTTTGACCGAAAATTTCTTTTCAGACCATTGGAGCCAAAATGGCCGGTTTTAGACAAATCTTGTCTTAAACCGGCTTTTTAAAGCTCTAAAAGACAAAAATACATTCATTTTGACTTAATTTTTTTCAGACCTTTGGTGACCAAATGCAGTTATTTTGACTAAAAAAGTCTTTTTAGACACTTGGAGACCAAAATAGAGCTCCAATAGAATGAAAAAAAGTTTTTTTGGTCAAAATTACTCTATTTTGGTCTCCAAGTGTTTAAAAAGCCTTTTTCTAGTCAAAATGCATTTGGTCACCAAAGGTCTGAAAAAAAATGTATTCAAATTGACTGTATTTTTGTCTTTTAGTGCTTTAAAAAGCCGGTTTTAGACAAGATTTTAGACATTTTGGCTCCAATGGCCTGAAAATTTTTTGGTCAAAATGACTCTATTTTGGTCTCCAAGTGTCTAAAGTGACTTTTTTATTATAAATAACTGCATTTGGTCACCAAAGGCCTGAAAAATAGATTTAGTCAAAATGAATGTATTTTTGTCTTTTAGAGCCTTAGAGATTTGTCTAAAACTGGCCATTTGGGCTCCAATCGCCTGAAAAAAATTTTTGGTCTAAATGGTCTGGAAAAAAAATGGCCTGAAAAAAAATTTTGGCCTGAAAAATTTTTTGGTCAAAATTACTCTGTTTTGGTCTCCTTTTGTAGTCAAAATAACTGCATTTGGTCACCAAAGATCTGAAATATTTTTTAGTCCAAATGACTATATTTTTGTCTTTTAGAGCAATAAAAAGCTGGTTTTAGACAAGATTTTAGACATTTGGCTCCAATGGCCTGAAAAACATTTTTTGGTCAAAATGACTCTATTCTGGTCTCCAAGTGTCTTAAAAGCCTTTTTAGTCAAAATAACTGCATTTGGTCACCAAAGGTCTGAAAAAAATTAAGTCAAAATGAATGTATTTTTGTCTTTTAGAGCTTTAAAAAGCAGGTTTAAGACAAGATTTGTCTAAAACCGGCCATTTGGGCTCCAATGGCCTGAAATTAAATTTTCGGTCAAAATGACTCTATTTTGGTCTCCAAGTGTCTAAAAAGCCTTTTATAGTCAAAATAACTGCATTTGGTCACCAAAGGTCTGAAATTGTTTTTTTAGTCTAAATGACTATATCTTTTGTCTTTTAGAGCCTTAAAAGCCGGTTTTAGACAAGATTTTAGACATTTGGCTCCAATGGCCTAAAAAAAGTTTTTTGGTCAAAATGACTCTATATTGGTCTCCAAGTGTCTAAAAAGCCTTTTTCTAGTCAAAATAACTGCATTTGGTCACCAAAGGTCTGAAAAAAAATTAGTCAAAATGAATGTATTTTTGTCTTTTAGTGTCTTAAAAAAGCCAGTTTTAGACCAGATTTGTCTAAAACCGGCCATTTGGGCACCAATGGCCTGAAAAAAATGTTTTGGTCAAAATGACTCTATTTTTGTCTCCAAGTGTCTTAAAATCATTTTTTAGTCAAAATAACTGCATTTGGTCACCAAAGGTCAGAAAAAAAATTTAGTCAAAAAGACTATATATTTGTCTTTTAGAGCCTTAAAAAGCCGGTTTTAGACAAGATTTTAGACATTTGGCTCCAATGGCCTGAAAAAATGTTTTGGTCAAAATGACTCTATTTTGGTCTCCAAGTGTCTAAAAACCTTTTGTTAGTCAAAATAACGGCATTTGGTCACCAAAGGTCTGAAATTTTTTTTGTCAAAATGACTGTATTTTTGTCTTTTAGAGCCTTAAAAAGCCGTTTTTAGACTTGATTTGTCTAAAACAGGCCATTTGGACTCCAATGGCCTGAAAAAAGTTTTTGGTCAAAATGACTCTATTTTGGTCTCCAAGTGTCTAAAAAGCCTTTTTAAGTCAGAGTCTGCAGAGTCGGCGAAACATGTTGGACCTGGGTGACCCCACTACTCTAGGATATGGTTCATAATTTTATTTATCACATATTTTCTATATTGACTGTCTTTTGATGCCTTTGCATCTGTGTCTTTTTTAACAATTTTGTACACATGTATTAATAAAATCATTATATATTAAATTGGTCTTCTATTTATCTATTCACGCCAAGTAACTCCTGCCTAGTGCCTACAAAGTCCCAGGTTGGGTGTTTCCTCAGAATACACAGTTCCCTGTGGGGCTCATTTAGGCTCTGGTGTATTGGAACACCAATACCACTTGATACACTTTTTTCTCATATGTCCTTAGGGATGTGGCAGGACCTTTCTTGGCTTACTGGCATTTAGGGTCGGCACCTAACATTTTCTACTTGCTTCTGCATCCTGTGAATGCCTAATGTACCTTTAGCCACAGAATACTACGTTCTTAGCAGTCAGGTAAACCCATGTGAGCTAATTTTTGGGGCCTATACAGGCCGACACTTACTTCTGTATCCTGTGAATGCCTAATGTACTTCCATCCTTTAAATACTACGTTCCTTGCTGTCAGTTAAACCTATGTGAGCTAATTTTTGTGGTCTACAAAGGCCGACACTTACTTCTGTATACTGGAAATGCCTAAAGTACCTCCAGCCATCAAATACACTACGTTCTTTGGTGTCAGTTAAACCCATGTGAGCTAATTTTGGGGCCTATACAGGCCGACACTTCTGTATACTGTGAATTCCTAATGTACCTCCAGCCATCAAATACAGTACGTTCTTTGCTGTCAGTTAAACCCATGTGAGCTAATTTTTGGGGCCTATACAGGCTGACACTTACTTCTGTATCCTGTGAATGCCTAATGTACCTTCAGCCACAGAATACTACGTTATTAGCTGTCAGTTAAACCCATGTGGGCTAATATTTGGGGACTATACAGGCCGACACTTACTTCTGTATCCTGTGAATGCCTAATGTACCTCTAAACAAAATGATTCAGGATGCTCATAATTGTCCGTTATGTTCCGCGGAAAGACCTTCTCTTTGCCACAAGTTCTGGTCCTCTCCCTATATCACGACATTCTGGGACCAGGTACTGACCTTCATCGGGGAAGTGACGAAGTGGCACATACCCAAAGACCCTACACTGTGCTAGGGGTTAGGCGGGGCTATCTTATATACTGTGGGGCGTATTCACTTCTGATTGGAACCTGGTCTCCGTAGTCACTCCAATCACGTTCCCAGAAGACTCCTGCCCCCTCATTGGCTTTTGCTGATGTTTCTGGGCCAATCACGGGCTTTTAAAGCCCAGTTCCTGTACCCAGGGGCGGACTGAGCGGTCGGGCACTTCGGGCGTGGTCCGAGGGCCCGGCCGGGAAGGAGGGCCCGGCCGAGAGGGGGACCCGCCGCCCAGGTCAGCATTAATTCACCCGAAGTTTGTCCCAGTAACCGAACAGGAGCAATATATTTGGGTATGTGCCACTTCGTCACTTCCCCGATGAAGGTCAGTACCTGGTCCCAGAATGTCGTGATATAGGGACAGGACCAGAACTTGTGGCAAAGAGAAGGTCTTTCCGCGGAACATAACGGACAATTATGATCATCCTGAATCGTTTTGTTTAGAGGTACATTAGGCATTCACACAGTATACAGAAGTAAGTGTCGGCATGTATAGGCCCCAAAAATTAGCTCACATGGGTTTACCTGACAGCTAAGTATGTAGTATTTGGAGGCTGAAGGTACATTAGGCATTCACAGGATACAGAAGTAAGTGTCAGCCTGTATAGTCCCCAAAAATTAGCCCACATGGGTTTAACTGACAGCTAATAACGTAGTATTCTGTGGCTGAAGGTACATTAGGAATTCACAGGATACAGAAGTAAGTGTCAGCCTGTATAGGCCCCAAAAATTAGCTCACATGGGTTTAACTGACAGCAAAGAACGTACTGTATTTGATGGCTGGATGTACATTAGGCATTCACAGTATACAGAAGTGTCGGCCTGTATAGGCCCAAAAAATTAGCTCACATGGGTTTAACTGACACCAAAGAACGTAGTGTATTTGATGGCTGGAGGTACATCAGGCATTGACAGTATACAGAAGTAAGTGTCGGCCTGTTTAGGCCCCAAAACGTAGCTCACATGGGTTTAACTGACAGCAAAGAACGTATTATTGGATGGCTAGAGGTACATCAGGCATTCACACAGTATACAGAAGTAAGTGTCGGCCTGTATAGGCCCCAAAAATTAGCTCACATGGGTTTACCTGACTGCTAAGAACGTAGTATTCTGTGGCTAAAGGTACATTAGGCATTCACAGGATGCAGAAGCAAGTAGAAAATGATAGGTGCCGACCCTAAATGCCAGTAAGCCAAGAAAGGTCCTGCCACATCCCTAAGGACATATGAGAAAAAAGTGTATCAAGTAGTATTGGTGTTCCAATACACCAGAGCCTAAATGAGCCCCACAGGGAACTGTGTATTCTGAGGAAACACCCAACCTGGGACTTTGTAGGCAGGAGTTACTTGGCATGATAAATAGATAAATAGAAGACCAATTTAATATATAATGATTTTATTAATACATGTGTACAAAATTGTTAAAAAAGACACAGATGCAAAGGCATCAAAAGACAGTCAATATATAAAATATGTGATAAATAAAATAATGAACCATATCCTAGAGTAGTGGGGTCACCCAGGTCCAACATGTTTCGCCGACTCTGCAGACTCTGACTTAAAAAGGCTTTTTAGACACTTGGAGACCAAAATAGAGTCATTTTGACCAAAAACTTTTTTCAGGCCATTGGAGCCCAAATGGCCTGTTTTAGACAAATCAAGTCTAAAAACAGCTGTTTAAGGCTCTAAAAGACAAAAATACAGTCAGTTTGACAAAAATAATTTTCAGACCTTTGGTGACCAAATGCCGTTATTTTGACTAACAAAAGGTTTTTAGACACTTGGAGACCAAAATAGAGTCATTTTGACCAAAACATTTTTTGCAGGCCATTGGAGCCAAATGTCTAAAATCTTGTCTAAAACCGGCTTTTTAAGGCTCTAAAAGACAAAAATATAGTCATTTTGACTAAATTTTTTTTCTGACCTTTGGTGACCAAATGCAGTTATTTTGACTAAAAAAGGATTTTAAGACACTTGGAGACCAAAATAGAGTAATTTTGACCGAAAATATCTTTTCAGGCCATTGGAGCCCAAATGGTCAGTTTTAGACAAATCTTGTCTAAACCCAGCTTTTTAAGGCTCTAAAAGACAAAAATACAGTCATTTTGACAAAAAAAATATGTTCAGACCTTTGGTGACCAAATGCCGTTATTTTGACTAAAAAAGGATTTTTAGACACTTGGAGACCAAAATAGTCATTTTGACCAAAAAAAATTTCAGGCCATTGGAGAGCAAAATGCCGTTATCTTGTCTAAAACTGGCTTTTTAAGACTCTAAAAGACAAAAATACAGTAATTTTGACTAAAAAAGTTTTTCAAACCTTTGGTGACCAAATGCAGTTATTTTGACTAAAAAAGGCTTTTTAGACACTTGGAGACCAAAATAGAGTAATTTTGACTGAAAATTTCTTTTCAGACCATTGGAGCCCAAATGGCCGGTTTTAGACAAATCTTGTCTTAAACCGGCTTTTTAAAGCTCTAAAAGACAAAAATACATTCATTTTGACTTAATTTTTTTCAGACCTTTGGTGACCAAATGCAGTTATTTTGACTAAAAAAGGCTTTTTAGACACTTGGAGACCAAAATAGAGCTCCAATAGAATGAAAAAAAGTTTTTTTGGTCAAAATTACTCTATTTTGGTCTCCAAGTGTTTAAAAAGCCTTTTTCTAGTCAAAATGCATTTGGTCACCAAAGGTCTGAAAAAAAATGTATTCAAATTGACTGTATTTTTGTCTTTTAGTGCTTTAAAAAGCCGGTTTTAGACAAGATTTTAGACATTTTGGCTCCAAAGGCCTGAAATTTTTTTGGTCAAAATGACTCTATTTTGGTCTCCAAGTGTCTAAAGTGACTTTTTTATTATAAATAACTGCATTTGGTCACCAAAGGCCTGAAAAATAGATTTAGTCAAAATGAATGTATTTTTGTCTTTTAGAGCCTTAGAGATTTGTCTAAAACTGGCCATTTGGGCTCCAATCGCCTGAAAAAAATTTTTGGTCTAAATGGTCTGGAAAAAAAATGGCCTGAAAAAAAATTTTGGCCTGAAAAATTTTTTGGTCAAAATTACTCTGTTTTGGTCTCCTTTTGTAGTCAAAATAACTGCATTTGGTCACCAAAGATCTGAAATATTTTTTAGTCCAAATGACTATATTTTTGTCTTTTAGAGCAATAAAAAGCTGGTTTTAGACAAGATTTTAGACATTTGGCTCCAATGGCCTGAAAAACATTTTTTGGTCAAAATGACTCTATTCTGGTCTCCAAGTGTCTTAAAAGCCTTTTTAGTCAAAATAACTGCATTTGGTCACCAAAGGTCTGAAAAAAATTAAGTCAAAATGAATGTATTTTTGTCTTTTAGAGCTTTAAAAAGCAGGTTTAAGACAAGATTTGTCTAAAACCGGCCATTTGGGCTCCAATGGCCTGAAAATAAATTTTCGGTCAAAATGACTCTATTTTGGTCTCCAAGTGTCTAAAAAGCCTTTTATAGTCAAAATAACTGCATTTGGTCACCAAAGGTCTGAAATTGTTTTTTAGTCTAAATGACTATATCTTTTGTCTTTTAGAGCCTTAAAAGCCGGTTTTAGACAAGATTTTAGACATTTGGCTCCAATGGCCTAAAACATTTTTTTGGTCAAAATGACTCTATATTGGTCTCCAAGTGTCTAAAAAGCCTTTTTCTAGTCAAAATAACTGCATTTGGTCACCAAAGGTCTGAAAAAAAATTAGTCAAAATGAATGTATTTTTGTCTTTTAGTGTCTTAAAAAGCCAGTTTTAGACCAGATTTGTCTAAAACCGGCCATTTGGGCACCAATGGCCTGAAAAAAATGTTTTGGTCAAAATGACTCTATTTTTGTCTCCAAGTGTCTTAAAATCATTTTTTAGTCAAAATAACTGCATTTGGTCACCAAAGGTCAGAAAAAAAATTTAGTCAAAAAGACTATATATTTGTCTTTTAGAGCCTTAAAAAGCCGGTTTTAGACAAGATTTTAGACATTTGGCTCCAATGGCCTGAAAAAATGTTTTGGTCAAAATGACTCTATTTTGGTCTCCAAGTGTCTAAAAACCTTTTGTTAGTCAAAATAACGGCATTTGGTCACCAAAGGTCTGAAATTTATTTTGTCAAAATGACTGTATTTTTGTCTTTTAGAGCCTTAAAAAGCCGTTTTTAGACTTGATTTGTCTAAAACAGGCCATTTGGACTCCAATGGCCTGAAAAAAGTTTTTGGTCAAAATGAGTCTATTTTGGTCTCCAAGTGTCTAAAAAGCCTTTTTAAGTCAGAGTCTGCAGAGTCGGCGAAACATGTTGGACCTGGGTGACCCCACTACTCTAGGATATGGTTCATAATTTTATTTATCACATATTTTCTATATTGACTGTCTTTTGATGCCTTTGCATCTGTGTCTTTTTTAACAATTTTGTACACATGTATTAATAAAATCATTATATATTAAATTGGTCTTCTATTTATCTATTCATGCCAAGTAACTCCTGCCTAGTGCCTACAAAGTCCCAGGTTGGGTGTTTCCTCAGAATACACAGTTCCCTGTGGGGCTCATTTAGACTCTGGTGTATTGGAACACCAATACCACTTGATACACTTTTTTCTCATATGTCCTTAGGGATGTGGCAGGACCTTTCTTGGCTTACTGGCATTTAGGGTCGGCACCTAACATTTTCTACTTGCTTCTGCATCCTGTGAATGCCTAATGTACCTTTAGCTACAAAATACTACGTTCTTAGCAGTCAGGTAAACCCATGTGAGCTAATTTTTGGGGCCTATACAGGCCGACACTTACTTCTGTATCCTGTGAATGCCTAATGTACTTCCATCCTTTAAATACTACATTCCTTGCTGTCAGTTAAACCTATGTGAGCTAATTTTTGTGGTCTACAAAGGCCGACACTTACTTCTGTATACTGGAAATGCCTAATGTACCTCCAGCCATCAAATACACTACGTTCTTTGCTGTCAGTTAAACCCATGTGAGCTAATTTTGGGGCCTATACAGGCCGACACTTCTGTATACTGTGAATTCCTAATGTACCTCCAGCCATCAAATACAGTATGTTCTTTGCTGTCAGTTAAACCCATGTGAGCTAATTTTTGGGGCTTATACAGGCTGACACTTACTTCTGTATCCTGTGAATGCCTAATGTACCTTCAGCCACAGAATACTATGTTATTAGCTGTCAGTTAAACCCATGTGGGCTAATATTTGGGGACTATACAGGCCGACACTTACTTCTGTATCCTGTGAATGCCTAATGTACCTCTAAACAAAACGATTCAGGATGCTCATAATTGTCCGTTATGTTCCGCGGAAAGACCTTCTCTTTGCCACAAGTTCTGGTCCTCTCCCTATATCACGACATTCTGGGACCAGGTACTGACCTTCATCGGGGAAGTGACGAAGTGGCACATACCCAAAGACCCTACACTGTGCTAGGGGTTAGGCGGGGCTATCTTATATACTGTGGGGCGTATTCACTTCTGATTGGAACCTGGTCTCCGTAGTCACTCCAATCACGTTCCCAGAAGACTCCTGCCCCCTCATTGGCTTTTGCTGATGTTTCTGGGCCAATCACGGGCTTTTAAAGCCCAGTTCCTGTACCCAGGGGCGGACTGAGCGGTCGGCACTTCAGGCGTGGTCCGAGGGCCCGGCCGGGAAGGAGGGCCCGGCCGAGAGGGGGACCCGCCGCCCAGGTCAGCATTAATTCACCCGAAGTTTGTCCCAGTAACCGAACAGGAGCAATATATTTGGGTATGTGCCACTTCGTCACTTCCCCGATGAAGGTCAGTACCTGGTCCCAGAATGTCGTGATATAGGGACAGGACCAGAACTTGTGGCAAAGAGAAGGTCTTTCCGCGGAACATAACGGACAATTATGATCATCCTGAATCGTTTTGTTTAGAGGTACATTAGGCATTCACACAGTATACAGAAGTAAGTGTCGGTATGTATAGGCCCCAAAAATTAGCTCACATGGGTTTACCTGACAGCTAAGTATGTAGTATTTGGAGGCTGAAGGTACATTAGGCATTCACAGGATACAGAAGTAAGTGTCAGCCTGTATAGTCCCCAAAAATTAGCCCACATGGGTTTAAATGACAGCTAATAACGTAGTATTCTGTGGCTGAAGGTACATTAGGAATTCACAGGATACAGAAGTAAGTGTCAGCCTGTATAGGCCCCAAAAATTAGCTCACATGGGTTTAACTGACAGCAAAGAACGTACTGTATTTGATGGCTGGATGTACATTAGGCATTCACAGTATACAGAAGTGTCGGCCTGTATAGGCCCAAAAAATTAGCTCACATGGGTTTAACTGACACCAAAGAACGTAGTGTATTTGATGGCTGGAGGTACATCAGGCATTGACAGTATACAGAAGTAAGTGTCGGCCTGTTTAGGCCCCAAAACGTAGCTCACATGGGTTTAACTGACAGCAAAGAACGTATTATTGGATGGCTAGAGGTACATCAGGCATTCACACAGTATACAGAAGTAAGTGTCGGCCTGTATAGGCCCCAAAAAATAGCTCACATGGGTTTACCTGACTGCTAAGAACGTAGTATTCTGTGGCTAAAGGTACATTAGGCATTCACAGGATGCAGAAGCAAGTAGAAAATGATAGGTGCCGACCCTAAATGCCAGTAAGCCAAGAAAGGTCCTGCCACATCCCTAAGGACATATGAGAAAAAAGTGTATCAAGTAGTATTGGTGTTCCAATACACCAGAGCCTAAATGAGCCCCACAGGGAACTGTGTATTCTGAGGAAACACCCAACCTGGGACTTTGTAGGCAGGAGTTACTTGGCATGATAAATAGATAAATAGAAGACCAATTTAATATATAATGATTTTATTAATACATGTGTACAAAATTGTTAAAAAAGACACAGATGCAAAGGCATCAAAAGACAGTCAATATATAAAATATGTGATAAATAAAATAATGAACCATATCCTAGAGTAGTGGGGTCACCCAGGTCCAACATGTTTCGCCGACTCTGCAGACTCTGACTTAAAAAGGCTTTTTAGACACTTGGAGACCAAACTAGAGTCATTTTGACCAAAAACTTTTTTCAGGCCATTGGAGCCCAAATGGCCTGTTTTAGACAAATCAAGTCTAAAAACAGCTTTTTAAGGCTCTAAAAGACAAAAATACAGTCATTTTGACAAAAATAATTTTCAGACCTTTGGTGACCAAATGCCGTTATTTTGACTAACAAAAGGTTTTTAGACACTTGGAGACCAAAATAGAGTCATTTTGACCAAAACATTTTTTGCAGGCCATTGGAGCCAAATGTCTAAAATCTTGTCTAAAACCGGCTTTTTAAGGCTCTAAAAGACAAAAATATAGTCACTTTGACTAAATTTTTTTTCTGACCTTTGGTGACCAAATGCAGGTATTTTGACTAAAAAAGGATTTTAAGACACTTGGAGACCAAAATAGAGTAATTTTGACCGAAAATATCTTTTCAGGCCATTGGAGCCCAAATGGCCAGTTTTAGACAAATCTTGTCTAAACCCAGCTTTTTAAGGCTCTAAAAGACAAAAATACAGTCATTTTGACAAAAAAAATATGTTCAGACCTTTGGTGACCAAATGCCGTTATTTTGACTAAAAAAGGATTTTTAGACACTTGGAGACCAAAATAGTCATTTTGACAAAAAAATTTTCAGGCCATTGGAGAGCAAAATGCCGTTATCTTGTCTAAAACTGGCTTTTTAAGACTCTAAAAGACAAAAATGCAGTCATTTTGACTAAAAAAGTTTTTCAAACCTTTGGTGACCAAATGCAGTTATTTTGACTAATAAAGGCTTTTAAGACACTTGGAGACCAAAATAGAGTAATTTTGACCGAAAATTTCTTTTCAGGCCATTGGAGCCCAAATGGCCGGTTTTAGACAAATCTTGTCTTAAACCGGCTTTTTAAAGCTCTAAAAGACAAAAATACATTCATTTTGACTTAATTTTTTTCAGACCTTTGGTGACCAAATGTAGTTATTTTGACTAAAAAAGGCTTTTTAGACACTTGGAGACCAAAATAGAGCTCCAATAGCCTGAAAAAAAGTTTTTTGGTCAAAATACTCTATTTTGGTCTCCAAGTGTTTAAAAAGCCTTTTTCTAGTCAAAATGCATTTGGTCACCAAAGGTCTGAAAAAAAAATGTATTCAAATTGACTGTATTTTTGTCTTTTAGTGCTTTAAAAAGCCGGTTTTAGACAAGATTTTAGACATTTTGGCTCCAATGGCCTGAAATTTTTTTTGGTCAAAATGACTCTATTTTGGTCTCCAAGTGTCTAAAGTGCCTTTTTTATCATAAATAACTGCATTTGGTCACCAAAGGTCTGAAAAATAGATTTAGTCAAAATGAATGTATTTTTGTCTTTTAGAGCCTTAGAGATTTGTCTAAAACTGGCCATTTGGGCTCCAATCGCCTGAAAATTTTTTTGGTCAAAATGGTCTGGAAAAAAAATGGCCTGAAAAAAAATTTTGGCCTGAAAAATTTTTTGGTCAAAATGACTCTGTTTTGGTCTCCTTTTGTAGTCAAAATAACTGCATTTGGTCACCAAAGGTCTAAAAAAAAATTTAGTCCAAATGACTATATTTTTGTCTTTTAGAGCATTAAAAAGCTGGTTTTAGACAAGATTTTAGACATTTGGCTCCAATGGCCTGAAAAACATTTTTTGGTCAAAATGACTCTATTCTGGTCTCCAAGTGTCTTAAAAGCCTTTTTTAGTCAAAATAACTGCATTTGGTCACCAAAGGTCTGAAAAAAATTAAGTCAAAATGAATGTATTTTTGTCTTTTAGAGCTTTAAAAAGCCGGTTTAAGACAAGATTTGTCTAAAACCGGCCATTTGGGCTCCAATGGCCTGAAAATAAATTTTCGGTCAAAATGACTCTATTTTGGTCTCCAAGTGTCTAAAAAGCCTTTTATAGTCAAAATAACTGCATTTGGTCACCAAAGGTCTGAAATTGTTTTTTTAGTCTAAATGACTATATTTTTTGTCTTTTAGAGCCTTAAAAGCCGGTTTTAGACAAGATTTTAGACATTTGGCTCCAATGGCCTAAAAAAAGTTTTTTGGTCAAAATGACTCTATATTGGTCTCCAAGTGTCTAAAAAGCCTTTTTCTAGTCAAAATAACTGCATTTGGTCACCAAAGGTCTGAAAAAAAATTAGTCAAAATGAATGTATTTTTGTCTTTTAGTGTCTTAAAAAGCCAGTTTTAGACCAGATTTGTCTAAAACCGGCCATTTGGGCACCAATGGCCTGAAAAAAATGTTTTGGTCAAAATGACTCTATTTTTGTCTCCAAGTGTCTTAAAATCCTTTTTTAGTCAAAATAACTGCATTTGGTCACCAAAGGTCAGAAAAAAAATTTAGTCAAAAAGACTATATATTTGTCTTTTAGAGCCTTAAAAAGCCGGTTTTAGACAAGATTTTAGACATTTGGCTCCAATGGCCTGAAAAAATGTTTTGGTCAAAATGACTCTATTTTGGTCTCCAAGTGTCTAAAAACCTTTTTTAGTCAAAATAACAGCATTTGGTCACCAAAGGTCTGAAATTTTTTTGTCAAAATGACTGTATTTTTGTCTTTTAGAGCCTTAAAAAGCCGTTTTTAGACTTGATTTGTCTAAAACAGGCCATTTGGACTCCAATGGCCTGAAAAAAGTTTTTGGTCAAAATGACTCTATTTTGGTCTCCAAGTGTCTAAAAAGCCTTTTTAAGTCAGAGTCTGCAGAGTCGGCGAAACATGTTGGACCTGGGTGACCCCACTACTCTAGGATATGGTTCATAATTTTATTTATCACATATTTTCTATATTGACTGTCTTTTGATGCCTTTGCATCTGTGTCTTTTTTAACAATTTTGTACACATGTATTAATAAAATCATTATATATTAAATTGGTCTTCTATTTATCTATTCATGCCAAGTAACTCCTGCCTAGTGCCTACAAAGTCCCAGGTTGGGTGTTTCCTCAGAATACACAGTTCCCTGTGGGGCTCATTTAGGCTCTGGTGTATTGGAACACCAATACCACTTGATACACTTTTTTCTCATATGTCCTTAGGGATGTGGCAGGACCTTTCTTGGCTTACTGGCATTTAGGGTCGGCACCTAACATTTTCTACTTGCTTCTGCATCCTGTGAATGCCTAATGTACCTTTAGCCACAGAATACTACGTTCTTAGCAGTCAGGTAAACCCATGTGAGCTAATTTTTGGGGCCTATACAGGCCGACACTTACTTCTGTATCCTGTGAATGCCTAATGTACTTCCATCCTTTAAATACTACGTTCCTTGCTGTCAGTTAAACCTATGTGAGCTAATTTTTGTGGTCTACAAAGGCCGACACTTACTTCTGTATACTGGAAATGCCTAATGTACCTCCAGCCATCAAATACACTACGTTCTTTGGTGTCAGTTAAACCCATGTGAGCTAATTTTGGGGCCTATACAGGCCGACACTTCTGTATACTGTGAATTCCTAATGTACCTCCAGCCATCAAATACAGTACGTTCTTTGCTGTCAGTTAAACCCATGTGAGCTAATTTTGGGGCCTATACAGGCTGACACTTACTTCTGTATCCTGTGAATGCCTAATGTACCTTCAGCCACAGAATACTACGTTATTAGCTGTCAGTTAAACCCATGTGGGCTAATATTTGGGGACTATACAGGCCGACACTTACTTCTGTATCCTGTGAATGCCTAATGTACCTCTAAACAAAATGATTCAGGATGCTCATTCTTCCGTTATGTTCCGCGGAAAGACCTTCTCTTTGCCACAAGTTCTGGTCCTCTCCCTATATCATGACATTCTGGGACCAGGTACTGACCTTCATCGGGGAAGTGACGAAGTGTCACATACCCAAAGACCCTACACTGTGCTAGGGGTTAGGCGGGGCTATCTTATATACTGTGGGGCGTATTCACTTCTGATTGGAACCTGGTCTCCGTAGTCACTCCAATCACGTTCCCAGAAGACTCCTGCCCCCTCATTGGCTTTTGCTGATGTTTCTGGGCCAATCACGGGCTTTTAAAGCCCAGTTCCTGTACCCAGGGGCGGACTGAGCGGTCGGGCACTTCGGGCGTGGTCCAAGGGCCCGGCCGGGAAGGAGGGCCCGGCCGAGAGGGGGACCCGCCGCCCAGGTCAGCATTAATTCACCCGAAGTTTGTCCCAGTAACCGAACAGGAGCAATATATTTGGGTATGTGCCACTTCGTCACTTCCCTGATGAAGGTCAGTACCTGGTCGAAAAATGTCGTGATATAGGGACAGGACCAGAACTTGTGGCAAAGAGAAGGTCTTTCCGCGGAACATAACGGACAATTATGATCATCCTGAATCGTTTTGTTTAGAGGTACATTAGGCATTCACACAGTATACAGAAGTAAGTGTCGGCATGTATAGGCCCCAAAAATTAGCTCACATGGGTTTACCTGACAGCTAAGTATGTAGTATTTGGAGGCTGAAGGTACATTAGGCATTCACAGGATACAGAAGTAAGTGTCAGCCTGTATAGTCCCCAAAAATTAGCCCACATGGGTTTAACTGACAGCTAATAACGTAGTATTCTGTGGCTGAAGGTACATTAGGAATTCACAGGATACAGAAGTAAGTGTCAGCCTGTATAGGCCCCAAAAATTAGCTCACATGGGTTTAACTGACAGCAAAGAACGTACTGTATTTGATGGCTGGATGTACATTAGGCATTCACAGTATACAGAAGTGTCGGCCTGTATAGGCCCCAAAAATTAGCTCACATGGGTTTAACTGACAGCAAAGAACGTGGTGTATTTGATGGCTGGAGGTACATTACGCATTTCCAGTATACAGAAGTAAGTGTCGGCCTTTATAGACCCCATAAATTAGCTCACATAGGTTTAACTGACAGCAAGGAACGTAGTATTTAAAGGATGGAAGTACATTAGGCATTCACAGGATACAGAAGTAAGTGTTGGCCTGTATAGGCCCAAAAAATTAGCTCACATGGGTTTAACTGACACCAAAGAACGTAGTGTATTTGATGGCTGGAGGTACATCAGGCATTGACAGTATACAGAAGTAAGTGTCGGCCTGTTTAGGCCCCAAAACTTAGCTCACATGGGTTTAACTGACAGCAAAGAACGTATTATTGGATGGCTAGAGGTACATCAGGCATTCACACAGTATACAGAAGTAAGTGTCGGCCTGTATAGGCCCCAAAAATTAGCTCACATGGGTTTACCTGACTGCTAAGAACGTAGTATTCTGTGCCTAAAGGTACATTAGGCATTCACAGGATGCAGAGGCAACTAGAAAATGATAGGTGCCGACCCTAAATGCCAGTAAGCCAAGAAAGGTCCTGCCACATCCCTAAGGACATATGAGAAAAAAGTGTATCAAGTAGTATTGGTGTTCCAATACACCAGAGCCTAAATGAGCCCCACAGGGAACTGTGTATTCTGAGGAAACACCCAACCTGGGACTTTGTAGGCAGGAGTTACTTGGCATGATAAATAGATAAATAGAAGACCAATTTAATATATAATGATTTTATTAATACATGTGTACAAAATTGTTAAAAAAGACACAGATGCAAAGGCATCAAAAGACAGTCAATATATAAAATATGTGATAAATAAAATAATGAACCATATCCTAGAGTAGTGGGGTCACCCAGGTCCAACATGTTTCGCCGACTCTGCAGACTCTGACTTAAAAAGGCTTTTTAGACACTTGGAGACCAAAATAGAGTCATTTTGACCAAAAACTTTTTTCAGGCCATTGGAGCCCAAATGGCCTGTTTTAGGCAAATCAAGTCTAAAAACAGCTTTTTAAGGCTCTAAAAGACAAAAATACAGTCATTTTGACAAAAATAATTTTCAGACCTTTGGTGACCAAATGCCGTTATTTTGACTAACAAAAGGTTTTTAGACACTTGGAGACCAAAATAGAGTCATTTTGATCAAAACATTTTTTGCAGGCCATTGGAGCCAAATGTCTAAAATCTTGTCTAAAACCGGCTTTTTAAGGCTCTAAAAGACAAAAATATAGTCATTTTGACTAAATTTTTTTTCTGACCTTTGGTGACCAAATGCAGTTATTTTGACTAAAAAAGGATTTTAAGACACTTGGAGACCAAAATAGAGTAATTTTGACCGAAAATATCTTTTCAGGCCATTGGAGCCCAAATGGCCAGTTTTAGACAAATGTTGTCTAAACCCAGCGTTTTAAGGCTCTAAAAGACAAAAATACAGTCATTTTGACAAAAAAATATGTTCAGACCTTTGGTGACCAAATGCCGTTATTTTGACTAAAAAAGGATTTTTAGACACTTGGAGACCAAAATAGTCATTTTGACCAAAAAAATTTCAGGCCATTGGAGAGCAAAATGCCGTTATCTTGTCTAAAACTGGCTTTTTAAGACTCTAAAAGACAAAAATACAGTCATTTTGACTAAAAAAGTTTTTCAAACCTTTGGTGACCAAATGCAGTTATTTTGACTAAAAAAGGCTTTTTAGACACTTGGAGACCAAAATAGAGTAATTTTGACCGAAAATTTCTTTTCAGGCCATTGGAGCCCAAATGGCCGGTTTTAGACAAATCTTGTCTTAAACCGGCTTTTTAAAGCTCTAAAAGACAAAAATACATTCATTTTGACTTAATTTTTTTCAGACCTTTGGTGACCAAATGCAGTTATTTTGACTAAAAAAGGCTTTTTAGACACTTGGAGACCAAAATAGAGCTCCAATAGAATGAAAAAAAGTTTTTTTGGTCAAAATCACTCTATTTTGGTCTCCAAGTGTTTAAAAAGCCTTTTTCTAGTCAAAATGCATTTGGTCACCATAGGTCTGAAAAAAATGTATTCAAATTGACTGTATTTTTGTCTTTTAGTGCTTTAAAAAGCCGGTTTTAGACAAGATTTTAGACATTTTGGCTCCAATGGCCTGACATTTTTTTTGGTCAAAATGACTCTATTTTGGTCTCCAAGTGTCTAAAGTGCCTTTTTTATTATAAATAACTGCATTTGGTCACCAAAGGTCTGAAAAATAGATTTAGTCAAAATGAATGTATTTTTGTCTTTTAGAGCCTTAGAGATTTGTCTAAAACTGGCCATTTGGGCTCCAATCGCCTGAAAAAATTTTTTGGTCAAAATGGTCTGGAAAAAAAATGGCCTGAAAAAAAATGGCCTGAAAAAAAATTTTGGCCTGAAAAATTTTTTGGTCAAAATGACTCTGTTTTGGTCTCCTTTTGTAGTCAAAATAACTGCATTTGGTCACCAAAGATCTGAAATTTTTTTTAGTCCAAATGACTATATTTTTGTCTTTTAGAGCATTAAAAAGCTGGTTTTAGACAAGATTTTAGACATTTGGCTCCAATGGCCTGAAAAACATTTTTTGGTCAAAATGACTCTATTCTGGTCTCCAAGTGTCTTAAAAGCCTTTTTAGTCAAAATAACTGCATTTGGTCACCAAAGGTCTGAAAAAAATTAAGTCAAAATGAATGTATTTTTGTCTTTTAGAGCTTTAAAAAGCAGGTTTAAGACAAGATTTGTCTAAAACCGGCCATTTGGGCTCCAATGGCCTGAAAATAAATTTTCGGTCAAAATGACTCTATTTTGGTCTCCAAGTGTCTAAAAAGCCTTTTATAGTCAAAACAACTGCATTTGGTCACCAAAGGTCTGAAATTGTTTTTTTAGTCTAAATGACTATATTTTTTGTCTTTTAGAGCCTTAAAAGCCGGTTTTAGACAAGATTTTAGACATTTGGCTCCAATGGCCTAAAAAAAGTTTTTTGGTCAAAATGACTCTATATTGGTCTCCAAGTGTCTAAAAAGCCCTTTTCTAGTCAAAATAACTGCATTTGGTCACCAAAGGTCTGAAAAAAAATTAGTCAAAATGAATGTATTTTTGTCTTTTAGTGTCTTAAAAAGCCAGTTTTAGACCAGATTTGTCTAAAACCGGCCATTTGGGCACCAATGGCCTGAAAAAAATGTTTTGGTCAAAATGACTCTATTTTTGTCTCCAAGTGTCTTAAAATCATTTTTTAGTCAAAATAACTGCATTTGGTCACCAAAGGTCAGAAAAAAAATTTAGTCAAAAAGACTATATATTTGTCTTTTAGAGCCTTAAAAAGCCGGTTTTAGACAAGATTTTAGACATTTGGCTCCAATGGCCTGAAAAAATGTTTTGGTCAAAATGACTCTATTTTGGTCTCCAAGTGTCTAAAAACCTTTTGTTAGTCAAAATAACGGCATTTGGTCACCAAAGGTCTGAAATTTTTTTTGTCAAAATGACTGTATTTTTGTCTTTTAGAGCCTTAAAAAGCCGTTTTTAGACTTGATTTGTCTAAAACAGGCCATTTGGACTCCAATGGCCTGAAAAAAGTTTTTGGTCAAAATGACTCTATTTTGGTCTCCAAGTGTCTAAAAAGCCTTTTTAAGTCAGAGTCTGCAGAGTCTGCGAAACATGTTGGACCTGGGTGACCCCACTACTCTAGGATATGGTTCATAATTTTATTTATCACATATTTTCTATATTGACTGTCTTTTGATGCCTTTGCATCTGTGTCTTTTTTAACAATTTTGTACACATGTATTAATAAAATCATTATATATTAAATTGGTCTTCTATTTATCTATTCATGCCAAGTAACTCCTGCCTAGTGCCTACAAAGTCCCAGGTTGGGTGTTTCCTCAGAATATACAGTTCCCTGTGGGGCTCATTTAGGCTCTGGTGTATTGGAACACCAATACCACTTGATACACTTTTTTCTCATATGTCCTTAGGGATGTGGCAGGACCTTTCTTGGCTTACTGGCATTTAGGGTCGGCACCTAACATTTTCTACTTGCTTCTGCATCCTGTGAATGCCTAATGTACCTTTAGCCACAGAATACTACGTTCTTAGCAGTCAGGTAAACCCATGTGAGCTAATTTTTGGGGCCTATACAGGCCGACACTTACTTCTGTATCCTGTGAATTCCTAATGTACTTCCATCCTTTAAATACTACGTTCCTTGCTGTCAGTTAAACCTATGTGAGCTAATTTTTGTGGTCTACAAAGGCCGACACTTACTTCTGTATACTGGAAATGCCTAATGTACCTCCAGTCATCAAATACACTACGTTCTTTGGTGTCAGTTAAACCCATGTGAGCTAATTTTGGGGCCTATACAGGCCGACACTTCTGTATACTGTGAATTCCTAATGTACCTCCAGCCATCAAATACAGTACGTTCTTTGCTGTCAGTTAAACCCATGTGAGCTAATTTTGGGGCCTATACAGGCTGACACTTACTTCTGTATCCTGTGAATGCCTAATGTACCTTTAGCCACAGAATACTACGTTATTAGCTGTCAGTTAAACCCATGTGGGCTAATATTTGGGGACTATACAGGCCGACACTTACTTCTGTATCCTGTGAATGCCTAATGTACCTCTAAACAAAATGATTCAGGATGCTCATTCTTCCGTTATGTTCCGCGGAAAGACCTTCTCTTTGCCACAAGTTCTGGTCCTCTCCCTATATCATGACATTCTGGGACCAGGTACTGACCTTCATCGGGGAAGTGACGAAGTGGCACATACACAAAGACCCTACACTGTGCTAGGGGTTAGGCGGGGCTATCTTATATACTGTGGGGCGTATTCACTTCTGATTGGAACCTGGTCTCCGTAGTCACTCCAATCACGTTCCCAGAAGACTCCTGCCCCCTCATTGGCTTTTGCTGATGTTTCTGGGCCAATCACGGGCTTTTAAAGCCCAGTTCCTGTACCCAGGGGCGGACTGAGCGGTCGGGCACTTCGGGCGTGGTCCGAGGGCCCGGCCGGGAAGGAGGGCCCGGCCGAGAGGGGGACCCGCCGCCCAGGTCAGCATTAATTCACCCGAAGTTTGTCCCAGTTACCGAACAGGAGCAATATATTTGGGTATGTGCCACTTCGTCACTTCCCTGATGAAGGTCAGTACCTGGTCGAAAAATGTCGTGATATAGGGACAGGACCAGAACTTGTGGCAAAGAGAAGGTCTTTCCGCGGAACATAACGGACAATTATGATCATCCTGAATCGTTTTGTTTAGAGGTACATTAGGCATTCACACAGTATACAGAAGTAAGTGTCGGCATGTATAGGCCCCAAAAATTAGCTCACATGGGTTTACCTGACAGCTAAGTATGTAGTATTTGGAGGCTGAAGGTACATTAGGCATTCACAGGATACAGAAGTAAGTGTCAGCCTGTATAGTCCCCAAAAATTAGCCCACATGGGTGTAACTGACAGCTAATAACGTAGTATTCTGTGGCTGAAGGTACATTAGGAATTCACAGGATACAGAAGTAAGTGTCAGCCTGTATAGGCCCCAAAAATTAGCTCACATGGGTTTAACTGACAGCAAAGAACGTACTGTATTTGATGGCTGGATGTACATTAGGCATTCACAGTATACAGAAGTGTCGGCCTGTATAGGCCCCAAAAATTAGCTCACATGGGTTTAACTGACAGCAAAGAACGTGGTGTATTTGATGGCTGGAGGTACATTACGCATTTCCAGTATACAGAAGTAAGTGTCGGCCTTTATAGACCCCATAAATTAGCTCACATAGGTTTAACTGACAGCAAGGAACGTAGTATTTAAAGGATGGAAGTACATTAGGCATTCACAGGATACAGAAGTAAGTGTCGGCCTGTATAGGCCCAAAAAATTAGCTCACATGGGTTTAACTGACACCAAAGAACGTAGTGTATTTGATGGCTGGAGGTACATCAGGCATTGACAGTATACAGAAGTAAGTGTCGGCCTGTTTAGGCCCCAAAACTTAGCTCACATGGGTTTAACTGACAGCAAAGAACGTATTATTGGATGGCTAGAGGTACATCAGGCATTCACACAGTATACAGAAGTAAGTGTCGGCCTGTATAGGCCCCAAAAATTAGCTCACATGGGTTTACCTGACTGCTAAGAACGTAGTATTCTGTGCCTAAAGGTACATTAGGCATTCACAGGATGCAGAGGCAACTAGAAAATGATAGGTGCCGACCCTAAATGCCAGTAAGCCAAGAAAGGTCCTGCCACATCCCTAAGGACATATGAGAAAAAAGTGTATCAAGTAGTATTGGTGTTCCAATACACCAGAGCCTAAATGAGCCCCACAGGGAACTGTGTATTCTGAGGAAACACCCAACCTGGGACTTTGTAGGCAGGAGTTACTTGGCATGATAAATAGATAAATAGAAGACCAATTTAATATATAATGATTTTATTAATACATGTGTACAAAATTGTTAAAAAAGACACAGATGCAAAGGCATCAAAAGACAGTCAATATATAAAATATGTGATAAATAAAATAATGAACCATATCCTAGAGTAGTGGGGTCACCCAGGTCCAACATGTTTCGCCGACTCTGCAGACTCTGACTTAAAAAGGCTTTTTAGACACTTGGAGACCAAAATAGAGTCATTTTGACCAAAAACTTTTTTCAGGCCATTGGAGCCCAAATGGCCTGTTTTAGACAAATCAAGTCTAAAAACAGCTTTTTAAGGCTCTAAAAGACAAAAATACAGTCATTTTGACAAAAATAATTTTCAGACCTTTGGTGACCAAATGCCGTTATTTTGACTAACAAAAGGTTTTTAGACACTTGGAGACCAAAATAGAGTCATTTTGACCAAAACATTTTTTGCAGGCCATTGGAGCCAAATGTCTAAAATCTTGTCTAAAACCGGCTTTTTAAGGCTCTAAAAGACAAAAATATAGTCATTTTGACTAAATTTTTTTTCTGACCTTTGGTCACCAAATGCAGTTATTTTGACTAAAAAAGGATTTTAAGACACTTGGAGACCAAAATAGAGTAATTTTGACCGAAAATATCTTTTCAGGCCATTGGAGCCCAAATGGCCAGTTTTAGACAAATCTTGTCTAAACCCAGCTTTTTAAGGCTCTAAAAGACAAAAATACAGTCATTTTGACAAAAAAAATATGTTCAGACCTTTGGTGACCAAATGCCGTTATTTTGACTAAAAAAGGATTTTTAGACACTTGGAGACCAAAATAGTCATTTTGACCAAAAAAAATTTCAGGCCATTGGAGAGCAAAATGCCGTTATCTTGTCTAAAACTGGCTTTTTAAGACTCTAAAAGACAAAAATACAGTCATTTTGACTAAAAAAGTTTTTCAAACCTTTGGTGACCAAATGCAGTTATTTTGACTAAAAAAGGCTTTTTAGACACTTGGAGACCAAAATAGAGTAATTTTGACCGAAAATTTCTTTTCAGGCCATTGGAGCCCAAATGGCCGGTTTTAGACAAATCTTGTCTTAAACCGGCTTTTTAAAGCTCTAAAAGACAAAAATACATTCATTTTGACTTAATTTTTTTCAGACCTTTGGTGACCAAATGCAGTTATTTTGACTAAAAAAGGCTTTTTAGACACTTGGAGACCAAAATAGAGCTCCAATAGAATGAAAAAAAGTTTTTTTGGTCAAAATCACTCTATTTTGGTCTCCAAGTGTTTAAAAAGCCTTTTTCTAGTCAAAATGCATTTGGTCACCATAGGTCTGAAAAAAATGTATTCAAATTGACTGTATTTTTGTCTTTTAGTGCTTTAAAAAGCCGGTTTTAGACAAGATTTTAGACATTTTGGCTCCAATGGCCTGACATTTTTTTTGGTCAAAATGACTCTATTTTGGTCTCCAAGTGTCTAAAGTGCCTTTTTTATTATAAATAACTGCATTTGGTCACCAAAGGTCTGAAAAATAGATTTAGTCAAAATGAATGTATTTTTGTCTTTTAGAGCCTTAGAGATTTGTCTAAAACTGGCCATTTGGGCTCCAATCGCCTGAAAATTTTTTTTGGTCAAAATGGTCTGGAAAAAAAATGGCCTAAAAAAAATGGCCTGAAAAAAAATTTTGGCCTGAAAAATTTTTTGGTCAAAATGACTCTGTTTTGGTCTCCTTTTGTAGTCAAAATAACTGCATTTGGTCACCAAAGGTCTGAAATTTTTTTAGTCCAAATGACTATATTTTTGTCTTTTAGAGCATTAAAAAGCTGGTTTTAGACAAGATTTTAGACATTTGGCTCCAATGGCCTGAAAAACATTTTTTGGTCAAAATGACTCTATTCTGGTCCCCAAGTGTCTTAAAAGCCTTTTTAGTCAAAATAACTGCATTTGGTCACCAAAGGTCTGAAAAAAATTAAGTCAAAATGAATGTATTTTTGTCTTTTAGAGCTTTAAAAAGCAGGTTTAAGACAAGATTTGTCTAAAACCGGCCATTTGGGCTCCAATGGCCTGAAAATAAATTTTCGGTCAAAATGACTCTATTTTGGTCTCCAAGTGTCTAAAAAGCCTTTTATAGTCAAAACAACTGCATTTGGTCACCAAAGGTCTGAAATTGTTTTTTTAGTCTAAATGACTATATTTTTTGTCTTTTAGAGCCTTAAAAGCCGGTTTTAGACAAGATTTTAGACATTTGGCTCCAATGGCCTAAAAAAAGTTTTTTGGTCAAAATGACTCTATATTGGTCTCCAAGTGTCTAAAAAGCCCTTTTCTAGTCAAAATAACTGCATTTGGTCACCAAAGGTCTGAAAAGAAATTAGTCAAAATGAATGTATTTTTGTCTTTTAGTGTCTTAAAAAGCCAGTTTTAGACCAGATTTGTCTAAAACCGGCCATTTGGGCACCAATGGCCTGAAAAAAATGTTTTGGTCAAAATGACTCTATTTTTGTCTCCAAGTGTCTTAAAATCATTTTTTAGTCAAAATAACTGCATTTGGTCACCAAAGGTCAGAAAAAAAATTTAGTCAAAAAGACTATATATTTGTCTTTTAGAGCCTTAAAAAGCCGGTTTTAGACAAGATTTTAGACATTTGGCTCCAATGGCCTGAAAAAATGTTTTGGTCAAAATGACTCTATTTTGGTCTCCAAGTGTCTAAAAACCTTTTGTTAGTCAAAATAACGGCATTTGGTCACCAAAAGTCTGAAATTTTTTTGTCAAAATGACTGTATTTTTGTCTTTTAGAGCCTTAAAAAGCCGTTTTTAGACTTGATTTGTCTAAAACAGGCCATTTGGACTCCAATGGCCTGAAAAAAGTTTTTGGTCAAAATAACTCTATTTTGGTCTCCAAGTGTCTAAAAAGCCTTTTTAAGTCAGAGTCTGCAGAGTCGGCGAAACATGTTGGACCTGGGTGACCCCACTACTCTAGGATATGGTTCATAATTTTATTTATCACATATTTTCTATATTGACTGTCTTTTGATGCCTTTGCATCTGTGTCTTTTTTAACAATTTTGTACACATGTATTAATAAAATCATTATATATTAAATTGGTCTTCTATTTATCTATTCATGCCAAGTAACTCCTGCCTAGTGCCTACAAAGTCCCAGGTTGGGTGTTTCCTCAGAGTACACATTTCCCTGTGGGGCTCATTTAGGCTCTGGTGTATTGGAACACCAATACCACTTGATACACTTTTTTCTCATATGTCCTTAGGGATGTGGCAGGACCTTTCTTGGCTTACTGGCATTTAGGGTCGGCACCTAACATTTTCTACTTGCTTCTGCATCCTGTGAATGCCTAATGTACATTTAGCCACAGAATACTACGTTCTTAGCAGTCAGGTAAACCCATGTGAGCTAATTTTTGGGGCCTATAAAGGCCGACACTTACTTCTGTATCCTGTGAATGCCTAATGTACTTCCATCCTTTAAATACTACGTTCCTTGCTGTCAGTTAAACCTATGTGAGCTAATTTTTGTGGTCTACAAAGGCCGACACTAACTTCTGTATACTGGAAATGCCTAATGTACCTCCAGCCATCAAATACACTACGTTTTTTGGTGTCAGTTAAACCCATGTGAGCTAATTTTGGGGCCTATACAGGCCGACACTTCTGTATACTGTGAATTCCTAATGTACCACCAGCCATCAAATACAGTACGTTCTTTGCTGTCAGTTAAACCCATGTGAGCTAATTTTTGGGGCCTATACAGGCTGACACTTACTTCTGTATCCTGTGAATGCCTAATGTACCTTCAGCCACAGAATACTACGTTATTAGCTGTCAGTTAAACCCATGTGGGCTAATATTTGGGAACTATACAGGCCGACACTTACTTCTGTATCCTGTGAATGCCTAATGTACCTCTAAACAAAATGATTCAGGATGCTCATAATTGTCCGTTATGTTCCGCGGAAAGACCTTCTCTTTGCCACAAGTTCTGGTCCTCTCCCTATATCACGACATTCTGGGACCAGGTACTGACCTTCATCGGGGAAGTGACGAAGTGGCACATACCCAAAGACCCTACACTGTGCTAGGGGTTAGGCGGGGCTATCTTATATACTGTGGGGCGTATTCACTTGTGATTGGAACCTGGTCTCCGTAGTCACTCCAATCACGTTCCCAGAAGACTCCTGCCCCCTCATTGGCTTTTGCTGATGTTTCTGGGCCAATCAGGGGTTTTAAAGCCCAGTTCCTGTACCCAGGGGCGGACTGAGCGGTCGGGCACTTCGGGCGTGGTCCGAGGGCCCGGCCGGGAAGGAGGGCCCGGCCGAGAGGGGGACCCGCTGCCCAGGTCAGCATTAATTCACCCGAAGTTTGTCCCAGTAACCGAACAGGAGCAATATATTTGGGTATGTGCCACTTCGTCACTTCCCCGATGAAGGTCAGTACCTGGTCCCAGAATGTCGTGATATAGGGACAGGACCAGAACTTGTGGCAAAGAGAAGTTCTTTCCGCGGAACATAACGGACAATTATGATCATCCTGAATCGTTTTGTTTAGAGGTACATTAGGCATTCACACAGTATACAGAAGTAAGTGTCGGCATGTATAGGCCCCAAAAATTAGCTCACATGGGTTTACCTGACAGCTAAGTATGTAGTATTTGGAGGCTGAAGGTACATTAGGCATTCACAGGATACAGAAGTAAGTGTCAGCCTGTATAGTCCCCAAAAATTAGCCCACATGGGTTTAACTGACAGCTAATAACGTAGTATTCTGTGGCTGAAGGTACATTAGGAATTCACAGGATACAGAAGTAAGTGTCAGCCTGTATAGGCCCCAAAAATTAGCTCACATGGGTTTAACTGACAGCAAAGAACGTACTGTATTTGATGGCTGGATGTACATTAGGCATTCACAGTATACAGAAGTGTCGGCCTGTATAGGCCCAAAAAATTAGCTCACATGGGTTTAACTGACACCAAAGAACGTAGTGTATTTGATGGCTGGAGGTACATCAGGCATTGACAGTATACAGAAGTAAGTGTCGGCCTGTTTAGGCCCCAAAACGTAGCTCACATGGGTTTAACTGACAGCAAAGAACGTATTATTGGATGGCTAGAGGTACATCAGGCATTCACACAGTATACAGAAGTAAGTGTCGGCCTGTATAGGCCCCAAAAATTAGCTCACATGGGTTTACCTGACTGCTAAGAACGTAGTATTCTGTGGCTAAAGGTACATTAGGCATTCACAGGATGCAGAAGCAAGTAGAAAATGATAGGTGCCGACCCTAAATGCCAGTAAGCCAAGAAAGGTCCTGCCACATCCCTAAGGACATATGAGAAAAAAGTGTATCAAGTAGTATTGGTGTTCCAATACACCAGAGCCTAAATGAGCCCCACAGGGAACTGTGTATTCTGAGGAAACACCCAACCTGGGACTTTGTAGGCAGGAGTTACTTGGCATGATAAATAGATAAATAGAAGATCAATTTAATATATAATGATTTTATTAATACATGTGTACAAAATTGTTAAAAAAGACACAGATGCAAAGGCATCAAAAGACAGTCAATATATAAAATATGTGATAAATAAAATAATGAACCATATCCTAGAGTAGTGGGGTCACCCAGGTCCAACATGTTTCGCCGACTCTGCAGACTCTGACTTAAAAAGGCTTTTTAGACACTTGGAGACCAAAATAGAGTCATTTTGACCAAAAACTTTTTTCAGGCCATTGGAGCCCAAATGGCCTGTTTTAGACAAATCAAGTCTAAAAACAGCTTTTTAAGGCTCTAAAAGACAAAAATACAGTCATTTTGACAAAAATAATTTTCAGACCTTTGGTGACCAAATGCCGTTATTTTGACTAACAAAGGGTTTTTAGACACTTGGAGACCAAAATAGAGTCATTTTGACCAAAACATTTTTTGCAGGCCATTGGAGCCAAATGTCTAAAATCTTGTCTAAAACCGGCTTTTTAAGGCTCTAAAAGACAAAAATATAGTCATTTTGACTAAATTTTTTTTCTGACCTTTGGTGACCAAATGCAGTTATTTTGACTAAAAAAGGATTTTAAGACACTTGGAGACCAAAATAGAGTAATTTTGACCGAAAATATCTTTTCAGGCCATTGGAACCCAAATGGCCAGTTTTAGACAAATCTTGTCTAAACCCAGCTTTTTAAGGCTCTAAAAGACAAAAATACAGTCATTTTGACAAAAAAAATATGTTCAGACCTTTGGTGACCAAATGCCGTTATTTTGACTAAAAAAGGATTTTTAGACACTTGGAGACCAAAATAGTCATTTTGACCAAAAAAATTTTCAGGCCATTGGAGAGCAAAATGCCGTTATCTTGTCTAAAACTGGCTTTTTAAGACTCTAAAACAGTGGTTCTTAACCTTGTTGGAGGTACTGAACCCCACCAGTTTCATATGCGCATTCACCGAACCCTTCTTGATTGGAAAAATAAAATATGATTTTTTCAAATTCAAAACACAGCTTGTTTTATGAGTGTTTCACCAATGGTGTGTGGTTTGCCCTGCTTTGCGATCAGGTAAGCAACTTCGTACGATGCTATGAGGATCGGTTTGTTGATGGGAACAGGCAGACTAGCCTTTTCATCGAATCTGGCTCTCCTCAGCTTGGATTCAGCGAGCGTTGTGTTCTTGTATTTTCCATCTCCATGCAGCTTAAGGAAGTGCTCTCTTAGTTTTGCCGGTGCTAGACTAGAATTGCTCAACTTGGCATTGCAAATCATGCAGTTAGGACGCTGACTCCCATCACGTTCCGTTATACATGTGAATCCATATTGTGCATATTGGTCCGACCACTTTCTTTTTTTGCTCAACATAGTTAGTATGAAGGGATTAAAATATTAAGAAAGAAATCACACGACGTACCATCATGACAGCTACAATTCGACTACTGGGCGCGCCAAATTCCCTGCAGCACAGATAGGCCAAGTGATGTTGCATGATCCCCTGCAGCCAATGAGCGGGGCCTGTCATCACGAATCATATGAGTCGGATGTGTGTCTTGACCTCCGCCGAACCCCCGAGACTGACTCACCGAACCCCTGGGGTTCGATCGAACCCAGGTTAAGAACCACTGCTCTAAAAGATAAAAATCCAGTCATTTTGACTAAAAAAGTTTTTCAAACCTTTGGTGACCAAATGCAGTTATTTTGACTAAAAAAGGCTTTTTAGACACTTGGAGACCAAAATAGAGTAATTTTGACCGAAAATTTCTTTTCAGGCCATTGGAGCCCAAATGGCCGGTTTTAGACAAATCTTGTCTTAAACCGGCTTTTTAAAGCTCTAAAAGACAAAAATACATTCATTTTGACTTAATTTTTTTCAGACCTTTGGTGACCAAATGCAGTTATTTTGACTAAAAAAGGCTTTTTAGACACTTGGAGACCAAAATAGAGCTCCAATAGAATGAAAAAAAGTTTTTTTGGTCAAAATTACTCTATTTTGGTCTCCAAGTGTTTAAAAAGCCTTTTTCTAGTCAAAATGCATTTGGTCACCAAAGGTCTGAAAAAAAATGTATTCAAATTGACTGTATTTTTGTCTTTTAGTGCTTTAAAAAGCCGGTTTTAGACAAGATTTTAGACATTTTGGCTCCAATGGCCTGAAATTTTTTTAGTCAAAATGACTCTATTTTGGTCTCCAAGTGTCTAAAGTGACTTTTTTATTATAAATAACTGCATTTGGTCACCAAAGGCCTGAAAAATAGATTTAGTCAAAATGAATGTATTTTTGTCTTTTAGAGCCTTAGAGATTTGTCTAAAACTGGCCATTTGGGCTCCAATCGCCTGAAAATTTTTTTTGGTCAAAATGGTCTGGAAAAAAATGGCCTGAAAAAAAATGGCCTGAAAAAAAATTTTGGCCTGAAAATTTTTTTGGTCAAAATGACTCTGTTTTGGTCTCCTTTTGTAGTCAAAATAACTGCATTTGGTCACCAAAGGTCTGAAATTTTTTTTAGTCCAAATGACTATATTTTTGTCTTTTAGAGCATTAAAAAGCTGGTTTTAGACAAGATTTTAGACATTTGGCTCCAATGGCCTGAAAAACATTTTTTGGTCAAAATGACTCTATTCTGGTCTCCAAGTGTCTTAAAAGCCTTTTTTAGTCAAAATAACTGCATTTGGTCACCAAAGGTCTGAAAAAAATTAAGTCAAAATGAATGTATTTTTGTCTTTTAGAGCTTTAAAAAGCAGGTTTAAGACAAGATTTGTCTAAAACCGGCCATTTGGGCTCCAATGGCCTGAAAATAAATTTTCGGTCAAAATGACTCTATTTTGGTCTCCAAGTGTCTAAAAAGCCTTTTATAGTCAAAATAACTGCATTTGGTCACCAAAGGTCTGAAATTGTTTTTTTAGTCTAAATGACTATATTTTTTGTCTTTTAGAGCCTTAAAAGCCGGTTTTAGACAAGATTTTAGACATTTGGCTCCAATGGCCTAAAAAAAGTTTTTTGGTCAAAATGACTCTATATTGGTCTCCAAGTGTCTAAAAAGCCTTTTTCTAGTCAAAATAATTGCATTTGGTCACCAAAGGTCTGAAAAAAATTAGTCAAAATGAATGTATTTTTGTCTTTTAGTGTCTTAAAAAGCCAGTTTTAGACCAGATTTGTCTAAAACCGGCCATTTGGGCACCAATGGCCTGAAAAAAATGTTTTGGTCAAAATGACTATTTTTGTCTCCAAGTGTCTTAAAATCATTTTTTAGTCAAAATAACTGCATTTGGTCACCAAAGGTCAGAAAAAAATTTAGTCAAAAAGACTATATATTTGTCTTTTAGAGCCTTAAAAAGCCGGTTTTAGACAAGATTTTAGACATTTGGCTCCAATGGCCTGCAAAAAATGTTTTGGTCAAAATGACTCTATTTTGGTTTCCAAGTGTCTAAAAACCTTTTGTTAGTCAAAATAACGGCATTTGGTCACCAAAGGTCTGAAATTTTTTTTGTCAAAATGACTGTATTTTTGTCTTTTAGAGCCTTAAAAAGCCGTTTTTAGACTTGATTTGTCTAAAACAGGCCATTTGGACTCCAATGGCCTGAAAAAAGTTTTTGGTCAAAATGACTCTATTTTGGTCTCCAAGTGTCTAAAAAGCCTTTTTAAGTCAGAGTCTGCAGAGTCGGCGAAACATGTTGGACCTGGGTGACCCCACTACTCTAGGATATGGTTCATAATTTTATTTATCACATATTTTCTATATTGACTGTCTTTTGATGCCTTTGCATCTGTGTCTTTTTTAACAATTTTGTACACATGTATTAATAAAATCGTTATATATTAAATTGGTCTTCTATTTATCTATTCATTCCAAGTAACTCCTGCCTAGTGCCTACAAAGTCCCAGGTTGGGTGTTTCCTCAGAATACACAGTTCCCTGTGGGGCTCATTTAGGCTCTGGTGTATTGGAACACCAATACCACTTGATACACTTTTTTCTCATATGTCCTTAGGGATGTGGCAGGACCTTTCTTGGCTTACTGGCATTTAGGGTTGGCACCTTTTCTACTTACTTCTGCATCCTGTGAATGCCTAATGTACCTTTAGCCACAGAATACTACGTTCTTAGCAGTCAGGTAAACCCATGTGAGCTAATTTTTGGGGCCTATACAGGCCGACACTTACTTCTGTATCCTGTGAATGCCTAATGTACTTCCATCCTTTAAATACTACGTTCCTTGCTGTCAGTTAAACCTATGTGAGCTAATTTTTGTGGTCTACAAAGGCCGACACTTACTTCTGTATACTGGAAATGCCTAATGTACCTCCAGCCATCAAATACACTACGTTCTTTGCTGTCAGTTAAACCCATGTGAGCTAATTTTGGGGCCTATACAGGCCGACACTTCTGTATACTGTGAATTCCTAATGTACCTCCAGCCACAGAATACTACGTTATTAGCTGTCAGTTAAACCCATGTGGGCTAATATTTGGGGACTATACAGGCCGACACTTACTTCTGTATCCTGTGAATGCCTAATGTACCTCTAAACAAAACGATTCAGGATGCTCATAATTGTCCGTTATGTTCCGCGGAAAGACCTTCTCTTTGCCACAAGTTCTGGTCCTCTCCCTATATCACGACATTCTGGGACCAGGTACTGACCTTCATCGGGGAAGTGACGAAGTGGCACATACCCAAAGACCCTACACTGTGCTAGGGGTTAGGCGGGGCTATCTTATATACTGTGGGGCGTATTCACTTCTGATTGGAACCTGGTCTCCGTAGTCACTCCAATCACGTTCCCAGAAGACTCCTGCCCCCTCATTGGCTTTTGCTGATGTTTCTGGGCCAATCACGGGCTTTTAAAGCCCAGTTCCTGTACCCAGGGGCGGACTGAGCGGTCGGGCACTTCGGGCGTGGTCCGAGGGCCCGGCCGGGAAGGAGGGCCCGGCCGAGAGGGGGACCCACCGCCCAGGTCAGCATTAATTCACCCGAAGTTTGTCCCAGTAACCGAACAGGAGCAATATATTTGGGTATGTGCCACTTCGTCACTTCCCCGATGAAGGTCAGTACCTGGTCCCAGAATGTCGTGATATAGGGACAAGTCATGTCGTGATATAGGGACAAGGCATTCACACAGTATACAGAAGTAAGTGTCGGCATGTATAGGCCCCAAAAATTAGCTCACATGGGTTTACCTGACAGCTAAGTATGTAGTATTTGGAGGCTGAAGGTACATTAGGCATTCACAGGATACAGAAGTAAGTGTCAGCCTGTATAGTCCCCAAAAATTAGCCCACATGGGTTTAACTGACAGCTAATAACGTAGTATTCTGTGGCTGAAGGTACATTAGGAATTCACAGGATACAGAAGTAAGTGTCAGCCTGTATAGGCCCCAAAAATTAGCTCACATGGGTTTAACTGACAGCAAAGAACGTACTGTATTTGATGGCTGGATGTACATTAGGCATTCACAGTATACAGAAGTGTCGGCCTGTATAGGCCCAAAAAATTAGCTCACATGGGTTTAACTGACACCAAAGAATGTAGTGTATTTGATGGCTGGAGGTACATCAGGCATTGACAGTATACAGAAGTAAGTGTCGGCCTGTTTAGGCCCCAAAACGTAGCTCACATGGGTTTAACTGACAGCAAAGAACGTATTATTGGATGGCTAGAGGTACATCAGGCATTCACACAGTATACAGAAGTAAGTGTCGGTCTGTATAGGCCCCAAAAATTAGCTCACATGGGTTTACCTGACTGCTAAGAACGTAGTATTCTGTGGCTAAAGGTACATTAGGCATTCACAGGATGCAGAAGCAACTAGAAAATGATAGGTGCCGACCCTAAATGCCAGTAAGCCAAGAAAGGTCCTGCCACATCCCTAAGGACATATGAGAAAAAAGTGTATCAAGTAGTATTGGTGTTCCAATACACCAGAGCCTAAATGAGCCCCACAGGGAACTGTGTATTCTGAGGAAACACCCAACCTGGGACTTTGTAGGCAGGAGTTACTTGGCATGATAAATAGATAAATAGAAGACCAATTTAATATATAATGATTTTATTAATACATGTGTACAAAATTGTTAAAAAAGACACAGATGCAAAGGCATCAAAAGACAGTCAATATATAAAATATGTGATAAATAAAATAATGAACCATATCCTAGAGTAGTGGGGTCACCCAGGTCCAACATGTTTCGCCGACTCGGCAGACTCTGACTTAAAAAGGCTTTTTAGACACTTGGAGACCAAAATAGAGTCATTTTGACCAAAAACTTTTTTCAGGCCATTGGAGCCCAAATGGCCTGTTTTAGACAAATCAAGTCTAAAAACAGCTTTTTAAGGCTCTAAAAGACAAAAATACAGTCATTTTGACAAAAATAATTTTCAGACCTTTGGTGACCAAATGCCGTTATTTTGACTAACAAAAGGTTTTTAGACACTTGGAGACCAAAATAGAGTCATTTTGACCAAAACATTTTTTGCAGGCCATTGGAGCCAAATGTCTAAAATCTTGTCTAAAACCGGCTTTTTAAGGCTCTAAAAGACAAAAATATAGTCATTTTGACTAAATTTTTTTTCTGACCTTTGGTGACCAAATGCAGTTATTTTGACTAAAAAAGGATTTTAAGACACTTGGAGACCAAAATAGAGTAATTTTGACCGAAAATATCTTTTCAGGCCATTGGAGCCCAAATGGCCAGTTTTAGACAAATCTTGTCTAAACCCAGCTTTTTAAGGCTCTAAAAGACAAAAATACAGTCATTTTGACAAAAAAATATGTTCAGACCTTTGGTGACCAAATGCCGTTATTTTGACTAAAAAAGGATTTTTAGACACTTGGAGACCAAAATAGTCATTTTGACCAAAAAAATGTTCAGGCCATTGGAGAGCAAAATGCCGTTATCTTGTCTAAAACTGGCTTTTTAAGACTCTAAAAGACAAAAATACAGTCATTTTGACTAAAAAAGTTTTTCAAACCTTTGGTGACCAAATGCAGTTATTTTGACTAAAAAAGGCTTTTTAGACACTTGGAGACCAAAATAGAGTAATTTTGACCGAAAATTTCTTTTCAGGCCATTGGAGCCCAAATGGCCGGTTTTAGACAAATCTTGTCTTAAACCGGCTTTTTAAAGCTCTAAAAGACAAAAATACATTCATTTTGACTTAATTTTTTTCAGACCTTTGGTGACCAAATGCAGTTATTTTGACTAAAAAAGGCTTTTTAGACACTTGGAGACCAAAATAGAGCTCCAATAGAATGAAAAAAAGTTTTTTTGGTCAAAATTACTCTATTTTGGTCTCCAAGTGTTTAAAAAGCCTTTTTCTAGTCAAAATGCATTTGGTCACCAAAGGTCTGAAAAAAAAAATGTATTCAAATTGACTGTATTTTTGTCTTTTAGTGCTTTAAAAAGCCGGTTTTAGACAAGATTTTAGACATTTTGGCTCCAATGGCCTGAAATTGTTTTGGTCAAAATGACTCTATTTTGGTCTCCAAGTGTCTAAAGTGACTTTTTTATTATAAATAACTGCATTTGGTCACCAAAGGCCTGAAAAATAGATTTAGTCAAAATGAATGTATTTTTGTCTTTTAGAGCCTTAGAGATTTGTCTAAAACTGGCCATTTGGGCTCCAATCGCCTGGAAAAATTTTTTGGTCAAAATGGTCTGGAAAAAAATGGCCTGAAAAAAAATGGCCTGAAAAAAAATTTTGGCCTGAAAAATTTTTTGGTCAAAATGACTCTGTTTTGGTCTCCTTTTGTAGTCAAAATAACTGCATTTGGTCACCAAAGGTCTGAAATTTTTTTTAGTCCAAATGACTATATTTTTGTCTTTTAGAGCATTAAAAAGCTGGTTTTAGACAAGATTTTAGACATTTGGCTCCAATGGCCTGAAAAACATTTTTTGGTCAAAATGACTCTATTCTGGTCTCCAAGTGTCTTAAAAGCCTTTTTTAGTCAAAATAACTGCATTTGGTCACCAAAGGTCTGAAAAAAATTAAGTCAAAATGAATGTATTTTTGTCTTTTAGAGCTTTAAAAAGCAGGTTTAAGACAAGATTTGTCTAAAACCGGCCATTTGGGCTCCAATGGCCTGAAAATAAATTTTCGGTCAAAATGACTCTATTTTGGTCTCCAAGTGTCTAAAAAGCCTTTTATAGTCAAAATAACTGCATTTGGTCACCAAAGGTCTGAAATTGTTTTTTTAGTCTAAATGACTATATTTTTTGTCTTTTAGAGCCTTAAAAGCCGGTTTTAGACAAGATTTTAGACATTTGGCTCCAATGGCCTAAAAAAAGTTTTTTGGTCAAAATGACTCTATATTGGTCTCCAAGTGTCTAAAAAGCCTTTTTCTAGTCAAAATAATTGCATTTGGTCACCAAAGGTCTGAAAAAAATTAGTCAAAATGAATGTATTTTTGTCTTTTAGTGTCTTAAAAAGCCAGTTTTAGACCAGATTTGTCTAAAACCGGCCATTTGGGCACCAATGGCCTGAAAAAAATGTTTTGGTCAAAATGACTATTTTTGTCTCCAAGTGTCTTAAAATCATTTTTTAGTCAAAATAACTGCATTTGGTCACCAAAGGTCAGAAAAAAATTTAGTCAAAAAGACTATATATTTGTCTTTTAGAGCCTTAAAAAGCCGGTTTTAGACAAGATTTTAGACATTTGGCTCCAATGGCCTGCAAAAAATGTTTTGGTCAAAATGACTCTATTTTGGTTTCCAAGTGTCTAAAAACCTTTTGTTAGTCAAAATAACGGCATTTGGTCACCAAAGGTCTGAAATTTTTTTTGTCAAAATGACTGTATTTTTGTCTTTTAGAGCCTTAAAAAGCCGTTTTTAGACTTGATTTGTCTAAAACAGGCCATTTGGACTCCAATGGCCTGAAAAAAGTTTTTGGTCAAAATGACTCTATTTTGGTCTCCAAGTGTCTAAAAAGCCTTTTTAAGTCAGAGTCTGCAGAGTCGGCGAAACATGTTGGACCTGGGTGACCCCACTACTCTAGGATATGGTTCATAATTTTATTTATCACATATTTTCTATATTGACTGTCTTTTGATGCCTTTGCATCTGTGTCTTTTTTAACAATTTTGTACACATGTATTAATAAAATCGTTATATATTAAATTGGTCTTCTATTTATCTATTCATTCCAAGTAACTCCTGCCTAGTGCCTACAAAGTCCCAGGTTGGGTGTTTCCTCAGAATACACAGTTCCCTGTGGGGCTCATTTAGGCTCTGGTGTATTGGAACACCAATACCACTTGATACACTTTTTTCTCATATGTCCTTAGGGATGTGGCAGGACCTTTCTTGGCTTACTGGCATTTAGGGTTGGCACCTTTTCTACTTACTTCTGCATCCTGTGAATGCCTAATGTACCTTTAGCCACAGAATACTACGTTCTTAGCAGTCAGGTAAACCCATGTGAGCTAATTTTTGGGGCCTATACAGGCCGACACTTACTTCTGTATCCTGTGAATGCCTAATGTACTTCCATTCTTTAAATACTACGTTCCTTGCTGTCAGTTAAACCTATGTGAGCTAATTTTTGTGGTCTACAAAGGCCGACACTTACTTCTGTATACTGGAAATGCCTAATGTACCTCCAGCCATCAAATACACTACGTTCTTTGCTGTCAGTTAAACCCATGTGAGCTAATTTTGGGGCCTATACAGGCCGACACTTCTGTATACTGTGAATTCCTAATGTACCTCCAGCCACAGAATACTACGTTATTAGCTGTCAGTTAAACCCATGTGGGCTAATATTTGGGGACTATACAGGCCGACACTTACTTCTGTATCCTGTGAATGCCTAATGTACCTCTAAACAAAACGATTCAGGATGCTCATAATTGTCCGTTATGTTCCGCGGAAAGACCTTCTCTTTGCCACAAGTTCTGGTCCTCTCCCTATATCACGACATTCTGGGACCAGGTACTGACCTTCATCGGGGAAGTGACGAAGTGGCACATACCCAAAGACCCTACACTGTGCTAGGGGTTAGGCGGGGCTATCTTATATACTGTGGGGCGTATTCACTTCTGATTGGAACCTGGTCTCCGTAGTCACTCCAATCACGTTCCCAGAAGACTCCTGCCCCCTCATTGGCTTTTGCTGATGTTTCTGGGCCAATCACGGGCTTTTAAAGCCCAGTTCCTGTACCCAGGGGCGGACTGAGCGGTCGGGCACTTCGGGCGTGGTCCGAGGGCCCGGCCGGGAAGGAGGGCCCGGCCGAGAGGGGGACCCACCGCCCAGGTCAGCATTAATTCACCCGAAGTTTGTCCCAGTAACCGAACAGGAGCAATATATTTGGGTATGTGCCACTTCGTCACTTCCCCGATGAAGGTCAGTACCTGGTCCCAGAATGTCGTGATATAGGGACAAGTCATGTCGTGATATAGGGACAAGGCATTCACACAGTATACAGAAGTAAGTGTCGGCATGTATAGGCCCCAAAAATTAGCTCACATGGGTTTACCTGACAGCTAAGTATGTAGTATTTGGAGGCTGAAGGTACATTAGGCATTCACAGGATACAGAAGTAAGTGTCAGCCTGTATAGTCCCCAAAAATTAGCCCACATGGGTTTAACTGACAGCTAATAACGTAGTATTCTGTGGCTGAAGGTACATTAGGAATTCACAGGATACAGAAGTAAGTGTCAGCCTGTATAGGCCCCAAAAATTAGCTCACATGGGTTTAACTGACAGCAAAGAACGTACTGTATTTGATGGCTGGATGTACATTAGGCATTCACAGTATACAGAAGTGTCGGCCTGTATAGGCCCAAAAAATTAGCTCACATGGGTTTAACTGACACCAAAGAATGTAGTGTATTTGATGGCTGGAGGTACATCAGGCATTGACAGTATACAGAAGTAAGTGTCGGCCTGTTTAGGCCCCAAAACGTAGCTCACATGGGTTTAACTGACAGCAAAGAACGTATTATTGGATGGCTAGAGGTACATCAGGCATTCACACAGTATACAGAAGTAAGTGTCGGTCTGTATAGGCCCCAAAAATTAGCTCACATGGGTTTACCTGACTGCTAAGAACGTAGTATTCTGTGGCTAAAGGTACATTAGGCATTCACAGGATGCAGAAGCAACTAGAAAATGATAGGTGCCGACCCTAAATGCCAGTAAGCCAAGAAAGGTCCTGCCACATCCCTAAGGACATATGAGAAAAAAGTGTATCAAGTAGTATTGGTGTTCCAATACACCAGAGCCTAAATGAGCCCCACAGGGAACTGTGTATTCTGAGGAAACACCCAACCTGGGACTTTGTAGGCAGGAGTTACTTGGCATGATAAATAGATAAATAGAAGACCAATTTAATATATAATGATTTTATTAATACATGTGTACAAAATTGTTAAAAAAGACACAGATGCAAAGGCATCAAAAGACAGTCAATATATAAAATATGTGATAAATAAAATAATGAACCATATCCTAGAGTAGTGGGGTCACCCAGGTCCAACATGTTTCGCCGACTCGGCAGACTCTGACTTAAAAAGGCTTTTTAGACACTTGGAGACCAAAATAGAGTCATTTTGACCAAAAACTTTTTTCAGGCCATTGGAGCCCAAATGGCCTGTTTTAGACAAATCAAGTCTAAAAACAGCTTTTTAAGGCTCTAAAAGACAAAAATACAGTCATTTTGACAAAAATAATTTTCAGACCTTTGGTGACCAAATGCCGTTATTTTGACTAACAAAAGGTTTTTAGACACTTGGAGACCAAAATAGAGTCATTTTGACCAAAACATTTTTTGCAGGCCATTGGAGCCAAATGTCTAAAATCTTGTCTAAAACCGGCTTTTTAAGGCTCTAAAAGACAAAAATATAGTCATTTTGACTAAATTTTTTTTCTGACCTTTGGTGACCAAATGCAGTTATTTTGACTAAAAAAGGATTTTAAGACACTTGGAGACCAAAATAGAGTAATTTTGACCGAAAATATCTTTTCAGGCCATTGGAGCCCAAATGGCCAGTTTTAGACAAATCTTGTCTAAACCCAGCTTTTTAAGGCTCTAAAAGACAAAAATACAGTCATTTTGACAAAAAAATATGTTCAGACCTTTGGTGACCAAATGCCGTTATTTTGACTAAAAAAGGATTTTTAGACACTTGGAGACCAAAATAGTCATTTTGACCAAAAAAATGTTCAGGCCATTGGAGAGCAAAATGCCGTTATCTTGTCTAAAACTGGCTTTTTAAGACTCTAAAAGACAAAAATACAGTCATTTTGACTAAAAAAGTTTTTCAAACCTTTGGTGACCAAATGCAGTTATTTTGACTAAAAAAGGCTTTTTAGACACTTGGAGACCAAAATAGAGTAATTTTGACCGAAAATTTCTTTTCAGGCCATTGGAGCCCAAATGGCCGGTTTTAGACAAATCTTGTCTTAAACCGGCTTTTTAAAGCTCTAAAAGACAAAAATACATTCATTTTGACTTAATTTTTTTCAGACCTTTGGTGACCAAATGCAGTTATTTTGACTAAAAAAGGCTTTTTAGACACTTGGAGACCAAAATAGAGCTCCAATAGAATGAAAAAAAGTTTTTTTGGTCAAAATTACTCTATTTTGGTCTCCAAGTGTTTAAAAAGCCTTTTTCTAGTCAAAATGCATTTGGTCACCAAAGGTCTGAAAAAAAAATGTATTCAAATTGACTGTATTTTTGTCTTTTAGTGCTTTAAAAAGCCGGTTTTAGACAAGATTTTAGACATTTTGGCTCCAATGGCCTGAAATTGTTTTGGTCAAAATGACTCTATTTTGGTCTCCAAGTGTCTAAAGTGACTTTTTTATTATAAATAACTGCATTTGGTCACCAAAGGCCTGAAAAATAGATTTAGTCAAAATGAATGTATTTTTGTCTTTTAGAGCCTTAGAGATTTGTCTAAAACTGGCCATTTGGGCTCCAATCGCCTGGAAAAATTTTTTGGTCAAAATGGTCTGGAAAAAAATGGCCTGAAAAAAAATGGCCTGAAAAAAAATTTTGGCCTGAAAAATTTTTTGGTCAAAATGACTCTGTTTTGGTCTCCTTTTGTAGTCAAAATAACTGCATTTGGTCACCAAAGGTCTGAAATTTTTTTAGTCCAAATGACTATATTTTTGTCTTTTAGAGCATTAAAAATCAGGTTTAAGACAAGATTTGTCTAAAACCGGCCATTTGGGCTCCAATGGCCTGAAAATAAATTTTCGGTCAAAATGACTCTATTTTGGTCTCCAAGTGTCTAAAAAGCCTTTTATAGTCAAAATAACTGCATTTGGTCACCAAAGGTCTGAAATTGTTTTTTTAGTCTAAATTACTATATTTTTTGTCTTTTAGAGCCTTAAAAGCCGGTTTTAGACATGATTTTAGACATTTGGCTCCAATGGCCTAAAAAAAGTTTTTTGGTCAAAATGACTCTATATTGGTCTCCAAGTGTCTAAAAAGCCTTTTTCTAGTCAAAATAACTGCATTTGGTCACCAAAGGTCTGAAAAAAAATTAGTCAAAATGAATGTATTTTTGTCTTTTAGTGTCTTAAAAAGCCAGTTTTAGACCAGATTTGTCTAAAACCGGCCATTTGGGCACCAATGGCCTGAAAAAAATGTTTTGGTCAAAATGACTATTTTTGTCTCCAAGTGTCTTAAAATCATTTTTTAGTCAAAATAACTGCATTTGGTCACCAAAGGTCAGAAAAAAAATTTAGTCAAAAAGACTATATATTTGTCTTTTAGAGCCTTAAAAAGCCGGTTTTAGACAAGATTTTAGACATTTGGCTCCAATGGCCTGCAAAAAACGTTTTGGTCAAAATGACTCTATTTTGGTCTCCAAGTGTCTAAAAACCTTTTGTTAGTCAAAATAACGGCATTTGGTCACCAAAGGTCTGAAATTTTTTTTGTCAAAATGACTGTATTTTTGTCTTTTAGAGCCTTAAAAAGCCGTTTTTAGACTTGATTTGTCTAAAACAGGCCATTTGGACTCCAATGGCCTGAAAAAAGTTTTTGGTCAAAATGACTCTATTTTGGTCTCCAAGTGTCTAAAAAGCCTTTTTAAGTCAGAGTCTGCAGAGTCGGCGAAACATGTTGGACCTGGGTGACCCCACTACTCTAGGATATGGTTCATAATTTTATTTATCACATATTTTCTATATTGACTGTCTTTTGATGCCTTTGCATCTGTGTCTTTTTTAACAATTTTGTACACATGTATTAATAAAATCGTTATATATTAAATTGGTCTTCTATTTATCTATTCATTCCAAGTAACTCCTGCCTAGTGCCTACAAAGTCCCAGGTTGGGTGTTTCCTCAGAATACACAGTTCCCTGTGGGGCTCATTTAGGCTCTGGTGTATTGGAACACCAATACCACTTGATACACTTTTTTCTCATATGTCCTTAGGGATGTGGCAGGACCTTTCTTGGCTTACTGGCATTTAGGGTCGGCACCTTTTCTACTTACTTCTGCATCCTGTGAATGCCTAATGTACCTTTAGCCACAGAATACTACGTTCTTAGCAGTCAGGTAAACCCATGTGAGCTAATTTTTGGGGCCTATACAGGCCGACACTTACTTCTGTATCCTGTGAATGCCTAATGTACTTCCATCCTTTAAATACTACGTTCCTTGCTGTCAGTTAAACCTATGTGAGCTAATTTTTGTGGTCTACAAAGGCCGACACTTACTTCTGTATACTGGAAATGCCTAATGTACCTCCAGCCATCAAATACACTACGTTCTTTGCTGTCAGTTAAACCCATGTGAGCTAATTTTGGGGCCTATACAGGCCGACACTTCTGTATACTGTGAATTCCTAATGTACCTCCAGCCACAGAATACTACGTTATTAGCTGTCAGTTAAACCCATGTGGGCTAATATTTGGGGACTATACAGGCCGACACTTACTTCTGTATCCTGTGAATGCCTAATGTACCTCTAAACAAAACGATTCAGGATGCTCATAATTGTCCGTTATGTTCCGCGGAAAGACCTTCTCTTTGCCACAAGTTCTGGTCCTCTCCCTATATCACGACATTCTGGGACCAGGTACTGACCTTCATCGGGGAAGTGACGAAGTGGCACATACCCAAAGACCCTACACTGTGCTAGGGGTTAGGCGGGGCTATCTTATATACTGTGGGGCGTATTCACTTCTGATTGGAACCTGGTCTCCGTAGTCACTCCAATCACGTTCCCAGAAGACTCCTACCCCCTCATTGGCTTTTGCTGATGTTTCTGGGCCAATCACGGGCTTTTAAAGCCCAGTTCCTGTACCCAGGGGCGGACTGAGCGGTCGGGCACTTCGGGCGTGGTCCGAGGGCCCGGCCGGGAAGGAGGGCCCGGCCGAGAGGGGGACCTGCCGCCCAGGTCAGCATTAATTCACCCGAAGTTTGTCCCAGTAACCGAACAGGAGCAATATATTTGGGTATGTGCCACTTCGTCACTTCCCCGATGAAGGTCAGTACCTGGTCCCAGAATGTGGTGATATAGGGACAAGTCATGTCGTGATATAGGGACAAGGCATTCACACAGTATACAGAAGTAAGTGTCGGCATGTATAGGCCCCAAAAATTAGCTCACATGGGTTTACCTGACAGCTAAGTATGTAGTATTTGGAGGCTGAAGGTACATTAGGCATTCACAGGATACAGAAGTAAGTGTCAGCCTGTATAGTCCCCAAAAATTAGCCCACATGGGTTTAACTGACAGCTAATAACGTAGTATTCTGTGGCTGAAGGTACATTAGGAATTCACAGGATACAGAAGTAAGTGTCAGCCTGTATAGGCCCCAAAAATTAGCTCACATGGGTTTAACTGACAGCAAAGAACGTACTGTATTTGATGGCTGGATGTACATTAGGCATTCACAGTATACAGAAGTGTCGGCCTGTATAGGCCCAAAAAATTAGCTCACATGGGTTTAACTGACACCAAAGAATGTAGTGTATTTGATGGCTGGAGGTACATCAGGCATTGACAGTATACAGAAGTAAGTGTCGGCCTGTTTAGGCCCCAAAACGTAGCTCACATGGGTTTAACTGACAGCAAAGAACGTATTATTGGATGGCTAGAGGTACATCAGGCATTCACACAGTATACAGAAGTAAGTGTCGGTCTGTATAGGCCCCAAAAATTAGCTCACATGGGTTTACCTGACTGCTAAGAACGTAGTATTCTGTGGCTAAAGGTACATTAGGCATTCACAGGATGCAGAAGCAACTAGAAAATGATAGGTGCCGACCCTAAATGCCAGTAAGCCAAGAAAGGTCCTGCCACATCCCTAAGGACATATGAGAAAAAAGTGTATCAAGTAGTATTGGTGTTCCAATACACCAGAGCCTAAATGAGCCCCACAGGGAACTGTGTATTCTGAGGAAACACCCAACCTGGGACTTTGTAGGCAGGAGTTACTTGGCATGATAAATAGATAAATAGAAGACCAATTTAATATATAATGATTTTATTAATACATGTGTACAAAATTGTTAAAAAAGACACAGATGCAAAGGCATCAAAAGACAGTCAATATAGAAAATATGTGATAAATAAAATAATGAACCATATCCTAGAGTAGTGGGGTCACCCAGGTCCAACATGTTTCGCCGACTCTGCAGACTCTGACTTAAAAAGGCTTTTTAGACACTTGGAGACCAAAATAGAGTCATTTTGACCAAAAACTTTTTTCAGGCCATTGGAGCCCAAATGGCCTGTTTTAGACAAATCAAGTCTAAAAACAGCTTTTTAAGGCTCTAAAAGACAAAAATACAGTCATTTTGACAAAAATAATTTTCAGACCTTTGGTGACCAAATGCCGTTATTTTGACTAACAAAAGGTTTTTAGACACTTGGAGACCAAAATAGAGTCATTTTGACCAAAACATTTTTTGCAGGCCATTGGAGCCAAATGTCTAAAATCTTGTCTAAAACCGGCTTTTTAAGGCTCTAAAAGACAAAAATATAGTCATTTTGACTAAATTTTTTTTCTGACCTTTGGTGACCAAATGCAGTTATTTTGACTAAAAAAGGATTTTAAGACACTTGGAGACCAAAATAGAGTAATTTTGACCGAAAATATCTTTTCAGGCCATTGGAGCCCAAATGGCCAGTTTTAGACAAATTTTGTCTAAACCCAGCTTTTTAAGGCTCTAAAAGACAAAAATACAGTCATTTTGACAAAAAAATATGTTCAGACCTTTGGTGACCAAATGCCGTTATTTTGACTAAAAAAGGATTTTTAGACACTTGGAGACCAAAATAGTCATTTTGACCAAAAAAATTTTCGGCCATTGGAGAGCAAAATGCTGTTATCTTGTCTAAAACTGGCTTTTTAAGACTCTAAAAGACAAAAATACAGTCATTTTGACTAAAAAAGTTTTTCAAACCTTTGGTGACCAAATGCAGTTATTTTGACTAAAAAAGGCTTTTTAGACACTTGGAGACCAAAATAGAGTAATTTTGACCGAAAATTTCTTTTCAGGCCATTGGAGCCCAAATGGCCGGTTTTAGACAAATCTTGTCTTAAACCGGCTTTTTAAAGCTTTTTTGTACACTAAAAAAGGCTTTTTAGACACTTGGAGACCAAAATAGAGCTCCAATAGAATGAAAAAAAGTTTTTTTGGTCAAAATTACTCTATTTTGGTCTCCAAGTGTTTAAAAAGCCTTTTTCTAGTCAAAATGCATTTGGTCACCAAAGGTCTGAAAAAAAAATGTATTCAAATTGACTGTATTTTTGTCTTTTAGTGCTTTAAAAAGCCGGTTTTAGACAAGATTTTAGACATTTTGGCTCCAATGGCCTGACATTTTTTTGGTCAAAATGACTCTATTTTGGTCTCCAAGTGTCTAAAGTGACTTTTTTATTATAAATAACTGCATTTGGTCACCAAAGGCCTGAAAAATAGATTTAGTCAAAATGAATGTATTTTTGTCTTTTAGAGCCTTAGAGATTTGTCTAAAACTGGCCATTTGGGCTCCAATCGCCTGAAAAAATTTTTTGGTCAAAATGGTCTGGAAAAAAATGGCCTGAAAAAAAATGGCCTGAAAAAAAATTTTGGCCTGAAAAATTTTTTGGTCAAAATGACTCTGTTTTGGTCTCCTTTTGTAGTCAAAATAACTGCATTTGGTCACCAAAGGTCTGAAATTTTTTTAGTCCAAATGACTATATTTTTGTCTTTTAGAGCATTAAAAAGCAGGTTTAAGACAAGATTTGTCTAAAACCGGCCATTTGGGCTCCAATGGCCTGAAAATAAATTTTCGGTCAAAATGACTCTATTTTGGTCTCCAAGTGTCTAAAAAGCCTTTTATAGTCAAAATAACTGCATTTGGTCACCAAAGGTCTGAAATTGTTTTTTTAGTCTAAATGACTATATTTTTTGTCTTTTAGAGCCTTAAAAGCCGGTTTTAGACAAGATTTTAGACATTTGGCTCCAATGGCCTAAAAAAAGTTTTTTGGTCAAAATGACTCTATATTGGTCTCCAAGTGTCTAAAAAGCCTTTTTCTAGTCAAAATAACTGCATTTGGTCACCAAAGGTCTGAAAAAAAATTAGTCAAAATGAATGTATTTTTGTCTTTTAGTGTCTTAAAAAGCCAGTTTTAGACCAGATTTGTCTAAAACCGGCCATTTGGGCACCAATGGCCTGAAAAAAATGTTTTGGTCAAAATGACTATTTTTGTCTCCAAGTGTCTTAAAATCATTTTTTAGTCAAAATAACTGCATTTGGTCACCAAAGGTCAGAAAAAAAATTTAGTCAAAAAGACTATATATTTGTCTTTTAGAGCCTTAAAAAGCCGGTTTTAGACAAGATTTTAGACATTTGGCTCCAATGGCCTGCAAAAAATGTTTTGGTCAAAATGACTCTATTTTGGTCTCCAAGTGTCTAAAAACCTTTTGTTAGTCAAAATAACGGCATTTGGTCACCAAAGGTCTGAAATTTTTTTTGTCAAAATGACTGTATTTTTGTCTTTTAGAGCCTTAAAAAGCCGTTTTTAGACTTGATTTGTCTAAAACAGGCCATTTGGACTCCAATGGCCTGAAAAAAGTTTTTGGTCAAAATGACTCTATTTTGGTCTCCAAGTGTCTAAAAAGCCTTTTTAAGTCAGAGTCTGCAGAGTCGGCGAAACATGTTGGACCTGGGTGACCCCACTACTCTAGGATATGGTTCATAATTTTATTTATCACATATTTTCTATATTGACTGTCTTTTGATGCCTTTGCATCTGTGTCTTTTTTAACAATTTTGTACACATGTATTAATAAAATCGTTATATATTAAATTGGTCTTCTATTTATCTATTCATTCCAAGTAACTCCTGCCTAGTGCCTACAAAGTCCCAGGTTGGGTGTTTCCTCAGAATACACAGTTCCCTGTGGGGCTCATTTAGGCTCTGGTGTATTGGAACACCAATACCACTTGATACACTTTTTTCTCATATGTCCTTAGGGATGTGGCAGGACCTTTCTTGGCTTACTGGCATTTAGGGTTGGCACCTAACATTTTCTACTTACTTCTGCATCCTGTGAATGCCTAATGTACCTTTAGCCACAGAATACTACGTTCTTAGCAGTCAGGTAAACCCATGTGAGCTAATTTTTGGGGCCTATACAGGCCGACACTTACTTCTGTCTCCTGTGAATGCCTAATGTACTTCCATCCTTTAAATACTACGTTCCTTGCTGTCAGTTAAACCTATGTGAGCTAATTTTTGTGGTCTACAAAGGCCGACACTTACTTCTGTATACTGGAAATGCCTAATGTACCTCCAGCCATCAAATACACTACGTTCTTTGCTGTCAGTTAAACCCATGTGAGCTAATTTTGGGGCCTATACAGGCCGACACTTCTGTATCCTGTGAATTCCTAATGTACCTCCAGCCATCAAATACAGTACGTTCTTTGCTGTCAGTTAAACCCATGTGAGCTAATTTTTGGGGCTTATACAGGCTGACACTTACTTCTGTATCCTGTGAATGCCTAATGTACCTTCAGCCACAGAATACTACGTTATTAGCTGTCAGTTAAACCCATGTGGGCTAATATTTGGGGACTATACAGGCCGACACTTACTTCTGTATCCTGTGAATGCCTAATGTACCTCTAAACAAAACGATTCAGGATGCTCATAATTGTCCGTTATGTTCTGCGGAAAGACCTTCTCTTTGCCACAAGTTCTGGTCCTCTCCCTATATCACGACATTCTGGGACCAGGTACTGACCTTCATCGGGGAAGTGACGAAGTGGCACATACCCAAAGACCCAACACTGTGCTAGGGGTTAGGCGGGGCTATCTTATATACTGTGGGGCGTATTCACTTCTGATTGGAACCTGGTCTCCGTAGTCACTCCAATCACGTTCCCAGAAGACTCCTGCCCCCTCATTGGCTTTTGCTGATGTTTCTGGGCCAATCACGGGCTTTTAAAGCCCAGTTCCTGTACCCAGGGGCGGACTGAGCGGTCGGGCACTTCGGGCGTGGTCCGAGGGCCCGGCCGGGAAGGAGGGCCCGGCCGAGAGGGGGACCCACCGCCCAGGTCAGCATTAATTCACCCGAAGTTTGTCCCAGTAACCGAACAGGAGCAATATATTTGGGTATGTGCCACTTCGTCACTTCCCCGATGAAGGTCAGTACCTGGTCCCAGAATGTCGTGATATAGGGACAGGACTAGAACTTGTGGCAAAGAGAAGGTCTTTCCACGGAACATAACGGACAATTATGATCATCCTGAATCATTTTGTTTAGAGGTACATTAGGCATTCACACAGTATACAGAAGTAAGTGTCGGCATGTATAGGCCCCAAAAATAAGCTCACATGGGTTTACCTGACAGCTAAGTATGTAGTATTTGGAGGCTGAAGGTACATTAGGCATTCACAGGATACAGAAGTAAGTGTCAGCCTGTATAGTCCCCAAAAATTAGCCCACATGGGTTTAACTGACAGCTAATAACGTAGTATTCTGTGGCTGAAGGTACATTAGGAATTCACAGGATACAGAAGTAAGTGTCAGCCTGTATAGGCCCCAAAAATTAGCTCACATGGGTTTAACTGACAGCAAAGAACGTACTGTATTTGATGGCTGGATGTACATTAGGCATTCACAGTATACAGAAGTGTCGGCCTGTATAGGCCCAAAAAATTAGCTCACATGGGTTTAACTGACACCAAAGAACGTAGTGTATTTGATGGCTGGAGGTACATCAGGCATTGACAGTATACAGAAGTAAGTGTCGGCCTGTTTAGGCCCCAAAACGTAGCTCACATGGTTTTAACTGACAGCAAAGAACGTATTATTGGATGGCTAGAGGTACATCAGGCATTCACACAGTATACAGAAGTAAGTGTCGGCCTGTATAGGCCCCAAAAATTAGCTCACATGGGTTTACCTGACTGCTAAGAACGTAGTATTCTGTGGCTAAAGGTACATTAGGCATTCACAGGATGCAGAAGCAAGTAAAAAATGATAGGTGCCGACCCTAAATGCCAGTAAGCCAAGAAAGGTCCTGCCACATCCCTAAGGACATATGAGAAAAAAGTGTATCAAGTAGTATTGGTGTTCCAATACACCAGAGCCTAAATGAGCCCCACAGGGAACTGTGTATTCTGAGGAAACACCCAACCTGGGACTTTGTAGGCAGGAGTTACTTGGCATGATAAATAGATAAATAGAAGACCAATTTAATATATAATGATTTTATTAATACATGTGTACAAAATTGTTAAAAAAGACACAGATGCAAAGGCATCAAAAGACAGTCAATATATAAAATATGTGATAAATAAAATAATGAACCATATCCTAGAGTAGTGGGGTCACCCAGGTCCAACATGTTTCGCCGACTCTGCAGACTCTGACTTAAAAAGGCTTTTTAGACACTTGGAGACCAAAATAGAGTCATTTTGACCAAAAACTTTTTTCAGGCCATTGGAGCCCAAATGGCCTGTTTTAGACAAATCAAGTCTAAAAACAGCTTTTTAAGGCTCTAAAAGACAAAAATACAGTCATTTTGACAAAAATAATTTTCAGACCTTTGGTGACCAAATGCCGTTATTTTGACTAACAAAAGGTTTTTAGACACTTGGAGACCAAAATAGAGTCATTTTGACCAAAACATTTTTTGCAGGCCATTGGAGCCAAATGTCTAAAATCTTGTCTAAAACCGGCTTTTTAAGGCTCTAAAAGACAAAAATATAGTCATTTTGACTAAATTTTTTTCTGACCTTTGGTGACCAAATGCAGTTATTTTGACTAAAAAAGGATTTTAAGACACTTGGAGACCAAAATAGAGTAATTTTGACCGAAAATATCTTTTCAGGCCATTGGAGCCCAAATGGCCAGTTTTAGACAAATCTTGTCTAAACCCAGCTTTTTAAGGCTCTAAAAGACAAAAATACAGTCATTTTGACAAAAAAATATGTTCAGACCTTTGGTGACCAAATGCCGTTATTTTGACTAAAAAAGGATTTTTAGACACTTGGAGACCAAAATAGTCATTTTGACCAAAAAAATTTTGAGGCCATTGGAGAGCAAAATGCCGTTATCTTGTCTAAAACTGGCTTTTTAAGACTCTAAAAGACAAAAATACAGTCATTTTGACTAAAAAAGTTTTTCAAACCTTTGGTGACCAAATGCAGTTATTTTGACTAAAAAAGGCTTTTTAGACACTTGGAGACCAAAATAGAGTAATTTTGACCGAAAATTTCTTTTCAGGCCATTGGAGCCCAAATGGCCGGTTTTAGACAAATCTTGTCTTAAACCGGCTTTTTAAAGCTCTAAAAGACAAAAATACATTCATTTTGACTTAATTTTTTTCAGACCTTTGGTGACCAAATGCAGTTATTTTGACTAAAAAAGGCTTTTTAGACACTTGGAGACCAAAATAGAGCTCCAATAGAATGAAAAAAGTTTTTTTTGGTCAAAATTACTCTATTTTGGTCTCCAAGTGTTTAAAAAGCCTTTTTCTAGTCAAAATGCATTTGGTCACCAAAGGTCTGAAAAAAAATGTATTCAAATTGACTGTATTTTTGTCTTTTAGTGCTTTAAAAAGCCGGTTTTAGACAAGATTTTAGACATTTTGGCTCCAATGGCCTGACATTTTTTTGGTCAAAATGACTCTATTTTGGTCTCCAAGTGTCTAAAGTGACTTTTTTATTATAAATAACTGCATTTGGTCACCAAAGGCCTGAAAAATAGATTTAGTCAAAATTAATGTATTTTTGTCTTTTAGAGCCTTAGAGATTTGTCTAAAACTGGCCATTTGGGCTCCAATCGCCTGAAAAAATTTTTTGGTCAAAATGGTCTGGAAAAAAATGGCCTGAAAAAAAATGGCCTGAAAAAAAATTTTGGCCTGAAAAATTTTTTGGTCAAAATGACTCTGTTTTGGTCTCCTTTTGTAGTCAAAATAACTGCATTTGGTCACCAAAGGTCTGAAATTTTTTTAGTCCAAATGACTATATTTTTGTCTTTTAGAGCATTAAAAATCAGGTTTAAGACAAGATTTGTCTAAAACCGGCCATTTGGGCTCCAATGGCCTGAAAATAAATTTTCGGTCAAAATGACTCTATTTTGGTCTCCAAGTGTCTAAAAAGCCTTTTATAGTCAAAATAACTGCATTTGGTCACCAAAGGTCTGAAATTGTTTTTTTAGTCTAAATGACTATATTTTTTGTCTTTTAGAGCCTTAAAAGCCGGTTTTAGACAAGATTTTAGACATTTGGCTCCAATGGCCTAAAAAAAGTTTTTTGGTCAAAATGACTCTATATTGGTCTCCAAGTGTCTAAAAAGCCTTTTTCTAGTCAAAATAACTGCATTTGGTCACCAAAGGTCTGAAAAAAAATTAGTCAAAATGAATGTATTTTTGTCTTTTAGTGTCTTAAAAAGCCAGTTTTAGACCAGATTTGTCTAAAACCGGCCATTTGGGCACCAATGGCCTGAAAAAAATGTTTTGGTCAAAATGACTATTTTTGTCTCCAAGTGTCTTAAAATCATTTTTTAGTCAAAATAACTGCATTTGGTCACCAAAGGTCAGAAAAAAAATTTAGTCAAAAAGACTATATATTTGTCTTTTAGAGCCTTAAAAAGCCGGTTTTAGACAAGATTTTAGACATTTGGCTCCAATGGCCTGCAAAAAATGTTTTGGTCAAAATGACTCTATTTTGGTCTCCAAGTGTCTAAAAACCTTTTGTTAGTCAAAATAACGGCATTTGGTCACCAAAGGTCTGAAATTTTTTTTGTCAAAATGACTGTATTTTTGTCTTTTAGAGCCTTAAAAAGCCGTTTTTAGACTTGATTTGTCTAAAACAGGCCATTTGGACTCCAATGGCCTGAAAAAAGTTTTTGGTCAAAATGACTCTATTTTGGTCTCCAAGTGTCTAAAAAGCCTTTTTAAGTCAGAGTCTGCAGAGTCGGCGAAACATGTTGGACCTGGGTGACCCCACTACTCTAGGATATGGTTCATAATTTTATTTATCACATATTTTCTATATTGACTGTCTTTTGATGCCTTTGCATCTGTGTCTTTTTTAACAATTTTGTACACATGTATTAATAAAATCGTTATATATTAAATTGGTCTTCTATTTATCTATTCATTCCAAGTAACTCCTGCCGAGTGCCTACAAAGTCCCAGGTTGGGTGTTTCCTCAGAATACACAGTTCCCTGTGGGGCTCATTTAGGCTCTGGTGTATTGGAACACCAATACCACTTGATACACTTTTTTCTCATATGTCCTTAGGGATGTGGCAGGACCTTTCTTGGCTTACTGGCATTTAGGGTTGGCACCTAACATTTTCTACTTACTTCTGCATCCTGTGAATGCCTAATGTACCTTTAGCCACAGAATACTACGTTCTTAGCAGTCAGGTAAACCCATGTGAGCTAATTTTTGGGGCCTATACAGGCCGACACTTACTTCTGTCTCCTGTGAATGCCTAATGTACTTCCATCCTTTAAATACTACGTTCCTTGCTGTCAGTTAAACCTATGTGAGCTAATTTTTGTGGTCTACAAAGGCCGACACTTACTTCTGTATACTGGAAATGCCTAATGTACCTCCAGCCATCAAATACACTACGTTCTTTGCTGTCAGTTAAACCCATGTGAGCTAATTTTGGGGCCTATACAGGCCGACACTTCTGTATCCTGTGAATTCCTAATGTACCTCCAGCCATCAAATACAGTACGTTCTTTGCTGTCAGTTAAACCCATGTGAGCTAATTTTTGGGGCTTATACAGGCTGACACTTACTTCTGTATCCTGTGAATGCCTAATGTACCTTCAGCCACAGAATACTACGTTATTAGCTGTCAGTTAAACCCATGTGGGCTAATATTTGGGGACTATACAGGCCGACACTTACTTCTGTATCCTGTGAATGCCTAATGTACCTCTAAACAAAACGATTCAGGATGCTCATAATTGTCCGTTATGTTCTGTGGAAAGACCTTCTCTTTGCCACAAGTTCTGGTCCTCTCCCTATATCACGACATTCTGGGACCAGGTACTGACCTTCATCGGGGAAGTGACGAAGTGGCACATACCCAAAGACCCAACACTGTGCTAGGGGTTAGGCGGGGCTATCTTATATACTGTGGGGCGTATTCACTTCTGATTGGAACCTGGTCTCCGTAGTCACTCCAATCACGTTCCCAGAAGACTCCTGCCCCCTCATTGGCTTTTGCTGATGTTTCTGGGCCAATCACGGGCTTTTAAAGCCCAGTTCCTGTACCCAGGGGCGGACTGAGCGGTCGGGCACTTCGGGCGTGGTCCGAGGGCCCGGCCGGGAAGGAGGGCCCGGCCGAGAGGGGGACCCACCGCCCAGGTCAGCATTAATTCACCCGAAGTTTGTCCCAGTAACCGAACAGGAGCAATATATTTGGGTATGTGCCACTTCGTCACTTCCCCGATGAAGGTCAGTACCTGGTCCCAGAATGTCGTGATATAGGGACAGGACCAGAACTTGTGGCAAAGAGAAGGTCTTTCCACGGAACATAACGGACAATTATGATCATCCTGAATCATTTTGTTTAGAGGTACATTAGGCATTCACACAGTATACAGAAGTAAGTGTCGGCATGTATAGGCCCCAAAAATAAGCTCACATGGGTTTACCTGACAGCTAAGTATGTAGTATTTGGAGGCTGAAGGTACATTAGGCATTCACAGGATACAGAAGTAAGTGTCAGCCTGTATAGTCCCCAAAAATTAGCCCACATGGGTTTAACTGACAGCTAATAACGTAGTATTCTGTGGCTGAAGGTACATTAGGAATTCACAGGATACAGAAGTAAGTGTCAGCCTGTATAGGCCCCAAAAATTAGCTCACATGGGTTTAACTGACAGCAAAGAACGTACTGTATTTGATGGCTGGATGTACATTAGGCATTCACAGTATACAGAAGTGTCGGCCTGTATAGGCCCAAAAAATTAGCTCACATGGGTTTAACTGACACCAAAGAACGTAGTGTATTTGATGGCTGGAGGTACATCAGGCATTGACAGTATACAGAAGTAAGTGTCGGCCTGTTTAGGCCCCAAAACGTAGCTCACATGGTTTTAACTGACAGCAAAGAACGTATTATTGGATGGCTAGAGGTACATCAGGCATTCACACAGTATACAGAAGTAAGTGTCGGCCTGTATAGGCCCCAAAAATTAGCTCACATGGGTTTACCTGACTGCTAAGAACGTAGTATTCTGTGGCTAAAGGTACATTAGGCATTCACAGGATGCAGAAGCAAGTAAAAAATGATAGGTGCCGACCCTAAATGCCAGTAAGCCAAGAAAGGTCCTGCCACATCCCTAAGGACATATGAGAAAAAAGTGTATCAAGTAGTATTGGTGTTCCAATACACCAGAGCCTAAATGAGCCCCACAGGGAACTGTGTATTCTGAGGAAACACCCAACCTGGGACTTTGTAGGCAGGAGTTACTTGGCATGATAAATAGATAAATAGAAGACCAATTTAATATATAATGATTTTATTAATACATGTGTACAAAATTGTTAAAAAAGACACAGATGCAAAGGCATCAAAAGACAGTCAATATATAAAATATGTGATAAATAAAATAATGAACCATATCCTAGAGTAGTGGGGTCACCCAGGTCCAACATGTTTCGCCGACTCTGCAGACTCTGACTTAAAAAGGCTTTTTAGACACTTGGAGACCAAAATAGAGTCATTTTGACCAAAAACTTTTTTCAGGCCATTGGAGCCCAAATGGCCTGTTTTAGACAAATCAAGTCTAAAAACAGCTTTTTAAGGCTCTAAAAGACAAAAATACAGTCATTTTGACAAAAATAATTTTCAGACCTTTGGTGACCAAATGCCGTTATTTTGACTAACAAAAGGTTTTTAGACACTTGGAGACCAAAATAGAGTCATTTTGACCAAAACATTTTTTGCAGGCCATTGGAGCCAAATGTCTAAAATCTTGTCTAAAACCGGCTTTTTAAGGCTCTAAAAGACAAAAATATAGTCATTTTGACTAAATTTTTTTCTGACCTTTGGTGACCAAATGCAGTTATTTTGACTAAAAAAGGATTTTAAGACACTTGGAGACCAAAATAGAGTAATTTTGACCGAAAATATCTTTTCAGGCCATTGGAGCCCAAATGGCCAGTTTTAGACAAATCTTGTCTAAACCCAGCTTTTTAAGGCTCTAAAAGACAAAAATACAGTCATTTTGACAAAAAAATATGTTCAGACCTTTGGTGACCAAATGCCGTTATTTTGACTAAAAAAGGATTTTTAGACACTTGGAGACCAAAATAGTCATTTTGACCAAAAAAATTTTGAGGCCATTGGAGAGCAAAATGCCGTTATCTTGTCTAAAACTGGCTTTTTAAGACTCTAAAAGACAAAAATACAGTCATTTTGACTAAAAAAGTTTTTCAAACCTTTGGTGACCAAATGCAGTTATTTTGACTAAAAAAGGCTTTTTAGACACTTGGAGACCAAAATAGAGTAATTTTGACCGAAAATTTCTTTTCAGGCCATTGGAGCCCAAATGGCCGGTTTTAGACAAATCTTGTCTTAAACCGGCTTTTTAAAGCTCTAAAAGACAAAAATACATTCATTTTGACTTAATTTTTTTCAGACCTTTGGTGACCAAATGCAGTTATTTTGACTAAAAAAGGCTTTTTAGACACTTGGAGACCAAAATAGAGCTCCAATAGAATGAAAAAAGTTTTTTTTGGTCAAAATTACTCTATTTTGGTCTCCAAGTGTTTAAAAAGCCTTTTTCTAGTCAAAATGCATTTGGTCACCAAAGGTCTGAAAAAAAATGTATTCAAATTGACTGTATTTTTGTCTTTTAGTGCTTTAAAAAGCCGGTTTTAGACAAGATTTTAGACATTTTGGCTCCAATGGCCTGACATTTTTTTGGTCAAAATGACTCTATTTTGGTCTCCAAGTGTCTAAAGTGACTTTTTTATTATAAATAACTGCATTTGGTCACCAAAGGCCTGAAAAATAGATTTAGTCAAAATGAATGTATTTTTGTCTTTTAGAGCCTTAGAGATTTGTCTAAAACTGGCCATTTGGGCTCCAATCGCCTGAAAAAATTTTTTGGTCAAAATGGTCTGGAAAAAAATGGCCTGAAAAAAAATGGCCTGAAAAAAAATTTTGGCCTGAAAAATTTTTTGGTCAAAATGACTCTGTTTTGGTCTCCTTTTGTAGTCAAAATAACTGCATTTGGTCACCAAAGGTCTGAAATTTTTTTAGTCCAAATGACTATATTTTTGTCTTTTAGAGCATTAAAAAGCAGGTTTAAGACAAGATTTGTCTAAAACCGGCCATTTGGGCTCCAATGGCCTGAAAATAAATTTTCGGTCAAAATGACTCTATTTTGGTCTCCAAGTGTCTAAAAAGCCTTTTATAGTCAAAATAACTGCATTTGGTCACCAAAGGTCTGAAATTGTTTTTTTAGTCTAAATGACTATATTTTTTGTCTTTTAGAGCCTTAAAAGCCGGTTTTAGACAAGATTTTAGACATTTGGCTCCAATGGCCTAAAAAAAGTTTTTTGGTCAAAATGACTCTATATTGGTCTCCAAGTGTCTAAAAAGCCTTTTTCTAGTCAAAATAACTGCAATTGGTCACCAAAGGTCTGAAAAATAATTAGTCAAAATGAATGTATTTTTGTCTTTTAGTGTCTTAAAAAGCCAGTTTTAGACCAGATTTGTCTAAAACCGGCCATTTGGGCACCAATGGCCTGAAAAAAATGTTTTGGTCAAAATGACTATTTTTGTCTCCAAGTGTCTTAAAATAATTTTTTAGTCAAAATAACTGCATTTGGTCACCAAAGGTCAGAAAAAAAATTTAGTCAAAAATACTATATATTTGTCTTTTAGAGCCTTAAAAAGCCGGTTTTAGACAAGATTTTAGACATTTGGCTCCAATGGCCTGAAAAAATGTTTTGGTCAAAATGACTCTATTTTGGTCTCCAAGTGTCTAAAAACCTTTTGTTAGTCAAAATAACGGCATTTGGTCACCAAAGGTCTGAAATTTTTTTGTCAAAATGACTGTATTTTTGTCTTTTAGAGCCTTAAAAAGCCGTTTTTAGACTTGATTTGTCTAAAACAGGCCATTTGGACTCCAATGGCCTGAAAAAAGTTTTTGGTCAAAATGACTCTATTTTGGTCTCCAAGTGTCTAAAAAGCCTTTTTAAGTCAGAGTCTGCAGAGTCGGCGAAACATGTTGGACCTGGGTGACCCCACTACTCTAGGATATGGTTCATAATTTTATTTATCACATATTTTCTATATTGACTGTCTTTTGATGCCTTTGCATCTGTGTCTTTTTTAACAATTTTGTACACATGTATTAATAAAATCATTATATATTAAATTGGTCTTCTATTTATCTATTCATTCCAAGTAACTCCTGCCTAGTGCCTACAAAGTCCCAGGTTGGGTGTTTCCTCAGAATACACAGTTCCCTGTGGGGCTCATTTAGGCTCTGGTGTATTGGAACACCAATACCACTTGATACACTTTTTTCTCATATGTCCTTAGGGATGTGGCAGGACCTTTCTTGGCTTACTGGCATTTAGGGTTGGCACCTAACATTTTCTACTTACTTCTGCATCCTGTGAATGCCTAATGTACCTTTAGCCACAGAATACTACGTTCTTAGCAGTCAGGTAAACCCATGTGAGCTAATTTTTGGGGCCTATACAGGCCGACACTTACTTCTGTCTCCTGTGAATGCCTAATGTACTTCCATCCTTTAAATACTACGTTCCTTGCTGTCAGTTAAACCTATGTGAGCTAATTTTTGTGGTCTACAAAGGCCGACACTTACTTCTGTATACTGGAAATGCCTAATGTACCTCCAGCCATCAAATACACTACGTTCTTTGCTGTCAGTTAAACCCATGTGAGCTAATTTTGGGGCCTATACAGGCCGACACTTCTGTATACTGTGAATTCCTAATGTACCTCCAGCCATCAAATACAGTACGTTCTTTGCTGTCAGTTAAACCCATGTGAGCTAATTTTTGGGGCTTATACAGGCTGACACTTACTTCTGTATCCTGTGAATGCCTAATGTACCTTCAGCCACAGAATACTACGTTATTAGCTGTCAGTTAAACCCATGTGGGCTAATATTTGGGGACTATACAGGCCGACACTTACTTCTGTATCCTGTGAATGCCTAATGTACCTCTAAACAAAACGATTCAGGATGCTCATAATTGTCCGTTATGTTCCACGGAAAGACCTTCTCTTTGCCACAAGTTCTGGTCCTCTCCCTATATCACGACATTCTGGGACCAGGTACTGACCTTCATCGGGGAAGTGACGAAGTGGCACATACCCAAAGACCCTACACTGTGCTAGGGGTTAGGCGGGGCTATCTTATATACTGTGGGGCGTATTCACTTCTGATTGGAACCTGGTCTCCGTAGTCACTCCAATCACGTTCCCAGAAGACTCCTGCCCCCTCATTGGCTTTTGCTGATGTTTCTGGGCCAATCACGGGCTTTTAAAGCCCAGTTCCTGTACCCAGGGGCGGACTGAGCGGTCGGGCACTTCGGGCGTGGTACGAGGGCCCGGCCGGGAAGGAGGGCCCGGCCGAGAGGGGGACCCACCGCCCAGGTCAGCATTAATTCACCCGAAGTTTGTCCCAGTAACCGAACAGGAGCAATATATTTGGGTATGTGCCACTTCGTCACTTCCCCGATGAAGGTCAGTACCTGGTCCCAGAATGTCGTGATATAAGGACAGGACCAGAACTTGTGGCAAAGAGAAGGTCTTTCCACGGAACATAACGGACAATTATGATCATCCTGAATCATTTTGTTTAGAGGTACATTAGGCATTCACACAGTATACAGAAGTAAGTGTCGGCATGTATAGGCCCCAAAAATAAGCTCACATGGGTTTACCTGACAGCTAAGTATGTAGTATTTGGAGGCTGAAGGTACATTAGGCATTCACAGGATACAGAAGTAAGTGTCAGCCTGTATAGTCCCCAAAAATTAGCCCACATGGGTTTAACTGACAGCTAATAACGTAGTATTCTGTGGCTCAAGGTACATTAGGAATTCACAGGATACAGAAGTAAGTGTCAGCCTGTATAGGCCCCAAAAATTAGCTCACATGGGTTTAACTGACAGCAAAGAACGTACTGTATTTGATGGCTGGATGTACATTAGGCATTCACAGTATACAGAAGTGTCGGCCTGTATAGGCCCAAAAAATTAGCTCACATGGGTTTAACTGACACCAAAGAACGTAGTGTATTTGATGGCTGGAGGTACATCAGGCATTGACAGTATACAGAAGTAAGTGTCGGCCTGTTTAGGCCCCAAAACGTAGCTCACATGGTTTTAACTGACAGCAAAGAACGTATTATTGGATGGCTAGAGGTACATCAGGCATTCACACAGTATACAGAAGTAAGTGTCGGCCTGTATAGGCCCCAAAAATTAGCTCACATGGGTTTACCTGACTGCTAAGAACGTAGTATTCTGTGGCTAAAGGTACATTAGGCATTCACAGGATGCAGAAGCACGTAGAAAATGATAGGTGCCGACCCTAAATGCCAGTAAGCCAAGAAAGGTCCTGCCACATCCCTAAGGACATATGAGAAAAAAGTGTATCAAGTAGTATTGGTGTTCCAATACACCAGAGCCTAAATGAGCCCCACAGGGAACTGTGTATTCTGAGGAAACACCCAACCTGGGACTTTGTAGGCAGGAGTTACTTGGCATGATAAATAGATAAATAGAAGACCAATTTAATATATAATGATTTTATTAATACATGTGTACAAAATTGTTAAAAAAGACACAGATGCAAAGGCATCAAAAGACAGTCAATATATAAAATATGTGATAAATAAAATAATGAACCATATCCTAGAGTAGTGGGGTCACCCAGGTCCAACATGTTTCGCCGACTCTGCAGACTCTGACTTAAAAAGGCTTTTTAGACACTTGGAGACCAAAATAGAGTCATTTTGACCAAAAACTTTTTTCAGGCCATTGGAGCCCAAATGGCCTGTTTTAGACAAATCAAGTCTAAAAACAGCTTTTTAAGGCTCTAAAAGACAAAAATACAGTCATTTTGACAAAAATAATTTTCAGACCTTTGGTGACCAAATGCCGTTATTTTGACTAACAAAAGGTTTTTAGACACTTGGAGACCAAAATAGAGTCATTTTGACCAAAACATTTTTTGCAGGCCATTGGAGCCAAATGTCTAAAATCTTGTCTAAAACCGGCTTTTTAAGGCTCTAAAAGACAAAAATATAGTCATTTTGACTAAATTTTTTTTCTGACCTTTGGTGACCAAATGCAGTTATTTTGACTAAAAAAGGATTTTAAGACACTTGGAGACCAAAATAGAGTAATTTTGACCGAAAATATCTTTTCAGGCCATTGGAGCCCAAATGGCCAGTTTTAGACAAATCTTGTCTAAACCCAGCTTTTTAAGGCTCTAAAAGACAAAAATACAGTCATTTTGACAAAAAAAATATGTTCAGACCTTTGGTGACCAAATGCCGTTATTTTGACTAAAAAAGGATTTTTAGACACTTGGAGACCAAAATAGTCATTTTGACCAAAAAAATTTTCAGGCCATTGGAGAGCAAAATGCCGTTATCTTGTCTAAAACTGGCTTTTTAAGACTCTAAAAGACAAAAATACAGTCATTTTGACTAAAAAAGTTTTTCAAACCTTTGGTGACCAAATGCAGTTATTTTGACTAAAAAAGGCTTTTTAGACACTTGGAGACCAAAATAGAGTAATTTTGACCGAAAATTTCTTTTCAGGCCATTGGAGCCCAAATGGCCGGTTTTAGACAAATCTTGTCTTAAACCGGCTTTTTAAAGCTCTAAAAGACAAAAATACATTCATTTTGACTTAATTTTTTTCAGACCTTTGGTGACCAAATGCAGTTATTTTGACTAAAAAAGGCTTTTTAGACACTTGGAGACCAAAATAGAGCTCCAATAGCCTGAAAAAAAGTTTTTTTGGTCATAATACTCTATTTTGGTCTCCAAGTGTTTAAAAAGCCTTTTTCTAGTCAAAATGCATTTGGTCACCAAAGGTCTGAAAAAAAATGTATTCAAATTGACTGTATTTTTGTCTTTTAGTGCTTTAAAAAGCCGGTTTTAGACAAGATTTTAGACATTTTGGCTCCAATGGCCTGAAATTTTTTTGGTCAAAATGACTCTATTTTGGTCTCCAAGTGTCTAAAGTGCCTTTTTTATCATAAATAACTGCATTTGGTCACCAAAGGTCTGAAAAATAGATTTAGTCAAAATGAATGTATTTTTGTCTTTTAGAGCCTTAGAGATTTGTCTAAAACTGGCCATTTGGGCTCCAATCGCCTGAAAATTTTTTTGGTCAAAATGGTCTGGAAAAAAATGGCCTGAAAAAAAATGGTCTGAAAAAAAATGGCCTGAAAAAAAATTTTGGCCTGAAAATTTTTTTGGTCAAAATGACTCTGTTTTGGTCTCCTTTTGTAGTCAAAATAACTGCATTTGGTCACCAAAGGTCTGACATTTTTTTTAGTCCAAATGACTATATTTTTGTCTTTTAGAGCATTAAAAAGCTGGTTTTAGACAAGATTTTAGACATTTGGCTCCAATGGCCTGAAAAACATTTTTTGGTCAAAATGACTCTATTCTGGTCTCCAAGTGTCTTAAAAGCCTTTTTTAGTCAAAATAACTGCATTTGGTCACCAAAGGTCTGAAAAAAATTAAGTCAAAATGAATGTATTTTTGTCTTTTAGAGCTTTAAAAAGCCAGTTTAAGACAAGATTTGTCTAAAACCGGCCATTTGGGCTCCAATGGCCTGAAAATAAATTTTCGGTCAAAATGACTCTATTTTGGTCTCCAAGTGTCTAAAAAGCCTTTTATAGTCAAAATAACTGCATTTGGTCACCAAAGGTCTGAAATTGATTTTTTAGTCTAAATGACTATATTTTTTGTCTTTTAGAGCCTTAAAAGCCGGTTTTAGACAAGATTTTAGACATTTGGCTCCAATGGCCTAAAAAAAGTTTTTTGGTCAAAATGACTCTATATTGGTCTCCAAGTGTCTAAAAAGCCTTTTTCTAGTCAAAATAACTGCATTTGGTCACCAAAGGTCTGAAAAAAAATTAGTCAAAATGAATGTATTTTTGTCTTTTAGTGTCTTAAAAAGCCAGTTTTAGACCAGATTTGTCTAAAACCGGCCATTTGGGCACCAATGGCCTGAAAAAAATGTTTTGGTCAAAATGACTCTATTTTTGTCTCCAAGTGTCTTAAAATCCTTTTTTAGTCAAAATAACTGCATTTGGTCACCAAAGGTCAGAAAAAAAATTTAGTCAAAAAGACTATATATTTGTCTTTTAGAGCCTTAAAAAGCCGGATTTAGACAAGATTTTAGACATTTGGCTCCAATGGCCTGAAAAAATGTTTTGGTCAAAATGACTCTATTTTGGTCTCCAAGTGTCTAAAAACCTTTTGTTAGTCAAAATAACGGCATTTGGTCACCAAAAGTCTGAAATTTTTTTGTCAAAATGACTGTATTTTTGTCTTTTAGAGCCTTAAAAAGCCGTTTTTAGACTTGATTTGTCTAAAACAGGCCATTTGGACTCCAATGGCCTGAAAAAAGTTTTTGTTCAAAATGACTCTATTTTGGTCTCCAAGTGTCTAAAAAGCCTTTTTAAGTCAGAGTCTGCAGAGTCGGCGAAACATGTTGGACCTGGGTGACCCCACTACTCTAGGATATGGTTCATAATTTTATTTATCACATATTTTCTATATTGACTGTCTTTTGATGCCTTTGCATCTGTGTCTTTTTTAACAATTTTGTACACATGTATTAATAAAATCATTATATATTAAATTGGTCTTCTATTTATCTATTCATGCCAAGTAACTCCTGCCTAGTGCCTACAAAGTCCCAGGTTGGGTGTTTCCTCAGAATACACAGTTCCCTGTGGGGCTCATTTAGGCTCTGGTGTATTGGAACACCAATACCACTTGATACACTTTTTTCTCATATGTCCTTAGGGATGTGGCAGGACCTTTCTTGGCTTACTGGCATTTAGGGTCGGCACCTAACATTTTCTACTTGCTTCTGCATCCTGTGAATGCCTAATGTACCTTTAGCCACAGAATACTACGTTCTTAGCAGTCAGGTAAACCCATGTGAGCTAATTTTTGGGGCCTATAAAGGCCGACACTTACTTCTGTATCCTGTGAATGCCTGATGTACCTCTAGCCATCCAATAATACGTTCTTTGCTGTCAGTTAAACCCATGTGAGCTACGTTTTGGGGCCTAAACAGGCCGACACTTACTTCTGTATACTGGAAATGCCTAATGTACCTCCAGCCATCAAATACACTACGTTTTTTGGTGTCAGTTAAACCCATGTGAGCTAATTTTGGGGCCTATACAGGCCGACACTTCTGTATACTGTGAATTCCTAATGTACCTCCAGCCATCAAATACAGTACGTTCTTTGCTGTCAGTTAAACCCATGTGAGCTAATTTTTGGGGCCTATACAGGCTGACACTTACTTCTGTATCCTGTGAATGCCTAATGTACCTTCAGCCACAGAATACTACGTTATTAGCTGTCAGTTAAACCCATGTGGGCTAATATTTGGGAACTATACAGGCCGACACTTACTTCTGTATCCTGTGAATGCCTAATGTACCTCTAAACAAAATGATTCAGGATGCTCATAATTGTCCGTTATGTTCCGCGGAAAGACCTTCTCTTTGCCACAAGTTCTGGTCCTCTCCCTATATCACGACATTCTGGGACCAGGTACTGACCTTCATCGGGGAAGTGACGAAGTGGCACATACCCAAAGACCCTACACTGTGCTAGGGGTTAGGCGGGGCTATCTTATATACTGTGGGGCGTATTCACTTGTGATTGGAACCTGGTCTCCGTAGTCACTCCAATCACGTTCCCAGAAGACTCCTGCCCCCTCATTGGCTTTTGCTGATGTTTCTGGGCCAATCACGGGCTTTTAAAGCCCAGTTCCTGTACCCAGGGGCGGACTGAGCGGTCGGGCACTTCGGGCGTGGTCCGAGGGCCCGGCCGGGAAGGAGGGCCCGGCCGAGAGGGGGACCCGCCGCCCAGGTCAGCATTAATTCACCCGAAGTTTGTCCCAGTAACCGAACAGGAGCAATATATTTGGGTATGTGCCACTTCGTCACTTCCCCGATGAAGGTCAGTACCTGGTCCCAGAATGTCATGATATAGGGACAGGACCAGAACTTGTGGCAAAGAGAAGTTCTTTCCGCGGAACATAACGGACAATTATGATCATCCTGAATCGTTTTGTTTAGAGGTACATTAGGCATTCACACAGTATACAGAAGTAAGTGTCGGCATGTATAGGCCCCAAAAATTAGCTCACATGGGTTTACCTGACAGCTAAGTATGTAGTATTTGGAGGCTGAAGGTACATTAGGCATTCACTGGATACAGAAGTAAGTGTCAGCCTGTATAGTCCCCAAAAATTAGCCCACATGGGTTTAACTGACAGCTAATAACGTAGTATTCTGTGGCTGAAGGTACATTAGGAATTCACAGGATACAGAAGTAAGTGTCAGCCTGTATAGGCCCCAAAAATTAGCTCACATGGGTTTAACTGACAGCAAAGAACGTACTGTATTTGATGGCTGGATGTACATTAGGCATTCACAGTATACAGAAGTGTCGGCCTGTATAGGCCCAAAAAATTAGCTCACATGGGTTTAACTGACACCAAAGAACGTAGTGTATTTGATGGCTGGAGGTACATCAGGCATTGACAGTATACAGAAGTAAGTGTCGGCCTGTTTAGGCCCCAAAACGTAGCTCACATGGGTTTAACTGACAGCAAAGAACGTATTATTGGATGGCTAGAGGTACATCAGGCATTCACACAGTATACAGAAGTAAGTGTCGGCCTGTATAGGCCCCAAAAATTAGCTCACATGGGTTTACCTGACTGCTAAGAACGTAGTATTCTGTGCCTAAAGGTACATTAGGCATTCACAGGATGCAGAAGCAAGTAGAAAATGATAGGTGCCGACCCTAAATGCCAGTAAGCCAAGAAAGGTCCTGCCACATCCCTAAGGACATATGAGAAAAAAGTGTATCAAGTAGTATTGGTGTTCCAATACACCAGAGCCTAAATGAGCCCCACAGGGAACTGTGTATTCTGAGGAAACACCCAACCTGGGACTTTGTAGGCAGGAGTTACTTGGCATGATAAATAGATAAATAGAAGATCAATTTAATATATAATGATTTTATTAATACATGTGTACAAAATTGTTAAAAAAGACACAGATGCAAAGGCATCAAAAGACAGTCAATATATAAAATATGTGATAAATAAAATAATGAACCATATCCTAGAGTAGTGGGGTCACCCAGGTCCAACATGTTTCGCCGACTCTGCAGACTCTGACTTAAAAAGGCTTTTTAGACACTTGGAGACCAAAATAGAGTCATTTTGACCAAAAACTTTTTTCAGGCCATTGGAGCCCAAATGGCCTGTTTTAGACAAATCAAGTCTAAAAACAGCTTTTTAAGGCTCTAAAAGACAAAAATACAGTCATTTTGACAAAAATAATTTTCAGACCTTTGGTGACCAAATGCCGTTATTTTGACTAGCAAAGGGTTTTTAGACACTTGGAGACCAAAATAGAGTCATTTTGACCAAAACATTTTTTGCAGGCCATTGGAGCCAAATGTCTAAAATCTTGTCTAAAACCGGCTTTTTAAGGCTCTAAAAGACAAAAATATAGTCATTTTGACTAAATTTTTTTTCTGACCTTTGGTGACCAAATGCAGTTATTTTGACTAAAAAAGGATTTTAAGACACTTGGAGACCAAAATAGAGTAATTTTGACCGAAAATATCTTTTCAGGCCATTGGAACCCAAATGGCCAGTTTTAGACAAATCTTGTCTAAACCCAGCTTTTTAAGGCTCTAAAAGACAAAAATACAGTCATTTTGACAAAAAAAATATGTTCAGACCTTTGGTGACCAAATGCCGTTATTTTGACTAAAAAAGGATTTTTAGACACTTGGAGACCAAAATAGTCATTTTGACCAAAAAAATTTTCAGGCCATTGGAGAGCAAAATGCTGTTATCTTGTCTAAAACTGGCTTTTTAAGACTCTAAAACAGTGGTTCTTAACCTTGTTGGAGGTACTGAACCCCACCAGTTTCATATGCGCATTCACCGAACCCTTCTTGATTGGAAAAATAAAATATGATTTTTTCAAATTCAAAACACAGCTTGTTTTATGAGTGTTTCACCAATGGTGTGTGGTTTGCCCTGCTTTGCGATCAGGTAAGCAACTTCGTACGATGCTATGAGGATCGGTTTGTTGATGGGAACAGGCAGACTAGCCTTTTCATCGAATCTGGCTCTCCTCAGCTTGGATTCAGCGAGCGTTGTGTTCTTGTATTTTCCATCTCCATGCAGCTTAAGGAAGTGCTCTCTTAGTTTTGCCGGTGCTAGACTAGAATTGCTCAACTTGGCATTGCAAATCATGCAGTTAGGACGCTGACTCCCATCACGTTCCGTTATACATGTGAATCCATATTGTGCATATTGGTCCGACCACTTTCTTTTTTTGCTCAACATAGTTAGTATGAAGGGATTAAAATATTAAGAAAGAAATCACACGACGTACCATCACGACAGCTACAATTCGACTACTGGGCGCGCCAAATTCCCTGCAGCACAGATAGGCCAAGTGATGTTGCATGATCCCCTGCAGCCAATGAGCGGGGCCTGTCATCACGAATCATATGAGTCGGATGTGTGTCTTGACCTCCGCCGAACCCCCGAGACTGACTCACCGAACCCCTGGGGTTCGATCGAACCCAGGTTAAGAACCACTGCTCTAAAAGATAAAAATCCAGTCATTTTGACTAAAAAAGTTTTTCAAACCTTTGGTGACCAAATGCAGTTATTTTGACTAAAAAAGGCTTTTTAGACACTTGGAGACCAAAATAGAGTAATTTTGACCGAAAATTTCTTTTCAGGCCATTGGAGCCCAAATGGCCGGTTTTAGACAAATCTTGTCTTAAACCGGCTTTTTAAAGCTCTAAAAGACAAAAATACATTCATTTTGACTTAATTTTTTTCAGACCTTTGGTGACCAAATGCAGTTATTTTGACTAAAAAAGGCTTTTTAGACACTTGGAGACCAAAATAGAGCTCCAATAGAATGAAAAAAAGTTTTTTTGGTCAAAATTACTCTATTTTGGTCTCCAAGTGTTTAAAAAGCCTTTTTCTAGTCAAAATGCATTTGGTCACCAAAGGTCTGAAAAAAAATGTATTCAAATTGACTGTATTTTTGTCTTTTAGTGCTTTAAAAAGCCGGTTTTAGACAAGATTTTAGACATTTTGGCTCCAATGGCCTGAAATTTTTTTAGTCAAAATGACTCTATTTTGGTCTCCAAGTGTCTAAAGTGACTTTTTTATTATAAATAACTGCATTTGGTCACCAAAGGCCTGAAAAATAGATTTAGTCAAAATGAATGTATTTTTGTCTTTTAGAGCCTTAGAGATTTGTCTAAAACTGGCCATTTGGGCTCCAATCGCCTGAAAATTTTTTTTGGTCAAAATGGTCTGGAAAAAAATGGCCTGAAAAAAAATGGCCTGAAAAAAAATTTTGGCCTGAAAATTTTTTTGGTCAAAATGACTCTGTTTTGGTCTCCTTTTGTAGTCAAAATAACTGCATTTGGTCACCAAAGGTCTGAAATTTTTTTTAGTCCAAATGACTATATTTTTGTCTTTTAGAGCATTAAAAAGCTGGTTTTAGACAAGATTTTAGACATTTGGCTCCAATGGCCTGAAAAACATTTTTTGGTCAAAATGACTCTATTCTGGTCTCCAAGTGTCTTAAAAGCCTTTTTTAGTCAAAATAACTGCATTTGGTCACCAAAGGTCTGAAAAAAATTAAGTCAAAATGAATGTATTTTTGTCTTTTAGAGCTTTAAAAAGCAGGTTTAAGACAAGATTTGTCTAAAACCGGCCATTTGGGCTCCAATGGCCTGAAAATAAATTTTCGGTCAAAATGACTCTATTTTGGTCTCCAAGTGTCTAAAAAGCCTTTTATAGTCAAAATAACTGCATTTGGTCACCAAAGGTCTGAAATTGTTTTTTTAGTCTAAATGACTATATTTTTTGTCTTTTAGAGCCTTAAAAGCCGGTTTTAGACAAGATTTTAGACATTTGGCTCCAATGGCCTAAAAAAAGTTTTTTGGTCAAAATGACTCTATATTGGTCTCCAAGTGTCTAAAAAGCCTTTTTCTAGTCAAAATAATTGCATTTGGTCACCAAAGGTCTGAAAAAAATTAGTCAAAATGAATGTATTTTTGTCTTTTAGTGTCTTAAAAAGCCAGTTTTAGACCAGATTTGTCTAAAACCGGCCATTTGGGCACCAATGGCCTGAAAAAAATGTTTTGGTCAAAATGACTATTTTTGTCTCCAAGTGTCTTAAAATCATTTTTTAGTCAAAATAACTGCATTTGGTCACCAAAGGTCAGAAAAAAATTTAGTCAAAAAGACTATATATTTGTCTTTTAGAGCCTTAAAAAGCCGGTTTTAGACAAGATTTTAGACATTTGGCTCCAATGGCCTGCAAAAAATGTTTTGGTCAAAATGACTCTATTTTGGTTTCCAAGTGTCTAAAAACCTTTTGTTAGTCAAAATAACGGCATTTGGTCACCAAAGGTCTGAAATTTTTTTTGTCAAAATGACTGTATTTTTGTCTTTTAGAGCCTTAAAAAGCCGTTTTTAGACTTGATTTGTCTAAAACAGGCCATTTGGACTCCAATGGCCTGAAAAAAGTTTTTGGTCAAAATGACTCTATTTTGGTCTCCAAGTGTCTAAAAAGCCTTTTTAAGTCAGAGTCTGCAGAGTCGGCGAAACATGTTGGACCTGGGTGACCCCACTACTCTAGGATATGGTTCATAATTTTATTTATCACATATTTTCTATATTGACTGTCTTTTGATGCCTTTGCATCTGTGTCTTTTTTAACAATTTTGTACACATGTATTAATAAAATCGTTATATATTAAATTGGTCTTCTATTTATCTATTCATTCCAAGTAACTCCTGCCTAGTGCCTACAAAGTCCCAGGTTGGGTGTTTCCTCAGAATACACAGTTCCCTGTGGGGCTCATTTAGGCTCTGGTGTATTGGAACACCAATACCACTTGATACACTTTTTTCTCATATGTCCTTAGGGATGTGGCAGGACCTTTCTTGGCTTACTGGCATTTAGGGTTGGCACCTTTTCTACTTACTTCTGCATCCTGTGAATGCCTAATGTACCTTTAGCCACAGAATACTACGTTCTTAGCAGTCAGGTAAACCCATGTGAGCTAATTTTTGGGGCCTATACAGGCCGACACTTACTTCTGTATCCTGTGAATGCCTAATGTACTTCCATCCTTTAAATACTACGTTCCTTGCTGTCAGTTAAACCTATGTGAGCTAATTTTTGTGGTCTACAAAGGCCGACACTTACTTCTGTATACTGGAAATGCCTAATGTACCTCCAGCCATCAAATACACTACGTTCTTTGCTGTCAGTTAAACCCATGTGAGCTAATTTTGGGGCCTATACAGGCCGACACTTCTGTATACTGTGAATTCCTAATGTACCTCCAGCCACAGAATACTACGTTATTAGCTGTCAGTTAAACCCATGTGGGCTAATATTTGGGGACTATACAGGCCGACACTTACTTCTGTATCCTGTGAATGCCTAATGTACCTCTAAACAAAACGATTCAGGATGCTCATAATTGTCCGTTATGTTCCGCGGAAAGACCTTCTCTTTGCCACAAGTTCTGGTCCTCTCCCTATATCACGACATTCTGGGACCAGGTACTGACCTTCATCGGGGAAGTGACGAAGTGGCACATACCCAAAGACCCTACACTGTGCTAGGGGTTAGGCGGGGCTATCTTATATACTGTGGGGCGTATTCACTTCTGATTGGAACCTGGTCTCCGTAGTCACTCCAATCACGTTCCCAGAAGACTCCTGCCCCCTCATTGGCTTTTGCTGATGTTTCTGGGCCAATCACGGGCTTTTAAAGCCCAGTTCCTGTACCCAGGGGCGGACTGAGCGGTCGGGCACTTCGGGCGTGGTCCGAGGGCCCGGCCGGGAAGGAGGGCCCGGCCGAGAGGGGGACCCACCGCCCAGGTCAGCATTAATTCACCCGAAGTTTGTCCCAGTAACCGAACAGGAGCAATATATTTGGGTATGTGCCACTTCGTCACTTCCCCGATGAAGGTCAGTACCTGGTCCCAGAATGTCGTGATATAGGGACAAGTCATGTCGTGATATAGGGACAAGGCATTCACACAGTATACAGAAGTAAGTGTCGGCATGTATAGGCCCCAAAAATTAGCTCACATGGGTTTACCTGACAGCTAAGTATGTAGTATTTGGAGGCTGAAGGTACATTAGGCATTCACAGGATACAGAAGTAAGTGTCAGCCTGTATAGTCCCCAAAAATTAGCCCACATGGGTTTAACTGACAGCTAATAACGTAGTATTCTGTGGCTGAAGGTACATTAGGAATTCACAGGATACAGAAGTAAGTGTCAGCCTGTATAGGCCCCAAAAATTAGCTCACATGGGTTTAACTGACAGCAAAGAACGTACTGTATTTGATGGCTGGATGTACATTAGGCATTCACAGTATACAGAAGTGTCGGCCTGTATAGGCCCAAAAAATTAGCTCACATGGGTTTAACTGACACCAAAGAATGTAGTGTATTTGATGGCTGGAGGTACATCAGGCATTGACAGTATACAGAAGTAAGTGTCGGCCTGTTTAGGCCCCAAAACGTAGCTCACATGGGTTTAACTGACAGCAAAGAACGTATTATTGGATGGCTAGAGGTACATCAGGCATTCACACAGTATACAGAAGTAAGTGTCGGTCTGTATAGGCCCCAAAAATTAGCTCACATGGGTTTACCTGACTGCTAAGAACGTAGTATTCTGTGGCTAAAGGTACATTAGGCATTCACAGGATGCAGAAGCAACTAGAAAATGATAGGTGCCGACCCTAAATGCCAGTAAGCCAAGAAAGGTCCTGCCACATCCCTAAGGACATATGAGAAAAAAGTGTATCAAGTAGTATTGGTGTTCCAATACACCAGAGCCTAAATGAGCCCCACAGGGAACTGTGTATTCTGAGGAAACACCCAACCTGGGACTTTGTAGGCAGGAGTTACTTGGCATGATAAATAGATAAATAGAAGACCAATTTAATATATAATGATTTTATTAATACATGTGTACAAAATTGTTAAAAAAGACACAGATGCAAAGGCATCAAAAGACAGTCAATATATAAAATATGTGATAAATAAAATAATGAACCATATCCTAGAGTAGTGGGGTCACCCAGGTCCAACATGTTTCGCCGACTCGGCAGACTCTGACTTAAAAAGGCTTTTTAGACACTTGGAGACCAAAATAGAGTCATTTTGACCAAAAACTTTTTTCAGGCCATTGGAGCCCAAATGGCCTGTTTTAGACAAATCAAGTCTAAAAACAGCTTTTTAAGGCTCTAAAAGACAAAAATACAGTCATTTTGACAAAAATAATTTTCAGACCTTTGGTGACCAAATGCCGTTATTTTGACTAACAAAAGGTTTTTAGACACTTGGAGACCAAAATAGAGTCATTTTGACCAAAACATTTTTTGCAGGCCATTGGAGCCAAATGTCTAAAATCTTGTCTAAAACCGGCTTTTTAAGGCTCTAAAAGACAAAAATATAGTCATTTTGACTAAATTTTTTTTCTGACCTTTGGTGACCAAATGCAGTTATTTTGACTAAAAAAGGATTTTAAGACACTTGGAGACCAAAATAGAGTAATTTTGACCGAAAATATCTTTTCAGGCCATTGGAGCCCAAATGGCCAGTTTTAGACAAATCTTGTCTAAACCCAGCTTTTTAAGGCTCTAAAAGACAAAAATACAGTCATTTTGACAAAAAAATATGTTCAGACCTTTGGTGACCAAATGCCGTTATTTTGACTAAAAAAGGATTTTTAGACACTTGGAGACCAAAATAGTCATTTTGACCAAAAAAATGTTCAGGCCATTGGAGAGCAAAATGCCGTTATCTTGTCTAAAACTGGCTTTTTAAGACTCTAAAAGACAAAAATACAGTCATTTTGACTAAAAAAGTTTTTCAAACCTTTGGTGACCAAATGCAGTTATTTTGACTAAAAAAGGCTTTTTAGACACTTGGAGACCAAAATAGAGTAATTTTGACCGAAAATTTCTTTTCAGGCCATTGGAGCCCAAATGGCCGGTTTTAGACAAATCTTGTCTTAAACCGGCTTTTTAAAGCTCTAAAAGACAAAAATACATTCATTTTGACTTAATTTTTTTCAGACCTTTGGTGACCAAATGCAGTTATTTTGACTAAAAAAGGCTTTTTAGACACTTGGAGACCAAAATAGAGCTCCAATAGAATGAAAAAAAGTTTTTTGGGTCAAAATTACTCTATTTTGGTCTCCAAGTGTTTAAAAAGCCTTTTTCTAGTCAAAATGCATTTGGTCACCAAAGGTCTGAAAAAAAAAATGTATTCAAATTGACTGTATTTTTGTCTTTTAGTGCTTTAAAAAGCCGGTTTTAGACAAGATTTTAGACATTTTGGCTCCAATGGCCTGAAATTGTTTTGGTCAAAATGACTCTATTTTGGTCTCCAAGTGTCTAAAGTGACTTTTTTATTATAAATAACTGCATTTGGTCACCAAAGGCCTGAAAAATAGATTTAGTCAAAATGAATGTATTTTTGTCTTTTAGAGCCTTAGAGATTTGTCTAAAACTGGCCATTTGGGCTCCAATCGCCTGGAAAAATTTTTTGGTCAAAATGGTCTGGAAAAAAATGGCCTGAAAAAAAATGGCCTGAAAAAAAATTTTGGCCTGAAAAATTTTTTGGTCAAAATGACTCTGTTTTGGTCTCCTTTTGTAGTCAAAATAACTGCATTTGGTCACCAAAGGTCTGAAATTTTTTTAGTCCAAATGACTATATTTTTGTCTTTTAGAGCATTAAAAATCAGGTTTAAGACAAGATTTGTCTAAAACCGGCCATTTGGGCTCCAATGGCCTGAAAATAAATTTTCGGTCAAAATGACTCTATTTTGGTCTCCAAGTGTCTAAAAAGCCTTTTATAGTCAAAATAACTGCATTTGGTCACCAAAGGTCTGAAATTGTTTTTTTAGTCTAAATTACTATATTTTTTGTCTTTTAGAGCCTTAAAAGCCGGTTTTAGACATGATTTTAGACATTTGGCTCCAATGGCCTAAAAAAAGTTTTTTGGTCAAAATGACTCTATATTGGTCTCCAAGTGTCTAAAAAGCCTTTTTCTAGTCAAAATAACTGCATTTGGTCACCAAAGGTCTGAAAAAAAATTAGTCAAAATGAATGTATTTTTGTCTTTTAGTGTCTTAAAAAGCCAGTTTTAGACCAGATTTGTCTAAAACCGGCCATTTGGGCACCAATGGCCTGAAAAAAATGTTTTGGTCAAAATGACTATTTTTGTCTCCAAGTGTCTTAAAATCATTTTTTAGTCAAAATAACTGCATTTGGTCACCAAAGGTCAGAAAAAAAATTTAGTCAAAAAGACTATATATTTGTCTTTTAGAGCCTTAAAAAGCCGGTTTTAGACAAGATTTTAGACATTTGGCTCCAATGGCCTGCAAAAAATGTTTTGGTCAAAATGACTCTATTTTGGTCTCCAAGTGTCTAAAAACCTTTTGTTAGTCAAAATAACGGCATTTGGTCACCAAAGGTCTGAAATTTTTTTTGTCAAAATGACTGTATTTTTGTCTTTTAGAGCCTTAAAAAGCCGTTTTTAGACTTGATTTGTCTAAAACAGGCCATTTGGACTCCAATGGCCTGAAAAAAGTTTTTGGTCAAAATGACTCTATTTTGGTCTCCAAGTGTCTAAAAAGCCTTTTTAAGTCAGAGTCTGCAGAGTCGGCGAAACATGTTGGACCTGGGTGACCCCACTACTCTAGGATATGGTTCATAATTTTATTTATCACATATTTTCTATATTGACTGTCTTTTGATGCCTTTGCATCTGTGTCTTTTTTAACAATTTTGTACACATGTATTAATAAAATCGTTATATATTAAATTGGTCTTCTATTTATCTATTCATTCCAAGTAACTCCTGCCTAGTGCCTACAAAGTCCCAGGTTGGGTGTTTCCTCAGAATACACAGTTCCCTGTGGGGCTCATTTAGGCTCTGGTGTATTGGAACACCAATACCACTTGATACACTTTTTTCTCATATGTCCTTAGGGATGTGGCAGGACCTTTCTTGGCTTACTGGCATTTAGGGTCGGCACCTTTTCTACTTACTTCTGCATCCTGTGAATGCCTAATGTACCTTTAGCCACAGAATACTACGTTCTTAGCAGTCAGGTAAACCCATGTGAGCTAATTTTTGGGGCCTATACAGGCCGACACTTACTTCTGTATCCTGTGAATGCCTAATGTACTTCCATCCTTTAAATACTACGTTCCTTGCTGTCAGTTAAACCTATGTGAGCTAATTTTTGTGGTCTACAAAGGCCGACACTTACTTCTGTATACTGGAAATGCCTAATGTACCTCCAGCCATCAAATACACTACGTTCTTTGCTGTCAGTTAAACCCATGTGAGCTAATTTTGGGGCCTATACAGGCCGACACTTCTGTATACTGTGAATTCCTAATGTACCTCCAGCCACAGAATACTACGTTATTAGCTGTCAGTTAAACCCATGTGGGCTAATATTTGGGGACTATACAGGCCGACACTTACTTCTGTATCCTGTGAATGCCTAATGTACCTCTAAACAAAACGATTCAGGATGCTCATAATTGTCCGTTATGTTCCGCGGAAAGACCTTCTCTTTGCCACAAGTTCTGGTCCTCTCCCTATATCACGACATTCTGGGACCAGGTACTGACCTTCATCGGGGAAGTGACGAAGTGGCACATACCCAAAGACCCTACACTGTGCTAGGGGTTAGGCGGGGCTATCTTATATACTGTGGGGCGTATTCACTTCTGATTGGAACCTGGTCTCCGTAGTCACTCCAATCACGTTCCCAGAAGACTCCTGCCCCCTCATTGGCTTTTGCTGATGTTTCTGGGCCAATCACGGGCTTTTAAAGCCCAGTTCCTGTACCCAGGGGCGGACTGAGCGGTCGGGCACTTCGGGCGTGGTCCGAGGGCCCGGCCGGGAAGGAGGGCCCGGCCGAGAGGGGGACCTGCCGCCCAGGTCAGCATTAATTCACCCGAAGTTTGTCCCAGTAACCGAACAGGAGCAATATATTTGGGTATGTGCCACTTCGTCACTTCCCCGATGAAGGTCAGTACCTGGTCCCAGAATGTGGTGATATAGGGACAAGTCATGTCGTGATATAGGGACAAGGCATTCACACAGTATACAGAAGTAAGTGTCGGCATGTATAGGCCCCAAAAATTAGCTCACATGGGTTTACCTGACAGCTAAGTATGTAGTATTTGGAGGCTGAAGGTACATTAGGCATTCACAGGATACAGAAGTAAGTGTCAGCCTGTATAGTCCCCAAAAATTAGCCCACATGGGTTTAACTGACAGCTAATAACGTAGTATTCTGTGGCTGAAGGTACATTAGGAATTCACAGGATACAGAAGTAAGTGTCAGCCTGTATAGGCCCCAAAAATTAGCTCACATGGGTTTAACTGACAGCAAAGAACGTACTGTATTTGATGGCTGGATGTACATTAGGCATTCACAGTATACAGAAGTGTCGGCCTGTATAGGCCCAAAAAATTAGCTCACATGGGTTTAACTGACACCAAAGAATGTAGTGTATTTGATGGCTGGAGGTACATCAGGCATTGACAGTATACAGAAGTAAGTGTCGGCCTGTTTAGGCCCCAAAACGTAGCTCACATGGGTTTAACTGACAGCAAAGAACGTATTATTGGATGGCTAGAGGTACATCAGGCATTCACACAGTATACAGAAGTAAGTGTCGGTCTGTATAGGCCCCAAAAATTAGCTCACATGGGTTTACCTGACTGCTAAGAACGTAGTATTCTGTGGCTAAAGGTACATTAGGCATTCACAGGATGCAGAAGCAACTAGAAAATGATAGGTGCCGACCCTAAATGCCAGTAAGCCAAGAAAGGTCCTGCCACATCCCTAAGGACATATGAGAAAAAAGTGTATCAAGTAGTATTGGTGTTCCAATACACCAGAGCCTAAATGAGCCCCACAGGGAACTGTGTATTCTGAGGAAACACCCAACCTGGGACTTTGTAGGCAGGAGTTACTTGGCATGATAAATAGATAAATAGAAGACCAATTTAATATATAATGATTTTATTAATACATGTGTACAAAATTGTTAAAAAAGACACAGATGCAAAGGCATCAAAAGACAGTCAATATAGAAAATATGTGATAAATAAAATAATGAACCATATCCTAGAGTAGTGGGGTCACCCAGGTCCAACATGTTTCGCCGACTCTGCAGACTCTGACTTAAAAAGGCTTTTTAGACACTTGGAGACCAAAATAGAGTCATTTTGACCAAAAACTTTTTTCAGGCCATTGGAGCCCAAATGGCCTGTTTTAGACAAATCAAGTCTAAAAACAGCTTTTTAAGGCTCTAAAAGACAAAAATACAGTCATTTTGACAAAAATAATTTTCAGACCTTTGGTGACCAAATGCCGTTATTTTGACTAACAAAAGGTTTTTAGACACTTGGAGACCAAAATAGAGTCATTTTGACCAAAACATTTTTTGCAGGCCATTGGAGCCAAATGTCTAAAATCTTGTCTAAAACCGGCTTTTTAAGGCTCTAAAAGACAAAAATATAGTCATTTTGACTAAATTTTTTTTCTGACCTTTGGTGACCAAATGCAGTTATTTTGACTAAAAAAGGATTTTAAGACACTTGGAGACCAAAATAGAGTAATTTTGACCGAAAATATCTTTTCAGGCCATTGGAGCCCAAATGGCCAGTTTTAGACAAATTTTGTCTAAACCCAGCTTTTTAAGGCTCTAAAAGACAAAAATACAGTCATTTTGACAAAAAAATATGTTCAGACCTTTGGTGACCAAATGCCGTTATTTTGACTAAAAAAGGATTTTTAGACACTTGGAGACCAAAATAGTCATTTTGACCAAAAAAATTTTCGGCCATTGGAGAGCAAAATGCTGTTATCTTGTCTAAAACTGGCTTTTTAAGACTCTAAAAGACAAAAATACAGTCATTTTGACTAAAAAAGTTTTTCAAACCTTTGGTGACCAAATGCAGTTATTTTGACTAAAAAAGGCTTTTTAGACACTTGGAGACCAAAATAGAGTAATTTTGACCGAAAATTTCTTTTCAGGCCATTGGAGCCCAAATGGCCGGTTTTAGACAAATCTTGTCTTAAACCGGCTTTTTAAAGCTTTTTTGTACACTAAAAAAGGCTTTTTAGACACTTGGAGACCAAAATAGAGCTCCAATAGAATGAAAAAAAGTTTTTTTGGTCAAAATTACTCTATTTTGGTCTCCAAGTGTTTAAAAAGCCTTTTTCTAGTCAAAATGCATTTGGTCACCAAAGGTCTGAAAAAAAAATGTATTCAAATTGACTGTATTTTTGTCTTTTAGTGCTTTAAAAAGCCGGTTTTAGACAAGATTTTAGACATTTTGGCTCCAATGGCCTGAAATTTTTTTGGTCAAAATGACTCTATTTTGGTCTCCAAGTGTCTAAAGTGACTTTTTTATTATAAATAACTGCATTTGGTCACCAAAGGCCTGAAAAATAGATTTAGTCAAAATGAATGTATTTTTGTCTTTTAGAGCCTTAGAGATTTGTCTAAAACTGGCCATTTGGGCTCCAATCGCCTGAAAAAATTTTTTGGTCAAAATGGTCTGGAAAAAAATGGCCTGAAAAAAAATGGCCTGAAAAAAAATTTTGGCCTGAAAAATTTTTTGGTCAAAATGACTCTGTTTTGGTCTCCTTTTGTAGTCAAAATAACTGCATTTGGTCACCAAAGGTCTGAAATTTTTTTAGTCCAAATGACTATATTTTTGTCTTTTAGAGCATTAAAAAGCAGGTTTAAGACAAGATTTGTCTAAAACCGGCCATTTGGGCTCCAATGGCCTGAAAATAAATTTTCGGTCAAAATGACTCTATTTTGGTCTCCAAGTGTCTAAAAAGCCTTTTATAGTCAAAATAACTGCATTTGGTCACCAAAGGTCTGAAATTGTTTTTTTAGTCTAAATGACTATATTTTTTGTCTTTTAGAGCCTTAAAAGCCGGTTTTAGACAAGATTTTAGACATTTGGCTCCAATGGCCTAAAAAAAGTTTTTTGGTCAAAATGACTCTATATTGGTCTCCAAGTGTCTAAAAAGCCTTTTTCTAGTCAAAATAACTGCATTTGGTCACCAAAGGTCTGAAAACAAATTAGTCAAAATGAATGTATTTTTGTCTTTTAGTGTCTTAAAAAGCCAGTTTTAGACCAGATTTGTCTAAAACCGGCCATTTGGGCACCAATGGCCTGAAAAAAATGTTTTGGTCAAAATGACTATTTTTGTCTCCAAGTGTCTTAAAATCATTTTTTAGTCAAAATAACTGCATTTGGTCACCAAAGGTCAGAAAAAAAATTTAGTCAAAAAGACTATATATTTGTCTTTTAGAGCCTTAAAAAGCCGGTTTTAGACAAGATTTTAGACATTTGGCTCCAATGGCCTGCAAAAAATGTTTTGGTCAAAATGACTCTATTTTGGTCTCCAAGTGTCTAAAAACCTTTTGTTAGTCAAAATAACGGCATTTGGTCACCAAAGGTCTGAAATTTTTTTTGTCAAAATGACTGTATTTTTGTCTTTTAGAGCCTTAAAAAGCAGTTTTTAGACTTGATTTGTCTAAAACAGGCCATTTGGACTCCAATGGCCTGAAAAAAGTTTTTGGTCAAAATGACTCTATTTTGGTCTCCAAGTGTCTAAAAAGCCTTTTTAAGTCAGAGTCTGCAGAGTCGGCGAAACATGTTGGACCTGGGTGACCCCACTACTCTAGGATATGGTTCATAATTTTATTTATCACATATTTTCTATATTGACTGTCTTTTGATGCCTTTGCATCTGTGTCTTTTTTAACAATTTTGTACACATGTATTAATAAAATCGTTATATATTAAATTGGTCTTCTATTTATCTATTCATTCCAAGTAACTCCTGCCTAGTGCCTACAAAGTCCCAGGTTGGGTGTTTCCTCAGAATACACAGTTCCCTGTGGGGCTCATTTAGGCTCTGGTGTATTGGAACACCAATACCACTTGATACACTTTTTTCTCATATGTCCTTAGGGATGTGGCAGGACCTTTCTTGGCTTACTGGCATTTAGGGTTGGCACCTAACATTTTCTACTTACTTCTGCATCCTGTGAATGCCTAATGTACCTTTAGCCACAGAATACTACGTTCTTAGCAGTCAGGTAAACCCATGTGAGCTAATTTTTGGGGCCTATACAGGCCGACACTTACTTCTGTCTCCTGTGAATGCCTAATGTACTTCCATCCTTTAAATACTACGTTCCTTGCTGTCAGTTAAACCTATGTGAGCTAATTTTTGTGGTCTACAAAGGCCGACACTTACTTCTGTATACTGGAAATGCCTAATGTACCTCCAGCCATCAAATACACTACGTTCTTTGCTGTCAGTTAAACCCATGTGAGCTAATTTTGGGGCCTATACAGGCCGACACTTCTGTATACTGTGAATTCCTAATGTACCTCCAGCCATCAAATACAGTACGTTCTTTGCTGTCAGTTAAACCCATGTGAGCTAATTTTTGGGGCTTATACAGGCTGACACTTACTTCTGTATCCTGTGAATGCCTAATGTACCTTCAGCCACAGAATACTACGTTATTAGCTGTCAGTTAAACCCATGTGGGCTAATATTTGGGGACTATACAGGCCGACACTTACTTCTGTATCCTGTGAATGCCTAATGTACCTCTAAACAAAACGATTCAGGATGCTCATAATTGTCCGTTATGTTCTGCGGAAAGACCTTCTCTTTGCCACAAGTTCTGGTCCTCTCCCTATATCACGACATTCTGGGACCAGGTACTGACCTTCATCGGGGAAGTGACGAAGTGGCACATACCCAAAGACCCAACACTGTGCTAGGGGTTAGGCGGGGCTATCTTATATACTGTGGGGCGTATTCACTTCTGATTGGAACCTGGTCTCCGTAGTCACTCCAATCACGTTCCCAGAAGACTCCTGCCCCCTCATTGGCTTTTGCTGATGTTTCTGGGCCAATCACGGGCTTTTAAAGCCCAGTTCCTGTACCCAGGGGCGGACTGAGCGGTCGGGCACTTCGGGCGTGGTCCGAGGGCCCGGCCGGGAAGGAGGGCCCGGCCGAGAGGGGGACCCACCGCCCAGGTCAGCATTAATTCACCCGAAGTTTGTCCCAGTAACCGAACAGGAGCAATATATTTGGGTATGTGCCACTTCGTCACTTCCCCGATGAAGGTCAGTACCTGGTCCCAGAATGTCGTGATATAGGGACAGGACCAGAACTTGTGGCAAAGAGAAGGTCTTTCCACGGAACATAACGGACAATTATGATCATCCTGAATCATTTTGTTTAGAGGTACATTAGGCATTCACACAGTATACAGAAGTAAGTGTCGGCATGTATAGGCCCCAAAAATAAGCTCACATGGGTTTACCTGACAGCTAAGTATGTAGTATTTGGAGGCTGAAGGTACATTAGGCATTCACAGGATACAGAAGTAAGTGTCAGCCTGTATAGTCCCCAAAAATTAGCCCACATGGGTTTAACTGAGAGCTAATAACGTAGTATTCTGTGGCTGAAGGTACATTAGGAATTCACAGGATACAGAAGTAAGTGTCAGCCTGTATAGGCCCCAAAAATTAGCTCACATGGGTTTAACTGACAGCAAAGAACGTACTGTATTTGATGGCTGGATGTACATTAGGCATTCACAGTATACAGAAGTGTCGGCCTGTATAGGCCCAAAAAATTAGCTCACATGGGTTTAACTGACACCAAAGAACGTAGTGTATTTGATGGCTGGAGGTACATCAGGCATTGACAGTATACAGAAGTAAGTGTCGGCCTGTTTAGGCCCCAAAACGTAGCTCACATGGTTTTAACTGACAGCAAAGAACGTATTATTGGATGGCTAGAGGTACATCAGGCATTCACACAGTATACAGAAGTAAGTGTCGGCCTGTATAGGCCCCAAAAATTAGCTCACATGGGTTTACCTGACTGCTAAGAACGTAGTATTCTGTGGCTAAAGGTACATTAGGCATTCACAGGATGCAGAAGCAAGTAAAAAATGATAGGTGCCGACCCTAAATGCCAGTAAGCCAAGAAAGGTCCTGCCACATCCCTAAGGACATATGAGAAAAAAGTGTATCAAGTAGTATTGGTGTTCCAATACACCAGAGCCTAAATGAGCCCCACAGGGAACTGTGTATTCTGAGGAAACACCCAACCTGGGACTTTGTAGGCAGGAGTTACTTGGCATGATAAATAGATAAATAGAAGACCAATTTAATATATAATGATTTTATTAATACATGTGTACAAAATTGTTAAAAAAGACACAGATGCAAAGGCATCAAAAGACAGTCAATATATAAAATATGTGATAAATAAAATAATGAACCATATCCTAGAGTAGTGGGGTCACCCAGGTCCAACATGTTTCGCCGACTCTGCAGACTCTGACTTAAAAAGGCTTTTTAGACACTTGGAGACCAAAATAGAGTCATTTTGACCAAAAACTTTTTTCAGGCCATTGGAGCCCAAATGGCCTGTTTTAGACAAATCAAGTCTAAAAACAGCTTTTTAAGGCTCTAAAAGACAAAAATACAGTCATTTTGACAAAAATAATTTTCAGACCTTTGGTGACCAAATGCCGTTATTTTGACTAACAAAAGGTTTTTAGACACTTGGAGACCAAAATAGAGTCATTTTGACCAAAACATTTTTTGCAGGCCATTGGAGCCAAATGTCTAAAATCTTGTCTAAAACCGGCTTTTTAAGGCTCTAAAAGACAAAAATATAGTCATTTTGACTAAATTTTTTTCTGACCTTTGGTGACCAAATGCAGTTATTTTGACTAAAAAAGGATTTTAAGACACTTGGAGACCAAAATAGAGTAATTTTGACCGAAAATATCTTTTCAGGCCATTGGAGCCCAAATGGCCAGTTTTAGACAAATCTTGTCTAAACCCAGCTTTTTAAGGCTCTAAAAGACAAAAATACAGTCATTTTGACAAAAAAATATGTTCAGACCTTTGGTGACCAAATGCCGTTATTTTGACTAAAAAAGGATTTTTAGACACTTGGAGACCAAAATAGTCATTTTGACCAAAAAAATTTTGAGGCCATTGGAGAGCAAAATGCCGTTATCTTGTCTAAAACTGGCTTTTTAAGACTCTAAAAGACAAAAATACAGTCATTTTGACTAAAAAAGTTTTTCAAACCTTTGGTGACCAAATGCAGTTATTTTGACTAAAAAAGGCTTTTTAGACACTTGGAGACCAAAATAGAGTAATTTTGACCGAAAATTTCTTTTCAGGCCATTGGAGCCCAAATGGCCGGTTTTAGACAAATCTTGTCTTAAACCGGCTTTTTAAAGCTCTAAAAGACAAAAATACATTCATTTTGACTTAATTTTTTTCAGACCTTTGGTGACCAAATGCAGTTATTTTGACTAAAAAAGGCTTTTTAGACACTTGGAGACCAAAATAGAGCTCCAATAGAATGAAAAAAGTTTTTTTTGGTCAAAATTACTCTATTTTGGTCTCCAAGTGTTTAAAAAGCCTTTTTCTAGTCAAAATGCATTTGGTCACCAAAGGTCTGAAAAAAAATGTATTCAAATTGACTGTATTTTTGTCTTTTAGTGCTTTAAAAAGCCGGTTTTAGACAAGATTTTAGACATTTTGGCTCCAATGGCCTGACATTTTTTTGGTCAAAATGACTCTATTTTGGTCTCCAAGTGTCTAAAGTGACTTTTTTATTATAAATAACTGCATTTGGTCACCAAAGGCCTGAAAAATAGATTTAGTCAAAATGAATGTATTTTTGTCTTTTAGAGCCTTAGAGATTTGTCTAAAACTGGCCATTTGGGCTCCAATCGCCTGAAAAAATTTTTTGGTCAAAATGGTCTGGAAAAAAATGGCCTGAAAAAAAATGGCCTGAAAAAAAATTTTGGCCTGAAAAATTTTTTGGTCAAAATGACTCTGTTTTGGTCTCCTTTTGTAGTCAAAATAACTGCATTTGGTCACCAAAGGTCTGAAATTTTTTTAGTCCAAATGACTATATTTTTGTCTTTTAGAGCATTAAAAAGCAGGTTTAAGACAAGATTTGTCTAAAACCGGCCATTTGGGCTCCAATGGCCTGAAAATAAATTTTCGGTCAAAATGACTCTATTTTGGTCTCCAAGTGTCTAAAAAGCCTTTTATAGTCAAAATAACTGCATTTGGTCACCAAAGGTCTGAAATTGTTTTTTTAGTCTAAATGACTATATTTTTTGTCTTTTAGAGCCTTAAAAGCCGGTTTTAGACAAGATTTTAGACATTTGGCTCCAATGGCCTAAAAAAAGTTTTTTGGTCAAAATGACTCTATATTGGTCTCCAAGTGTCTAAAAAGCCTTTTTCTAGTCAAAATAACTGCAATTGGTCACCAAAGGTCTGAAAAATAATTAGTCAAAATGAATGTATTTTTGTCTTTTAGTGTCTTAAAAAGCCAGTTTTAGACCAGATTTGTCTAAAACCGGCCATTTGGGCACCAATGGCCTGAAAAAAATGTTTTGGTCAAAATGACTATTTTTGTCTCCAAGTGTCTTAAAATAATTTTTTAGTCAAAATAACTGCATTTGGTCACCAAAGGTCAGAAAAAAAATTTAGTCAAAAATACTATATATTTGTCTTTTAGAGCCTTAAAAAGCCGGTTTTAGACAAGATTTTAGACATTTGGCTCCAATGGCCTGAAAAAATGTTTTGGTCAAAATGACTCTATTTTGGTCTCCAAGTGTCTAAAAACCTTTTGTTAGTCAAAATAACGGCATTTGGTCACCAAAGGTCTGAAATTTTTTTGTCAAAATGACTGTATTTTTGTCTTTTAGAGCCTTAAAAAGCCGTTTTTAGACTTGATTTGTCTAAAACAGGCCATTTGGACTCCAATGGCCTGAAAAAAGTTTTTGGTCAAAATGACTCTATTTTGGTCTCCAAGTGTCTAAAAAGCCTTTTTAAGTCAGAGTCTGCAGAGTCGGCGAAACATGTTGGACCTGGGTGACCCCACTACTCTAGGATATGGTTCATAATTTTATTTATCACATATTTTCTATATTGACTGTCTTTTGATGCCTTTGCATCTGTGTCTTTTTTAACAATTTTGTACACATGTATTAATAAAATCATTATATATTAAATTGGTCTTCTATTTATCTATTCATTCCAAGTAACTCCTGCCTAGTGCCTACAAAGTCCCAGGTTGGGTGTTTCCTCAGAATACACAGTTCCCTGTGGGGCTCATTTAGGCTCTGGTGTATTGGAACACCAATACCACTTGATACACTTTTTTCTCATATGTCCTTAGGGATGTGGCAGGACCTTTCTTGGCTTACTGGCATTTAGGGTTGGCACCTAACATTTTCTACTTACTTCTGCATCCTGTGAATGCCTAATGTACCTTTAGCCACAGAATACTACGTTCTTAGCAGTCAGGTAAACCCATGTGAGCTAATTTTTGGGGCCTATACAGGCCGACACTTACTTCTGTCTCCTGTGAATGCCTAATGTACTTCCATCCTTTAAATACTACGTTCCTTGCTGTCAGTTAAACCTATGTGAGCTAATTTTTGTGGTCTACAAAGGCCGACACTTACTTCTGTATACTGGAAATGCCTAATGTACCTCCAGCCATCAAATACACTACGTTCTTTGCTGTCAGTTAAACCCATGTGAGCTAATTTTGGGGCCTATACAGGCCGACACTTCTGTATACTGTGAATTCCTAATGTACCTCCAGCCATCAAATACAGTACGTTCTTTGCTGTCAGTTAAACCCATGTGAGCTAATTTTTGGGGCTTATACAGGCTGACACTTACTTCTGTATCCTGTGAATGCCTAATGTACCTTCAGCCACAGAATACTACGTTATTAGCTGTCAGTTAAACCCATGTGGGCTAATATTTGGGGACTATACAGGCGACACTTACTTCTGTATCCTGTGAATGCCTAATGTACCTCTAAACAAAACGATTCAGGATGCTCATAATTGTCCGTTATGTTCCACGGAAAGACCTTCTCTTTGCCACAAGTTCTGGTCCTCTCCCTATATCACGACATTCTGGGACCAGGTACTGACCTTCATCGGGGAAGTGACGAAGTGGCACATACCCAAAGACCCTACACTGTGCTAGGGGTTAGGCGGGGCTATCTTATATACTGTGGGGCGTATTCACTTCTGATTGGAACCTGGTCTCCGTAGTCACTCCAATCACGTTCCCAGAAGACTCCTGCCCCCTCATTGGCTTTTGCTGATGTTTCTGGGCCAATCACGGGCTTTTAAAGCCCAGTTCCTGTACCCAGGGGCGGACTGAGCGGTCGGGCACTTCGGGCGTGGTCCGAGGGCCCGGCCGGGAAGGAGGGCCCGGCCGAGAGGGGGACCCACCGCCCAGGTCAGCATTAATTCACCCGAAGTTTGTCCCAGTAACCGAACAGGAGCAATATATTTGGGTATGTGCCACTTCGTCACTTCCCCGATGAAGGTCAGTACCTGGTCCCAGAATGTCGTGATATAAGGACAGGACCAGAACTTGTGGCAAAGAGAAGGTCTTTCCACGGAACATAACGGACAATTATGATCATCCTGAATCATTTTGTTTAGAGGTACATTAGGCATTCACACAGTATACAGAAGTAAGTGTCGGCATGTATAGGCCCCAAAAATAAGCTCACATGGGTTTACCTGACAGCTAAGTATGTAGTATTTGGAGGCTGAAGGTACATTAGGCATTCACAGGATACAGAAGTAAGTGTCAGCCTGTATAGTCCCCAAAAATTAGCCCACATGGGTTTAACTGACAGCTAATAACGTAGTATTCTGTGGCTCAAGGTACATTAGGAATTCACAGGATACAGAAGTAAGTGTCAGCCTGTATAGGCCCCAAAAATTAGCTCACATGGGTTTAACTGACAGCAAAGAACGTACTGTATTTGATGGCTGGATGTACATTAGGCATTCACAGTATACAGAAGTGTCGGCCTGTATAGGCCCAAAAAATTAGCTCACATGGGTTTAACTGACACCAAAGAACGTAGTGTATTTGATGGCTGGAGGTACATCAGGCATTGACAGTATACAGAAGTAAGTGTCGGCCTGTTTAGGCCCCAAAACGTAGCTCACATGGTTTTAACTGACAGCAAAGAACGTATTATTGGATGGCTAGAGGTACATCAGGCATTCACACAGTATACAGAAGTAAGTGTCGGCCTGTATAGGCCCCAAAAATTAGCTCACATGGGTTTACCTGACTGCTAAGAACGTAGTATTCTGTGGCTAAAGGTACATTAGGCATTCACAGGATGCAGAAGCACGTAGAAAATGATAGGTGCCGACCCTAAATGCCAGTAAGCCAAGAAAGGTCCTGCCACATCCCTAAGGACATATGAGAAAAAAGTGTATCAAGTAGTATTGGTGTTCCAATACACCAGAGCCTAAATGAGCCCCACAGGGAACTGTGTATTCTGAGGAAACACCCAACCTGGGACTTTGTAGGCAGGAGTTACTTGGCATGATAAATAGATAAATAGAAGACCAATTTAATATATAATGATTTTATTAATACATGTGTACAAAATTGTTAAAAAAGACACAGATGCAAAGGCATCAAAAGACAGTCAATATATAAAATATGTGATAAATAAAATAATGAACCATATCCTAGAGTAGTGGGGTCACCCAGGTCCAACATGTTTCGCCGACTCTGCAGACTCTGACTTAAAAAGGCTTTTTAGACACTTGGAGACCAAAATAGAGTCATTTTGACCAAAAACTTTTTTCAGGCCATTGGAGCCCAAATGGCCTGTTTTAGACAAATCAAGTCTAAAAACAGCTTTTTAAGGCTCTAAAAGACAAAAATACAGTCATTTTGACAAAAATAATTTTCAGACCTTTGGTGACCAAATGCCGTTATTTTGACTAACAAAAGGTTTTTAGACACTTGGAGACCAAAATAGAGTCATTTTGACCAAAACATTTTTTGCAGGCCATTGGAGCCAAATGTCTAAAATCTTGTCTAAAACCGGCTTTTTAAGGCTCTAAAAGACAAAAATATAGTCATTTTGACTAAATTTTTTTTCTGACCTTTGGTGACCAAATGCAGTTATTTTGACTAAAAAAGGATTTTAAGACACTTGGAGACCAAAATAGAGTAATTTTGACCGAAAATATCTTTTCAGGCCATTGGAGCCCAAATGGCCAGTTTTAGACAAATCTTGTCTAAACCCAGCTTTTTAAGGCTCTAAAAGACAAAAATACAGTCATTTTGACAAAAAAAATATGTTCAGACCTTTGGTGACCAAATGCCGTTATTTTGACTAAAAAAGGATTTTTAGACACTTGGAGACCAAAATAGTCATTTTGACCAAAAAAATTTTCAGGCCATTGGAGAGCAAAATGCCGTTATCTTGTCTAAAACTGGCTTTTTAAGACTCTAAAAGACAAAAATACAGTCATTTTGACTAAAAAAGTTTTTCAAACCTTTGGTGACCAAATGCAGTTATTTTGACTAAAAAAGGCTTTTTAGACACTTGGAGACCAAAATAGAGTAATTTTGACCGAAAATTTCTTTTCAGGCCATTGGAGCCCAAATGGCCGGTTTTAGACAAATCTTGTCTTAAACCGGCTTTTTAAAGCTCTAAAAGACAAAAATACATTCATTTTGACTTAATTTTTTTCAGACCTTTGGTGACCAAATGCAGTTATTTTGACTAAAAAAGGCTTTTTAGACACTTGGAGACCAAAATAGAGCTCCAATAGCCTGAAAAAAAGTTTTTTTGGTCATAATACTCTATTTTGGTCTCCAAGTGTTTAAAAAGCCTTTTTCTAGTCAAAATGCATTTGGTCACCAAAGGTCTGAAAAAAAATGTATTCAAATTGACTGTATTTTTGTCTTTTAGTGCTTTAAAAAGCCGGTTTTAGACAAGATTTTAGACATTTTGGCTCCAATGGCCTGAAATTTTTTTGGTCAAAATGACTCTATTTTGGTCTCCAAGTGTCTAAAGTGCCTTTTTTATCATAAATAACTGCATTTGGTCACCAAAGGTCTGAAAAATAGATTTAGTCAAAATGAATGTATTTTTGTCTTTTAGAGCCTTAGAGATTTGTCTAAAACTGGCCATTTGGGCTCCAATCGCCTGAAAATTTTTTTGGTCAAAATGGTCTGGAAAAAAATGGCCTGAAAAAAAATGGTCTGAAAAAAAATGGCCTGAAAAAAAATTTTGGCCTGAAAATTTTTTTGGTCAAAATGACTCTGTTTTGGTCTCCTTTTGTAGTCAAAATAACTGCATTTGGTCACCAAAGGTCTGACATTTTTTTTAGTCCAAATGACTATATTTTTGTCTTTTAGAGCATTAAAAAGCTGGTTTTAGACAAGATTTTAGACATTTGGCTCCAATGGCCTGAAAAACATTTTTTGGTCAAAATGACTCTATTCTGGTCTCCAAGTGTCTTAAAAGCCTTTTTTAGTCAAAATAACTGCATTTGGTCACCAAAGGTCTGAAAAAAATTAAGTCAAAATGAATGTATTTTTGTCTTTTAGAGCTTTAAAAAGCCAGTTTAAGACAAGATTTGTCTAAAACCGGCCATTTGGGCTCCAATGGCCTGAAAATAAATTTTCGGTCAAAATGACTCTATTTTGGTCTCCAAGTGTCTAAAAAGCCTTTTATAGTCAAAATAACTGCATTTGGTCACCAAAGGTCTGAAATTGATTTTTTAGTCTAAATGACTATATTTTTTGTCTTTTAGAGCCTTAAAAGCCGGTTTTAGACAAGATTTTAGACATTTGGCTCCAATGGCCTAAAAAAAGTTTTTTGGTCAAAATGACTCTATATTGGTCTCCAAGTGTCTAAAAAGCCTTTTTCTAGTCAAAATAACTGCATTTGGTCACCAAAGGTCTGAAAAAAAATTAGTCAAAATGAATGTATTTTTGTCTTTTAGTGTCTTAAAAAGCCAGTTTTAGACCAGATTTGTCTAAAACCGGCCATTTGGGCACCAATGGCCTGAAAAAAATGTTTTGGTCAAAATGACTCTATTTTTGTCTCCAAGTGTCTTAAAATCCTTTTTTAGTCAAAATAACTGCATTTGGTCACCAAAGGTCAGAAAAAAAATTTAGTCAAAAAGACTATATATTTGTCTTTTAGAGCCTTAAAAAGCCGGTTTTAGACAAGATTTTAGACATTTGGCTCCAATGGCCTGAAAAAATGTTTTGGTCAAAATGACTCTATTTTGGTCTCCAAGTGTCTAAAAACCTTTTGTTAGTCAAAATAACGGCATTTGGTCACCAAAAGTCTGAAATTTTTTTGTCAAAATGACTGTATTTTTGTCTTTTAGAGCCTTAAAAAGCCGTTTTTAGACTTGATTTGTCTAAAACAGGCCATTTGGACTCCAATGGCCTGAAAAAAGTTTTTGTTCAAAATGACTCTATTTTGGTCTCCAAGTGTCTAAAAAGCCTTTTTAAGTCAGAGTCTGCAGAGTCGGCGAAACATGTTGGACCTGGGTGACCCCACTACTCTAGGATATGGTTCATAATTTTATTTATCACATATTTTCTATATTGACTGTCTTTTGATGCCTTTGCATCTGTGTCTTTTTTAACAATTTTGTACACATGTATTAATAAAATCATTATATATTAAATTGGTCTTCTATTTATCTATTCATGCCAAGTAACTCCTGCCTAGTGCCTACAAAGTCCCAGGTTGGGTGTTTCCTCAGAATACACAGTTCCCTGTGGGGCTCATTTAGGCTCTGGTGTATTGGAACACCAATACCACTTGATACACTTTTTTCTCATATGTCCTTAGGGATGTGGCAGGACCTTTCTTGGCTTACTGGCATTTAGGGTCGGCACCTAACATTTTCTACTTGCTTCTGCATCCTGTGAATGCCTAATGTACCTTTAGCCACAGAATACTACGTTCTTAGCAGTCAGGTAAACCCATGTGAGCTAATTTTTGGGGCCTATAAAGGCCGACACTTACTTCTGTATCCTGTGAATGCCTGATGTACCTCTAGCCATCCAATAATACGTTCTTTGCTGTCAGTTAAACCCATGTGAGCTACGTTTTGGGGCCTAAACAGGCCGACACTTACTTCTGTATACTGGAAATGCCTAATGTACCTCCAGCCATCAAATACACTACGTTTTTTGGTGTCAGTTAAACCCATGTGAGCTAATTTTGGGGCCTATACAGGCCGACACTTCTGTATACTGTGAATTCCTAATGTACCTTCAGCCACAGAATACTACGTTATTAGCTGTCAGTTAAACCCATGTGGGCTAATATTTGGGAACTATACAGGCCGACACTTACTTCTGTATCCTGTGAATGCCTAATGTACCTCTAAACAAAATGATTCAGGATGCTCATAATTGTCCGTTATGTTCCGCGGAAAGACCTTCTCTTTGCCACAAGTTCTGGTCCTCTCCCTATATCACGACATTCTGGGACCAGGTACTGACCTTCATCGGGGAAGTGACGAAGTGGCACATACCCAAAGACCCTACACTGTGCTAGGGGTTAGGCGGGGCTATCTTATATACTGTGGGGCGTATTCACTTGTGATTGGAACCTGGTCTCCGTAGTCACTCCAATCACGTTCCCAGAAGACTCCTGCCCCCTCATTGGCTTTTGCTGATGTTTCTGGGCCAATCACGGGCTTTTAAAGCCCAGTTCCTGTACCCAGGGGCGGACTGAGCGGTCGGGCACTTCGGGCGTGGTCCGAGGGCCCGGCCGGGAAGGAGGGCCCGGCCGAGAGGGGGACCCGCCGCCCAGGTCAGCATTAATTCACCCGAAGTTTGTCCCAGTAACCGAACAGGAGCAATATATTTGGGTATGTGCCACTTCGTCACTTCCCCGATGAAGGTCAGTACCTGGTCCCAGAATGTCATGATATAGGGACAGGACCAGAACTTGTGGCAAAGAGAAGTTCTTTCCGCGGAACATAACGGACAATTATGATCATCCTGAATCGTTTTGTTTAGAGGTACATTAGGCATTCACACAGTATACAGAAGTAAGTGTCGGCATGTATAGGCCCCAAAAATTAGCTCACATGGGTTTACCTGACAGCTAAGTATGTAGTATTTGGAGGCTGAAGGTACATTAGGCATTCACTGGATACAGAAGTAAGTGTCAGCCTGTATAGTCCCCAAAAATTAGCCCACATGGGTTTAACTGACAGCTAATAACGTAGTATTCTGTGGCTGAAGGTACATTAGGAATTCACAGGATACAGAAGTAAGTGTCAGCCTGTATAGGCCCCAAAAATTAGCTCACATGGGTTTAACTGACAGCAAAGAACGTACTGTATTTGATGGCTGGATGTACATTAGGCATTCACAGTATACAGAAGTGTCGGCCTGTATAGGCCCAAAAAATTAGCTCACATGGGTTTAACTGACACCAAAGAACGTAGTGTATTTGATGGCTGTGGGTACATCAGGCATTGACAGTATACAGAAGTAAGTGTCGGCCTGTTTAGGCCCCAAAACGTAGCTCACATGGGTTTAACTGACAGCAAAGAACGTATTATTGGATGGCTAGAGGTACATCAGGCATTCACACAGTATACAGAAGTAAGTGTCGGCCTGTATAGGCCCCAAAAATTAGCTCACATGGGTTTACCTGACTGCTAAGAACGTAGTATTCTGTGCCTAAAGGTACATTAGGCATTCACAGGATGCAGAAGCAAGTAGAAAATGATAGGTGCCGACCCTAAATGCCAGTAAGCCAAGAAAGGTCCTGCCACATCCCTAAGGACATATGAGAAAAAAGTGTATCAAGTAGTATTGGTGTTCCAATACACCAGAGCCTAAATGAGCCCCACAGGGAACTGTGTATTCTGAGGAAACACCCAACCTGGGACTTTGTAGGCAGGAGTTACTTGGCATGATAAATAGATAAATAGAAGATCAATTTAATATATAATGATTTTATTAATACATGTGTACAAAATTGTTAAAAAAGACACAGATGCAAAGGCATCAAAAGACAGTCAATATATAAAATATGTGATAAATAAAATAATGAACCATATCCTAGAGTAGTGGGGTCACCCAGGTCCAACATGTTTCGCCGACTCTGCAGACTCTGACTTAAAAAGGCTTTTTAGACACTTGGAGACCAAAATAGAGTCATTTTGACCAAAAACTTTTTTCAGGCCATTGGAGCCCAAATGGCCTGTTTTAGACAAATCAAGTCTAAAAACAGCTTTTTAAGGCTCTAAAAGACAAAAATACAGTCATTTTGACAAAAATAATTTTCAGACCTTTGGTGACCAAATGCCGTTATTTTGACTAACAAAGGGTTTTTAGACACTTGGAGACCAAAATAGAGTCATTTTGACCAAAACATTTTTTGCAGGCCATTGGAGCCAAATGTCTAAAATCTTGTCTAAAACCGGCTTTTTAAGGCTCTAAAAGACAAAAATATAGTCATTTTGACTAAATTTTTTTTCTGACCTTTGGTGACCAAATGCAGTTATTTTGACTAAAAAAGGATTTTAAGACACTTGGAGACCAAAATAGAGTAATTTTGACCGAAAATATCTTTTCAGGCCATTGGAACCCAAATGGCCAGTTTTAGACAAATCTTGTCTAAACCCAGCTTTTTAAGGCTCTAAAAGACAAAAATACAGTCATTTTGACAAAAAAAATATGTTCAGACCTTTGGTGACCAAATGCCGTTATTTTGACTAAAAAAGGATTTTTAGACACTTGGAGACCAAAATAGTCATTTTGACCAAAAAATTTTTCAGGCCTTTGGAGAGCAAAATGCCGTTATCTTGTCTAAAACTGGCTTTTTAAGACTCTAAAACAGTGGTTCTTAACCTTGTTGGAGGTACTGAACCCCACCAGTTTCATATGCGCATTCACCGAACCCTTCTTGATTGGAAAAATAAAATATGATTTTTTCAAATTCAAAACACAGCTTGTTTTATGAGTGTTTCACCAATGGTGTGTGGTTTGCCCTGCTTTGCGATCAGGTAAGCAACTTCGTACGATGCTATGAGGATCGGTTTGTTGATGGGAACAGGCAGACTAGCCTTTTCATCGAATCTGGCTCTCCTCAGCTTGGATTCAGCGAGCGTTGTGTTCTTGTATTTTCCATCTCCATGCAGCTTAAGGAAGTGTTCTCTTAGTTTTGCCGGTGCTAGACTAGAATTGCTCAACTTGGCATTGCAAATCATGCAGTTAGGACGCTGACTCCCATCACGTTCCGTTATACATGTGAATCCATATTGTGCATATTGGTCCGACCACTTCCTTTTTTTGCTCAACATAGTTAGTATGAAGGGATTTAAATATTAAGAAAGAAATCACACGACGTACCATCACGACAGCTACAATTCGACTACTGGGCGCGCCAAATTCCCTGCAGCACAGATAGGCCAAGTGATGTTGCATGATCCCCTGCAGCCAATGAGCGGGGCCTGTCATCACGAATCATATGAGTCGGGTGTGTGTCTTGACCTCCGCCGAACCCCCGAGACTGACTCACCGAACCCCTGGGGTTCGATCGAACCCAGGTTAAGAACCACTGCTCTAAAAGATAAAAATACAGTCATTTTGACTAAAAAAGTTTTTCAAACCTTTGGTGACCAAATGCAGTTATTTTGACTAAAAAAGGCTTTTTAGACACTTGGAGACCAAAATAGAGTAATTTTGACCGAAAATTTCTTTTCAGGCCATTGGAGCCCAAATGGCCGGTTTTAGACAAATCTTGTCTTAAACCGGCTTTTTAAAGCTCTAAAAGACAAAAATACATTCATTTTGACTTAATTTTTTTCAGACCTTTGGTGACCAAATGCAGTTATTTTGACTAAAAAAGGCTTTTTAGACACTTGGAGACCAAAATAGAGCTCCAATAGAATGAAAAAAAGTTTTTTTGGTCAAAATTACTCTATTTTGGTCTCCAAGTGTTTAAAAAGCCTTTTTCTAGTCAAAATGCATTTGGTCACCAAAGGTCTGAAAAAAAATGTATTCAAATTGACTGTATTTTTGTCTTTTAGTGCTTTAAAAAGCCGGTTTTAGACAAGATTTTAGACATTTTGGCTCCAATGGCCTGAAATTTTTTCAGTCAAAATGACTCTATTTTGGTCTCCAAGTGTCTAAAGTGACTTTTTTATTATAAATAACTGCATTTGGTCACCAAAGGCCTGAAAAATAGATTTAGTCAAAATGAATGTATTTTTGTCTTTTAGAGCCTTAGAGATTTGTCTAAAACTGGCCATTTGGGCTCCAATCGCCTGAAAAAATTTTTTGGTCAAAATGGTCTGGAAAAAAAATGGCCTGAAAAAAAATTTTGGCCTGAAAATTTTTTTGGTCAAAATGACTCTGTTTTGGTCTCCTTTTGTAGTCAAAATAACTGCATTTGGTCACCAAAGGTCTGAAATTTTTTTTAGTCCAAATGACTATATTTTTGTCTTTTAGAGCATTAAAAAGCTGGTTTTAGACAAGATTTTAGACATTTGGCTCCAATGGCCTGAAAAACATTTTTTGGTCAAAATGACTCTATTCTGGTCTCCAAGTGTCTTAAAAGCCTTTTTTAGTCAAAATAACTGCATTTGGTCACCAAAGGTCTGAAAAAAATTAAGTCAAAATTAATGTATTTTTGTCTTTTAGAGCTTTAAAAAGCAGGTTTAAGACAAGATTTGTCTAAAACCGGCCATTTGGGCTCCAATGGCCTGAAAATAAATTTTCGGTCAAAATGACTCTATTTTGGTCTCCAAGTGTCTAAAAAGCCTTTTATAGTCAAAATAACTGCATTTGGTCACCAAAGGTCTGAAATTGTTTTTTTAGTCTAAATGACTATATTTTTTGTCTTTTAGAGCCTTAAAAGCCGGTTTTAGACAAGATTTTAGACATTTGGCTCCAATGGCCTAAAAAAAGTTTTTTGGTAAAAAGGACTCTATATTGGTCTCCAAGTGTCTAAAAAGCCTTTTTCTAGTCAAAATAATTGCATTTGGTCACCAAAGGTCTGAAAAAAATTAGTCAAAATGAATGTATTTTTGTCTTTTAGTGTCTTAAAAAGCCAGTTTTAGACCAGATTTGTCTAAAACCGGCCATTTGGGCACCAATGGCCTGAAAAAAATGTTTTGGTCAAAATTACTCTATTTTTGTCTCCAAGTGTCTTAAAATCATTTTTTAGTCAAAATAACTGCATTTGGTCACCAAAGGTCAGAAAAAAAATTTAGTCAAAAAGACTATATATTTGTCTTTTAGAGCCTTAAAAAGCCGGTTTTAGACAAGATTTTAGACATTTGGCTCCAATGGCCTGAAAAAATGTTTTGGTCAAAATGACTCTATTTTGGTCTCCAAGTGTCTAAAAACCTTTTGTTAGTCAAAATAATGGCATTTGGTTACCAAAGGTCTGAAATTTTTTTGTCAAAATGACTGTATTTTTGTCTTTTAGAGCCTTAAAAAGCCGTTTTTAGACTTGATTTGTCTAAAACAGGCCATTTGGACTCCAATGGCCTGAAAAAAGTTTTTGGTCAAAATGACTCTATTTTGTTCTCCAAGTGTCTAAAAAGCCTTTTTAAGTCAGAGTCTGCAGAGTCGGCGAAACATATTGGACCTGGAAGACCCCACTACTCTAGGATATGGTTCATAATTTTATTTATCACATATTTTCTATATTGACTGTCTTTTGATGCCTTTGCATCTGTGTCTTTTTTAACAATTTTGTACACATGTATTAATAAAATCATTATATATTAAATTGGTCTTCTATTTATCTATTCATGCCAAGTAACTCCTGCCTAGTGCCTACAAAGTCCCAGGTTGGGTGTTTCCTCAGAATACACAGTTCCCTGTGGGGCTCATTTAGGCTCTGGTGTATTGGAACACCAATACCACTTGATACACTTTTTTCTCATATGTCCTTAGGGATGTGGCAGGACCTTTCTTGGCTTACTGGCATTTAGGGTCTGCACCTAACATTTTCTACTTGCTTCTGCATCCTGTGAATGCCTAATGTACCTTTAGCCACAGAATACTACGTTCTTAGCAGTCAGGTAAACCCATGTGAGCTAATTTTTGGGGCCTATACAGGCCGACACTTACTTCTGTATCCTGTGAATGCCTAATGTACTTCCATCCTTTAAATACTACGTTCCTTGCTGTCAGTTAAACCTATGTGAGCTAATTTTTGTGGTCTACAAAGGCCGACACTTACTTCTGTATACTGGAAATGCCTAATGTACCTCCAGCCATCAAATACACTACGTTCTTTGCTGTCAGTTAAACCCATGTGAGCTAATTTTGGGGCCTATACAGGCCGACACTTCTGTATACTGTGAATTCCTAATGTACCTCCAGCCATCAAATACAGTACGTTCTTTGCTGTCAGTTAAACCCATGTGAGCTAATTTTTGGGGCTTATACAGGCTGACACTTACTTCTGTATCCTGTGAATGCCTAATGTACCTTCAGCCACAGAATACTATGTTATTAGCTGTCAGTTAAACCCATGTGGGCTAATATTTGGGGACTATACAGGCCGACACTTACTTCTGTATCCTGTGAATGCCTAATGTACCTCTAAACAAAACGATTCAGGATGCTCATAATTGTCCGTTATGTTCCGCGGAAAGACCTCTTTGCCACAAGTTCTGGTCCTCTCCCTATATCACGACATTCTGGGACCAGGTACTGACCTTCATCGGGGAAGTGACGAAGTGGCACATACCCAAAGACCCTACACTGTGCTAGGGGTTAGGCTGGGCTATCTTATATACTGTGGGGCGTATTCACTTCTGATTGGAACCTGGTCTCCGTAGTCACTCCAATCACGTTCCCAGAAGACTCCTGCCCCCTCATTGGCTTTTGCTGATGTTTCTGGGCCAATCACGGGCTTTTAAAGCCCAGTTCCTTTACCCAGGGGCGGACTGAGCGGTCGGGCACTTCGGGCGTGGTCCGAGGGCCCGGCCGGGAGGGGGACCCACCGCCCAGGTCAGCATTAATTCACCCGAAGTTTGTCCCAGTAACCGAACAGGAGCAATATATTTGGGTATGTGCCACTTCGTCACTTCCCCGATGAAGGTCAGTACCTGGTCCCAGAATGTCGTGATATAGGGACAGGACCAGAACTTGTGGCAAAGAGAAGGTCTTTACATGGAACATAACGGACAATTATGATCATCCTGAATCATTTTGTTTAGAGGTACATTAGGCATTCACACAGTATACAGAAGTAAGTGTCGGCATGTATAGGCCCCAAAAATAAGCTCACATGGGTTTTCCTGACAGCTAAGTATGTAGTATTTGGAGGCTGAAGGTACATTAGGCATTCACAGGATACAGAAGTAAGTGTCAGCCTGTATAGTCCCCAAAAATTAGCCCACATGGGTTTAACTGACAGCTAATAACGTAGTATTCTGTGGCTGAAGGTACATTAGGAATTCACAGGATACAGAAGTAAGTGTCAGCCTGTATAGGCCCCAAAAATTAGCTCACATGGGTTTAACTGACAGCAAAGAACGTACTGTATTTGATGGCTGGATGTACATTAGGCATTCACAGTATACAGAAGTGTCGGCCTGTATAGGCCCAAAAAATTAGCTCACATGGGTTTAACTGACACCAAAGAACGTAGTGTATTTGATGGCTGGAGGTACATCAGGCATTGACAGTATACAGAAGTAAGTGTCGGCCTGTTTAGGCCCCAAAACGTAGCTCACATGGGTTTAACTGACAGCAAAGAACGTATTATTGGATGGCTAGAGGTACATCAGGCATTCACACAGTATACAGAAGTAAGTGTCGGCCTGTATAGGCCCCAAAAATTAGCTCACATGGGTTTACCTGACTGCTAAGAACGTAGTATTCTGTGGCTAAAGGTACATTAGGCATTCACAGGATGCAGAAGCAAGTAGAAAATGATAGGTGCCGACCCTAAATGCCAGTAAGCCAAGAAAGGTCCTGCCACATCCCTAAGGACATATGAGAAAAAAGTGTATCAAGTAGTATTGGTGTTCCAATACACCAGAGCCTAAATGAGCCCCACAGGGAACTGTGTATTCTGAGGAAACACCCAACCTGGGACTTTGTAGGCAGGAGTTACTTGGCATGATAAATAGATAAATAGAAGATCAATTTAATATATAATGATTTTATTAATACATGTGTACAAAATTGTTAAAAAAGACACAGATGCAAAGGCATCAAAAGACAGTCAATATATAAAATATGTGATAAATAAAATAATGAACCATATCCTAGAGTAGTGGGGTCACCCAGGTCCAACATGTTTCGCCGACTCTGCAGACTCTGACTTAAAAAGGCTTTTTAGACACTTGGAGACCAAAATAGAGTCATTTTGACCAAAAACTTTTTTCAGGCCATTGGAGCCCAAATGGCCTGTTTTAGACAAATCAAGTCTAAAAACAGCTTTTTAAGGCTCTAAAAGACAAAAATACAGTCATTTTGACAAAAATAATTTTCAGACCTTTGGTGACCAAATGCCGTTATTTTGACTAACAAAGGGTTTTTAGACACTTGGAGACCAAAATAGAGTCATTTTGACCAAAACATTTTTTGCAGGCCATTGGAGCCAAATGTCTAAAATCTTGTCTAAAACCGGCTTTTTAAGGCTCTAAAAGACAAAAATATAGTCATTTTGACTAAATTTTTTTTCTGACCTTTGGTGACCAAATGCAGTTATTTTGACTAAAAAAGGATTTTAAGACACTTGGAGACCAAAATAGAGTAATTTTGACCGAAAATATCTTTTCAGGCCATTGGAACCCAAATGGCCAGTTTTAGACAAATCTTGTCTAAACCCAGCTTTTTAAGGCTCTAAAAGACAAAAATACAGTCATTTTGACAAAAAAAATATGTTCAGACCTTTGGTGACCAAATGCCGTTATTTTGACTAAAAAAGGATTTTTAGACACTTGGAGACCAAAATAGTCATTTTGACCAAAAAATTTTTCAGGCCTTTGGAGAGCAAAATGCCGTTATCTTGTCTAAAACTGGCTTTTTAAGACTCTAAAACAGTGGTTCTTAACCTTGTTGGAGGTACTGAACCCCACCAGTTTCATATGCGCATTCACCGAACCCTTCTTGATTGGAAAAATAAAATATGATTTTTTCAAATTCAAAACACAGCTTGTTTTATGAGTGTTTCACCAATGGTGTGTGGTTTGCCCTGCTTTGCGATCAGGTAAGCAACTTCGTACGATGCTATGAGGATCGGTTTGTTGATGGGAACAGGCAGACTAGCCTTTTCATCGAATCTGGCTCTCCTCAGCTTGGATTCAGCGAGCGTTGTGTTCTTGTATTTTCCATCTCCATGCAGCTTAAGGAAGTGTTCTCTTAGTTTTGCCGGTGCTAGACTAGAATTGCTCAACTTGGCATTGCAAATCATGCAGTTAGGACGCTGACTCCCATCACGTTCCGTTATACATGTGAATCCATATTGTGCATATTGGTCCGACCACTTTCTTTTTTTGCTCAACATAGTTAGTATGAAGGGATTTAAATATTAAGAAAGAAATCACACGACGTACCATCACGACAGCTACAATTCGACTACTGGGCGCGCCAAATTCCCTGCAGCACAGATAGGCCAAGTGATGTTGCATGATCCCCTGCAGCCAATGAGCGGGGCCTGTCATCACGAATCATATGAGTCGGGTGTGTGTCTTGACCTCCGCCGAACCCCCGAGACTGACTCACCGAACCCCTGGGGTTCGATCGAACCCAGGTTAAGAACCACTGCTCTAAAAGATAAAAATACAGTCATTTTGACTAAAAAAGTTTTTCAAACCTTTGGTGACCAAATGCAGTTATTTTGACTAAAAAAGGCTTTTTAGACACTTGGAGACCAAAATAGAGTAATTTTGACCGAAAATTTCTTTTCAGGCCATTGGAGCCCAAATGGCCGGTTTTAGACAAATCTTGTCTTAAACCGGCTTTTTAAAGCTCTAAAAGACAAAAATACATTCATTTTGACTTAATTTTTTTCAGACCTTTGGTGACCAAATGCAGTTATTTTGACTAAAAAAGGCTTTTTAGACACTTGGAGACCAAAATAGAGCTCCAATAGAATGAAAAAAAGTTTTTTTGGTCAAAATTACTCTATTTTGGTCTCCAAGTGTTTAAAAAGCCTTTTTCTAGTCAAAATGCATTTGGTCACCAAAGGTCTGAAAAAAAATGTATTCAAATTGACTGTATTTTTGTCTTTTAGTGCTTTAAAAAGCCGGTTTTAGACAAGATTTTAGACATTTTGGCTCCAATGGCCTGAAATTTTTTCAGTCAAAATGACTCTATTTTGGTCTCCAAGTGTCTAAAGTGACTTTTTTATTATAAATAACTGCATTTGGTCACCAAAGGCCTGAAAAATAGATTTAGTCAAAATGAATGTATTTTTGTCTTTTAGAGCCTTAGAGATTTGTCTAAAACTGGCCATTTGGGCTCCAATCGCCTGAAAAAATTTTTTGGTCAAAATGGTCTGGAAAAAAAATGGCCTGAAAAAAAATGGCCTGAAAAAAAATTTTGGCCTGAAAATTTTTTTGGTCAAAATGACTCTGTTTTGGTCTCCTTTTGTAGTCAAAATAACTGCATTTGGTCACCAAAGGTCTGAAATTTTTTTTAGTCCAAATGACTATATTTTTGTCTTTTAGAGCATTAAAAAGCTGGTTTTAGACAAGATTTTAGACATTTGGCTCCAATGGCCTGAAAAACATTTTTTGGTCAAAATGACTCTATTCTGGTCTCCAAGTGTCTTAAAAGCCTTTTTTAGTCAAAATAACTGCATTTGGTCACCAAAGGTCTGAAAAAAATTAAGTCAAAATTAATGTATTTTTGTCTTTTAGAGCTTTAAAAAGCAGGTTTAAGACAAGATTTGTCTAAAACCGGCCATTTGGGCTCCAATGGCCTGAAAATAAATTTTCGGTCAAAATGACTCTATTTTGGTCTCCAAGTGTCTAAAAAGCCTTTTATAGTCAAAATAACTGCATTTGGTCACCAAAGGTCTGAAATTGTTTTTTTAGTCTAAATGACTATATTTTTTGTCTTTTAGAGCCTTAAAAGCCGGTTTTAGACAAGATTTTAGACATTTGGCTCCAATGGCCTAAAAAAAGTTTTTTGGTAAAAAGGACTCTATATTGGTCTCCAAGTGTCTAAAAAGCCTTTTTCTAGTCAAAATAATTGCATTTGGTCACCAAAGGTCTGAAAAAAATTAGTCAAAATGAATGTATTTTTGTCTTTTAGTGTCTTAAAAAGCCAGTTTTAGACCAGATTTGTCTAAAACCGGCCATTTGGGCACCAATGGCCTGAAAAAAATGTTTTGGTCAAAATTACTCTATTTTTGTCTCCAAGTGTCTTAAAATCATTTTTTAGTCAAAATAACTGCATTTGGTCACCAAAGGTCAGAAAAAAAATTTAGTCAAAAAGACTATATATTTGTCTTTTAGAGCCTTAAAAAGCCGGTTTTAGACAAGATTTTAGACATTTGGCTCCAATGGCCTGAAAAAATGTTTTGGTCAAAATGACTCTATTTTGGTCTCCAAGTGTCTAAAAACCTTTTGTTAGTCAAAATAATGGCATTTGGTTACCAAAGGTCTGAAATTTTTTTGTCAAAATGACTGTATTTTTGTCTTTTAGAGCCTTAAAAAGCCGTTTTTAGACTTGATTTGTCTAAAACAGGCCATTTGGACTCCAATGGCCTGAAAAAAGTTTTTGGTCAAAATGACTCTATTTTGGTCTCCAAGTGTCTAAAAAGCCTTTTTAAGTCAGAGTCTGCAGAGTCGGCGAAACATATTGGACCTGGAAGACCCCACTACTCTAGGATATGGTTCATAATTTTATTTATCACATATTTTCTATATTGACTGTCTTTTGATGCCTTTGCATCTGTGTCTTTTTTAACAATTTTGTACACATGTATTAATAAAATCATTATATATTAAATTGGTCTTCTATTTATCTATTCATGCCAAGTAACTCCTGCCTAGTGCCTACAAAGTCCCAGGTTGGGTGTTTCCTCAGAATACACAGTTCCCTGTGGGGCTCATTTAGGCTCTGGTGTATTGGAACACCAATACCACTTGATACACTTTTTTCTCATATGTCCTTAGGGATGTGGCAGGACCTTTCTTGGCTTACTGGCATTTAGGGTCTGCACCTAACATTTTCTACTTGCTTCTGCATCCTGTGAATGCCTAATGTACCTTTAGCCACAGAATACTACGTTCTTAGCAGTCAGGTAAACCCATGTGAGCTAATTTTTGGGGCCTATACAGGCCGACACTTACTTCTGTATCCTGTGAATGCCTAATGTACTTCCATCCTTTAAATACTACGTTCCTTGCTGTCAGTTAAACCTATGTGAGCTAATTTTTGTGGTCTACAAAGGCCGACACTTACTTCTGTATACTGGAAATGCCTAATGTACCTCCAGCCATCAAATACACTACGTTCTTTGCTGTCAGTTAAACCCATGTGAGCTAATTTTGGGGCCTATACAGGCCGACACTTCTGTATACTGTGAATTCCTAATGTACCTCCAGCCATCAAATACAGTACGTTCTTTGCTGTCAGTTAAACCCATGTGAGCTAATTTTTGGGGCTTATACAGGCTGACACTTACTTCTGTATCCTGTGAATGCCTAATGTACCTTCAGCCACAGAATACTACGTTATTAGCTGTCAGTTAAACCCATGTGGGCTAATATTTGGGGACTATACAGGCCGACACTTACTTCTGTATCCTGTGAATGCCTAATGTACCTCTAAACAAAACGATTCAGGATGCTCATAATTGTCCGTTATGTTCCGCGGAAAGACCTCTTTGCCACAAGTTCTGGTCCTCTCCCTATATCACGACATTCTGGGACCAGGTACTGACCTTCATCGGGGAAGTGACGAAGTGGCACATACCCAAAGACCCTACACTGTGCTAGGGGTTAGGCTGGGCTATCTTATATACTGTGGGGCGTATTCACTTCTGATTGGAACCTGGTCTCCGTAGTCACTCCAATCACGTTCCCAGAAGACTCCTGCCCCCTCATTGGCTTTTGCTGATGTTTCTGGGCCAATCACGGGCTTTTAAAGCCCAGTTCCTTTACCCAGGGGCGGACTGAGCGGTCGGGCACTTCGGGCGTGGTCCGAGGGCCCGGCCGGGAGGGGGACCCACCGCCCAGGTCAGCATTAATTCACCCGAAGTTTGTCCCAGTAACCGAACAGGAGCAATATATTTGGGTATGTGCCACTTCGTCACTTCCCCGATGAAGGTCAGTACCTGGTCCCAGAATGTCGTGATATAGGGACAGGACCAGAACTTGTGGCAAAGAGAAGGTCTTTACATGGAACATAACGGACAATTATGATCATCCTGAATCATTTTGTTTAGAGGTACATTAGGCATTCACACAGTATACAGAAGTAAGTGTCGGCATGTATAGGCCCCAAAAATAAGCTCACATGGGTTTTCCTGACAGCTAAGTATGTAGTATTTGGAGGCTGAAGGTACATTAGGCATTCACAGGATACAGAAGTAAGTGTCAGCCTGTATAGTCCCCAAAAATTAGCCCACATGGGTTTAACTGACAGCTAATAACGTAGTATTCTGTGGCTGAAGGTACATTAGGAATTCACAGGATACAGAAGTAAGTGTCAGCCTGTATAGGCCCCAAAAATTAGCTCACATGGGTTTAACTGACAGCAAAGAACGTACTGTATTTGATGGCTGGATGTACATTAGGCATTCACAGTATACAGAAGTGTCGGCCTGTATAGGCCCAAAAAATTAGCTCACATGGGTTTAACTGACACCAAAGAACGTAGTGTATTTGATGGCTGGAGGTACATCAGGCATTGACAGTATACAGAAGTAAGTGTCGGCCTGTTTAGGCCCCAAAACGTAGCTCACATGGGTTTAACTGACAGCAAAGAACGTATTATTGGATGGCTAGAGGTACATCAGGCATTCACACAGTATACAGAAGTAAGTGTCGGCCTGTATAGGCCCCAAAAATTAGCTCACATGGGTTTACCTGACTGCTAAGAACGTAGTATTCTGTGGCTAAAGGTACATTAGGCATTCACAGGATGCAGAAGCAAGTAGAAAATGATAGGTGCCGACCCTAAATGCCAGTAAGCCAAGAAAGGTCCTGCCACATCCCTAAGGACATATGAGAAAAAAGTGTATCAAGTAGTATTGGTGTTCCAATACACCAGAGCCTAAATGAGCCCCACAGGGAACTGTGTATTCTGAGGAAACACCCAACCTGGGACTTTGTAGGCAGGAGTTACTTGGCATGATAAATAGATAAATAGAAGACCAATTTAATATATAATGATTTTATTAATACATGTGTACAAAATTGTTAAAAAAGACACAGATGCAAAGGCATCAAAAGACAGTCAATATATAAAATATGTGATAAATAAAATAATGAACCATATCCTAGAGTAGTGGGGTCACCCAGGTCCAACATGTTTCGCCGACTCTGCAGACTCTGACTTAAAAAGGCTTTTTAGACACTTGGAGACCAAAATAGAGTCATTTTGACCAAAAACTTTTTTCAGGCCATTGGAGCCCAAATGGCCTGTTTTAGACAAATCAAGTCTAAAAACAGCTTTTTAAGGCTCTAAAAGACAAAAATACAGTCATTTTGACAAAAATAATTTTCAGACCTTTGGTGACCAAATGCCGTTATTTTGACTAACAAAAGGTTTTTAGACACTTGGAGACCAAAATAGAGTCATTTTGACCAAAACATTTTTTGCAGGCCATTGGAGCCAAATGTCTAAAATCTTGTCTAAAACCGGCTTTTTAAGGCTCTAAAAGACAAAAATATAGTCATTTTGACTAAATTTTTTTTCTGACCTTTGGTGACCAAATGCAGTTATTTTGACTAAAAAAGGATTTTAAGACACTTGGAGACCAAAATAGAGTAATTTTGACCGAAAATATCTTTTCAGGCCATTGGAGCCCAAATGGCCAGTTTTAGACAAATCTTGTCTAAACCCAGCTTTTTAAGGCTCTAAAAGACAAAAATACAGTCATTTTGACAAAAAAATATGTTCAGACCTTTGGTGACCAAATGCCGTTATTTTGACTAAAAAAGGATTTTTAGACACTTGGAGACCAAAATAGTCATTTTGACCAAAAAAATTTTGAGGCCATTGGAGAGCAAAATGCCGTTATCTTGTCTAAAACTGGCTTTTTAAGACTCTAAAAGACAAAAATACAGTCATTTTGACTAAAAAAGTTTTTCAAACCTTTGGTGACCAAATGCAGTTATTTTGACTAAAAAAGGCTTTTTAGACACTTGGAGACCAAAATAGAGTAATTTTGACCGAAAATTTCTTTTCAGGCCATTGGAGCCCAAATGGCCGGTTTTAGACAAATCTTGTCTTAAACCAGCTTTTTAAAGCTCTAAAAGACAAAAATACATTCATTTTGACTTAATTTTTTTCAGACCTTTGGTGACCAAATGCAGTTATTTTGACTAAAAAAGGCTTTTTAGACACTTGGAGACCAAAATAGAGCTCCAATAGAATGAAAAAAAGTTTTTTTGGTCAAAATTACTCTATTTTGGTCTCCAAGTGTTTAAAAAGCCTTTTTCTAGTCAAAATGCATTTGGTCACCAAAGGTCTGAAAAAAAAATGTATTCAAATTGACTGTATTTTTGTCTTTTAGTGCTTTAAAAAGCCGGTTTTAGACAAGATTTTAGACATTTTGGCTCCAATGGCCTGACATTTTTTTGGTCAAAATGACTCTATTTTGGTCTCCAAGTGTCTAAAGTGACTTTTTTATTATAAATAACTGCATTTGGTCACCAAAGGCCTGAAAAATAGATTTAGTCAAAATGAATGTATTTTTGTCTTTTAGAGCCTTAGAGATTTGTCTAAAACTGGCCATTTGGGCTCCAATCGCCTGAAAAAATTTTTTGGTCAAAATGGTCTGGAAAAAAATGGCCTGAAAAAAAATGGCCTGAAAAAAAATTTTGGCCTGAAAATTTTTTTGGTCAAAATGACTCTGTTTTGGTCTCCTTTTGTAGTCAAAATAACTGCATTTGGTCACCAAAGGTCTGAAATTTTTTTAGTCCAAATGACTATATTTTTGTCTTTTAGAGCATTAAAAAGCAGGTTTAAGACAAGATTTGTCTAAAACCGGCCATTTGGGCTCCAATGGCCTGAAAATAAATTTTCGGTCAAAATGACTCTATTTTGGTCTCCAAGTGTCTAAAAAGCCTTTTATAGTCAAAATAACTGCATTTGGTCACCAAAGGTCTGAAATTGTTTTTTAGTCTAAATGACTATATTTTTTGTCTTTTAGAGCCTTAAAAGCCGGTTTTAGACAAGATTTTAGACATTTGGCTCCAATGGCCTAAAAAAAGTTTTTTGGTCAAAATGACTCTATATTGGTCTCCAAGTGTCTAAAAAGCCTTTTTCTAGTCAAAATAACTGCATTTGGTCACCAAAGGTCTGAAAAAAAATTAGTCAAAATGAATGTATTTTTGTCTTTTAGTGTCTTAAAAAGCCAGTTTTAGACCAGATTTGTCTAAAACCGGCCATTTGGGCACCAATGGCCTGAAAAAAATGTTTTGGTCAAAATGACTATTTTTGTCTCCAAGTGTCTTAAAATCATTTTTTAGTCAAAATAACTGCATTTGGTCACCAAAGGTCAGAAAAAAAATTTAGTCAAAAAGACTATATATTTGTCTTTTAGAGCCTTAAAAAGCCGGTTTTAGACAAGATTTTAGACATTTGGCTCCAATGGCCTGCAAAAAATGTTTTGGTCAAAATGACTCTATTTTGGTCTCCAAGTGTCTAAAAACCTTTTCTTAGTCAAAATAACGGCATTTGGTCACCAAAGGTCTGAATTTTTTTTTGTCAAAATGACTGTATTTTTGTCTTTTAGAGCCTTAAAAAGCCGTTTTTAGACTTGATTTGTCTAAAACAGGCCATTTGGACTCCAATGGCCTGAAAAAAGTTTTTGGTCAAAATGACTCTATTTTGGTCTCCAAGTGTCTAAAAAGCCTTTTTAAGTCAGAGTCTGCAGAGTCGGCGAAACATGTTGGACCTGGGTGACCCCACTACTCTAGGATATGGTTCATAATTTTATTTATCACATATTTTCTATATTGACTGTCTTTTGATGCCTTTGCATCTGTGTCTTTTTTAACAATTTTGTACACATGTATTAATAAAATCGTTATATATTAAATTGGTCTTCTATTTATCTATTCATTCCAAGTAACTCCTGCCTAGTGCCTACAAAGTCCCAGGTTGGGTGTTTCCTCAGAATACACAGTTCCCTGTGGGGCTCATTTAGGCTCTGGTGTATTGGAACACCAATACCACTTGATACACTTTTTTCTCATATGTCCTTAGGGATGTGGCAGGACCTTTCTTGGCTTACTGGCATTTAGGGTTGGCACCTAACATTTTCTACTTACTTCTGCATCCTGTGAATGCCTAATGTACCTTTAGCCACAGAATACTACGTTCTTAGCAGTCAGGTAAACCAATGTGAGCTATTTTTTGGGGCCTATACAGGCCGACACTTACTTCTGTATCCTGTGAATGCCTAATGTACTTCCATCCTTTAAATACTACGTTCCTTGCTGTCAGTTAAACCTATGTGAGCTAATTTTTGTGGTCTACAAAGGCCGACACTTACTTCTGTATACTGGAAATGCCTAATGTACCTCCAGCCATCAAATACACTACGTTCTTTGCTGTCAGTTAAACCCATGTGAGCTAATTTTGGGGCCTATACAGGCCGACACTTCTGTATACTGTGAATTCCTAATGTACCTCCAGCCACAGAAAACTACGTTATTAGCTGTCAGTTAAACCCATGTGGGCTAATATTTGGGGACTATACAGGCCGACACTTACTTCTGTATCCTGTGAATGCCTAATGTACCTCTAAACAAAACGATTCAGGATGCTCATAATTGTCCGTTATGTTCCGCGGAAAGACCTTCTCTTTGCCACAAGTTCTGGTCCTCTCCCTATATCACGACATTCTGGGACCAGGTACTGACCTTCATCGGGGAAGTGACGAAGTGGCACATACCCAAAGACCCTACACTGTGCTAGGGGTTAGGCGGGGCTATCTTATATACTGTGGGGCGTATTCACTTCTGATTGGAACCTGGTCTCCGTAGTCACTCCAATCACGTTCCCAGAAGACTCCTGCCCCCTCATTGGCTTTTGCTGATGTTTCTGGGCCAATCACGGGCTTTTAAAGCCCAGTTCCTGTACCCAGGGGCGGACTGAGCGGTCGGGCACTTCGGGCGTGGTCCGAGGGCCCGGCCGGGAAGGAGGGCCCGGCCGAGAGGGGGACCTGCCGCCCAGGTCAGCATTAATTCACCCGAAGTTTGTCCCAGTAACCGAACAGGAGCAATATATTTGGGTATGTGCCACTTCGTCACTTCCCCGATGAAGGTCAGTACCTGGTCCCAGAATGTCGTGATATAGGGACAGGACCAGAACTTGTGGCAAAGAGAAGGTCTTTCCGCGGAACATACCGGACAATTATGATCATCCTGAATCGTTTTGTTTAGAGGTACATTAGGCATTCACACAGTATACAGAAGTAAGTGTCGGCATGTATAGGCCCCAAAAATTAGCTCACATGGGTTTACCTGACAGCTAAGTATGTAGTATTTGGAGGCTGAAGGTACATTAGGCATTCACAGGATACAGAAGTAAGTGTCAGCCTGTATAGTCCCCAAAAATTAGCCCACATGGGTTTAACTGACAGCTAATAACGTAGTATTCTGTGGCTGAAGGTACATTAGGAATTCACAGGATACAGAAGTAAGTGTCAGCCTGTATAGGCCCCAAAAATTAGCTCACATGGGTTTAACTGACAGCAAAGAACGTACTGTATTTGATGGCTGGATGTACATTAGGCATTCACAGTATACAGAAGTGTCGGCCTGTATAGGCCCAAAAAATTAGCTCACATGGGTTTAACTGACACCAAAGAACATAGTGTATTTGATGGCTGGAGGTACATCAGGCATTGACAGTATACAGAAGTAAGTGTCGGCCTGTTTAGGCCCCAAAACGTAGCTCACATGGGTTTAACTGACAGCAAAGAACGTATTATTGGATGGCTAGAGGTACATCAGGCATTCACACAGTATACAGAAGTAAGTGTCGGCCTGTATAGGCCCCAAAAATTAGCTCACATGGGTTTACCTGACTGCTAAGAACGTAGTATTCTGTGGCTAAAGGTACATTAGGCATTCACAGGATGCAGAAGCAAGTAGAAAATGATAGGTGCCGACCCTAAATGCCAGTAAGCCAAGAAAGGTCCTGCCACATCCCTAAGGACATATGAGAAAAAAGTGTATCAAGTAGTATTGGTGTTCCAATACACCAGAGCCTAAATGAGCCCCACAGGGAACTGTGTATTCTGAGGAAACACCCAACCTGGGACTTTGTAGGCAGGAGTTACTTGGCATGATAAATAGATAAATAGAAGACCAATTTAATATATAATGATTTTATTAATACATGTGTACAAAATTGTTAAAAAAGACACAGATGCAAAGGCATCAAAAGACAGTCAATATATAAAATATGTGATAAATAAAATAATGAACCATATCCTAGAGTAGTGGGGTCACCCAGGTCCAACATGTTTCGCCGACTCTGCAGACTCTGACTTAAAAAGGCTTTTTAGACACTTGGAGACCAAAATAGAGTCATTTTGACCAAAAACTTTTTTCAGGCCATTGGAGCCCAAATGGCCTGTTTTAGACAAATCAAGTCTAAAAACAGCTTTTTAAGGCTCTAAAAGACAAAAATACAGTCATTTTGACAAAAATAATTTTCAGACCTTTGGTGACCAAATGCCGTTATTTTGACTAACAAAAGGTTTTTAGACACTTGGAGACCAAAATAGAGTCATTTTGACCAAAACATTTTTTGCAGGCCATTGGAGCCAAATGTCTAAAATCTTGTCTAAAACCGGCTTTTTAAGGCTCTAAAAGACAAAAATATAGTCATTTTGACTAAATTTTTTTTCTGACCTTTGGTGACCAAATGCAGTTATTTTGACTAAAAAAGGATTTTAAGACACTTGGAGACCAAAATAGAGTAATTTTGACCGAAAATATCTTTTCAGGCCATTGGAGCCCAAATGGCCAGTTTTAGACAAATCTTGTCTAAACCCAGCTTTTTAAGGCTCTAAAAGACAAAAATACAGTCATTTTGACAAAAAAATATGTTCAGACCTTTGGTGACCAAATGCCGTTATTTTGACTAAAAAAGGATTTTTAGACACTTGGAGACCAAAATAGTCATTTTGACCAAAAAAATTTTCAGGCCATTGGAGAGCAAAATGCCGTTATCTTGTCTAAAACTGGCTTTTTAAGACTCTAAAAGACAAAAATACAGTCATTTTGACTAAAAAAGTTTTTCAAACCTTTGGTGACCAAATGCAGTTATTTTGACTAAAAAAGGCTTTTTAGACACTTGGAGACCAAAATAGAGTAATTTTGACCAAAAATTTCTTTTCAGGCCATTGGAGCCCAAATGGCCGGTTTTAGACAAATCTTGTCTTAAACCGGCTTTTTAAAGCTCTAAAAGACAAAAATACATTCATTTTGACTTAATTTTTTTCAGACCTTTGGTGACCAAATGCAGTTATTTTGACTAAAAAAGGCTTTTTAGACACTTGGAGACCAAAATAGAGCTCCAATAGAATGAAAAAAAGTTTTTTTGGTCAAAATTACTCTATTTTGGTCTCCAAGTGTTTAAAAAGCCTTTTTCTAGTCAAAATGCATTTGGTCACCAAAGGTCTGAAAAAAAAATGTATTCAAATTGACTGTATTTTTGTCTTTTAGTGCTTTAAAAAGCCGGTTTTAGACAAGATTTTAGACATTTTGGCTCCAATGGCCTGACATTTTTTTGGTCAAAATGACTCTATTTTGGTCTCCAAGTGTCTAAAGTGACTTTTTTATTATAAATAACTGCATTTGGTCATCAAAGGCCTGAAAAATAGATTTAGTCAAAATGAATGTATTTTTGTCTTTTAGAGCCTTAGAGATTTGTCTAAAACTGGCCATTTGGGCTCCAATCGCCTGAAAAATTTTTTTGGTCAAAATGGTCTGGAAAAAAATGGCCTGAAAAAAAATGGCCTGAAAAAAAATTTTGGCCTGAAAAATTTTTTGGTCAAAATGACTCTGTTTTGGTCTCCTTTTGTAGTCAAAATAACTGCATTTGGTCACCAAAGGTCTGAAATTTTTTTAGTCCAAATGACTATATTTTTGTCTTTTAGAGCATTAAAAAGCAGGTTTAAGACAAGATTTGTCTAAAACCGGCCATTTGGGCTCCAATGGCCTGAAAATAAATTTTCGGTCAAAATGACTCTATTTTGGTCTCCAAGTGTCTAAAAAGCCTTTTATAGTCAAAATAACTGCATTTGGTCACCAAAGGTCTGAAATTGTTTTTTTAGTCTAAATGACTATATTTTTTGTCTTTTAGAGCCTTAAAAGCCGGTTTTAGACAAGATTTTAGACATTTGGCTCCAATGGCCTAAAAAAAGTTTTTTGGTCAAAATGACTCTATATTGGTCTCCAAGTGTCTAAAAAGCCTTTTTCTAGTCAAAATAACTGCATTTGGTCACCAAAGGTCTGAAAAAAATTAGTCAAAATGAATGTATTTTTGTCTTTTAGTGTCTTAAAAAGCCAGTTTTAGACCAGATTTGTCTAAAACCGGCCATTTGGGCACCAATGGCCTGAAAAAAAATGTTTTGGTCAAAATGACTCTATTTTTGTCTCCAAGTGTCTTAAAATCCTTTTTTAGTCAAAATAACTGCATTTGGTCACCAAAGGTCAGAAAAAAAATGTAGTCAAAAAGACTTTATATTTGTCTTTTAGAGCCTTAAAAAGCCGGTTTTAGACAAGATTTTAGACATTTGGCTCCAATGGCCTGAAAAAATGTTTTGGTCAAAATGACTCTATTTTGGTCTCCAAGTGTCTAAAAACCTTTTGTTAGTCAAAATAACGGCATTTGGTCACCAAAGGTCTGAAATTTTTTTTGTCAAAATGACTGTATTTTTGTCTTTTAGAGCCTTAAAAAGCCGTTTTTAGACTTGATTTGTCTAAAAAAGGCCATTTGGACTCCAATGGCCTGAAAAAAGTATTTGGTCAAAATGACTCTATTTTGGTCTCCAAGTGTCTAAAAAGCCTTTTTAAGTCAGAGTCTGCAGAGTCGGCGAAACATGTTGGACCTGGGTGACCCATCTACTCTAGGATATGGTTCATAATTTTATTTATCACATATTTTCTATATTGACTGTCTTTTGATGCCTTTGCATCTGTGTCTTTTTTAACAATTTTGTACACATGTATTAATAAAATCATTATATATTAAATTGGTCTTCTATTTATCTATTCATGCCAAGTAACTCCTGCCTAGTGCCTACAAAGTCCCAGGTTGGGGGTTTCCTCAGAATACACAGTTCCCTGTGGGGCTCATTTAGGCTCTGGTGTATTGGAACACCAATACCACTTGATACACTTTTTTCTCATATGTCCTTAGGGATGTGGCAGGACCTTTCTTGGCTTACTGGCATTTAGGTTCGGCACCTAACATTTTCTACTTGCTTCTGCATCCTGTGAATGCCTAATGTACCTTTAGCCACAGAATACTACGTTCTTAGCAGTCAGGTAAACCCATGTGAGCTAATTTTTGGGGCCTATACAGGCCGACACTTACTTCTGTATCCTGTGAATGCCTAATGTACTTCCATCCTTTAAATACTACGTTCCTTGCTGTCAGTTAAACCTATGTGAGCTAATTTTTGTGGTCTACAAAGGCCGACACTTACTTCTGTATACTGGAAATGCCTAATGTACCTCCAGCCATCAAATACACTACGTTCTTTGGTGTCAGTTAAACCCATGTGAGCTAATTTTGGGGCCTATACAGGCCGACACTTCTGTATACTGTGAATTCCTAATGTACCTCCAGCCATCAAATACAGTACGTTCTTTGCTGTCAGTTAAACCCATGTGAGCTAATTTTTGGGGCCTATACAGGCTGACACTTAATTCTGTATCCTGTGAATGCCTAATGTACCTTCAGCCACAGAATACTACGTTATTAGCTGTCAGTTAAACCCATGTGGGCTAATATTTGGGGACTATACAGGCCGACACTTACTTCTGTATCCTGTGAATGCCTAATGTACCTCTAAACAAAATGATTCAGGATGCTCATAATTGTCCGTTATGTTCCGCGGAAAGACCTTCTCTTTGCCACAAGTTCTGGTCCTCTCCCTATATCACGACATTCTGGGACCAGGTACTGACCTTCATCGGGGAAGTGACGAAGTGGCACATACCCAAAGACCCTACACTGTGCTAGGGGTTAGGCGGGGCTATCTTATATACTGTGGGGCGTATTCACTTCTGATTGGAACCTGGTCTCCGTAGTCACTCCAATCACATTCCCAGAAGACTCCTGCCCCCTCATTGGCTTTTGCTGATGTTTCTGGGCCAATCACGGGCTTTTAAAGCCCAGTTCCTGTACCCAGGGGCGGACTGAGCGGTCGGGCACTTCGGGCGTGGTCCGAGGGCCCGGCCGGGAAAGAGGGCCCGGCCGAGAGGGGGACCCGCCGCCCAGGTCAGCATTAATTCACCCGAAGTTTGTCCCAGTAACCGAACAGGAGCAATATATTTGGGTATGTGCCACTTCGTCACTTCCCCGATGAAGGTCAGTACCTGGTCCCAGAATGTCGTGATATAGGGACAGGACCAGAACTTGTGGCAAAGAGTGTCTTTCCGCGGAACATAACGGACAATTATGATCATCCTGAATCGTTTTGTTTAGAGGTACATTAGGCATTCACACAGTATACAGAAGTAAGTGTCGGCATGTATAGGCCCCAAAAATTAGCTCACATGGGTTTACCTGACAGCTAAGTATGTAGTATTTGGAGGCTGAAGGTACATTAGGCATTCACAGGATACAGAAGTAAGTGTCAGCCTGTATAGTCCCCAAAAATTAGCCCACATGGGTTTAACTGACAGCTAATAACGTAGTATTCTGTGGCTGAAGGTACATTAGGAATTCACAGGATACAGAAGTAAGTGTCAGCCTGTATAGGCCCCAAAAATTAGCTCACATGGGTTTAACTGACAGCAAAGAACGTACTGTATTTGATGGCTGGATGTACATTAGGCATTCACAGTATACAGAAGTGTCGGCCTGTATAGGCCCCAAAAATTAGCTCACATGGGTTTAACTGACAGCAAAGAACGTGGTGTATTTGATGGCTGGAGGTACATTACGCATTTCCAGTATACAGAAGTAAGTGTCGGCCTTTATAGACCCCAAAAATTAGCTCACATAGGTTTAACTGACAGCAAGGAACGTAGTATTTAAAGGATGGAAGTACATTAGGCATTCACAGGATACAGAAGTAAGTGTCGGCCTGTATAGGCCCAAAAAATTAGCTCACATGGGTTTAACTGACACCAAAGAACGTAGTGTATTTGATGGCTGGAGGTACATCAGGCATTGACAGTATACAGAAGTAAGTGTCGGCCTGTTTAGGCCCCAAAACGTAGCTCACATGGGTTTAACTGACAGCAAAGAACGTATTATTGGATGGCTAGAGGTACATCAGGCATTCACACAGTATACAGAAGTAAGTGTCGGCCTGTATAGGCCCCAAAAATTAGCTCACATGGGTTTACCTGACTGCTAAGAACGTAGTATTCTGTGGCTAAAGGTACATTAGGCATTCACAGGATGCAGAAGCAAGTAGAAAATGATAGGTGCCGACCCTAAATGCCAGTAAGCCAAGAAAGGTCCTGCCACATCCCTAAGGACATATGAGAAAAAAGTGTATCAAGTAGTATTGGTGTTCCAATACACCAGAGCCTAAATGAGCCCCACAGGGAACTGTGTATTCTGAGGAAACACCCAACCTGGGACTTTGTAGGCAGGAGTTACTTGGCATGATAAATAGATAAATAGAAGACCAATTTAATATATAATGATTTTATTAATACATGTGTACAAAATTGTTAAAAAAGACACAGATGCAAAGGCATCAAAAGACAGTCAATATATAAAATATGTGATAAATAAAATAATGAACCATATCCTAGAGTAGTGGTGTCACCCAGGTCCAACATGTTTCGCCGACTCTGCAGACTCTGACTTAAAAAGGCTTTTTAGACACTTGGAGACCAAAATAGAGTCATTTTGACCAAAAACTTTTTTCAGGCCTTTGGAGCCCAAATGGCCTGTTTTAGACAAATCAAGTCTAAAAACAGCTTTTTAAGGCTCTAAAAGACAAAAATACAGTCATTTTGACAAAAATAATTTTCAGACCTTTGGTGACCAAATGCCGTTATTTTGACTAACAAAAGGTTTTTAGACACTTGGAGACCAAAATAGAGTCATTTTGACCAAAACATTTTTTGCAGGCCATTGGAGCCAAATGTCTAAAATCTTGTCTAAAACCGGCTTTTTAAGGCTCTAAAAGACAAAAATATAGTCATTTTGACTAAATTTTTTTTCTGACCTTTGGTGACCAAATGCAGTTATTTTGACTAAAAAAGGATTTTAAGACACTTGGAGACCAAAATAGAGTAATTTTGACCGAAAATATCTTTTCAGGCCATTGGAGCCCAAAAGGCCAGTTTTAGACAAATCTTGTCTAAACCCAGCTTTTTAAGGCTCTAAAAGACAAAAATACAGTCATTTTGACAAAAAAAATATGTTCAGACCTTTGGTGACCAAATGCCGTTATTTTGACTAAAAAAGGATTTTTAGACACTTGGAGACCAAAATAGTCATTTTGACCAAAAAAATTTTCAGGCCATTGGAGAGCAAAATGCCGTTATCTTGTCTAAAACTGGCTTTTTAAGACTCTAAAAGACAAAAATACAGTCATTTTGACTAAAAAAGTTTTTCAAACCTTTGGTGACCAAATGCAGTTATTTTGACTAAAAAAGGCTTTTTAGACACTTGGAGACCAAAATAGAGTAATTTTGACCGAAAATTTCTTTTCCGGCCACTGGAGCCCAAATGGCCGGTTTTAGACAAATCTTGTCTTAAACCGGCTTTTTAAAGCTCTAAAAGACAAAAATACATTCATTTTGACTTAATTTTTTTCAGACCTTTGGTGACCAAATGCAGTTATTTTGACTAAAAAAGGCTTTTTAGACACTTGGAGACCAAAATAGAGCTCCAATAGAATGAAAAAAAGTTTTTTTGGTCAAAATTACTCTATTTTGGTCTCCAAGTGTTTAAAAAGCCTTTTTCTAGTCAAAATGCATTTGGTCACCAAAGGTCTGAAAAAAAATGTATTCAAATTGACTGTATTTTTGTCTTTTAGTGCTTTAAAAAGCCGGTTTTAGACAAGATTTTAGACATTTTGGCTCCAATGGCCTGAAATTTTTTTGGTCAAAATGACTCTATTTTGGTCTCCAAGTGTCTAAAGTGACTTTTTTATTATAAATAACTGCATTTGGTCACCAAAGGCCTGAAAAATAGATTTAGTCAAAATGAATGTATTTTTGTCTTTTAGAGCCTTAGAGATTTGTCTAAAACTGGCCATTTGGGCTCCAATCGCCTGAAAAAAATTTTTGGTCAAAATGGTCTGGAAAAAAATGGCCTGAAAAAAAATGGCCTGAAAAAAAATTTTGGCCTGAAAAATTTTTTGGTCAAAATGACTCTGTTTTGGTCTCCTTTTGTAGTCAAAATAACTGCATTTGGTCACCAAAGGTCTGAAATTTTTTTTAGTCCAAATGACTATATTTTTGTCTTTCAGAGCATTAAAAAGCAGGTTTAAGACAAGATTTGTCTAAAACCGGCCATTTGGGCTCCAATGGCCTGAAAATAAATTTTCGGTCAAAATGACTCTATTTTGGTCTCCAAGTGTCTAAAAAGCCTTTTATAGTCAAAATAACTGCATTTGGTCACCAAAGGTCTGAAATTGTTTTTTTAGTCTAAATGACTATATTTTTTGTCTTTTAGAGCCTTAAAAGCCGGTTTTAGACAAGATTTTAGACATTTGGCTCCAATGGCCTAAAAAAAGTTTTTTGGTCAAAATGACTCTATATTGGTCTCCAAGTGTCTAAAAAGCCTTTTTCTAGTCAAAATAACTGCATTTGGTCACCAAAGGTCTGAAAAAAATTAGTCAAAATGAATGTATTTTTGTCTTTTAGTGTCTTAAAAAGCCAGTTTTAGACCAGATTTGTCTAAAACCGGCCATTTGGGCACCAATGGCCTGAAAAAAATGTTTTGGTCAAAATGACTCTATTTTTGTCTCCAAGTGTCTTAAAATCCTTTTTTAGTCAAAATAACTGCATTTGGTCACCAAAGGTCAGAAAAAAAATGTAGTCAAAAAGACTTTATATTTGTCTTTTAGAGCCTTAAAAAGCCGGTTTTAGACAAGATTTTAGACATTTGGCTCCAATGGCCTGAAAAAATGTTTTGGTCAAAATGACTCTATTTTGGTCTCCAAGTGTCTAAAAACCTTTTGTTAGTCAAAATAACGGCATTTGGTCACCAAAGGTCTGAAATTTTTTTTGTCAAAATGACTGTATTTTTATCTTTTAGAGCCTTAAAAAGCCGTTTTTAGACTTGATTTGTCTAAAAAAGGCCATTTGGACTCCAATGGCCTGAAAAAAGTATTTGGTCAAAATGACTCTATTTTGGTCTCCAAGTGTCTAAAAAGCCTTTTTAAGTCAGAGTCTGCAGAGTCGGCGAAACATGTTGGACCTGGGTGACCCCACTACTCTAGGATATGGTTCATAATTTTATTTATCACATATTTTCTATATTGACTGTCTTTTGATGCCTTTGCATCTGTGTCTTTTTTAACAATTTTGTACACATGTATTAATAAAATCATTATATATTAAATTGGTCTTCTATTTATCTATTCATGCCAAGTAACTCCTGCCTAGTGCCTACAAAGTCCCAGGTTGGGGGTTTCCTCAGAATACACAGTTCCCTGTGGGGCTCATTTAGGCTCTGGTGTATTGGAACACCAATACCACTTGATACACTTTTTTCTCATATGTCCTTAGGGATGTGGCAGGACCTTTCTTGGCTTACTGGCATTTAGGTTCGGCACCTAACATTTTCTACTTGCTTCTGCATCCTGTGAATGCCTAATGTACCTTTAGCCACAGAATACTACGTTCTTAGCAGTCAGGTAAACCCATGTGAGCTAATTTTTGGGGCCTATACAGGCCGACACTTACTTCTGTATCCTGTGAATGCCTAATGTACTTCCATCCTTTAAATACTACGTTCCTTGCTGTCAGTTAAACCTATGTGAGCTAATTTTTGTGGTCTACAAAGGCCGACACTTACTTCTGTATACTGGAAATGCCTAATGTACCTCCAGCCATCAAATACACTACGTTCTTTGGTGTCAGTTAAACCCATGTGAGCTAATTTTGGGGCCTATACAGGCCGACACTTCTGTATACTGTGAATTCCTAATGTACCTCCAGCCATCAAATACAGTACGTTCTTTGCTGTCAGTTAAACCCATGTGAGCTAATTTTTGGGGCCTATACAGGCTGACACTTAATTCTGTATCCTGTGAATGCCTAATGTACCTTCAGCCACAGAATACTACGTTATTAGCTGTCAGTTAAACCCATGTGGGCTAATATTTGGGGACTATACAGGCCGACACTTACTTCTGTATCCTGTGAATGCCTAATGTACCTCTAAACAAAATGATTCAGGATGCTCATAATTGTCCGTTATGTTCCGCGGAAAGACCTTCTCTTTGCCACAAGTTCTGGTCCTCTCCCTATATCACGACATTCTGGGACCAGGTACTGACCTTCATCGGGGAAGTGACGAAGTGGCACATACCCAAAGACCCTACACTGTGCTAGGGGTTAGGCGGGGCTATCTTATATACTGTGGGGCGTATTCACTTCTGATTGGAACCTGGTCTCCGTAGTCACTCCAATCACATTCCCAGAAGACTCCTGCCCCCTCATTGGCTTTTGCTGATGTTTCTGGGCCAATCACGGGCTTTTAAAGCCCAGTTCCTGTACCCAGGGGCGGACTGAGCGGTCGGGCACTTCGGGCGTGGTCCGAGGGCCCGGCCGGGAAAGAGGGCCCGGCCGAGAGGGGGACCCGCCACCCAGGTCAGCATTAATTCACCCGAAGTTTGTCCCAGTAACCGAACAGGAGCAATATATTTGGGTATGTGCCACTTCGTCACTTCCCCGATGAAGGTCAGTACCTGGTCCCAGAATGTCGTGATATAGGGACAGGACCAGAACTTGTGGCAAAGAGTGTCTTTCCGCGGAACATAACGGACAATTATGATCATCCTGAATCGTTTTGTTTAGAGGTACATTAGGCATTCACACAGTATACAGAAGTAAGTGTCGGCATGTATAGGCCCCAAAAATTAGCTCACATGGGTTTACCTGACAGCTAAGTATGTAGTATTTGGAGGCTGAAGGTACATTAGGCATTCACAGGATACAGAAGTAAGTGTCAGCCTGTATAGTCCCCAAAAATTAGCCCACATGGGTTTAACTGACAGCTAATAACGTAGTATTCTGTGGCTGAAGGTACATTAGGAATTCACAGGATACAGAAGTAAGTGTCAGCCTGTATAGGCCCCAAAAATTAGCTCACATGGGTTTAACTGACAGCAAAGAACGTACTGTATTTGATGGCTGGATGTACATTAGGCATTCACAGTATACAGAAGTGTCGGCCTGTATAGGCCCCAAAAATTAGCTCACATGGGTTTAACTGACAGCAAAGAACGTGGTGTATTTGATGGCTGGAGGTACATTACGCATTTCCAGTATACAGAAGTAAGTGTCGGCCTTTATAGACCCCAAAAATTAGCTCACATAGGTTTAACTGACAGCAAGGAACGTAGTATTTAAAGGATGGAAGTACATTAGGCATTCACAGGATACAGAAGTAAGTGTCGGCCTGTATAGGCCCAAAAAATTAGCTCACATGGGTTTAACTGACACCAAAGAACGTAGTGTATTTGATGGCTGGAGGTACATCAGGCATTGACAGTATACAGAAGTAAGTGTCGGCCTGTTTAGGCCCCAAAACGTAGCTCACATGGGTTTAACTGACAGCAAAGAACGTATTATTGGATGGCTAGAGGTACATCAGGCATTCACACAGTATACAGAAGTAAGTGTCGGCCTGTATAGGCCCCAAAAATTAGCTCACATGGGTTTACCTGACTGCTAAGAACGTAGTATTCTGTGGCTAAAGGTACATTAGGCATTCACAGGATGCAGAAGCAAGTAGAAAATGATAGGTGCCGACCCTAAATGCCAGTAAGCCAAGAAAGGTCCTGCCACATCCCTAAGGACATATGAGAAAAAAGTGTATCAAGTAGTATTGGTGTTCCAATACACCAGAGCCTAAATGAGCCCCACAGGGAACTGTGTATTCTGAGGAAACACCCAACCTGGGACTTTGTAGGCAGGAGTTACTTGGCATGATAAATAGATAAATAGAAGACCAATTTAATATATAATGATTTTATTAATACATGTGTACAAAATTGTTAAAAAAGACACAGATGCAAAGGCATCAAAAGACAGTCAATATATAAAATATGTGATAAATAAAATAATGAACCATATCCTAGAGTAGTGGGGTCACCCAGGTCCAACATGTTTCGCCGACTCTGCAGACTCTGACTTAAAAAGGCTTTTTAGACACTTGGAGACCAAAATAGAGTCATTTTGACCAAAAACTTTTTTCAGGCCATTGGAGCCCAAATGGCCTGTTTTAGACAAATCAAGTCTAAAAACAGCTTTTTAAGGCTCTAAAAGACAAAAATACAGTCATTTTGACAAAAATAATTTTCAGACCTTTGGTGACCAAATGCCGTTATTTTGACTAACAAAAGGTTTTTAGACACTTGGAGACCAAAATAGAGTCATTTTGACCAAAACATTTTTTGCAGGCCATTGGAGCCAAATGTCTAAAATCTTGTCTAAAACCGGCTTTTTAAGGCTCTAAAAGACAAAAATATAGTCATTTTGACTAAATTTTTTTTCTGACCTTTGGTGACCAAATGCAGTTATTTTGACTAAAAAAGGATTTTAAGACACTTGGAGACCAAAATAGAGTAATTTTGACCGAAAATATCTTTTCAGGCCATTGGAGCCCAAATGGCCAGTTTTAGACAAATCTTGTCTAAACCCAGCTTTTTAAGGCTCTAAAAGACAAAAATACAGTCATTTTGACAAAAAAAATATGTTCAGACCTTTGGTGACCAAATGCCGTTATTTTGACTAAAAAAGGATTTTTAGACACTTGGAGACCAAAATAGTCATTTTGACCAAAAAAATTTTCAGGCCATTGGAGAGCAAAATGCCGTTATCTTGTCTAAAACTGGCTTTTTAAGACTCTAAAAGACAAAAATACAGTCATTTTGACTAAAAAAGTTTTTCAAACCTTTGGTGACCAAATGCAGTTATTTTGACTAAAAAAGGCTTTTTAGACACTTGGAGACCAAAATAGAGTAATTTTGACCGAAAATTTCTTTTCAGGCCACTGGAGCCCAAATGGCCGGCTTTAGACAAATCTTGTCTTAAACCGGCTTTTTAAAGCTCTAAAAGACAAAAATACATTCATTTTGACTTAATTTTTTTCAGACCTTTGGTGACCAAATGCAGTTATTTTGACTAAAAAAGGCTTTTTAGACACTTGGAGACCAAAATAGAGCTCCAATAGAATGAAAAAAAGTTTTTTTGGTCAAAATTACTCTATTTTGGTCTCCAAGTGTTTAAAAAGCCTTTTTCTAGTCAAAATGCATTTGGTCACCAAAGGTCTGAAAAAAAAATGTATTCAAATTGACTGTATTTTTGTCTATTAGTGCTTTAAAAAGCCGGTTTTAGACAAGATTTTAGACATTTTGGCTCCAATGGCCTGACATTTTTTTGGTCAAAATGACTCTATTTTGGTCTCCAAGTGTCTAAAGTGACTTTTTTATTATAAATAACTGCATTTGGTCACCAAAGGCCTGAAAAATAGATTTAGTCAAAATGAATGTATTTTTGTCTTTTAGAGCCTTAGAGATTTGTCTAAAACTGGCCATTTGGGCTCCAATCGCCTGAAAAAATTTTTTGGTCAAAATGGTCTGGAAAAAAATGGCCTGAAAAAAAATGGCCTGAAAAAAAATTTTGGCCTGAAAAATTTTTTGGTCAAAATGACTCTGTTTTGGTCTCCTTTTGTAGTCAAAATAACTGCATTTGGTCACCAAAGGTCTGAAATTTTTTTAGTCCAAATGACTATATTTTTGTCTTTTAGAGCATTAAAAAGCAGGTTTAAGACAAGATTTGTCTAAAACCGGCCATTTGGGCTCCAATGGCCTGAAAATAAATTTTCGGTCAAAATGACTCTATTTTGGTCTCCAAGTGTCTAAAAAGCCTTTTATAGTCAAAATAACTGCATTTGGTCACCAAAGGTCTGAAATTGTTTTTTAGTCTAAATGACTATATTTTTTGTCTTTTAGAGCCTTAAAAGCCGGTTTTAGACAAGATTTTAGACATTTGGCTCCAATGACCTAAAAAAAGTTTTTTGGTCAAAATGACTCTATATTGGTCTCCAAGTGTCTAAAAAGCCTTATTCTAGTCAAAATAACTGCATTTGGTCACCAAAGGTCTGAAAAAAAAATTAGTCAAAATGAATGTATTTTTGTCTTTTAGTGTCTTAAAAAGCCAGTTTTAGACCAGATTTGTCTAAAACCGGCCATTTGGGCACCAATGGCCTGAAAAAAATGTTTTGGTCAAAATGACTATTTTTGTCTCCAAGTGTCTTAAAATCATTTTTTAGTCAAAATAACTGCATTTGGTCACCAAAGGTCAGAAAAAAAATTTAGTCAAAAAGACTATATATTTGTCTTTTAGAGCCTTAAAATGCCGGTTTTAGACAAGATTTTAGACATTTGGCTCCAATGGCCTGCAAAAAATGTTTTGGTCAAAATGACTCTATTTTGGTCTCCAAGTGTCTAAAAACCTTTTGTTAGTCAAAATAACGGCATTTGGTCACCAAAGGTCTGAATTTTTTTTGTCAAAATGACTGTATTTTTGTCTTTTAGAGCCTTAAAAAGCCGTTTTTAGACTTGATTTGTCTAAAACAGGCCATTTGGACTCCAATGGCCTGAAAAAAGTTTTTGGTCAAAATGACTCTATTTTGGTCTCCAAGTGTCTAAAAAGCCTTTTTAAGTCAGAGTCTGCAGAGTCGGCGAAACATGTTGGACCTGGGTGACCCCACTACTCTAGGATATGGTTCATAATTTTATTTATCACATATTTTCTATATTGACTGTCTTTTGATGCCTTTGCATCTGTGTCTTTTTTAACAATTTTGTACACATGTATTAATAAAATCGTTATATATTAAATTGGTCTTCTATTTATCTATTCATTCCAAGTAACTCCTGCCTAGTGCCTACAAAGTCCCAGGTTGGGTGTTTCCTCAGAATACACAGTTCCCTGTGGGGCTCATTTAGGCTCTGGTGTATTGGAACACCAATACCACTTGATACACTTTTTTCTCATATGTCCTTAGGGATGTGGCAGGACCTTTCTTGGCTTACTGGCATTTAGGGTTGGCACCTAACATTTTCTACTTACTTCTGCATCCTGTGAATGCCTAATGTACCTTTAGCCACAGAATACTACGTTCTTAGCAGTCAGGTAAACCCATGTGAGCTATTTTTTGGGGCCTATACAGGCCGACACTTACTTCTGTATCCTGTGAATGCCTAATGTACTTCCATCCTTTAAATACTACGTTCCTTGCTGTCAGTTAAACCTATGTGAGCTAATTTTTGTGGTCTACAAAGGCCGACACTTACTTCTGTATACTGGAAATGCCTAATGTACCTCCAGCCATCAAATACACTACGTTCTTTGCTGTCAGTTAAACCCATGTGAGCTAATTTTGGGGCCTATACAGGCCGACACTTCTGTATACTGTGAATTCCTAATGTACCTCCAGCCACAGAAAACTACGTTATTAGCTGTCAGTTAAACCCATGTGGGCTAATATTTGGGGACTATACAGGCCGACACTTACTTCTGTATCCTGTGAATGCCTAATGTACCTCTAAACAAAACGATTCAGGATGCTCATAATTGTCCGTTATGTTCCGCGGAAAGACCTTCTCTTTGCCACAAGTTCTGGTCCTCTCCCTATATCACGACATTCTGGGACCAGGTACTGACCTTCATCGGGGAAGTGACGAAGTGGCACATACCCAAAGACCCTACACTGTGCTAGGGGTTAGGCGGGGCTATCTTATATACTGTGGGGCGTATTCACTTCTGATTGGAACCTGGTCTCCGTAGTCACTCCAATCACGTTCCCAGAAGACTCCTGCCCCCTCATTGGCTTTTGCTGATGTTTCTGGGCCAATCACGGGCTTTTAAAGCCCAGTTCCTGTACCCAGGGGCGGACTGAGCGGTCGGGCACTTCGGGCGTGGTCCGAGGGCCCGGCCGGGAAGGAGGGCCCGGCCGAGAGGGGGACCTGCCGCCCAGGTCAGCATTAATTCACCCGAAGTTTGTCCCAGTAACCGAACAGGAGCAATATATTTGGGTATGTGACACTTCGTCACTTCCCCGATGAAGGTCAGTACCTGGTCCCAGAATGTCGTGATATAGGGACAGGACCAGAACTTGTGGCAAAGAGAAGGTCTTTCCGCGGAACATACCGGACAATTATGATCATCCTGAATCGTTTTGTTTAGAGGTACATTAGGCATTCACACAGTATACAGAAGTAAGTGTCGGCATGTATAGGCCCCAAAAATTAGCTCACATGGGTTTACCTGACAGCTAAGTATGTAGTATTTGGAGGCTGAAGGTACATTAGGCATTCACAGGATACAGAAGTAAGTGTCAGCCTGTATAGTCCCCAAAAATTAGCCCACATGGGTTTAACTGACAGCTAATAACGTAGTATTCTGTGGCTGAAGGTACATTAGGAATTCACAGGATACAGAAGTAAGTGTCAGCCTGTATAGGCCCCAAAAATTAGCTCACATGGGTTTAACTGACAGCAAAGAACGTACTGTATTTGATGGCTGGATGTACATTAGGCATTCACAGTATACAGAAGTGTCGGCCTGTATAGGCCCAAAAAATTAGCTCACATGGGTTTAACTGACACCAAAGAACATAGTGTATTTGATGGCTGGAGGTACATCAGGCATTGACAGTATACAGAAGTAAGTGTCGGCCTGTTTAGGCCCCAAAACGTAGCTCACATGGGTTTAACTGACAGCAAAGAACGTATTATTGGATGGCTAGAGGTACATCAGGCATTCACACAGTATACAGAAGTAAGTGTCGGCCTGTATAGGCCCCAAAAATTAGCTCACATGGGTTTACCTGACTGCTAAGAACGTAGTATTCTGTGGCTAAAGGTACATTAGGCATTCACAGGATGCAGAAGCAAGTAGAAAATGATAGGTGCCGACCCTAAATGCCAGTAAGCCAAGAAAGGTCCTGCCACATCCCTAAGGACATATGAGAAAAAAGTGTATCAAGTAGTATTGGTGTTCCAATACACCAGAGCCTAAATGAGCCCCACAGGGAACTGTGTATTCTGAGGAAACACCCAACCTGGGACTTTGTAGGCAGGAGTTACTTGGCATGATAAATAGATAAATAGAAGACCAATTTAATATATAATGATTTTATTAATACATGTGTACAAAATTGTTAAAAAAGACACAGATGCAAAGGCATCAAAAGACAGTCAATATATAAAATATGTGATAAATAAAATAATGAACCATATCCTAGAGTAGTGGGGTCACCCAGGTCCAACATGTTTCGCCGACTCTGCAGACTCTGACTTAAAAAGGCTTTTTAGACACTTGGAGACCAAAATAGAGTCATTTTGACCAAAAACTTTTTTCAGGCCATTGGAGCCCAAATGGCCTGTTTTAGACAAATCAAGTCTAAAAACAGCTTTTTAAGGCTCTAAAAGACAAAAATACAGTCATTTTGACAAAAATAATTTTCAGACCTTTGGTGACCAAATGCCGTTATTTTGACTAACAAAAGGTTTTTAGACACTTGGAGACCAAAATAGAGTCATTTTGACCAAAACATTTTTTGCAGGCCATTGGAGCCAAATGTCTAAAATCTTGTCTAAAACCGGCTTTTTAAGGCTCTAAAAGACAAAAATATAGTCATTTTGACTAAATTTTTTTTCTGACCTTTGGTGACCAAATGCAGTTATTTTGACTAAAAAAGGATTTTAAGACACTTGGAGACCAAAATAGAGTAATTTTGACCGAAAATATCTTTTCAGGCCATTGGAGCCCAAATGGCCAGTTTTAGACAAATCTTGTCTAAACCCAGCTTTTTAAGGCTCTAAAAGACAAAAATACAGTCATTTTGACAAAAAAAATATGTTCAGACCTTTGGTGACCAAATGCCGTTATTTTGACTAAAAAAGGATTTTTAGACACTTGGAGACCAAAATAGTCATTTTGACCAAAAAAATTTTCAGGCCATTGGAGAGCAAAATGCCGTTATCTTGTCTAAAACTGGCTTTTTAAGACTCTAAAAGACAAAAATACAGTCATTTTGACTAAAAAAGTTTTTCAAACCTTTGGTGACCAAATGCAGTTATTTTGACTAAAAAAGGCTTTTTAGACACTTGGAGACCAAAATAGAGTAATTTTGACCGAAAATTTCTTTTCAGGCCACTGGAGCCCAAATGGCCGGCTTTAGACAAATCTTGTCTTAAACCGGCTTTTTAAAGCTCTAAAAGACAAAAATACATTCATTTTGACTTAATTTTTTTCAGACCTTTGGTGACCAAATGCAGTTATTTTGACTAAAAAAGGCTTTTTAGACACTTGGAGACCAAAATAGAGCTCCAATAGAATGAAAAAAAGTTTTTTTGGTCAAAATTACTCTATTTTGGTCTCCAAGTGTTTAAAAAGCCTTTTTCTAGTCAAAATGCATTTGGTCACCAAAGGTCTGAAAAAAAAATGTATTCAAATTGACTGTATTTTTGTCTATTAGTGCTTTAAAAAGCCGGTTTTAGACAAGATTTTAGACATTTTGGCTCCAATGGCCTGACATTTTTTTGGTCAAAATGACTCTATTTTGGTCTCCAAGTGTCTAAAGTGACTTTTTTATTATAAATAACTGCATTTGGTCACCAAAGGCCTGAAAAATAGATTTAGTCAAAATGAATGTATTTTTGTCTTTTAGAGCCTTAGAGATTTGTCTAAAACTGGCCATTTGGGCTCCAATCGCCTGAAAAAATTTTTTGGTCAAAATGGTCTGGAAAAAAATGGCCTGAAAAAAAATGGCCTGAAAAAAAATTTTGGCCTGAAAAATTTTTTGGTCAAAATGACTCTGTTTTGGTCTCCTTTTGTAGTCAAAATAACTGCATTTGGTCACCAAAGGTCTGAAATTTTTTTAGTCCAAATGACTATATTTTTGTCTTTTAGAGCATTAAAAAGCAGGTTTAAGACAAGATTTGTCTAAAACCGGCCATTTGGGCTCCAATGGCCTGAAAATAAATTTTCGGTCAAAATGACTCTATTTTGGTCTCCAAGTGTCTAAAAAGCCTTTTATAGTCAAAATAACTGCATTTGGTCACCAAAGGTCTGAAATTGTTTTTTAGTCTAAATGACTATATTTTTTGTCTTTTAGAGCCTTAAAAGCCGGTTTTAGACAAGATTTTAGACATTTGGCTCCAATGACCTAAAAAAAGTTTTTTGGTCAAAATGACTCTATATTGGTCTCCAAGTGTCTAAAAAGCCTTATTCTAGTCAAAATAACTGCATTTGGTCACCAAAGGTCTGAAAAAAAAATTAGTCAAAATGAATGTATTTTTGTCTTTTAGTGTCTTAAAAAGCCAGTTTTAGACCAGATTTGTCTAAAACCGGCCATTTGGGCACCAATGGCCTGAAAAAAATGTTTTGGTCAAAATGACTATTTTTGTCTCCAAGTGTCTTAAAATCATTTTTTAGTCAAAATAACTGCATTTGGTCACCAAAGGTCAGAAAAAAAATTTAGTCAAAAAGACTATATATTTGTCTTTTAGAGCCTTAAAATGCCGGTTTTAGACAAGATTTTAGACATTTGGCTCCAATGGCCTGCAAAAAATGTTTTGGTCAAAATGACTCTATTTTGGTCTCCAAGTGTCTAAAAACCTTTTGTTAGTCAAAATAACGGCATTTGGTCACCAAAGGTCTGAATTTTTTTTGTCAAAATGACTGTATTTTTGTCTTTTAGAGCCTTAAAAAGCCGTTTTTAGACTTGATTTGTCTAAAACAGGCCATTTGGACTCCAATGGCCTGAAAAAAGTTTTTGGTCAAAATGACTCTATTTTGGTCTCCAAGTGTCTAAAAAGCCTTTTTAAGTCAGAGTCTGCAGAGTCGGCGAAACATGTTGGACCTGGGTGACCCCACTACTCTAGGATATGGTTCATAATTTTATTTATCACATATTTTCTATATTGACTGTCTTTTGATGCCTTTGCATCTGTGTCTTTTTTAACAATTTTGTACACATGTATTAATAAAATCGTTATATATTAAATTGGTCTTCTATTTATCTATTCATTCCAAGTAACTCCTGCCTAGTGCCTACAAAGTCCCAGGTTGGGTGTTTCCTCAGAATACACAGTTCCCTGTGGGGCTCATTTAGGCTCTGGTGTATTGGAACACCAATACCACTTGATACACTTTTTTCTCATATGTCCTTAGGGATGTGGCAGGACCTTTCTTGGCTTACTGGCATTTAGGGTTGGCACCTAACATTTTCTACTTACTTCTGCATCCTGTGAATGCCTAATGTACCTTTAGCCACAGAATACTACGTTCTTAGCAGTCAGGTAAACCCATGTGAGCTATTTTTTGGGGCCTATACAGGCCGACACTTACTTCTGTATCCTGTGAATGCCTAATGTACTTCCATCCTTTAAATACTACGTTCCTTGCTGTCAGTTAAACCTATGTGAGCTAATTTTTGTGGTCTACAAAGGCCGACACTTACTTCTGTATACTGGAAATGCCTAATGTACCTCCAGCCATCAAATACACTACGTTCTTTGCTGTCAGTTAAACCCATGTGAGCTAATTTTGGGGCCTATACAGGCCGACACTTCTGTATACTGTGAATTCCTAATGTACCTCCAGCCACAGAAAACTACGTTATTAGCTGTCAGTTAAACCCATGTGGGCTAATATTTGGGGACTATACAGGCCGACACTTACTTCTGTATCCTGTGAATGCCTAATGTACCTCTAAACAAAACGATTCAGGATGCTCATAATTGTCCGTTATGTTCCGCGGAAAGACCTTCTCTTTGCCACAAGTTCTGGTCCTCTCCCTATATCACGACATTCTGGGACCAGGTACTGACCTTCATCGGGGAAGTGACGAAGTGGCACATACCCAAAGACCCTACACTGTGCTAGGGGTTAGGCGGGGCTATCTTATATACTGTGGGGCGTATTCACTTCTGATTGGAACCTGGTCTCCGTAGTCACTCCAATCACGTTCCCAGAAGACTCCTGCCCCCTCATTGGCTTTTGCTGATGTTTCTGGGCCAATCACGGGCTTTTAAAGCCCAGTTCCTGTACCCAGGGGCGGACTGAGCGGTCGGGCACTTCGGGCGTGGTCCGAGGGCCCGGCCGGGAAGGAGGGCCCGGCCGAGAGGGGGACCTGCCGCCCAGGTCAGCATTAATTCACCCGAAGTTTGTCCCAGTAACCGAACAGGAGCAATATATTTGGGTATGTGACACTTCGTCACTTCCCCGATGAAGGTCAGTACCTGGTCCCAGAATGTCGTGATATAGGGACAGGACCAGAACTTGTGGCAAAGAGAAGGTCTTTCCGCGGAACATACCGGACAATTATGATCATCCTGAATCGTTTTGTTTAGAGGTACATTAGGCATTCACACAGTATACAGAAGTAAGTGTCGGCATGTATAGGCCCCAAAAATTAGCTCACATGGGTTTACCTGACAGCTAAGTATGTAGTATTTGGAGGCTGAAGGTACATTAGGCATTCACAGGATACAGAAGTAAGTGTCAGCCTGTATAGTCCCCAAAAATTAGCCCACATGGGTTTAACTGACAGCTAATAACGTAGTATTCTGTGGCTGAAGGTACATTAGGAATTCACAGGATACAGAAGTAAGTGTCAGCCTGTATAGGCCCCAAAAATTAGCTCACATGGGTTTAACTGACAGCAAAGAACGTACTGTATTTGATGGCTGGATGTACATTAGGCATTCACAGTATACAGAAGTGTCGGCCTGTATAGGCCCAAAAAATTAGCTCACATGGGTTTAACTGACACCAAAGAACATAGTGTATTTGATGGCTGGAGGTACATCAGGCATTGACAGTATACAGAAGTAAGTGTCGGCCTGTTTAGGCCCCAAAACGTAGCTCACATGGGTTTAACTGACAGCAAAGAACGTATTATTGGATGGCTAGAGGTACATCAGGCATTCACACAGTATACAGAAGTAAGTGTCGGCCTGTATAGGCCCCAAAAATTAGCTCACATGGGTTTACCTGACTGCTAAGAACGTAGTATTCTGTGGCTAAAGGTACATTAGGCATTCACAGGATGCAGAAGCAAGTAGAAAATGATAGGTGCCGACCCTAAATGCCAGTAAGCCAAGAAAGGTCCTGCCACATCCCTAAGGACATATGAGAAAAAAGTGTATCAAGTAGTATTGGTGTTCCAATACACCAGAGCCTAAATGAGCCCCACAGGGAACTGTGTATTCTGAGGAAACACCCAACCTGGGACTTTGTAGGCAGGAGTTACTTGGCATGATAAATAGATAAATAGAAGACCAATTTAATATATAATGATTTTATTAATACATGTGTACAAAATTGTTAAAAAAGACACAGATGCAAAGGCATCAAAAGACAGTCAATATATAAAATATGTGATAAATAAAATAATGAACCATATCCTAGAGTAGTGGGGTCACCCAGGTCCAACATGTTTCGCCGACTCTGCAGACTCTGACTTAAAAAGGCTTTTTAGACACTTGGAGACCAAAATAGAGTCATTTTGACCAAAAACTTTTTTCAGGCCATTGGAGCCCAAATGGCCTGTTTTAGACAAATCAAGTCTAAAAACAGCTTTTTAAGGCTCTAAAAGACAAAAATACAGTCATTTTGACAAAAATAATTTTCAGACCTTTGGTGACCAAATGCCGTTATTTTGACTAACAAAAGGTTTTTAGACACTTGGAGACCAAAATAGAGTCATTTTGACCAAAACATTTTTTGCAGGCCATTGGAGCCAAATGTCTAAAATCTTGTCTAAAACCGGCTTTTTAAGGCTCTAAAAGACAAAAATATAGTCATTTTGACTAAATTTTTTTTCTGACCTTTGGTGACCAAATGCAGTTATTTTGACTAAAAAAGGATTTTAAGACACTTGGAGACCAAAATAGAGTAATTTTGACCGAAAATATCTTTTCAGGCCATTGGAGCCCAAATGGCCAGTTTTAGACAAATCTTGTCTAAACCCAGCTTTTTAAGGCTCTAAAAGACAAAAATACAGTCATTTTGACAAAAAAAATATGTTCAGACCTTTGGTGACCAAATGCCGTTATTTTGACTAAAAAAGGATTTTTAGACACTTGGAGACCAAAATAGTCATTTTGACCAAAAAAATTTTCAGGCCATTGGAGAGCAAAATGCCGTTATCTTGTCTAAAACTGGCTTTTTAAGACTCTAAAAGACAAAAATACAGTCATTTTGACTAAAAAAGTTTTTCAAACCTTTGGTGACCAAATGCAGTTATTTTGACTAAAAAAGGCTTTTTAGACACTTGGAGACCAAAATAGAGTAATTTTGACCAAAAATTTCTTTTCAGGCCATTGGAGCCCAAATGGCCGGTTTTAGACAAATCTTGTCTTAAACCGGCTTTTTAAAGCTCTAAAAGACAAAAATACATTCATTTTGACTTAATTTTTTTCAGACCTTTGGTGACCAAATGCAGTTATTTTGACTAAAAAAGGCTTTTTAGACACTTGGAGACCAAAATAGAGCTCCAATAGAATGAAAAAAAGTTTTTTTGGTCAAAATTACTCTATTTTGGTCTCCAAGTGTTTAAAAAGCCTTTTTCTAGTCAAAATGCATTTGGTCACCAAAGGTCTGAAAAAAAAATGTATTCAAATTGACTGTATTTTTGTCTTTTAGTGCTTTAAAAAGCCGGTTTTAGACAAGATTTTAGACATTTTGGCTCCAATGGCCTGACATTTTTTTGGTCAAAATGACTCTATTTTGGTCTCCAAGTGTCTAAAGTGACTTTTTTATTATAAATAACTGCATTTGGTCATCAAAGGCCTGAAAAATAGATTTAGTCAAAATGAATGTATTTTTGTCTTTTAGAGCCTTAGAGATTTGTCTACAACTGGCCATTTGGGCTCCAATCGCCTGAAAAAAATTTTTGGTCAAAATGGTCTGGAAAAAAATGGCCTGAAAAAAAATGGCCTGAAAAAAAATTTTGGCCTGAAAAATTTTTTGGTCAAAATGACTCTGTTTTGGTCTCCTTTTGTAGTCAAAATAACTGCATTTGGTCACCAAAGGTCTGAAATTTTTTTAGTCCAAATGACTATATTTTTGTCTTTTAGAGCATTAAAAAGCAGGTTTAAGACAAGATTTGTCTAAAACCGGCCATTTGGGCTCCAATGGCCTGAAAATAAATTTTCGGTCAAAATGACTCTATTTTGGCCTCCAAGTGTCTAAAAAGCCTTTTATAGTCAAAATAACTGCATTTGGTCACCAAAGGTCTGAAATTGTTTTTTTAGTCTAAATGACTATATTTTTTGTCTTTTAGAGCCTTAAAAGCCGGTTTTAGACAAGATTTTAGACATTTGGCTCCAATGGCCTAAAAAAAGTTTTTTGGTCAAAATGACTCTATATTGGTCTCCAAGTGTCTAAAAAGCCTTTTTCTAGTCAAAATAACTGCATTTGGTCACCAAAGGTCTGAAAAAAAATCAGTCAAAATGAATGTATTTTTGTCTTTTAGTGTCTTAAAAAGCCAGTTTTAGACCAGATTTGTCTAAAACCGGCCATTTGGGCACCAATGGCCTGAAAAAAATGTTTTGGTCAAAATGACTATTTTTGTCTCCAAGTGTCTTAAAATCATTTTTTAGTCAAAATAACTGCATTTGGTCACCAAAGGTCAGAAAAAAAATTTAGTCAAAAAGACTATATATTTGTCTTTTAGAGCCTTAAAAAGCCGATTTTAGACAAGATTTTAGACATTTGGCTCCAATGGCCTGAAAAAATGTTTTGGTCAAAATGACTCTATTTTGGTCTCCAAGTGTCTAAAAACCTTTTGTTAGTCAAAATAACGGCATTTGGTCACCAAAGGTCTGAAATTTTTTTGTCAAAATGACTGTATTTTTGTCTTTTAGAGCCTTAAAAAGCCGTTTTTAGACTTGATTTGTCTAAAACAGGCCATTTGGACTCCAATGGCCTGAAAAAAGTTTTTGGTCAAAATGACTCTATTTTGGTCTCCAAGTGTCTAAAAAGCCTTTTTAAGTCAGAGTCTGCAGAGTCGACGAAACATGTTGGACCTGGGTGACCCCACTACTCTAGGATATGGTTCATAATTTTATTTATCACATATTTTCTATATTGACTGTCTTTTGATGCCTTTGCATCTGTGTCTTTTTTAACAATTTTGTACACATGTATTAATAAAATCATTATATATTAAATTGGTCTTCTATTTATCTATTCATTCCAAGTAACTCCTGCCTAGTGCCTACAAAGTCCCAGGTTGGGTGTTTCCTCAGAATACACAGTTCCCTGTGGGGCTCATTTAGGCTCTGGTGTATTGGAACACCAATACCACTTGATACACTTTTTTCTCATATGTCCTTAGGGATGTGGCAGGACCTTTCTTGGCTTACTGGCATTTAGGGTTGGCACCTAACATTTTCTACTTACTTCTGCATCCTGTGAATGCCTAATGTACCTTTAGCCACAGAATACTACGTTCTTAGCAGTCAGGTAAACCCATGTGAGCTAATTTTTGGGGCCTATACAGGCCGACACTTACTTCTGTCTCCTGTGAATGCCTAATGTACTTCCATCCTTTAAATACTACGTTCCTTGCTGTCAGTTAAACCTATGTGAGCTAATTTTTGTGGTCTACAAAGGCCGACACTTACTTCTGTATACTGGAAATGCCTAATGTACCTCCAGCCATCAAATACACTACGTTCTTTGCTGTCAGTTAAACCCATGTGAGCTAATTTTGGGGCCTATACAGGCCGACACTTCTGTATACTGTGAATTCCTAATGTACCTCCAGCCATCAAATACAGTACGTTCTTTGCTGTCAGTTAAACCCATGTGAGCTAATTTTTGGGGCTTATACAGGCTGACACTTACTTCTGTATCCTGTGAATGCCTAATGTACCTTCAGCCACAGAATACTACGTTATTAGCTGTCAGTTAAACCCATGTGGGCTAATATTTGGGGACTATACAGGCCGACACTTACTTCTGTATCCTGTGAATGCCTAATGTACCTCTAAACAAAATGATTCAGGATGCTCATAATTGTCCGTTATGTTCCGCGGAAAGACCTTCTCTTTGCCACAAGTTCTGGTCCTCTCCCTATATCACGACATTCTGGGACCAGGTACTGACCTTCATCGGGGAAGTGACGAAGTGGCACATACCCAAAGACCCTACACTGTGCTAGGGGTTAGGCGGGGCTATCTTATATACTGTGGGGCGTATTCACTTCTGATTGGAACCTGGTCTCCGTAGTCACTCCAATCACGTTCCCAGAAGACTCCTGCCCCCTCATTGGCTTTTGCTGATGTTTCTGGGCCAATCACGGGCTTTTAAAGCCCAGTTCCTGTACCCAGGGGCGGACTGAGCGGTCGGGCACTTCGGGCGTGGTCCGAGGGCCCGGCCGGGAAGGAGGGCCCGGCCGAGAGGGGGACCCACCGCCCAGGTCAGCATTAATTCACCCGAAGTTTGTCCCAGTAACCGAACAGGAGCAATATATTTGGGTATGTGCCACTTCGTCACTTCCCCGATGAAGGTCAGTACCTGGTCCCAGAATGTCGTGATATAGGGACAGGACCAGAACTTGTGGCAAAAAAAAAGGTCTTTCCACGGAACATAACGGACAATTATGATCATCCTGAATCATTTTGTTTAGAGGTACATTAGGCATTCACACAGTATACAGAAGTAAGTGTCGGCATGTATAGGCCCCAAAAATAAGCTCACATGGGTTTACCTGACAGCTAAGTATGTAGTATTTGGAGGCTGAAGGTACATTAGGCATTCACAGGATACAGAAGTAAGTGTCAGCCTGTATAGTCCCCAAAAATTAGCCCACATGGGTTTAACTGACAGCTAATAACGTAGTATTCTGTGGCTGAAGGTACATTAGGAATTCACAGCATACAGAAGTAAGTGTCAGCCTGTATAGGCCCCAAAAATTAGCTCACATGGGTTTAACTGACAGCAAAGAACGTACTGTATTTGATGGCTGGATGTACATTAGGCATTCACAGTATACAGAAGTGTCGGCCTGTATAGGCCCAAAAAATTAGCTCACATGGGTTTAACTGACACCAAAGAACGTAGTGTATTTGATGGCTGGAGGTACATCAGGCATTGACAGTATACAGAAGTAAGTGTCGGCCTGTTTAGGCCCCAAAACGTAGCTCACATGGGTTTAACTGACAGCAAAGAACGTATTATTGGATGGCTAGAGGTACATCAGGCATTCACACAGTATACAGAAGTAAGTGTCGGCCTGTATAGGCCCCAAAAATTAGCTCACATGGGTTTACCTGACTGCTAAGAACGTAGTATTCTGTGGCTAAAGGTACATTAGGCATTCACAGGATGCAGAAGCAAGTAGAAAATGATAGGTGCCGACCCTAAATGCCAGTAAGCCAAGAAAGGTCCTGCCACATCCCTAAGGACATATGAGAAAAAAGTGTATCAAGTAGTATTGGTGTTCCAATACACCAGAGCCTAAATGAGCCCCACAGGGAACTGTGTATTCTGAGGAAACACCCAACCTGGGACTTTGTAGGCAGGAGTTACTTGGCATGATAAATAGATAAATAGAAGACCAATTTAATATATAATGATTTTATTAATACATGTGTACAAAATTGTTAAAAAAGACACAGATGCAAAGGCATCAAAAGACAGTCAATATATAAAATATGTGATAAATAAAATAATGAACCATATCCTAGAGTAGTGGGGTCACCCAGGTCCAACATGTTTCGCCGACTCTGCAGACTCTGACTTAAAAAGGCTTTTTAGACACTTGGAGACCAAAATAGAGTCATTTTGACCAAAAACTTTTTTCAGGCCATTGGAGCCCAAATGGCCTGTTTTAGACAAATCAAGTCTAAAAACAGCTTTTTAAGGCTCTAAAAGACAAAAATACAGTCATTTTGACAAAAATAATTTTCAGACCTTTGGTGACCAAATGCCGTTATTTTGACTAACAAAAGGTTTTTAGACACTTGGAGACCAAAATAGAGTCATTTTGACCAAAACATTTTTTGCAGGCCATTGGAGCCAAATGTCTAAAATCTTGTCTAAAACCGGCTTTTTAAGGCTCTAAAAGACAAAAATATAGTCATTTTGACTAAATTTTTTTTCTGACCTTTGGTGACCAAATGCAGTTATTTTGACTAAAAAAGGATTTTAAGACACTTGGAGACCAAAATAGAGTAATTTTGACCGAAAATATCTTTTCAGGCCATTGGAGCCCAAATGGCCAGTTTTAGACAAATCTTGTCTAAACCCAGCTTTTTAAGGCTCTAAAAGACAAAAATACAGTCATTTTGACAAAAAAAATATGTTCAGACCTTTGGTGACCAAATGCCGTTATTTTGACTAAAAAAGGATTTTTAGACACTTGGAGACCAAAATAGTCATTTTGACCAAAAAAAATTTCAGGCCATTGGAGAGCAAAATGCCGTTATCTTGTCTAAAACTGGCTTTTTAAGACTCTAAAAGACAAAAATACAGTCATTTTGACTAAAAAAGTTTTTCAAACCTTTGGTGACCAAATGCAGTTATTTTGACTAAAAAAGGCTTTTTAGACACTTGGAGACCAAAATAGAGTAATTTTGACCGAAAATTTCTTTTCAGGCCATTGGAGCCCAAATGGCCGGTTTTAGACAAATCTTGTCTTAAACCGGCTTTTTAAAGCTCTAAAAGACAAAAATACATTCATTTTGACTTAATTTTTTTCAGACCTTTGGTGACCAAATGCAGTTATTTTGACTAAAAAAGGCTTTTTAGACACTTGGAGACCAAAATAGAGCTCCAATAGCCTGAAAAAAAGTTTTTTTGGTCAAAATACTCTATTTTGGTCTCCAAGTGTTTAAAAAGCCTTTTTTTAGTCAAAATGCATTTGGTCACCAAAGGTCTGAAAAGAAATGTATTCAAATTGACTGTATTTTTGTCTTTTAGTGCTTTAAAAAGCCGGTTTTGGTCTCCAAGTGTCTAAAGTGCCTTTTTTATCATAAATAACTGCATTTGGTCACCAAAGGTCTGAAAAATAGATTTAGTCAAAATGAATGTATTTTTGTCTTTTAGAGCCTTAGAGATTTGTCTAAAACTGGCCATTTGGGCTCCAATCGCCTGAAAAATTTTTTTGGTCAAAATGGTCTGGAAAAAAAATGGCCTGAAAAAAATGGCCTGAAAAAAAATTTTGGCCTGAAAAATTTTTTGGTCAAAATGACTCTGTTTTGGTCTCCTTTTGTAGTCAAAATAACTGCATGTGGTCACCAAAGGTCTGAAATTTTTTTAGTCCAAATGACTATATTTTTGTCTTTTAGAGCATTAAAAAGCTGGTTTTAGACAAGATTTTAGTCATTTGGCTCCAATGGCCTGAAAAACATTTTTTGATCAAAATGACTCTATTCTGGTCTCCAAGTGTCTTAAAAGCCTTTTTTAATCAAAATAACTGCATTTGGTCACCAAAGGTCTAAAAAAAATTAAGTCAAAATGAATGTATTTTTGTCTTTTAGAGCTTTAAAAAGCCGGTTTAAGACAAGATTTGTCTAAAACCGGCCATTTGGGCTCCAATGGCCTGAAAATAAATTTCCGGTCAAAATGACTCTATTTTGGTCTCCAAGTGTCTAAAAAGCCTTTTATAGTCAAAATAACTGCATTTGGTCACCAAAGGTCTGAAATTGTTTTTTTAGTCTAAATGACTATATTTTTTGTCTTTTAGAGCCTTAAAAGCTGGTTTTAGACAAGATTTTAGACATTTGGCTCCAATGGCCTAAAAAAAGTTTTTTGGTCAAAATGACTCTATATTGGTCTCCAAGTGTCTAAAAAGCCTTTTTCTAGTCAAAATAACTGCATTTGGTCACCAAAGGTCTGAAAAAAAATTAGTCAAAATGAATGTATTTTTGTCTTTTAGTGTCTTAAAAAGCCAGTTTTAGACCAGATTTGTCTAAAACCGGCCATTTGGGCACCAATGGCCTGAAAAAAATGTTTTGGTCAAAATGACTCTATTTTTGTCTCCAAGTGTCTTAAAATCCTTTTTTAGTCAAAATAACTGCATTTGGTCACCAAAGGTCAGAAAAAAACATTTAGTCAAAAAGACTATATATTTGTCTTTTAGAGCTTTAAAAAGCCGGTTTTAGACAAGATTTTAGACATTTGGCTCCAATGGCCTGAAAAAATGTTTTGGTCAAAATGACTCTATTTTGGTCTCCAAGTGTCTAAAAACCTTTTGTTAGTCAAAATAACGGCATTTGGTCACCAAAGGTCTGAAATTTTTTTTGTCAAAATGACTGTATTTTTGTCTTTTAGAGCCTTAAAAAGCCGTTTTTAGACTTGATTTGTCTAAAACAGGCCATTTGGACTCCAATGGCCTGAAAAAAGTTTTTGGTCAAAATGACTCTATTTTGGTCTCCAAGTGTCTAAAAAGCCTTTTTAAGTCAGAGTCTGCAGAGTCGGCGAAACATGTTGGACCTGGGTGACCCCACTACTCTAGGATATGGTTCATAATTTTATTTATCACATATTTTCTATATTGACTGTCTTTTGATGCCTTTGCATCTGTGTCTTTTTTAACAATTTTGTACACATGTATTAATAAAATCATTATATATTAAATTGGTCTTCTATTTATCTATTCATGCCAAGTAACTCCTGCCTAGTGCCTACAAAGTCCCAGGTTGGGTGTTTCCTCAGAATACACAGTTCCCTGTGGGGCTCATTTAGGCTCTGGTGTATTGGAACACCAATACCACTTGATACACTTTTTTCTCATATGTCCTTAGGGATGTGGCAGGACCTTTCTTGGCTTACTGGCATTTAGGGTCGGCACCTAACATTTTCTACTTGCTTCTGCATCCTGTGAATGCCTAATGTACCTTTAGCCACAGAATACTACGTTCTTAGCAGTCAGGTAAACCCATGTGAGCTAATTTTTGGGGCCTATACAGGCCGACACTTACTTCTGTATCCTGTGAATGCCTAATGTACTTCCATCCTTTAAATACTACGTTCCTTGCTGTCAGTTAAACCTATGTGAGCTAATTTTTGTGGTCTACAAAGGCCGACACTTACTTCTGTATACTGGAAATGCCTAATGTACCTCCAGCCATCAAATACACTACGTTCTTTGGTGTCAGTTAAACCCATGTGAGCTAATTTTGGGGCCTATACAGGCCGACACTTCTGTATACTGTGAATTCCTAATGTACCTCCAGCCATCAAATACAGTACGTTCTTTGCTGTCAGTTAAACCCATGTGAGCTAATTTTTGGGGCCTATACAGGCTGACACTTACTTCTGTATCCTGTGAATGCCTAATGTACCTTCAGCCACAGAATACTACGTTATTAGCTGTCAGTTAAACCCATGTGGGCTAATATTTGGGGACTATACAGGCCGACACTTACTTCTGTATCCTGTGAATGCCTAATGTACCTCTAAACAAAATGATTCAGGATGCTCATAATTGTCCGTTATGTTCCGCGGAAAGACCTTCTCTTTGCCACAAGTTCTGGTCCTCTCCCTATATCACGACATTCTGGGACCAGGTACTGACCTTCATCGGGGAAGTGACGAAGTGGCACATACCCAAAGACCCTACACTGTGCTAGGGGTTAGGCGGGGCTATCTTATATACTGTGGGGCATATTCACTTCTGATTGGAACCTGGTCTCCGTAGTCACTCCAATCACATTCCCAGAAGACTCCTGCCCCCTCATTGGCTTTTGCTGATGTTTCTGGGCCAATCACGGGCTTTTAAAGCCCAGTTCCTGTACCCAGGGGCGGACTGAGCGGTCGGGCACTTCGGGCGTGGTCCGAGGGCCCGGCCGGGAAGGAGGGCCCGGCCGAGAGGGGGACCCGCCGCCCAGGTCAGCATTAATTCACCCGAAGTTTGTCCCAGTAACCGAGCAGGAGCAATATATTTGGGTATGTGCCACTTCGTCACTTCCCCGATGAAGGTCAGTACCTGGTCCCAGAATGTCGTGATATAGGGACAGGACCAGAACTTGTGGCAAAGAGAAGGTCTTTCCGCGGAACATAACGGACAATTATGATCATCCTGAATCGTTTTGTTTAGAGGTACATTAGGCATTCACACAGTATACAGAAGTAAGTGTCGGCATGTATAGGCCCCAAAAATTAGCTCACATGGGTTTACCTGACAGCTAAGTATGTAGTATTTGGAGGCTGAAGGTACATTAGGCATTCACAGGATACAGAAGTAAGTGTCAGCCTGTATAGTCCCCAAAAATTAGCCCACATGGGTTTAACTGACAGCTAATAACGTAGTATTCTGTGGCTGAAGGTACATTAGGAATTCACAGGATACAGAAGTAAGTGTCAGCCTGTATAGGCCCCAAAAATTAGCTCACATGGGTTTAACTGACAGCAAAGAACGTACTGTATTTGATGGCTGGATGTACATTAGGCATTCACAGTATACATAAGTGTCGGCCTGTATAGGCCCCAAAAATTAGCTCACATGGGTTTAACTGACAGCAAAGAACGTGGTGTATTTGATGGCTGGAGGTACATTACGCATTTCCAGTATACAGAAGTAAGTGTCGGCCTTTATAGACCCCAAAAATTAGCTCACATAGGTTTAACTGACAGCAAGGAACGTAGTATTTAAAGGATGGAAGTACATTAGGCATTCACAGGATACAGAAGTAAGTGTCGGCCTGTATAGGCCCAAAAAATTAGCTCACATGGGTTTAACTGACACCAAAGAATGTAGTGTATTTGATGGCTGGAGGTACATCAGGCATTGACAGTATACAGAAGTAAGTGTAGGCCTGTTTAGGCCCCAAAACGTAGCTCACATGGGTTTAACTGACAGCAAAGAACGTATTATTGGATGGCTAGAGGTACCTCAGGCATTCACACAGTATACAGAAGTAAGTGTCGGCCTGTATAGGCCCCAAAAATTAGCTCACATGGGTTTACCTGACTGCTAAGAACGTAGTATTCTGTGCCTAAAGGTACATTAGGCATTCACAGGATGCAGAAGTAAGTAGAAAATGATAGGTGCCGACCCTAAATGCCAGTAAGCCAAGAAAGGTCCTGCCACATCCCTAAGGACATATGAGAAAAAAGTGTATCAAGTAGTATTGGTGTTCCAATACACCAGAGCCTAAATGAGCCCCACAGGGAACTGTGTATTCTGAGGAAACACCCAACCTGGGACTTTGTAGGCAGGAGTTACTTGGCATGATAAATAGAAGACCAATTTAATATATAATGATTTTATTAATACATGTGTACAAAATTGTTAAAAAAGACACAGATGCAAAGGCATCAAAAGACAGTCAATATATAAAATATGTGATAAATAAAATAATGAACCATATCCTAGAGTAGTGGGGTCACCCAGGTCCAACATGTTTCGCCGACTCTGCAGACTCTGACTTAAAAAGGCTTTTTAGACACTTGGAGACCAAAATAGAGTCATTTTGACCAAAAACTTTTTTCAGGCCATTGGAGCCCAAATGGCCTGTTTTAGACAAATCAAGTCTAAAAACAGCTTTTTAAGGCTCTAAAAGACAAAAATACAGTCATTTTGACAAAAATAATTTTCAGACCTTTGGTGACCAAATGCCGTTATTTTGACTAACAAAAGGTTTTTAGACACTTGGAGACCAAAATAGAGTCATTTTGACCAAAACATTTTTTGCAGGCCATTGGAGCCAAATGTCTAAAATCTTGTCTAAAACCGGCTTTTTAAGGCTCTAAAAGACAAAAATATAGTCATTTTGACTAAATTTTTTTTCTGACCTTTGGTGACCAAATGCAGTTATTTTGACTAAAAAAGGATTTTAAGACACTTGGAGACCAAAATAGAGTAATTTTGACCGAAAATATCTTTTCAGGCCATTGGAGCCCAAATGGCCAGTTTTAGACAAATCTTGTCATTTTGACAAAAAAAATATGTTCAGACCTTTGGTGACCAAATGCCGTTATTTTGACTAAAAAAGGATTTTTAGACACTTGGAGACCAAAATAGTCATTTTGACCAAAAAAATTTTCAGGCCATTGGAGAGCAAAATGCCGTTATCTTGTCTAAAACTGGCTTTTTAAGACTCTAAAAGACAAAAATACAGTCATTTTGACTAAAAATGTTTTTCAAACCTTTGGTGACCAAATGCAGTTATTTTGACTAAAAAAGGCTTTTTAGACACTTGGAGACCAAAATAGAGTAATTTTGACCGAAAATTTCTTTTCAGGCCATTGGAGCCCAAATGGCCGGTTTTAGACAAATCTTGTCTTAAACCGGCTTTTTAAAGCTCTAAAAGACAAAAATACATTCATTTTGACTTAATTTTTTTCAGACCTTTGGTGACCAAATGCAGTTATTTTGACTAAAAAAGGCTTTTTAGACACTTGGAGACCAAAATAGAGCTCCAATAGCCTGAAAAAAAGTTTTTTTGGTCAAAATACTCTATTTTGGTCTCCAAGTGTTTAAAAAGCCTTTTTCTAGTCAAAATGCATTTGGTCACCAAAGGTCTGAAAAAAAATGTATTCAAATTGACTGTATTTTTGTCTTTTAGTGCTTTAAAAAGCCGGTTTTAGACAAAATTTTAGACATTTTGGCTCCAATGGCCTGAAATTTTTTTTGGTCAAAATGACTCTATTTTGGTCTCCAAGTGTCTAAAGTGCCTTTTTTATCATAAATAACTGCATTTGGTCACCAAAGGTATGAAAAATAGATTTAGTCAAAATGAATGTATTTTTGTCTTTTAGAGCCTTAGAGATTTGTCTAAAACTGGCCATTTGGGCTCCAATCGCCTGAAAATTTTTTTTGGTCAAAATGGTCTGGAAAAAAAATGGCCTGAAAAAAAATGGCCTGAAAAAAAATTTTGGCCTGAAACATTTTTTGGTCAAAATGACTCTGTTTTGGTCTCCTTTTGTAGTCAAAATAACTGCATTTGGTCACCAAAGGTCTGAAATTTTTTTTAGTCCAAATGACTATATTTCTGTCTTTTAGAGCATTAAAAAGCTGGTTTTAGACAAGATTTTAGACATTTGGCTCCAATGGCCTGAAAAACATTTTTTGGCCAAAATGACTCTATTCTGGTCTCCAAGTGTCTTAAAAGCCTTTTTTAGTCAAAATAACTGCATTTGGTCACCAAAGGTCTAAAAAAAATTAAGTCAAAATGAATGTATTTTTGTCTTTTAGAGCTTTAAAAAGCCGGTTTAAGACAAGATTTGTCTAAAACCGGCCATTTGGGCTCCAATGGCCTGAAAATAAATTTTCGGTCAAAATGACTCTATTTTGGTCTCCAAGTGTCTAAAAAGCCTTTTATAGTCAAAATAACTGCATTTGGTCACCAAAGGTCTGAAATTGTTTTTTTAGTCTAAATGACTATATTTTTTGTCTTTTAGAGCCTTAAAAGCCGGTTTTAGACAAGATTTTAGACATTTGGCTCCAATGGCCTAAAAAAAGTTTTTTGGTCAAAATGACTCTATATTGGTCTCCAAGTGTCTAAAAAGCCTTTTTCTAGTCAAAATAACTGCATTTGGTCACCAAAGGTCTGAAAAAAATTAGTCAAAATGAATGTATTTTTGTCTTTTAGTGTCTTAAAAAGCCAGTTTTAGACCAGATTTGTCTAAAACCGGCCATTTGGGCACCAATGGCCTGAAAAAAATGTTTTGGTCAAAATGACTCTATTTTTGTCTCCAAGTGTCTTAAAATCCTTTTTTAGTCAAAATAACTGCATTTGGTCACCAAAGGTCAGAAAAAAAATGTAGTCAAAAAGACTTTATATTTGTCTTTTAGAGCCTTAAAAAGCCGGTTTTAGACAAGATTTTAGACATTTGGCTCCAATGGCCTGAAAAAATGTTTTGGTCAAAATGACTCTATTTTGGTCTCCAAGTGTCTAAAAACCTTTTGTTAGTCAAAATAACGGCATTTGGTCACCAAAGGTCTGAAATTTTTTTTGTCAAAATGACTGTATTTTTGTCTTTTAGAGCCTTAAAAAGCCGTTTTTAGACTTGATTTGTCTAAAAAAGGCCATTTGGACTCCAATGGCCTGAAAAAAGTATTTGGTCAAAATGACTCTATTTTGGTCTCCAAGTGTCTAAAAAGCCTTTTTAAGTCAGAGTCTGCAGAGTCGGCGAAACATGTTGGACCTGGGTGACCCCACTACTCTAGGATATGGTTCATAATTTTATTTATCACATATTTTCTATATTGACTGTCTTTTGATGCCTTTGCATCTGTGTCTTTTTTAACAATTTTGTACACATGTATTAATAAAATCATTATATATTAAATTGGTCTTCTATTTATCTATTCATGCCAAGTAACTCCTGCCTAGTGCCTACAAAGTCCCAGGTTGGGGGTTTCCTCAGAATACACAGTTCCCTGTGGGGCTCATTTAGGCTCTGGTGTATTGGAACACCAATACCACTTGATACACTTTTTTCTCATATGTCCTTAGGGATGTGGCAGGACCTTTCTTGGCTTACTGGCATTTAGGTTCGGCACCTAACATTTTCTACTTGCTTCTGCATCCTGTGAATGCCTAATGTACCTTTAGCCACAGAATACTACGTTCTTAGCAGTCAGGTAAACCCATGTGAGCTAATTTTTGGGGCCTATACAGGCCGACACTTACTTCTGTATCCTGTGAATGCCTAATGTACTTCCATCCTTTAAATACTACGTTCCTTGCTGTCAGTTAAACCTATGTGAGCTAATTTTTGTGGTCTACAAAGGCCGACACTTACTTCTGTATACTGGAAATGCCTAATGTACCTCCAGCCATCAAATACACTACGTTCTTTGGTGTCAGTTAAACCCATGTGAGCTAATTTTGGGGCCTATACAGGCCGACACTTCTGTATACTGTGAATTCCTAATGTACCTCCAGCCATCAAATACAGTACGTTCTTTGCTGTCAGTTAAACCCATGTGAGCTAATTTTTGGGGCCTATACAGGCTGACACTTAATTCTGTATCCTGTGAATGCCTAATGTACCTTCAGCCACAGAATACTACGTTATTAGCTGTCAGTTAAACCCATGTGGGCTAATTTTTGGGGACTATACAGGCCGACACTTACTTCTGTATCCTGTGAATGCCTAATGTACCTCTAAACAAAATGATTCAGGATGCTCATAATTGTCCGTTATGTTCCGCGGAAAGACCTTCTCTTTGCCACAAGTTCTGGTCCTCTCCCTATATCACGACATTCTGGGACCAGGTACTGACCTTCATCGGGGAAGTGACGAAGTGGCACATACCCAAAGACCCTACACTGTGCTAGGGGTTAGGCGGGGCTATCTTATATACTGTGGGGCGTATTCACTTCTGATTGGAACCTGGTCTCCGTAGTCACTCCAATCACATTCCCAGAAGACTCCTACCCCCTCATTGGCTTTTGCTGATGTTTCTGGGCCAATCACGGGCTTTTAAAGCCCAGTTCCTGTACCCAGGGGCGGACTGAGCGGTCGGGCACTTCGGGCGTGGTCCGAGGGCCCGGCCGGGAAAGAGGGCCCGGCCGAGAGGGGGACCCGCCACCCAGGTCAGCATTAATTCACCCGAAGTTTGTCCCAGTAACCGAACAGGAGCAATATATTTGGGTATGTGCCACTTCGTCACTTCCCCGATGAAGGTCAGTACCTGGTCCCAGAATGTCGTGATATAGGGACAGGACCAGAACTTGTGGCAAAGAGTGTCTTTCCGCGGAACATAACGGACAATTATGATCATCCTGAATCGTTTTGTTTAGAGGTACATTAGGCATTCACACAGTATACAGAAGTAAGTGTCGGCATGTATAGGCCCCAAAAATTAGCTCACATGGGTTTACCTGACAGCTAAGTATGTAGTATTTGGAGGCTGAAGGTACATTAGGCATTCACAGGATACAGAAGTAAGTGTAAGCCTGTATAGTCCCCAAAAATTAGCCCACATGGGTTTAACTGACAGCTAATAACGTAGTATTCTGTGGCTGAAGGTACATTAGGAATTCACAGGATACAGAAGTAAGTGTCAGCCTGTATAGGCCCCAAAAATTAGCTCACATGGGTTTAACTGACAGCAAAGAACGTACTGTATTTGATGGCTGGATGTACATTAGGCATTCACAGTATACAGAAGTGTCGGCCTGTATAGGCCCCAAAAATTAGCTCACATGGGTTTAACTGACAGCAAAGAACGTGGTGTATTTGATGGCTGGAGGTACATTACGCATTTCCAGTATACAGAAGTAAGTGTCGGCCTTTATAGACCCCAAAAATTAGCTCACATAGGTTTAACTGACAGCAAGGAACGTAGTATTTAAAGGATGGAAGTACATTAGGCATTCACAGGATACAGAAGTAAGTGTCGGCCTGTATAGGCCCAAAAAATTAGCTCACATGGGTTTAACTGACACCAAAGAACGTAGTGTATTTGATGGCTGGAGGTACATCAGGCATTGACAGTATACAGAAGTAAGTGTCGGCCTGTTTAGGCCCCAAAACGTAGCTCACATGGGTTTAACTGACAGCAAAGAACGTATTATTGGATGGCTAGAGGTACATCAGGCATTCACACAGTATACAGAAGTAAGTGTCGGCCTGTATAGGCCCCAAAAATTAGCTCACATGGGTTTACCTGACTGCTAAGAACGTAGTATTCTGTGGCTAAAGGTACATTAGGCATTCACAGGATGCAGAAGCAAGTAGAAAATGATAGGTGCCGACCCTAAATGCCAGTAAGCCAAGAAAGGTCCTGCCACATCCCTAAGGACATATGAGAAAAAAGTGTATCAAGTAGTATTGGTGTTCCAATACACCAGAGCCTAAATGAGCCCCACAGGGAACTGTGTATTCTGAGGAAACAGCCAACCTGGGACTTTGTAGGCAGGAGTTACTTGGCATGATAAATAGAAGACCAATTTAATATATAATGATTTTATTAATACATGTGTACAAAATTGTTAAAAAAGACACAGATGCAAAGGCATCAAAAGACAGTCAATATATAAAATATGTGATAAATAAAATAATGAACCATATCCTAGAGTAGTGGGGTCACCCAGGTCCAACATGTTTCGCCGACTCTGCAGACTCTGACTTAAAAAGGCTTTTTAGACACTTGGAGACCAAAATAGAGTCATTTTGACCAAAAACTTTTTTCAGGCCATTGGAGCCCAAATGGCCTGTTTTAGACAAATCAAGTCTAAAAACAGCTTTTTAAGGCTCTAAAAGACAAAAATACAGTCATTTTGACAAAAATAATTTTCAGACCTTTGGTGACCAAATGCCGTTATTTTGACTAACAAAAGGTTTTTAGACACTTGGAGACCAAAATAGAGTCATTTTGACCAAAACATTTTTTGCAGGCCATTGGAGCCAAATGTCTAAAATCTTGTCTAAAACCGGCTTTTTAAGGCTCTAAAAGACAAAAATATAGTCATTTTGACTAAATTTTTTTTCTGACCTTTGGTGACCAAATGCAGTTATTTTGACTAAAAAAGGATTTTAAGACACTTGGAGAACAAAATAGAGTAATTTTGACCGAAAATATCTTTTCAGGCCATTGGAACCCAAATGGCCAGTTTTAGACAAATCTTGTCATTTTGACAAAAAAAATATGTTCAGACCTTTGGTGACCAAATGCCGTTATTTTGACTAAAAAAGGATTTTTAGACACTTGGAGACCAAAATAGTCATTTTGACCAAAAAAATTTTCAGGCCATTGGAGAGCAAAATGCCGTTATCTTGTCTAAAACTGGCTTTTTAAGACTCTAAAAGACAAAAATACAGTCATTTTGACTAAAAAAGTTTTTCAAACCTTTGGTGACCAAATGCAGTTATTTTGACTAAAAAAGGCTTTTTAGACACTTGGAGACCAAAATAGAGTAATTTTGACCGAAAATTTCTTTTCAGGCCATTGGAGCCCAAATGGCCGGTTTTAGACAAATCTTGTCTTAAACCGGCTTTTTAAAGCTCTAAAAGACAAAAATACATTCATTTTGACTTAATTTTTTTCAGACCTTTGGTGACCAAATGCAGTTATTTTGACTAAAAAAGGCTTTTTAGACACTTGGAGACCAAAATAGAGCTCCAATAGCCTGAAAAAAAGTTTTTTTGGTCAAAATACTCTATTTTGGTCTCCAAGTGTTTAAAAAGCCTTTTTCTAGTCAAAATGCATTTGGTCACCAAAGGTCTGAAAAAAAATGTATTCAAATTGACTGTATTTTTGTCTTTTAGTGCTTTAAAAAGCCGGTTTTAGACAAAATTTTAGACATTTTGGCTCCAATGGCCTGAAATTTTTTTTGGTCAAAATGACTCTATTTTGGTCTCCAAGTGTCTAAAGTGCCTTTTTTATCATAAATAACTGCATTTGGTCACCAAAGGTATGAAAAATAGATTTAGTCAAAATGAATGTATTTTTGTCTTTTAGAGCCTTAGAGATTTGTCTAAAACTGGCCATTTGGGCTCCAATCGCCTGAAAATTTTTTTTGGTCAAAATGGTCTGGAAAAAAAATGGCCTGAAAAAAAATGGCCTGAAAAAAAATTTTGGCCTGAAACATTTTTTGGTCAAAATGACTCTGTTTTGGTCTCCTTTTGTAGTCAAAATAACTGCATTTGGTCACCAAAGGTCTGAAATTTTTTTTAGTCCAAATGACTATATTTCTGTCTTTTAGAGCATTAAAAAGCTGGCTTTAGACAAGATTTTAGACATTTGGCTCCAATGGCCTGAAAAACATTTTTTGGCCAAAATGACTCTATTCTGGTCTCCAAGTGTCTTAAAAGCCTTTTTTAGTCAAAATAACTGCATTTGGTCACCAAAGGTCTAAAAAAAATTAAGTCAAAATGAATGTATTTTTGTCTTTTAGAGCTTTAAAAAGCCGGTTTAAGACAAGATTTGTCTAAAACCGGCCATTTGGGCTCCAATGGCCTGAAAATAAATTTTCGGTCAAAATGACTCTATTTTGGTCTCCAAGTGTCTAAAAAGCCTTTTATAGTCAAAATAACTGCATTTGGTCACCAAAGGTCTGAAATTGTTTTTTTAGTCTAAATGACTATATTTTTTGTCTTTTAGAGCCTTAAAAGCCGGTTTTAGACAAGATTTTAGACATTTGGCTCCAATGGCCTAAAAAAAGTTTTTTGGTCAAAATGACTCTATATTGGTCTCCAAGTGTCTAAAAAGCCTTTTTCTAGTCAAAATAACTGCATTTGGTCACCAAAGGTCTGAAAAAAATTAGTCAAAATGAATGTATTTTTGTCTTTTAGTGTCTTAAAAAGCCAGTTTTAGACCAGATTTGTCTAAAACCGGCCATTTGGGCACCAATGGCCTGAAAAAAATGTTTTGGTCAAAATGACTCTATTTTTGTCTCCAAGTGTCTTAAAATCCTTTTTTAGTCAAAATAACTGCATTTGGTCACCAAAGGTCAGAAAAAAAATGTAGTCAAAAAGACTTTATATTTGTCTTTTAGAGCCTTAAAAAGCCGGTTTTAGACAAGATTTTAGACATTTGGCTCCAATGGCCTGAAAAAATGTTTTGGTCAAAATGACTCTATTTTGGTCTCCAAGTGTCTAAAAACCTTTTGTTAGTCAAAATAACGGCATTTGGTCACCAAAGGTCTGAAATTTTTTTTGTCAAAATGACTGTATTTTTGTCTTTTAGAGCCTTAAAAAGCCGTTTTTAGACTTGATTTGTCTAAAAAAGGCCATTTGGACTCCAATGGCCTGAAAAAAGTATTTGGTCAAAATGACTCTATTTTGGTCTCCAAGTGTCTAAAAAGCCTTTTTAAGTCAGAGTCTGCAGAGTCGGCGAAACATGTTGGACCTGGGTGACCCCACTACTCTAGGATATGGTTCATAATTTTATTTATCACATATTTTCTATATTGACTGTCTTTTGATGCCTTTGCATCTGTGTCTTTTTTAACAATTTTGTACACATGTATTAATAAAATCATTATATATTAAATTGGTCTTCTATTTATCTATTCATGCCAAGTAACTCCTGCCTAGTGCCTACAAAGTCCCAGGTTGGGGGTTTCCTCAGAATACACAGTTCCCTGTGGGGCTCATTTAGGCTCTGGTGTATTGGAACACCAATACCACTTGATACACTTTTTTCTCATATGTCCTTAGGGATGTGGCAGGACCTTTCTTGGCTTACTGGCATTTAGGTTCGGCACCTAACATTTTCTACTTGCTTCTGCATCCTGTGAATGCCTAATGTACCTTTAGCCACAGAATACTACGTTCTTAGCAGTCAGGTAAACCCATGTGAGCTAATTTTTGGGGCCTATACAGGCCGACACTTACTTCTGTATCCTGTGAATGCCTAATGTACTTCCATCCTTTAAATACTACGTTCCTTGCTGTCAGTTAAACCTATGTGAGCTAATTTTTGTGGTCTACAAAGGCCGACACTTACTTCTGTATACTGGAAATGCCTAATGTACCTCCAGCCATCAAATACACTACGTTCTTTGGTGTCAGTTAAACCCATGTGAGCTAATTTTGGGGCCTATACAGGCCGACACTTCTGTATACTGTGAATTCCTAATGTACCTCCAGCCATCAAATACAGTACGTTCTTTGCTGTCAGTTAAACCCATGTGAGCTAATTTTTGGGGCCTATACAGGCTGACACTTAATTCTGTATCCTGTGAATGCCTAATGTACCTTCAGCCACAGAATACTACGTTATTAGCTGTCAGTTAAACCCATGTGGGCTAATATTTGGGGACTATACAGGCCGACACTTACTTCTGTATCCTGTGAATGCCTAATGTACCTCTAAACAAAATGATTCAGGATGCTCATAATTGTCCGTTATGTTCCGCGGAAAGACCTTCTCTTTGCCACAAGTTCTGGTCCTCTCCCTATATCACGACATTCTGGGACCAGGTACTGACCTTCATCGGGGAAGTGACGAAGTGGCACATACCCAAAGACCCTACACTGTGCTAGGGGTTAGGCGGGGCTATCTTATATACTGTGGGGCGTATTCACTTCTGATTGGAACCTGGTCTCCGTAGTCACTCCAATCACATTCCCAGAAGACTCCTGCCCCCTCATTGGCTTTTGCTGATGTTTCTGGGCCAATCACGGGCTTTTAAAGCCCAGTTCCTGTACCCAGGGGCGGACTGAGCGGTCGGGCACTTCGGGCGTGGTCCGAGGGCCCGGCCGGGAAAGAGGGCCCGGCCGAGAGGGGGACCCGCCACCCAGGTCAGCATTAATTCACCCGAAGTTTGTCCCAGTAACCGAACAGGAGCAATATATTTGGGTATGTGCCACTTCGTCACTTCCCCGATGAAGGTCAGTACCTGGTCCCAGAATGTCGTGATATAGGGACAGGACCAGAACTTGTGGCAAAGAGTGTCTTTCCGCGGAACATAACGGACAATTATGATCATCCTGAATCGTTTTGTTTAGAGGTACATTAGGCATTCACACAGTATACAGAAGTAAGTGTCGGCATGTATAGGCCCCAAAAATTAGCTCACATGGGTTTACCTGACAGCTAAGTATGTAGTATTTGGAGGCTGAAGGTACATTAGGCATTCACAGGATACAGAAGTAAGTGTCAGCCTGTATAGTCCCCAAAAATTAGCCCACATGGGTTTAACTGACAGCTAATAACGTAGTATTCTGTGGCTGAAGGTACATTAGGAATTCACAGGATACAGAAGTAAGTGTCAGCCTGTATAGGCCCCAAAAATTAGCTCACATGGGTTTAACTGACAGCAAAGAACGTACTGTATTTGATGGCTGGATGTACATTAGGCATTCACAGTATACAGAAGTGTCGGCCTGTATAGGCCCCAAAAATTAGCTCACATGGGTTTAACTGACAGCAAAGAACGTGGTGTATTTGATGGCTGGAGGTACATTACGCATTTCCAGTATACAGAAGTAAGTGTCGGCCTTTATAGACCCCAAAAATTAGCTCACATAGGTTTAACTGACAGCAAGGAACGTAGTATTTAAAGGATGGAAGTACATTAGGCATTCACAGGATACAGAAGTAAGTGTCGGCCTGTATAGGCCCAAAAAATTAGCTCACATGGGTTTAACTGACACCAAAGAACGTAGTGTATTTGATGGCTGGAGGTACATCAGGCATTGACAGTATACAGAAGTAAGTGTGGGCCTGTTTAGGCCCCAAAACGTAGCTCACATGGGTTTAACTGACAGCAAAGAACGTATTATTGGATGGCTAGAGGTACATCAGGCATTCACACAGTATACAGAAGTAAGTGTCGGCCTGTATAGGCCCCAAAAATTAGCTCACATGGGTTTACCTGACTGCTAAGAACGTAGTATTCTGTGGCTAAAGGTACATTAGGCATTCACAGGATGCAGAAGCAAGTAGAAAATGATAGGTGCCGACCCTAAATGCCAGTAAGCCAAGAAAGGTCCTGCCACATCCCTAAGGACATATGAGAAAAAAGTGTATCAAGTAGTATTGGTGTTCCAATACACCAGAGCCTAAATGAGCCCCACAGGGAACTGTGTATTCTGAGGAAACACCCAACCTGGGACTTTGTAGGCAGGAGTTACTTGGCATGATAAATAGATAAATAGAAGACCAATTTAATATATAATGATTTTATTAATACATGTGTACAAAATTGTTAAAAAAGACACAGATGCAAAGGCATCAAAAGACAGTCAATATATAAAATATGTGATAAATAAAATAATGAACCATATCCTAGAGTAGTGGGGTCACCCAGGTCCAACATGTTTCGCCGACTCTGCAGACTCTGACTTAAAAAGGCTTTTTAGACACTTGGAGACCAAAATAGAGTCATTTTGACCAAAAACTTTTTTCAGGCCATTGGAGCCCAAATGGCCTGTTTTAGACAAATCAAGTCTAAAAACAGCTTTTTAAGGCTCTAAAAGACAAAAATACAGTCATTTTGACAAAAATAATTTTCAGACCTTTGGTGAACAAATGCCGTTATTTTGACTAACAAAAGGTTTTTAGACACTTGGAGACCAAAATAGAGTCATTTTGACCAAAACATTTTTTGCAGGCCATTGGAGCCAAATGTCTAAAATCTTGTCTAAAACCGGCTTTTTAAGGCTCTAAAAGACAAAAATATAGTCATTTTGACTAAATTTTTTTTCTGACCTTTGGTGACCAAATGCAGTTATTTTGACTAAAAAAGGATTTTAAGACACTTGGAGACCAAAATAGAGTAATTTTGACCGAAAATATCTTTTCAGGCCATTGGAGCCCAAATGGCCAGTTTTAGACAAATCTTGTCTAAACCCAGCTTTTTAAGGCTCTAAAAGACAAAAATACAGTCATTTTGACAAAAAAAATATGTTCAGACCTTTGGTGACCAAATGCCGTTATTTTGACTAAAAAAGGATTTTTAGACACTTGGAGACCAAAATAGTCATTTTGACCAAAAAAATTTTCAGGCCATTGGAGAGCAAAATGCCGTTATCTTGTCTAAAACTGGCTTTTTAAGACTCTAAAAGACAAAAATACAGTCATTTTGACTAAAAAAGTTTTTCAAACCTTTGGTGACCAAATGCAGTTATTTTGACTAAAAAAGGCTTTTTAGACACTTGGAAACCAAAATAGAGTAATTTTGACCGAAAATTTCTTTTCAGGCCACTGGAGCCCAAATGGCCGGTTTTAGACAAATCTTGTCTTAAACCGGCTTTTTAAAGCTCTAAAAGACAAAAATACATTCATTTTGACTTAATTTTTTTCAGACCTTTGGTGACCAAATGCAGTTATTTTGACTAAAAAAGGCTTTTTAGACACTTGGAGACCAAAATAGAGCTCCAATAGAATGAAAAAAAGTTTTTTTGGTCAAAATTACTCTATTTTGGTCTCCAAGTGTTTAAAAAGCCTTTTTCTAGTCAAAATGCATTTGGTCACCAAAGGTCTGAAAAAAAATGTATTCAAATTGACTGTATTTTTGTCTTTTAGTGCTTTAAAAAGCCGGTTTTAGACAAGATTTTAGACATTTTGGCTCCAATGGCCTGAAATTTTTTTGGTCAAAATGACTCTATTTTGGTCTCCAAGTGTCTAAAGTGACTTTTTTATTATAAATAACTGCATTTGGTCACCAAAGGCCTGAAAAATAGATTTAGTCAAAATGAATGTATTTTTGTCTTTTAGAGCCTTAGAGATTTGTCTAAAACTGGCCATTTGGGCTCCAATCGCCTGAAAAAATTTTTTGGTCAAAATGGTCTGGAAAAAAAATGGCCTGAAAAAAAATGGCCTGAAAAAAAATTTTGGCCTGAAAAATTTTTTGGTCAAAATGACTCTGTTTTGGTCTCCTTTTGTAGTCAAAATAACTGCATTTGGTCACCAAAGGTCTGAAATTTTTTTTTAGTCCAAATGACTATATTTTTGTCTTTTAGAGCATTAAAAAGCAGGTTTAAGACAAGATTTGTCTAAAACCGGCCATTTGGGCTCCAATGGCCTGAAAATAAATTTTCGGTCAAAATGACTCTATTTTGGTCTCCAAGTGTCTAAAAAGCCTTTTATAGTCAAAATAACTGCATTTGGTCACCAAAGGTCTGAAATTGTTTTTTTAGTCTAAATGACTATATTTTTTGTCTTTTAGAGCCTTAAAAGCCGGTTTTAGACAAGATTTTAGACATTTGGCTCCAATGGCCTAAAAAAAGTTTTTTGGTCAAAATGACTCTATATTGGTCTCCAAGTGTCTAAAAGGCCTTTTTCTAGTCAAAATAACTGCATTTGGTCACCAAAGGTCTGAAAAAAATTAGTCAAAATGAATGTATTTTTGTCTTTTAGTGTCTTAAAAAGCCAGTTTTAGACCAGATTTGTCTAAAACCGGCCATTTGGGCACCAATGGCCTGAAAAAAATGTTTTGGTCAAAATGACTCTATTTTTGTCTCCAAGTGTCTTAAAATCCTTTTTTAGTCAAAATAACTGCATTTGGTCACCAAAGGTCAGAAAAAAAATGTAGTCAAAAAGACTTTATATTTGTCTTTTAGAGCCTTAAAAAGCCGGTTTTAGACAAGATTTTAGACATTTGGCTCCAATGGCCTGAAAAAATGTTTTGGTCAAAATGACTCTATTTTGGTCTCCAAGTGTCTAAAAACCTTTTGTTAGTCAAAATAACGGCATTTGGTCACCAAAGGTCTGAAATTTTTTTTGTCAAAATGACTGTATTTTTGTCTTTTAGAGCCTTAAAAAGCCGTTTTTAGACTTGATTTGTCTAAAAAAGGCCATTTGGACTCCAATGGCCTGAAAAAAGTATTTGGTCAAAATGACTCTATTTTGGTCTCCAAGTGTCTAAAAAGCCTTTTTAAGTCAGAGTCTGCAGAGTCGGCGAAACATGTTGGACCTGGGTGACCCCACTACTCTAGGATATGGTTCATAATTTTATTTATCACATATTTTCTATATTGACTGTCTTTTGATGCCTTTGCATCTGTGTCTTTTTTAACAATTTTGTACACATGTATTAATAAAATCATTATATATTAAATTGGTCTTCTATTTATCTATTCATGCCAAGTAACTCCTGCCTAGTGCCTACAAAGTCCCAGGTTGGGGGTTTCCTCAGAATACACAGTTCCCTGTGGGGCTCATTTAGGCTCTGGTGTATTGGAACACCAATACCACTTGATACACTTTTTTCTCATATGTCCTTAGGGATGTGGCAGGACCTTTCTTGGCTTACTGGCATTTAGGTTCGGCACCTAACATTTTCTACTTGCTTCTGCATCCTGTGAATGCCTAATGTACCTTTAGCCACAGAATACTACGTTCTTAGCAGTCAGGTAAACCCATGTGAGCTAATTTTTGGGGCCTATACAGGCCGACACTTACTTCTGTATCCTGTGAATGCCTAATGTACTTCCATCCTTTAAATACTACGTTCCTTGCTGTCAGTTAAACCTATGTGAGCTAATTTTTGTGGTCTACAAAGGCCGACACTTACTTCTGTATACTGGAAATGCCTAATGTACCTCCAGCCATCAAATACACTACGTTCTTTGGTGTCAGTTAAACCCATGTGAGCTAATTTTGGGGCCTATACAGGCCGACACTTCTGTATACTGTGAATTCCTAATGTACCTCCAGCCATCAAATACAGTACGTTCTTTGCTGTCAGTTAAACCCATGTGAGCTAATTTTTGGGGCCTATACAGGCTGACACTTAATTCTGTATCCTGTGAATGCCTAATGTACCTTCAGCCACAGAATACTACGTTATTAGCTGTCAGTTAAACCCATGTGGGCTAATATTTGGGGACTATACAGGCCGACACTTACTTCTGTATCCTGTGAATGCCTAATGTACCTCTAAACAAAATGATTCAGGATGCTCATAATTGTCCGTTATGTTCCGCGGAAAGACCTTCTCTTTGCCACAAGTTCTGGTCCTCTCCCTATATCACGACATTCTGGGACCAGGTACTGACCTTCATCGGGGAAGTGACGAAGTGGCACATACCCAAAGACCCTACACTGTGCTAGGGGTTAGGCGGGGCTATCTTATATACTGTGGGGCGTATTCACTTCTGATTGGAACCTGGTCTCCGTAGTCACTCCAATCACATTCCCAGAAGACTCCTGCCCCCTCATTGGCTTTTGCTGATGTTTCTGGGCCAATCACGGGCTTTTAAAGCCCAGTTCCTGTACCCAGGGGCGGACTGAGCGGTCGGGCACTTCGGGCGTGGTCCGAGGGCCCGGCCGGGAAAGAGGGCCCGGCCGAGAGGGGGACCCGCCGCCCAGGTCAGCATTAATTCACCCGAAGTTTGTCCCAGTAACCGAACAGGAGCAATATATTTGGGTATGTGCCACTTCGTCACTTCCCCGATGAAGGTCAGTACCTGGTCCCAGAATGTCGTGATATAGGGACAGGACCAGAACTTGTGGCAAAGAGTGTCTTTCCGCGGAACATAACGGACAATTATGATCATCCTGAATCGTTTTGTTTAGAGGTACATTAGGCATTCACACAGTATACAGAAGTAAGTGTCGGCATGTATAGGCCCCAAAAATTAGCTCACATGGGTTTACCTGACAGCTAAGTATGTAGTATTTGGAGGCTGAAGGTACATTAGGCATTCACAGGATACAGAAGTAAGTGTCAGCCTGTATAGTCCCCAAAAATTAGCCCACATGGGTTTAACTGACAGCTAATAACGTAGTATTCTGTGGCTGAAGGTACATTAGGAATTCACAGGATACAGAAGTAAGTGTCAGCCTGTATAGGCCCCAAAAATTAGCTCACATGGGTTTAACTGACAGCAAAGAACGTACTGTATTTTATGGCTGGATGTACATTAGGCATTCACAGTATACAGAAGTGTCGGCCTGTATAGGCCCCAAAAATTAGCTCACATGGGTTTAACTGACAGCAAAGAACGTGGTGTATTTGATGGCTGGAGGTACATTATGCATTTCCAGTATACAGAAGTAAGTGTCGGCCTTTATAGACCCCAAAAATTAGCTCACATAGGTTTAACTGACAGCAAGGAACGTAGTATTTAAAGGATGGAAGTACATTAGGCATTCACAGGATACAGAAGTAAGTGTCGGCCTGTATAGGCCCAAAAAATTAGCTCACATGGGTTTAACTGACACCAAAGAACGTAGTGTATTTGATGGCTGGAGGTACATCAGGCATTGACAGTATACAGAAGTAAGTGTCGGCCTGTTTAGGCCCCAAAACGTAGCTCACATGGGTTTAACTGACAGCAAAGAACGTATTATTGGATGGCTAGAGGTACATCAGGCATTCACACAGTATACAGAAGTAAGTGTCGGCCTGTATAGGCCCCAAAAATTAGCTCACATGGGTTTACCTGACTGCTAAGAACGTAGTATTCTGTGGCTAAAGGTACATTAGGCATTCACAGGATGCAGAAGCAAGTAGAAAATGATAGGTGCCGACCCTAAATGCCAGTAAGCCAAGAAAGGTCCTGCCACATCCCTAAGGACATATGAGAAAAAAGTGTATCAAGTAGTATTGGTGTTCCAATACACCAGAGCCTAAATGAGCCCCACAGGGAACTGTGTATTCTGAGGAAACACCCAACCTGGGACTTTGTAGGCAGGAGTTACTTGGCATGATAAATAGATAAATAGAAGACCAATTTAATATATAATGATTTTATTAATACATGTGTACAAAATTGTTAAAAAAGACACAGATGCAAAGGCATCAAAAGACAGTCAATATATAAAATATGTGATAAATAAAATAATGAACCATATCCTAGAGTAGTGGTGTCACCCAGGTCCAACATGTTTCGCCGACTCTGCAGACTCTGACTTAAAAAGGCTTTTTAGACACTTGGAGACCAAAATAGAGTCATTTTGACCAAAAACTTTTTTCAGGCCATTGGAGCCCAAATGGCCTGTTTTAGACAAATCAAGTCTAAAAACAGCTTTTTAAGGCTCTAAAAGACAAAAATACAGTCATTTTGACAAAAATAATTTTCAGACCTTTGGTGACCAAATGCCGTTATTTTGACTAACAAAAGGTTTTTAGACACTTGGAGACCAAAATAGAGTCATTTTGACCAAAACATTTTTTGCAGGCCATTGGAGCCAAATGTCTAAAATCTTGTCTAAAACTGGCTTTTTAAGGCTCTAAAAGACAAAAATATAGTCATTTTGACTAAATTTTTTTTCTGACCTTTGGTGACCAAATGCAGTTATTTTGACTAAAAAAGGATTTTAAGACACTTGGAGACCAAAATAGAGTAATTTTGACCGAAAATATCTTTTCAGGCCATTGGAGCCCAAATGGCCAGTTTTAGACAAATCTTGTCTAAACCCAGCTTTTTAAGGCTCTAAAAGACAAAAATACAGTCATTTTGACAAAAAAAATATGTTCAGACCTTTGGTGACCAAATGCCGTTATTTTGACTAAAAAAGGATTTTTAGACACTTGGAGACCAAAATAGTCATTTTGACCAAAAAAATTTTCAGGCCATTGGAGAGCAAAATGCCGTTATCTTGTCTAAAACTGGCTTTTTAAGACTCTAAAAGACAAAAATACAGTCATTTTGACTAAAAAAGTTTTTCAAACCTTTGGTGACCAAATGCAGTTATTTTGACTAAAAAAGGCTTTTTAGACACTTGGAGACCAAAATAGAGTAATTTTGACCGAAAATTTCTTTTCAGGCCACTGGAGCCCAAATGGCCGGTTTTAGACAAATCTTGTCTTAAACCGGCTTTTTAAAGCTCTAAAAGACAAAAATACATTCATTTTGACTTAATTTTTTTCAGACCTTTGGTGACCAAATGCAGTTATTTTGACTAAAAAAGGCTTTTTAGACACTTGGAGACCAAAATAGAGCTCCAATAGAATGAAAAAAAGTTTTTTTGGTCAAAATTACTCTATTTTGGTCTCCAAGTGTTTAAAAAGCCTTTTTCTAGTCAAAATGCATTTGGTCACCAAAGGTCTGAAAAAAATGTATTCAAATTGACTGTATTTTTGTCTTTTAGTGCTTTAAAAAGCCGGTTTTAGACAAGATTTTAGACATTTTGGCTCCAATGGCCTGAAATTTTTTTGGTCAAAATGACTCTATTTTGGTCTCCAAGTGTCTAAAGTGACTTTTTTATTATAAATAACTGCATTTGGTCACCAAAGGCCTGAAAAATAGATTTAGTCAAAATGAATGTATTTTTGTCTTTTAGAGCCTTAGAGATTTGTCTAAAACTGGCCATTTGGGCTCCAATCGCCTGAAAAAAATTTTTGGTCAAAATGGTCTGGAAAAAAAATGGCCTGAAAAAAATGGCCTGAAAAAAAATTTTGGCCTGAAAAATTTTTTGGTCAAAATGACTCTGTTTTGGTCTCCTTTTGTAGTCAAAATAACTGCATTTGGTCACCAAAGGTCTGAAATTTTTTTTAGTCCAAATGACTATATTTTTGTCTTTTAGAGCATTAAAAAGCAGGTTTAAGACAAGATTTGTCTAAAACCGGCCATTTGGGCTCCAATGGCCTGAAAATAAATTTTCGGTCAAAATGACTCTATTTTGGTCTCCAAGTGTCTAAAAAGCCTTTTATAGTCAAAATAACTGCATTTGGTCACCAAAGGTCTGAAATTGTTTTTATAGTCTAAATGACTATATTTTTTGTCTTTTAGAGCCTTAAAAGCCGGTTTTAGACAAGATTTTAGACATTTGGCTCCAATGGCCTAAAAAAAGTTTTTTGGTCAAAATGACTCTATATTGGTCTCCAAGTGTCTAAAAAGCCTTTTTCTAGTCAAAATAACTGCATTTGGTCACCAAAGGTCTGAAAAAAAATTAGTCAAAATGAATTTATTTTTGTCTTTTAGTGTCTTAAAAAGCCAGTTTTAGACCAGATTTGTCTAAAACCGGCCATTTGGGCACCAATGGCCTGAAAAAAATGTTTTGGTCAAAATGACTCTATTTTTGTCTCCAAGTGTCTAAAATCCTTTTTTAGTCAAAATAACTGCATTTGGTCACCAAAGGTCAGAAAAAAAATTTAGTCAAAAAGACTATATATTTGTCTTTTAGAGCCTTAAAAAGCCGGTTTTAGACAAGATTTTAGACATTTGGCTCCAATGGCCTGAAAAAATGTTTTGGTCAAAATGACTCTATTTTGGTCTCCAAGTGTCTAAAAACCTTTTGTTAGTCAAAATAACGGCATTTGGTCACCAAAGGTCTGAAATTTTTTTTGTCAAAATGACTGTATTTTTGTCTTTTAGAGCCTTAAAAAGCCGTTTTTAGACTTGATTTGTCTAAAACAGGCCATTTGGACTCCAATGGCCTGAAAAAAGTTTTTGGTCAAAATGACTCTATTTTGGTCTCCAAGTGTCTAAAAAGCCTTTTTAAGTCAGAGTCTGCAGAGTCGGCGAAACATGTTGGACCTGGGTGACCCCACTACTCTAGGATATGGTTCATAATTTTATTTATCACATATTTTCTATATTGACTGTCTTTTGATGCCTTTGCATCTGTGTCTTTTTTAACAATTTTGTACACATGTATTAATAAAATCATTATATATTAAATTGGTCTTCTATTTATCTATTCATGCCAAGTAACTCCTGCCTAGTGCCTACAAAGTCCCAGGTTGGGTGTTTCCTCAGAATACACAGTTCCCTGTGGGGCTCATTTAGGCTCTGGTGTATTGGAACACCAATACTACTTGATACACTTTTTTCTCATATGTCCTTAGGGATGTGGCAGGACCTTTCTTGGCTTACTGGCATTTAGGGTCGGCACCTAACATTTTCTACTTGCTTCTGCATCCTGTGAATGCCTAATGTACCTTTAGCCACAGAATACTACGTTCTTAGCAGTCAGGTAAACCCATGTGAGCTAATTTTTGGGGCCTATACAGGCCGACACTTACTTCTGTATCCTGTGAATGCCTAATGTACTTCCATCCTTTAAATACTACGTTCCTTGCTGTCAGTTAAACCTATGTGAGCTAATTTTTGTGGTCTACAAAGGCCGACACTTACTTCTGTATACTGGAAATGCCTAATGTACCTCCAGCCATCAAATACACTACGTTCTTTGCTGTCAGTTAAACCCATGTGAGCTAATTTTGGGGCCTATACAGGCCGACACTTCTGTATACTGTGAATTCCTAATGTACCTCCAGCCATCAAATACAGTACGTTCTTTGCTGTCAGTTAAACCCATGTGAGCTAATTTTTGGGGCCTATACAGGCTGACACTTACTTCTGTATCCTGTGAATGCCTAATGTACCTTCAGCCACAGAATACTACGTTATTAGCTGTCAGTTAAACCCATGTGGGCTAATATTTGGGGACTATACAGGCCGACACTTACTTCTGTATCCTGTGAATGCCTAATGTACCTCTAAACAAAATGATTCAGGATGCTCATAATTGTCCGTTATGTTCCGCGGAAAGACCTTCTCTTTGCCACAAGTTCTGGTCCTCTCCCTATATCACGACATTCTGGGACCAGGTACTGACCTTCATCGGGGAAGTGACGAAGTGGCACATACCCAAAGACTTTGCTAGGGGTTAGGCGGGGCTATCTTATATACTGTGGGGCGTATTCACTTCTGATTGGAACCTGGTCTCCGTAGTCACTCCAATCATGTTCCCAGAAGACTCCTGCCCCCTCATTGGCTTTTGCTGATGTTTCTGGGCCAATCACGGGCTTTTAAAGCCCAGTTCCTGTACCCAGGGGCGGACTGAGCGGTCGGGCACTTCGGGCGTGGTCCGAGGGCCCGGCCGGGAAGGAGGGCCCAGCCGAGAGGAAGACCCGCCGCCCAGGTCAGCATTAATTCACCCGAAGTTTGTCCCAGTAACCGAACAGGAGCAATATATTTGGGTATGTGCCACTTCGTGACTTCCCCAATGAAGGTCAGTACCTGGTCCCAGAATGTCGTGATATAGGGACAGGACCAGAACTTGTGGCAAAGAGAAGGTCTTTCCGCGGAACATAACGGACAATTATGATCATCCTGAATCGTTTTGTTTAGAGGTACATTAGGCATTCACACAGTATACAGAAGTAAGTGTCGGCATGTATAGTCCCCAAAAATTAGCCCACATGGGTTTAACTGACAGCTAATAACGTAGTATTCTGTGGCTGAAGGTACATTAGGAATTCACAGGATACAGAAGTAAGTGTCAGCCTGTATAGGCCCCAAAAATTAGCTCACATGGGTTTAACTGACAGCAAAGAACGTACTGTATTTGATGGCTGGATGTACATTAGGCATTCACAGTATACAGAAGTGTCGGCCTGTATAGGCCCCAAAAATTAGCTCACATGGGTTTAACTGACAGCAAAGAACGTGGTGTATTTGATGGCTGGAGGTACATTACGCATTTCCTGTATACAGAAGTAAGTGTCGGCCTTTATAGACCCCAAAAATTAGCTCACATAGGTTTAACTGACAGCAAGGAACATAGTATTTAAAGGATGGAAGTACATTAGGCATTCAGAGGATACAGAAGTAAGTGTCGGCCTGTATAGGCCCAAAAAATTAGCTCACATGGGTTTAACTGACACCAAAGAATGTAGTGTATTTGATGGCTGGAGGTACATCAGGCATTGACAGTATACAGAAGTAAGTGTCGGCCTGTTTAGGCCCCAAAACGTAGCTCACATGGGTTTAACTGACAGCAAAGAACGTATTATTGCATGGCTAGAGGTACATCAGGCATTCACACAGTATACAGAAGTAAGTGTCGGCCTGTATAGGCCCCAAAAATTAGCTCACATGGGTTTACCTGACTGCTAAGAACGTAGTATTCTGTGGCTAAAGGTACATTAGGCATTCACAGGATGCAGAAGCAAGTAGAAAATGATAGGTGCCGACCCTAAATGCCAGTAAGCCAAGAAAGGTCCTGCCACATCCCTAAGGACATATGAGAAAAAAGTGTATCAAGTAGTATTGGTGTTCCAATACACCAGAGCCTAAATGAGCCCCACAGGGAACTGTGTATTCTGAGGAAACACCCAACCTGGGACTTTGTAGGCAGGAGTTACTTGGCATGATAAATAGATAAATAGAAGACCAATTTAATATATAATGATTTTATTAATACATGTGTACAAAATTGTTAAAAAAGACACAGATGCAAAGGCATCAAAAGACAGTCAATATATAAAATATGTGATAAATAAAATAATGAACCATATCCTAGAGTAGTGGGGTCACCCAGGTCCAACATGTTTCGCCGACTCTGCAGACTCTGACTTAAAAAGGCTTTTTAGGCACTTGGAGACCAAAATAGAGTCATTTTGACCAAAAACTTTTTTCAGGCCATTGGAGCCCAAATGGCCTGTTTTAGACAAATCAAGTCTAAAAACAGCTTTTTAAGGCTCTAAAAGACAAAAATACAGTCATTTTGACAAAAATAATTTTCAGACCTTTGGTGACCAAATGCCGTTATTTTGACTAACAAAAGGTTTTTAGACACTTGGAGACCAAATTAGAGTCATTTTGACCAAAACATTTTTTGCAGGCCATTGGAGCCAAATGTCTAAAATCTTGTCTAAAACCGGCTTTTTAAGGCTCTAAAAGACAAAAATATAGTCATTTTGACTAAATTTTTTTTCTGACCTTTGGTGACCAAATGCAGTTATTTTGACTAAAAAAGGATTTTAAGACACTTGGAGACCAAAATAGAGTAATTTTGACCGAAAATATCTTTTCAGGCCATTGGAGCCCAAATGGCCAGTTTTAGACAAATCTTGTCTAAACCCAGCTTTTTAAGGCTCTAAAAGACAAAAATACAGTCATTTTGACAAAAAAATATGTTCAGACCTTTGGTGACCAAATGCCGTTATTTTGACTAAAAAAGGATTTTTAGACACTTGGAGACCAAAATAGTCATTTTGACCAAAAAAATTTTCAGGCCATTGGAGAGCAAAATGCCGTTATCTTGTCTAAAACTGGCTTTTTAAGACTCTAAAAGACAAAAATACAGTCATTTTGACTAAAAAAGTTTTTCAAACCTTTGGTGACCAAATGCAGTTATTTTGACTAAAAAAGGCTTTTTAGACACTTGGAGACCAAAATAGAGTAATTTTGACTGAAAATTTCTTTTCAGGCCATTGGAGCCCAAATGGCCGGTTTTAGACAAATCTTGTCTTAAACCGGCTTTTTAAAGCTCTAAAAGACAAAAATACATTCATTTTGACTTAATTTTTTTAGACCTTTGGTGACCAAATGCAGTTATTTTGACTAAAAAAGGCTTTTTAGACACTTGGAGACCAAAATAGAGCTCCAATAGAATGAAAAAAAGTTTTTTTGGTCAAAATTACTCTATTTTGGTCTCCAAGTGTTTAAAAAGCCTTTTTCTAGTCAAAATGCATTTGGTCACCAAAGGTCTGAAAAAAAAATGTATTCAAATTGACTGTATTTTTGTCTTTTAGTGCTTTAAAAAGCCGGTTTTAGACAAGATTTTAGACATTTTGGCTCCAATGGCCTGACATTTTTTTGGTCAAAATGACTCTATTTTGGTCTCCAAGTGTCTAAAGTGACTTTTTTATTATAAATAACTGCATTTGGTCACCAAAGGCCTGAAAAATAGATTTAGTCAAAATGAATGTATTTTTGTCTTTTAGAGCCTTAGAGATTTGCTAAAACTGGCCATTTGGGCTCCAATCGCCTGAAAAAATTTTTTGGTCAAAATGGTCTGGAAAAAAATGGCCTGAAAAAAAATGGCCTGAAAAAAAATTTTGGCCTGAAAAATTTTTTGTTCAAAATGACTCTGTTTTGGTCTCCTTTTGTAGTCAAAATAACTGCATTTGGTCACCAAAGGTCTGAAATTTTTTTAGTCCAAATGACTATATTTTTGTCTTTTAGAGCATTAAAAAGCAGGTTTAAGACAAGATTTGTCTAAAACCGGCCATTTGGGCTCCAATGGCCTGAAAATAAATTTTCGGTCAAAATGACTCTATTTTGGTCTCCAAGTGTCTAAAAAGCCTTTTATAGTCAAAATAACTGCATTTGGTCACCAAAGGTCTGAAATTGTTTTTTTAGTCTAAATGACTATATTTTTTGTCTTTTAGAGCCTTAAAAGCCGGTTTTAGACAAGATTTTAGACATTTGGCTCCAATGGCCTAAAAAAAGTTTTTTGGTCAAAATGACTCTATATTGGTCTCCAAGTGTCTAAAAAGCCTTTTTCTAGTCAAAATAACTGCATTTGGTCACCAAAGGTCTGAAAAAAAATTAGTCAAAATGAATGTATTTTTGTCTTTTAGTGTCTTAAAAAGCCAGTTTTAGACCAGATTTGTCTAAAACCGGCCATTTGGGCACCAATGGCCTGAAAAAAATGTTTTGGTCAAAATGACTATTTTTGTCTCCAAGTGTCTTAAAATCATTTTTTAGTCAAAATAACTGCATTTGGTCACCAAAGGTCAGAAAAAAAATTTAGTCAAAAAGACTATATATTTGTCTTTTAGAGCCTTAAAAAGCCGGTTTTAGACAAGATTTTAGACATTTGGCTCCAATGGCCTGAAAAAATGTTTTGGTCAAAATGACTCTATTTTGGTCTCCAAGTGTCTAAAAACCTTTTGTTAGTCAAAATAACGGCATTTGGTCACCAAAGGTCTGAAATTTTTTTGTCAAAATGACTGTATTTTTGTCTTTTAGAGCCTTAAAAAGCCGTTTTTAGACTTGATTTGTCTAAAACAGGCCATTTGGACTCCAATGGCCTGAAAAAAGTTTTTGGTCAAAATGACTCTATTTTGGTCTCCAAGTGTCTAAAAAGCCTTTTTAAGTCAGAGTCTGCAGAGTCGGCGAAACATGTTGGGCCTGGGTGACCCCACTACTCTAGGATATGGTTCATAATTTTATTTATCACATATTTTCTATATTGACTGTCTTTTGATGCCTTTGCATCTGTGTCTTTTTTAACAATTTTGTACACATGTATTAATAAAATCATTATATATTAAATTGGTCTTCTATTTATCTATTCATTCCAAGTAACTCCTGCCTAGTGCCTACAAAGTCCCAGGTTGGGTGTTTCCTCAGAATACACAGTTCCCTGTGGGGCTCATTTAGGCTCTGGTGTATTGGAACACCAATACCACTTGATACACTTTTTTCTCATATGTCCTTAGGGATGTGGCAGGACCTTTCTTGGCTTACTGGCATTTAGGGTTGGCACCTAACATTTTCTACTTACTTCTGCATCCTGTGAATGCCTAATGTACCTTTAGCCACAGAATACTACGTTCTTAGCAGTCAGGTAAACCCATGTGAGCTAATTTTTGGGGCCTATACAGGCAGACACTTACTTCTGTCTCCTGTGAATGCCTAATGTACTTCCATCCTTTAAATACTACGTTCCTTGCTGTCAGTTAAACCTATGTGAGCTAATTTTTGTGGTCTACAAAGGCCGACACTTACTTCTGTATACTGGAAATGCCTAATGTACCTCCAGCCATCAAATACACTACGTTCTTTGCTGTCAGTTAAACCCATGTGAGCTAATTTTGGGGCCTATACAGGCCGACACTTCTGTATACTGTGAATTCCTAATGTACCTCCAGCCATCAAATACAGTACGTTCTTTGCTGTCAGTTAAACCCATGTGAGCTAATTTTTGGGGCTTATACAGGCTGACACTTACTTCTGTATCCTGTGAATGCCTAATGTACCTTCAGCCACAGAATACTACGTTATTAGCTGTCAGTTAAACCCATGTGGGCTAATATTTGGGGACTATACAGGCCGACACTTACTTCTGTATCCTGTGAATGCCTAATGTACCTCTAAACAAAACGATTCAGGATGCTCATAATTGTCCGTTATGTTCCGCGGAAACACCTTCTCTTTGCCACAAGTTCTGGTCCTCTCCCTATATCACGACATTCTGGGACCAGGTACTGACCTTCATCGGGGAAGTGACGAAGTGGCACATACCCAAAGACCCTACACTGTGCTAGGGGTTAGGCGGGGCTATCTTATATACTGTGGGGCGTATTCACTTCTGATTGGAACCTGGTCTCTGTAGTCACTCCAATCACGTTCCCAGAAGACTCCTGCCCCCTCATTGGCTTTTGCTGATGTTTCTGGGCCAATCACGGGCTTTTAAAGCCCAGTTCCTGTACCCAGGGGCGGACTGAGCGGTCGGGCACTTCGGGCGTGGTCCGAGGGCCCGGCCGGGAGGGGGACCCACCGCCCAGGTCAGCATTAATTCACCCGAAGTTTGTCCCAGTAACCGAACAGGAGCAATATATTTGGGTATGTGCCACTTCGTCACTTCCCCGATGAAGGTCAGTACCTGGTCCCAGAATGTCGTGATATAGGGACAGGACCAGAACTTGTGGCAAAGAGAAGGTCTTTCCGCGGAACATAACGGACAATTATGATCATCCTGAATCATTTTGTTTAGAGGTACATTAGGCATTCACACAGTATACAGAAGTAAGTGTCGGCATGTATAGGCCCCAAAAATAAGCTCACATGGGTTTACCTGACAGCTAAGTATGTAGTATTTGGAGGCTGAAGGTACATTAGGCATTCACAGGATACAGAAGTAAGTGTCAGCCTGTATAGTCCCCAAAAATTAGCCCACATGGGTTTAACTGACAGCTAATAACGTAGTATTCTGTGGCTGAAGGTACATTAGGAATTCACAGGATACAGAAGTAAGTGTCAGCCTGTATAGGCCCCAAAAATTAGCTCACATGGGTTTAACTGACAGCAAAGAACGTACTGTATTTGATGGCTGGATGTACATTAGGCATTCACAGTATACAGAAGTGTCGGCCTGTATAGGCCCAAAAAATTAGCTCACATGGGTTTAACTGACACCAAAGAACGTAGTGTATTTGATGGCTGGAGGTACATCAGGCATTGACAGTATACAGAAGTAAGTGTCGGCCTGTTTAGGCCCCAAAACGTAGCTCACATGGGTTTAACTGACAGCAAAGAACGTATTATTGGATGGCTAGAGGTACATCAGGCATTCACACAGTATACAGAAGTAAGTGTCGGCCTGTATAGGCCCCAAAAAATAGCTCACATGGGTTTACCTGACTGCTAAGAACGTAGTATTCTGTGCCTAAAGGTACATTAGGCATTCACAGGATGCAGAAGCAAGTAGAAAATGATAGGTGCCGACCCTAAATGCCAGTAAGCCAAGAAAGGTCCTGCCACATCCCTAAGGACATATGAGAAAAAAGTGTATCAAGTAGTATTGGTGTTCCAATACACCAGAGCCTAAATGAGCCCCACAGGAAACTGTGTATTCTGAGGAAACACCCAACCTGGGACTTTGTAGGCAGGAGTTACTTGGCATGATAAATAGATAAATAGAAGACCAATTTAATATATAATGATTTTATTAATACATGTGTACAAAATTGTTAAAAAAGACACAGATGCAAAGGCATCAAAAGACAGTCAATATATAAAATATGTGATAAATAAAATAATGAACCATATCCTAGAGTAGTGGGGTCACCCAGGTCCAACATGTTTCGCCGACTCTGCAGACTCTGACTTAAAAAGGCTTTTTAGACACTTGGAGACCAAAATAGAGTCATTTTGACCAAAAACTTTTTTCAGGCCATTGGAGCCCAAATGGCCTGTTTTAGACAAATCAAGTCTAAAAACAGCTTTTTAAGGCTCTAAAAGACAAAAATACAGTCATTTTGACAAAAATAATTTTCAGACCTTTGGTGACCAAATGCCGTTATTTTGACTAACAAAAGGTTTTTAGACACTTGGAGACCAAAATAGAGTCATTTTGACCAAAACATTTTTTGCAGGCCATTGGAGCCAAATGTCTAAAATCTTGTCTAAAACCGTTTTTTTAAGGCTCTAAAAGACAAAAATATAGTCATTTTGACTAACTTTTTTTTCTGACCTTTGGTGACCAAATGCAGTTATTTTGACTAAAAAAGGATTTTAAGACACTTGGAGACCAAAATAGAGTAATTTTGACCGAAAATATCTTTTCAGGCCATTGGAGCCCAAATGGCCAGTTTTAGACAAATCTTGTCTAAACCCAGCTTTTTAAGGCTCTAAAAGACAAAAATACAGTCATTTTGACAAAAAAAAATATGTTCAGACCTTTGGTGACCAAATGCCGTTATTTTGACTAAAAAAGGATTTTTAGACACTTGGAGACCAAAATAGTCATTTTGACCAAAAAAATTTTCAGGCCATTGGAGAGCAAAATGCCGTTATCTTGTCTAAAACTGGCTTTTTAAGACTCTAAAAGACAAAAATACAGTCATTTTGACTAAAAAAGTTTTTCAAACCTTTGGTGACCAAATGCAGTTATTTTGACTAAAAAAGGCTTTTTAGACACTTGGAGACCAAAATAGAGTAATTTTGACCGAAAATTTCTTTTCAGGCCATTGGAGCCCAAATGGCCGGTTTTAGACAAATCTTGTCTTAAACCGGCTTTTTAAAGCTCTAAAAGACAAAAATACATTCATTTTGACTTAATTTTTTTCAGACCTTTGGTGACCAAATGCAGTTATTTTGACTAAAAAAGGCTTTTTAGACACTTGGAGACCAAAATAGAGCTCCAATAGAATGAAAAAAAGTTTTTTTGGTCAAAATTACTCTATTTTGGTCTCCAAGTGTTTAAAAAGCCTTTTTCTAGTCAAAATGCATTTGGTCACCAAAGGTCTGAAAAAAAATGTATTCAAATTGACTGTATTTTTGTCTTTTAGTGCTTTAAAAAGCCGGTTTTAGACAAGATTTTAGACATTTTGGCTCCAATGGCCTGACATTTTTTTGGTCAAAATGACTCTATTTTGGTCTCCAAGTGTCTAAAGTGACTTTTTTATTATAAATAACTGCATTTGGTCACCAAAGGCCTGAAAAATAGATTTAGTCAAAATGAATGTATTTTTGTCTTTTAGAGCCTTAGAGATTTGTCTAAAACTGGCCATTTGGGCTCCAATCGCCTGAAAAAATTTTTTGGTCAAAATGGTCTGGAAAAAAATGGCCTGAAAAAAAATGGCCTGAAAAAAAATTTTGGCCTGAAAAATTTTTTGGTCAAAATGACTCTGTTTTGGTCTCCTTTTGTAGTCAAAATAACTGCATTTGGTCACCAAAGGTCTGAAATTTTTTTAGTCCAAATGACTATATTTTTGTCTTTTAGAGCATTAAAAAGCAGGTTTAAGACAAGATTTGTCTAAAACCGGCCATTTGTGCTCCAATGGCCTGAAAATAAATTTTCGGTCAAAATGACTCTATTTTGGTCTCCAAGTGTCTAAAAAGCCTTTTATAGTCAAAATAACTGCATTTGGTCACCAAAGGTCTGAAATTGTATTTTTAGTCTAAATGACTATATTTTTTGTCTTTTAGAGCCTTAAAAGCCGGTTTTAGACAAGATTTTAGACATTTGGCTCCAATGGCCTAAAAAAAGTTTTTTGGTCAAAATGACTCTATATTGGTCTCCAAGTGTCTAAAAAGCCTTTTTCTAGTCAAAATAACTGCATTTGGTCACCAAAGGTCTGAAAAAAAATTAGTCAAAATGAATGTATTTTTGTCTTTTAGTGTCTTAAAAAGCCAGTTTTAGACCAGATTTGTCTAAAACCGGCCATTTGGTCACCAATGGCCTGAAAAAAATGTTTTGGTCAAAATGACTATTTTTGTCTCCAAGTGTCTTAAAATCATTTTTTAGTCAAAATAACTGCATTTGGTCACCAAAGGTCAGAAAAAAAATTTAGTCAAAAAGACTATATATTTGTCTTTTAGAGCCTTAAAAAGCCGGTTTTAGACAAGATTTTAGACATTTGGCTCCAATGGCCTGCAAAAAATGTTTTGGTCAAAATGACTCTATTTTGGTCTCCAAGTGTCTAAAAACCTTTTGTTAGTCAAAATAACGGCATTTGGTCACCAAAGGTCTGAAATTTTTTTGTCAAAATGACTGTATTTTTGTCTTTTAGAGCCTTAAAAAGCCGTTTTTAGACTTGATTTGTCTAAAACAGGCCATTTGGACTCCAATGGCCTGAAAAAAGTTTTTGGTCAAAATGACTCTATTTTGGTCTCCAAGTGTCTAAAAAGCCTTTTTAAGTCAGAGTCTGCAGAGTCGGCGAAACATGTTGGACCTGGGTGACCCCACTACTCTAGGATATGGTTCATAATTTTATTTATCACATATTTTCTATATTGACTGTCTTTTGATGCCTTTGCATCTGTGTCTTTTTTAACAATTTTGTACACATGTATTAATAAAATCATTATATATTAAATTGGTCTTCTATTTATCTATTCATTCCAAGTAACTCCTGCCTAGTGCCTACAAAGTCCCAGGTTGGGTGTTTCCTCAGAATACACAGTTCCCTGTGGGGCTCATTTAGGCTCTGGTGTATTGGAACACCAATACCACTTGATACACTTTTTTCTCATATGTCCTTAGGGATGTGGCAGGACCTTTCTTGGCTTACTGGCATTTAGGGTTGGCACCTAACATTTTCTACTTACTTCTGCATCCTGTGAATGCCTAATGTACCTTTAGCCACAGAATACTACGTTCTTAGCAGTCAGGTAAACCCATGTGAGCTAATTTTTGGGGCCTATACAGGCCGACACTTACTTCTGTCTCCTGTGAATGCCTAATGTACTTCCATCCTTTAAATACTACGTTCCTTGCTGTCAGTTAAACCTATGTGAGCTAATTTTTGTGGTCTACAAAGGCCGACACTTACTTCTGTATACTGGAAATGCCTAATGTACCTCCAGCCATCAAATACACTACGTTCTTTGCTGTCAGTTAAACCCATGTGAGCTAATTTTGGGGCCTATACAGGCCGACACTTCTGTATACTGTGAATTCCTAATGTACCTCCAGCCATCAAATACAGTACGTTCTTTGCTGTCAGTTAAACCCATGTGAGCTAATTTTTGGGGCTTATACAGGCTGACACTTACTTCTGTATCCTGTGAATGCCTAATGTACCTTCAGCCACAGAATACTACGTTATTAGCTGTCAGTTAAACCCATGTGGGCTAATATTTGGGGACTATACAGGCCGACACTTACTTCTGTATCCTGTGAATGCCTAATGTACCTCTAAACAAAACGATTCAGGATGCTCATAATTGTCCGTTATGTTCCGCGGAAAGACCTTCTCTTTGCCACAAGTTCTGGTCCTCTCCCTATATCACGACATTCTGGGACCAGGTACTGACCTTCATCGGGGAAGTGACGAAGTGGCACATACCCAAAGACCCTACACTGTGCTAGGGGTTAGGCGGGGCTATCTTATATACTGTGGGGCGTATTCACTTCTGATTGGAACCTGGTCTCCGTAGTCACTCCAATCACGTTCCCAGAAGACTCCTGCCCCCTCATTGGCTTTTGCTGATGTTTCTGGGCCAATCACGGGCTTTTAAAGCCCAGTTCCTGTACCCAGGGGCGGACTGAGCGGTCGGGCACTTCGGGCGTGGTCCGAGGGCCCGGCCGGGAAGGAGGGCCCGGCCGAGAGGGGGACCTGCCGCCCAGGTCAGCATTAATTCACCCGAAGTTTGTCCCAGTAACCGAACAGGAGCAATATATTTGGGTATGTGCCACTTCGTCACTTCCCCGATGAAGGTCAGTACCTGGTCCCAGAATGTCGTGATATAGGGACAGGACCAGAACTTGTGGCAAAGAGAAGGTCTTTCCGCGGAACATACCGGACAATTATGATCATCCTGAATCGTTTTGTTTAGAGGTACATTAGGCATTCACACAGTATACAGAAGTAAGTGTCGGCATGTATAGGCCCCAAAAATTAGCTCACATGGGTTTACCTGACAGCTAAGTATGTAGTATTTGGAGGCTGAAGGTACATTAGGCATTCACAGGATACAGAAGTAAGTGTCAGCCTGTATAGTCCCCAAAAATTAGCCCACATGGGTTTAACTGACAGCTAATAACGTAGTATTCTGTGGCTGAAGGTACATTAGGAATTCACAGGATACAGAAGTAAGTGTCAGCCTGTATAGGCCCCAAAAATTAGCTCACATGGGTTTAACTGACAGCAAAGAACGTACTGTATTTGATGGCTGGATGTACATTAGGCATTCACAGTATACAGAAGTGTCGGCCTGTATAGGCCCAAAAAATTAGCTCACATGGGTTTAACTGACACCAAAGAACGTAGTGTATTTGATGGCTGGAGGTACATCAGGCATTGACAGAATACAGAAGTAAGTGTCGGCCTGTTTAGGCCCCAAAACGTAGCTCACATGGGTTTAACTGACAGCAAAGAACGTATTATTGGATGGCTAGAGGTACATCAGGCATTCACACAGTATACAGAAGTAAGTGTCGGCCTGTATAGGCCCCAAAAATTAGCTCACATGGGTTTACCTGACTGCTAAGAACGTAGTATTCTGTGGCTAAAGGTACATTAGGCATTCACAGGATGCAGAAGCAACTAGAAAATGATAGGTGCCGACCCTAAATGCCAGTAAGCCAAGAAAGGTCCTGCCACATCCCTAAGGACATATGAGAAAAAAGTGTATCAAGTAGTATTGGTGTTCCAATACACCAGAGCCTAAATGAGCCCCACAGGGAACTGTGTATTCTGAGGAAACACCCAACCTGGGACTTTGTAGGCAGGAGTTACTTGGCATGATAAATAGATAAATAGAAGACCAATTTAATATATAATGATTTTATTAATACATGTGTACAAAATTGTTAAAAAAGACACAGATGCAAAGGCATCAAAAGACAGTCAATATATAAAATATGTGATAAATAAAATAATGAACCATATCCTAGAGTAGTGGGGTCACCCAGGTCCAACATGTTTCGCCGACTCTGCAGACTCTGACTTAAAAAGGCTTTTTAGACACTTGGAGACCAAAATAGAGTCATTTTGACCAAAAACTTTTTTCAGGCCATTGGAGCCCAAATGGCCTGTTTTAGACAAATCAAGTCTAAAAACAGCTTTTTAAGGCTCTAAAAGACAAAAATACAGTCATTTTGACAAAAATAATTTTCAGACCTTTGGTGACCAAATGCCGTTATTTTGACTAACAAAAGGTTTTTAGACACTTGGAGACCAAAATAGAGTCATTTTGACCAAAACATTTTTTGCAGGCCATTGGAGCCAAATGTCTAAAATCTTGTCTAAAACCGGCTTTTTAAGGCTCTAAAAGACAAAAATATAGTCATTTTGACTAAATTTATTTTCTGACCTTTGGTGACCAAATGCAGTTATTTTGACTAAAAAAGGATTTTAAGACACTTGGAGACCAAAATAGAGTAATTTTGACCGAAAATATCTTTTCAGGCCATTGGAGCCCAAATGGCCAGTTTTAGACAAATCTTGTCTAAACCCAGCTTTTTAAGGCTCTAAAAGACAAAAATACAGTCATTTTGACAAAAAAATATGTTCAGACCTTTGGTGACCAAATGCCGTTATTTTGACTAAAAAAGAATTTTTAGACACTTGGAGACCAAAATAGTCATTTTGACCAAAAAAATTTTCAGGCCATTGGAGAGCAAAATGCCGTTATCTTGTCTAAAACTGGCTTTTTAAGACTCTAAAAGACAAAAATACAGTCATTTTGACTAAAAAAGTTTTTCAAACCTTTGGTGACCAAATGCAGTTATTTTGACTAAAAAAGGCTTTTTAGACAACTTGGAGACCAAAATAGAGTAATTTTGACCGAAAATTTCTTTTCAGGCCATTGGAGCCCAAATGGCCGGTTTTAGACAAATCTTGTCTTAAACCGGCTTTTTAAAGCTCTAAAAGACAAAAATACATTCATTTTGACTTAATTTTTTTCAGACCTTTGGTGACCAAATGCAGTTATTTTGACTACAAAAGGCTTTTTAGACACTTGGAGACCAAAATAGAGCTCCAATAGAATGAAAAAAAGTTTTTTTGGTCAAAATTACTCTATTTTGGTCTCCAAGTGTTTAAAAAGCCTTTTTCTAGTCAAAATGCATTTGGTCACCAAAGGTCTGAAAAAAAAATGTATTCAAATTGACTGTATTTTTGTCTTTTAGTGCTTTAAAAAGCCGGTTTTAGACAAGATTTTAGACATTTTGGCTCCAATGGCCTGACATTTTTTTGGTCAAAATGACTCTATTTTGGTCTCCAAGTGTCTAAAGTGACTTTTTTATTATAAATAACTGCATTTGGTCACCAAAGGCCTGAAAAATAGATTTAGTCAAAATGAATGTATTTTTGTCTTTTAGAGCCTTAGAGATTTGTCTAAAACTGGCCATTTGGGCTCCAATCGCCTGAAAACATTTTTTGGTCAAAATGGTCTGGAAAAAAATGGCCTGAAAAAAAATTTTGGCCTGAAAAATTTTTTGGTCAAAATGACTCTGTTTTGGTCTCCTTTTGTAGTCAAAATAACTGCATTTGGTCACCAAAGGTCTGAAATTTTTTTAGTCCAAATGACTATATTTTTGTCTTTTAGAGCATTAAAAAGCAGGTTTAAGACAAGATTTGTCTAAAACCGGCCATTTGGGCTCCAATGGCCTGAAAATAAATTTTCGGTCAAAATGACTCTATTTTGGTCTCCAAGTGTCTAAAAAGCCTTTTATAGTCAAAATAACTGCATTTGGTCACCAAAGGTCTGAAATTGTTTTTTTAGTCTAAATGACTATATTTTTTGTCTTTTAGAGCCTTAAAAGCCGGTTTTAGACAAGATTTTAGACATTTGGCTCCAATGGCCTAAAAAAAGTTTTTTGGTCAAAATGACTCTATATTGGTCTCCAAGTGTCAAAAAAGCCTTTTTCTAGTCAAAATAACTGCATTTGGTCACCAAAGGTCTGAAAAAAAATTAGTCAAAATGAATGTATTTTTGTCTTTTAGTGTCTTAAAAAGCCAGTTTTAGACCAGATTTGTCTAAAACCGGCCATTTGGGCACCAATGGCCTGAAAAAAATGTTTTGGTCAAAATGACTATTTTTGTCTCCAAGTGTCTTAAAATCATTTTTTAGTCAAAATAACTGCATTTGGTCACCAAAGGTCAGAAAAAAAATTTAGTCAAAAAGACTATATATTTGTCTTTTAGAGCCTTAAAAAGCCGGTTTTAGACAAGATTTTAGACATTTGGCTCCAATGGCCTGAAAAAATGTTTTGGTCAAAATGACTCTATTTTGGTCTCCAAGTGTCTAAAAACCTTTTGTTAGTCAAAATAACGGCATTTGGTCACCAAAGGTCTGAAATTTTTTTTGTCAAAATGACTGTATTTTTGTCTTTTAGAGCCTTAAAAAGCCGTTTTTAGACTTGATTTGTCTAAAACAGGCCATTTGGACTCCAATGGCCTGAAAAAAGTTTTTGGTCAAAATGACTCTATTTTGGTCTCCAAGTGTCTAAAAAGCCTTTTTAAGTCAGAGTCTGCAGAGTCGGCGAAACATGTTGGACCTGGGTGACCCCACTACTCTAGGATATGGTTCATAATTTTATTTATCACATATTTTCTATATTGACTGTCTTTTGATGCCTTTGCATCTGTGTCTTTTTTAACAATTTTGTACACATGTATTAATAAAATCATTATATATTAAATTGGTCTTCTATTTATCTATTCATTCCAAGTAACTCCTGCCTAGTGCCTACAAAGTCCCAGGTTGGGTGTTTCCTCAGAATACACAGTTCCCTGTGGGGCTCATTTAGGCTCTGGTGTATTGGAACACCAATACCACTTGATACACTTTTTTCTCATATGTCCTTAGGGATGTGGCAGGACCTTTCTTGGCTTACTGGCATGTAGGGTTGGCACCTAACATTTTCTACTTACTTCTGCATCCTGTGAATGCCTAATGTACCTTTAGCCACAGAATACTACGTTCTTAGCAGTCAGGTAAACCCATGTGAGCTAATTTTTGGGGCCTATACAGGCCGACACTTACTTCTGTCTCCTGTGAATGCCTAATGTACTTCCATCCTTTAAATACTACGTTCCTTGCTGTCAGTTAAACCTATGTGAGCTAATTTTTGTGGTCTACAAAGGCCGACACTTACTTCTGTATACTGGAAATGCCTAATGTACCTCCAGCCATCAAATACACTACGTTCTTTGCTGTCAGTTAAACCCATGTGAGATAATTTTGGGGCCTATACAGGCCGACACTTCTGTATACTGTGAATTCCTAATGTACCTCCAGCCATCAAATACAGTACGTTCTTTGCTGTCAGTTAAACCCATGTGAGCTAATTTTTGGGGCTTATACAGGCTGACACTTACTTCTGTATCCTGTGAATGCCTAATGTACCTTCAGCCACAGAATACTACGTTATTAGCTGTCAGTTAAACCCATGTGGGCTAATATTTGGGGACTATACAGGCCGACACTTACTTCTGTATCCTGTGAATGCCTAATGTACCTCTAAACAAAACGATTCAGGATGCTCATAATTGTCCGTTATGTTCCACGGAAAGACCTTCTCTTTGCCACAAGTTCTGGTCCTCTCCCTATATCACGACAATCTGGGACCAGGTACTGACCTTCATCGGGGAAGTGACGAAGTGGCACATACCCAAAGACCCTACACTGTGCTAGGGGTTAGGCGGGGCTATCTTATATACTGTGGGGCGTATTCACTTCTGATTGGAACCTGGTCTCCGTAGTCACTCCAATCACGTTCCCAGAAGACTCCTGCCCCCTCATTGGCTTTTGCTGATGTTTCTGGGCCAATCACGGGCTTTTAAAGCCCAGTTCCTGTACCCAGGGGCGGACTGAGCGGTCGGGCACTTCGGGCGTGGTCCGAGGGCCCGGCCGGGAAGGAGGGCCCGGCCGACAGGGGGAACCCACCGCCCAGGTCAGCATTAATTCACCCGAAGTTTGTCCCAGTAACCGAACAGGAGCAATATATTTGGGTATGTGCCACTTCGTCACTTCCCCGATGAAGGTCAGTACCTGGTCCCAGAATGTCGTGATATAGGGACAGGACCAGAACTTGTGGCAAAGAGAAGGTCTTTCCACGGAACATAACGGACAATTATGATCATCCTGAATCATTTTGTTTAGAGGTACATTAGGCATTCACACAGTATACAGAAGTAAGTGTCGGCATGTATAGGCCCCAAAAATAAGCTCACATGGGTTTACCTGACAGCTAAGTATGTAGTATTTGGAGGCTGAAGGTACATTAGGCATTCACAGGATACAGAAGTAAGTGTCAGCCTGTATAGTCCCCAAAAATTAGCCCACATGGGTTTAACTGACAGCTAATAACGTAGTATTCTGTGGCTGAAGGTACATTAGGAATTCACAGGATACAGAAGTAAGTGTCAGCCTGTATAGGCCCCAAAAATTAGCTCACATGGGTTTAACTGACAGCAAAGAACGTACTGTATTTGATGGCTGGATGTACATTAGGCATTCACAGTATACAGAAGTGTCGGCCTGTATAGGCCCAAAAAATTAGCTCACATGGGTTTAACTGACACCAAAGAACGTAGTGTATTTGATGGCTGGAGGTACATCAGGCATTGACAGTATACAGAAGTAAGTGTCGGCCTGTTTAGGCCCCAAAACGTAGCTCACATGGGTTTAACTGACAGCAAAGAACGTATTATTGGATGGCTAGAGGTACATCAGGCATTCACACAGTATACAGAAGTAAGTGTCGGCCTGTATAGGCCCCAAAAATTAGCTCACATGGGTTTACCTGACTGCTAAGAACGTAGTATTCTGTGGCTGAAGGTACATTAGGCATTCACAGGATGCAGAAGCAAGTAGAAAATGATAGGTGCTGACCCTAAATGCCAGTAAGCCAAGAAAGGTCCTGCCACATCCCTAAGGACATATGAGAAAAAAGTGTATCAAGTAGTATTGGTGTTCCAATACACCAGAGCCTAAATGAGCCCCACAGGGAACTGTGTATTCTGAGGAAACACCCAACCTGGGACTTTGTAGGCAGGAGTTACTTGGCATGATAAATAGATAAATAGAAGACCAATTTAATATATAATGATTTTATTAATACATGTGTACAAAATTGTTAAAAAAGACACAGATGCAAAGGCATCAAAAGACAGTCAATATATAAAATATGTGATAAATAAAATAATGAACCATATCCTAGAGTAGTGGGGTCACCCAGGTCCAACATGTTTCGCCGACTCTGCAGACTCTGACTTAAAAAGGCTTTTTAGACACTTGGAGACCAAAATAGAGTCATTTTGACCAAAAACTTTTTTCAGGCCATTGGAGCCCAAATGGCCTGTTTTAGACAAATCAAGTCTAAAAACAGCTTTTTAAGGCTCTAAAAGACAAAAATACAGTCATTTTGACAAAAATAATTTTCAGACCTTTGGTGACCAAATGCCGTTATTTTGACTAACAAAAGGTTTTTAGACACTTGGAGACCAAAATAGAGTCATTTTGACCAAAACATTTTTTGCAGGCCATTGGAGCCAAATGTCTAAAATCTTGTCTAAAACCGGCTTTTTAAGGCTCTAAAAGACAAAAATATAGTCATTTTGACTAAATTTTTTTTCTGACCTTTGGTGACCAAATGCAGTTATTTTGACTAAAAAAGGATTTTAAGACACTTGGAGACCAAAATAGAGTAATTTTGACCGAAAATATCTTTTCAGGCCATTGGAGCCCAAATGGCCAGTTTTAGACAAATCTTGTCTAAACCCAGCTTTTTAAGGCTCTAAAAGACAAAAATACAGTCATTTTGACAAAAAAAATATGTTCAGACCTTTGGTGACCAAATGCCGTTATTTTGACTAAAAAAGGATTTTTAGACACTTGGAGACCAAAATAGTCATTTTGACCAAAAAAATTTTCAGGCCATTGGAGAGCAAAATGCCGTTATCTTGTCTAAAACTGGCTTTTTAAGACTCTAAAAGACAAAAATACAGTCATTTTGACTAAAAAAGTTTTTCAAACCTTTGGTGACCAAATGCAGTTATTTTGACTAAAAAAGGCTTTTTAGACACTTGGAGACCAAAATAGAGTAATTTTGACCGAAAATTTCTTTTCAGGCCATTGGAGCCCAAATGGCCGGTTTTAGACAAATCTTGTCTTAAACCGGCTTTTTAAAGCTCTAAAAGACAAAAATACATTCATTTTGACTTAATTTTTTTCAGACCTTTGGTGACCAAATGCAGTTATTTTGACTAAAAAAGGCTTTTTAGACACTTGGAGACCAAAATAGAGCTCCAATAGCCTGAAAAAAAGTTTTTTTGGTCAAAATACTCTATTTTGGTCTCCAAGTGTTTAAAAAGCCTTTTTTTAGTCAAAATGCATTTGGTCACCAAAGGTCTGAAAAAAAATGTATTCAAATTGACTGTATTTTTGTCTTTTAGTGCTTTAAAAAGCCGGTTTTAGACAAGATTTTAGACATTTTGGCTCCAATGGCCTGAAATTTTTTTTGGTCAAAATGACTCTATTTTGGTCTCCAAGTGTCTAAAGTGCCTTTTTTTATCATAAATAACTGCATTTGGTCACCAAAGGTCTGAAAAATAGATTTAGTCAAAATTAATGTATTTTTGTCTTTTAGAGCCTTAGAGATTTGTCTAAAACTGGCCATTTGGGCTCCAATCGCCTGAAAAATTTTTTGGGTCAAAATGGTCTGGAAAAAAAATGGCCTGAAAAAAAATGGCCTGAAAAAAAAATTTGGCCTGAAAAATTTTTTGGTCAAAATGACTCTGTTTTGGTCTCCTTTTGTAGTCAAAATAACTGCATGTGGTCACCAAAGGTCTGAAATTTTTTTAGTCCAAATGACTATATTTTTGTCTTTTAGAGCATTAAAAAGCTGGTTTTAGACAAGATTTTAGTCATTTGGCTCCAATGGCCTGAAAAACATTTTTTGGTCAAAATGACTCTATTCTGGTCTCCAAGTGTCTTAAAAGCCTTTTTTAGTCAAAATAACTGCATTTGGTCACCAAAGGTCTAAAAAAAATTAAGTCAAAATGAATGTATTTTTGTCTTTTAGAGCTTTAAAAAGCCGGTTTAAGACAAGATTTGTCTAAAACCGGCCATTTGGGCTCCAATGGCCTGAAAATAAATTTTCGGTCAAAATGACTCTATTTTGGTCTCCAAGTGTCTAAAAAGCCTTTTATAGTCAAAATAACTGCATTTGGTCACCAAAGGTCTGAAATTGTTTTTTTAGTCTAAATGACTATATTTTTTGTCTTTTAGAGCCTTAAAAGCCGGTTTTAGACAAGATTTTAGACATTTGGCTCCAATGGCCTAAAAAAAGTTTTTTGGTCAAAATGACTCTATATTGGTCTCCAAGTGTCTAAAAAGCCTTTTTCTAGTCAAAATAACTGCATTTGGTCACCAAAGGTCTGAAAAAAAATTAGTCAAAATGAATGTATTTTTGTCTTTTAGTGTCTTAAAAAGCCAGTTTTAGACCAGATTTGTCTAAAACCGGCCATTTGGGCACCAATGGCCTGAAAAAAATGTTTTGGTCAAAATGACTCTATTTTTGTCTCCAAGTGTCTTAAAATCCTTTTTTAGTCAAAATAACTGCATTTGGTCACCAAAGGTCAGAAAAAAACATTTAGTCAAAAAGACTATATATTTGTCTTTTAGAGCTTTAAAAAGCCGGTTTTAGACAAGATTTTAGACATTTGGCTCCAATGGCCTGAAAAAATGTTTTGGTCAAAATGACTCTATTTTGGTCTCCAAGTGTCTAAAAACCTTTTGTTAGTCAAAATAACGGCATTTGGTCACCAAAGGTCTGAAATTTTTTTTGTCAAAATGACTGTATTTTTGTCTTTTAGAGCCTTAAAAAGCCGTTTTTAGACTTGATTTGTCTAAAACAGGCCATTTGGACTCCAATGGCCTGAAAAAAGTTTTTGGTCAAAATGACTCTATTTTGGTCTCCAAGTGTCTAAAAAGCCTTTTTAAGTCAGAGTCTGCAGAGTCGGCGAAACATGTTGGACCTGGGTGACCCCACTACTCTAGGATATGGTTCATAATTTTATTTATCACATATTTTCTATATTGACTGTCTTTTGATGCCTTTGCATCTGTGTCTTTTTTAACAATTTTGTACACATGTATTAATAAAATCATTATATATTAAATTGGTCTTCTATTTATCTATTCATGCCAAGTAACTCCTGCCTAGTGCCTACAAAGTCCCAGGTTGGGTGTTTCCTCAGAATACACAGTTCCCTGTGGGGCTCATTTAGGCTCTGGTGTATTGGAACACCAATACCACTTGATACACTTTTTTCTCATATGTCCTTCACGACATTCTGGGACCAGGTACTGACCTTCATCGGGGAAGTGACGAAGTGGCACATACCCAAATATATTGCTCCTGTTCGGTTACTGGGACAAACTTCGGGTGAATTAATGCTGACCTGGGCGGCGGGTCCCCCTCTCGGCCGGGCCCTCCTTCCCGGCCGGGCCCTCGGACCACGCCCGAAGTGCCCGACCGCTCAGTCCGCCCCTGGGTACAGGAACTGGGCTTTAAAAGCCTGTGATTGGCCCAGAAACATCAGCAAAAGCCAATGAGGGGGCAGGAGTCTTCTGGGAACGTGATTGGAGTGACTACGGAGACCAGGTTCCAATCAGAAGTGAATACGCCCCACAGTATATAAGATAGCCCCGCCTAACCCCTAGCACAGTGTAGGGTCTTTGGGTATGTGCCACTTCGTCACTTCCCCGATGAAGGTCAGTACCTGGTCCCAGAATGTCGTGATAAAGGGAGAGGACCAGAACTTGTGGCAAAGAGAAGGTCTTTCCGCGGAACATAACGGACAATTATGAGCATCCTGAATCGTTTTGTTTAGAGGTACATTAGGCATTCACACAGGATACAGAAGTAAGTGTCGGCCTGTATAGTCCCCAAATATTAGCTCACATGGGTTTACCTGACAGCTAAGTATGTAGTATTTGGAGGCTGAAGGTACATTAGGCATTCACAGGATACAGAAGTAGGTGTCAGCCTGTATAGTCCCCAAAAATTAGCCCACATGGGTTTAACTGACAGCTAATAATGTAGTATTCTGTGGCTGAAGGTACATTAGGAATTCACAGGATACAGAAGTAAGTGTCAGCCTGTATAGGCCCCAAAAATTAGCTCACATGGGTTTAACTGACAGCAAAGAACGTACTGTATTTGATGGCTGGATGTACATTAGGCATTCACAGTATACAGAAGTGTCGGCCTGTATAGGCCCAAAAAATTAGCTCACATGGGTTTAACTGACACCAAAGAACGTAGTGTATTTGATGGCTGGAGGTACATCAGGCATTGACAGTATACAGAAGTAAGTGTCGGCCTGTTTAGGCCCCAAAACGTAGCTCACATGGGTTTAACTGACAGCAAAGAACGTATTATTGGATGGCTAGAGGTACATCAGGCATTCACACAGTATACAGAAGTAAGTGTCGGCCTGTATAGGCCCCAAAAATTAGCTCACATGGGTTTACCTGACTGCTAAGAACGTAGTATTCTGTGGCTGAAGGTACATTAGGCATTCACAGGATGCGGAAGCAAGTAGAAAATGATAGGTGCTGACCCTAAATGCCAGTAAGCCAAGAAAGGTCCTGCCACATCCCTAAGGACATATGAGAAAAAAGTGTATCAAGTAGTATTGGTGTTCCAATACACCAGAGCCTAAATGAGCCCCACAGGGAACTGTGTATTCTGAGGAAACACCCAACCTGGGACTTTGTAGGCAGGAGTTACTTGGCATGATAAATAGATAAATAGAAGACCAATTTAATATATAATGATTTTATTAATACATGTGTACAAAATTGTTAAAAAAGACACAGATGCAAAGGCATCAAAAGACAGTCAATATATAAAATATGTGATAAATAAAATAATGAACCATATCCTAGAGTAGTGGGGTCACCCAGGTCCAACATGTTTCGCCGACTCTGCAGACTCTGACTTAAAAAGGCTTTTTAGACACTTGGAGACCAAAATAGAGTCATTTTGACCAAAAACTTTTTTCAGGCCATTGGAGCCCAAATGGCCTGTTTTAGACAAATCAAGTCTAAAAACAGCTTTTTAAGGCTCTAAAAGACAAAAATACAGTCATTTTGACAAAAATAATTTTCAGACCTTTGGTGACCAAATGCCGTTATTTTGACTAACAAAAGGTTTTTAGACACTTGGAGACCAAAATAGAGTCACTTTGACCAAAACATTTTTTGCAGGCCATTGGAGCCAAATGTCTAAAATCTTGTCTAAAACCGGCTTTTTAAGGCTCTAAAAGACAAAAATATAGTCATTTTGACTAAATTTATTTTCTGACCTTTGGTGACCAAATGCAGTTATTTTGACTAAAAAAGGATTTTAAGACACTTGGAGACCAAAATAGAGTAATTTTGACCGAAAATATCTTTTCAGGCCATTGGAGCCCAAATGGCCAGTTTTAGACAAATCTTGTCTAAACCCAGCTTTTTAAGGCTCTAAAAGACAAAAATACAGTCATTTTGACAAAAAAAATATGTTCAGACCTTTGGTGACCAAATGCCGTTATTTTGACTAAAAAGGGATTTTTAGACACTTGGAGACCAAAATAGTCATTTTGACCAAAAAAATTTAAGGCCATTGGAGAGCAAAATGCCGTTATCTTGTCTAAAACTGGCTTTTTAAGACTCTAAAAGACAAAAATACAGTCATTTTGACTAAAAAAGTTTTTCAAACCTTTGGTGACCAAATGCAGTTATTTTGACTAAAAAAGGCTTTTTAGACACTTGGAGACCAAAATAGAGTAATTTTGACCGAAAATTTCTTTTCAGGCCATTGGAGCCCAAATGGCCGGTTTTAGACAAATCTTGTCTTAAACCGGCTTTTTAAAGCTCTAGAAGACAAAAATACATTCATTTTGACTTAATTTTTTTCAGACCTTTGGTGACCAAATGCAGTTATTTTGACTAAAAAAGGCTTTTTAGACACTTGGAGACCAAAATAGAGCTCCAATAGCCTGAAAAAAAGTTTTTTTGGTCAAAATACTCTATTTTGGTCTCCAAGTGTTTAAAAAGCCTTTTTCTAGTCAAAATGCATTTGGTCACCAAAGGTCTGAAAAAAAATGTATTCAAATTGACTGTATTTTTGTCTTTTAGTGCTTTAAAAAGCCGGTTTTAGACAAGATTTTAGACATTTTGGCTCCAATGGCCTGAAATTTTTTTTGGTCAAAATGACTCTATTTTGGTCTCCAAGTGTCTAAAGTGCCTTTAATAGTCAAAATAACTGCATTTGATCACCAAAGGTCTGAAATTTTTTTTAGTCTAAATGACTATATTTTTTGTCTTTTAGAGCCTTAAAAGCCGGTTTTAGACAAGATTTTAGACATTTGGCTCCAATGGCCTAAAAAAAGTTTTTTGGTCAAAATGACTCTATATTGGTCTCCAAGTGTCTAAAAAGCCTTTTTCTAGTCAAAATAACTGCATTTGGTCACCAAAGGTCTGAAAAAAAATTAGTCAAAATGAATGTATTTTTGTCTTTTAGTGTCTTAAAAAGCCAGTTTTAGACCAGATTTGTCTAAAACCGGCCATTTGGGCACCAATGGCCTGAAAAAAATGTTTTGGTCAAAATGACTCTATTTTTGTCTCCAAGTGTCTTAAAATCCTTTTTAAGTCAAAATAACTGCATTTGGTCACCAAAGGTCAGAAAAAAAATTTAGTCAAAAAGACTATATATTTGTCTTTTAGAGCCTTAAAAAGCTGGTTTTAGACAAGATTTTAGACATTTGGCTCCAATGGCCAGAAAAAATGTTTTGGTCAAAATGACTCTATTTTGGTCTCCAAGTGTCTAAAAACCTTTTGTTAGTCAAAATAACGGCATTTGGTCACCAAAGGTCTGAAATTTTTTTTGTCAAAATGACTGAATTTTTGTCTTTTAGAGCCTTAAAAAGCCGTTTTTAGACTTGATTTGTCTAAAACAGGCCATTTGGACTCCAATGGCCAGAAAAAAGTTTTTGGTCAAAATGACTCTATTTTGGTCTCCAAGTGTCTAAAAAGCCTTTTTAAGTCAGAGTCTGCAGAGTCGGCGAAACATGTTGGACCTGGGTGACCCCACTACTCTAGGATATGGTTCATAATTTTATTTATCACATATTTTCTATATTGATTGTCTTTTGATGCCTTTGCATCTGTGTCTTTTTTAACAATTTTGTACACATGTATTAATAAAATCATTATATATTAAATTGGTCTTCTATTTATCTATTCATGCCAAGTAACTCCTGCCTAGTGCCTACAAAGTCCCAGGTTGGGTGTTTCCTCAGAATACACAGATCCCTGTGGGGCTCATTTAGGCTCTGGTGTATTGGAACACCAATACCACTTGATACACTTTTTTCTCATATGTCCTTAGGGATGTGGCAGGACCTTTCTTGGCTTACTGGCATTTAGGGTCGGCACCTAACATTTTCTACTTGCTTCTGCATCCTGTGAATGCCTAATGTACCTTTAGCCACAGAATACTACGTTCTTAGCAGTCAGGTAAACCCATGTGAGCTAATTATTGGGGCCTATACAGGCCGACACTTACTTCTGTATCCTGTGAATGCCTAATGTACTTCCATCCTTTAAATACTACGTTCCTTGCTGTCAGTTAAACCTATGTGAGCTAATTTTTGTGGTCTACAAAGGCCGACACTTACTTCTGTATACTGGAAATGCCTAATGTACCTCCAGCCATCAAATACACTACGTACTTTGCTGTCAGTTAAACCCATGTGAGCTAATTTTGGGGCCTATACAGGCCGACACTTCTGTATACTGTGAATTCCTAATGTACCTCCAGCCATCAAATACAGTACGTTCTTTGCTGTCAGTTAAACCCATGTGAGCTAATTTTTGGGGCTTATACAGGCTGACACTTACTTCTGTATCCTGTGAATGCCTAATGTACCTTCAGCCACAGAATACTACGTTATTAGCTGTCAGTTAAACCCATGTGGGCTAATATTTGGGGACTATACAGGCCGACACTTACTTCTGTATCCTGTGAATGCCTAATGTACCTCTAAACAAAACGATTCAGGATGCTCATAATTGTCCGTTATGTTCCGCGGAAAGACCTTCTCTTTGCCACAAGTTCTGGTCCTCTCCCTTTATCACGACATTCTGGGACCAGGTACTGGAAGTGGCACATACCCAAAGACCCTACACTGTGCTAGGGGTTAGGCGGGGCTATCTTATATACTGTGGGGCGTATTCACTTCTGATTGGAACCTGGTCTCCGTAGTCACTCCAATCACGTTCCCAGAAGACTCCTGCCCCCTCATTGGCTTTTGCTGATGTTTCTGGGCCAATCACGGGCTTTTAAAGCCCAGTTCCTGTACCCAGGGGCGGACTGAGTGGTCGGGCACTTCGGGCGTGGTCCGAGGGCCCGGCCGGGAAGGAGGGCCCGGCCGAGAGGGGGACCCGCCGCCCAGGTCAGCATTAATTCACCCGAAGTTTGTCCCAGTAACCGAACAGGAGCAATATATTTGGGTATGTGCCACTTCGTCACTTCCCCGATGAAGGTCAGTACCTGGTCCCAGAATGTCGTGATAGAGGGACAGGACCAGAACTTGTGGCAAAGAGAAGGTCTTTCCGCGGAACATAACGGACAATTATGATCATCCTGAATCGTTTTGTTTAGAGGTACATTAGGCATTCACACAGTATACAGAAGTAAGTGTCGGCATGTATAGGCCCCAAAAATTAGCTCACATGGGTTTACCTGACAGCTAAGTATGTAGTATTTGGAGGCTGAAGGTACATTAGGCATTCACAGGATACAGAAGTAAGTGGCAGCCTGTATAGTCCCCAAAAATTAGCCCACATGGGTTTAACTGACAGCTAATAACGTAGTATTCTGTGGCTGAAGGTACATTAGGAATTCACAGGATACAGAAGTAAGTGTCAGCCTGTATAGGCCCCAAAAATTAGCTCACATGGGTTTAACTGACAGCAAAGAACGTACTGTATTTGATGGCTGGATGTACATTAGGCATTCACAGTATACAGAAGTGTCGGCCTGTATAGGCCCAAAAAATTAGCTCACATGGGTTTAACTGACACCAAAGAACGTAGTGTATTTGATGGCTGGAGGTACATCAGGCATTGACAGTATACAGAAGTAAGTGTCGGCCTGTTTAGGCCCCAAAACGTAGCTCACATGGGTTTAACTGACAGCAAAGAACGTATTATTGGATGGCTAGAGGTACATCAGGCATTCACACAGTATACAGAAGTAAGTGTCGGCCTGTATAGGCCCCAAAAATTAGCTCACATGGGTTTACCTGACTGCTAAGAACGTAGTATTCTGTGGCTAAAGGTACATTAGGCATTCACAGGATGCAGAAGCAAGTAGAAAATGATAGGTGCCGACCCTAAATGCCAGTAAGCCAAGAAAGGTCCTGCCACATCCCTAAGGACATATGAGAAAAAAGTGTATCAAGTAGTATTGGTGTTCCAATACACCAGAGCCTAAATGAGCCCCACAGGGAACTGTGTATTCTGAGGAAACACCCAACCTGGGACTTTGTAGGCAGGAGTTACTTGGCATGATAAATAGATAAATAGAAGACCAATTTAATATATAATGATTTTATTAATACATGTGTACAAAATTGTTAAAAAAGACACAGATGCAAAGGCATCAAAAGACAGTCAATATATAAAATATGTGATAAATAAAATAATGAACCATATCCTAGAGTAGTGGGGTCACCCAGGTCCAACATGTTTCGCCGACTCTGCAGACTCTGACTTAAAAAGGCTTTTTAGACACTTGGAGACCAAAATAGAGTCATTTTGACCAAAAACTTTTTTCAGGCCATTGGAGCCCAAATGGCCTGTTTTAGACAAATCAAGTCTAAAAACAGCTTTTTAAGGCTCTAAAAGACAAAAATAATTTTCAGACCTTTGGTGACCAAATGCCGTTATTTTGACTAACAAAAGGTTTTTAGACACTTGGAGACCAAAATAGAGTCATTTTGACCAAAACATTTTTTGCAGGCCATTGGAGCCAAATGTCTAAAATCTTGTCTAAAACCGGCTTTTTAAGGCTCTAAAAGACAAAAATATAGTCATTTTGACTAAATTTTTTTTCTGACCTTTGGTGACCAAATGCAGTTATTTTGACTAAAAAAGGATTTTAAGACACTTGGAGACCAAAATAGAGTAATTTTGACCGAAAATATCTTTTCAGGCCATTGGAGCCCAAATGGCCAGTTTTAGACAAATCTTGTCTAAACCCAGCTTTTTAAGGCTCTAAAAGACAAAAATACAGTCCTTTTGACAAAAAAATATGTTCAGACCTTTGGTGACCAAATGCCGTTATTTTGACTAAAAAGGGATTTTTAGACACTTGGAGACCAAAATAGTCATTTTGACCAAAAAAATTTAAGGCCATTGGAGAGCAAAATGCCGTTATCTTGTCTAAAACTGGCTTTTTAAGACTCTAAAAGACAAAAATACAGTCATTTTGACTAAAAAAGTTTTTCAAACCTTTGGTGACCAAATGCAGTTATTTTGACTAAAAAAGGCTTTTTAGACACTTGGAGACCAAAATAGAGTAATTTTGACCGAAAATTTCTTTTCAGGCCATTGGAGCCCAAATGGCCGGTTTTAGACAAATCTTGTCTTAAACCGGCTTTTTAAAGCTCTAAAAGACAAAAATACATTCATTTTGACTTAATTTTTTTCAGACCTTTGGTGACCAAATGCAGTTATTTTGACTAAAAAAGGCTTTTTAGACACTTGGAGACCAAAATAGAGCTCCAATAGCCTGAAAAAAAGTTTTTTTGGTCAAAATACTCTATTTTGGTCTCCAAGTGTTTAAAAAGCCTTTTTCTAGTCAAAATGCATTTGGTCACCAAAGGTCTGAAAAAAAATGTATTCAAATTGACTGTATTTTTGTCTTTTAGTGCTTTAAAAAGCCGGTTTTAGACAAGATTTTAGACATTTTGGCTCCAATGGCCTGAAATTTTTTTTGGTCAAAATGACTCTATTTTGGTCTCCAAGTGTCTAAAGTGCCTTTTTTATCATAAATAACTGCATTTGGTCACCAAAGGTCTGAAAAATAGATTTAGTCAAAATGAATGTATTTTTGTCTTTTAGAGCCTTAGAGATTTGTCTAAAACTGGCCATTTGGGCTCCAATCGCCTGAAATTTTTTTGGTCAAAATGGTCTGGAAAAAAAATGGCCTGAAAAAAAAATGGCCTGAAAAAAAATTTTGGCCTGAAAAACTTTTTGGTCAAAATGACTCTGTTTTGGTCTCCTTTTGTAGTCAAAATAACTGCATTTGGTCACCAAAGGTCTGAAATTTTTTTTAGTCCAAATGACTATATTTTTGTCTTTTAGAGCATTAAAAAGCTGGTTTTAGACAAGATTTTAGACATTTGGCTCCAATGGCCAGAAAAACATTTTTTGGTCAAAATGACTCTATTCTGGTCTCCAAGTGTCTTAAAAGCCTTTTTTAGTCAAAATAACTGCATTTGGTCACCAAAGGTCTGAAAAAAATTAAGTCAAAATGAATGTATTTTTGTCTTTTAGAGCTTTAAAAAGCCGGTTTAAGACAAGATTTGTCTAAAACCGGCCATTTGGGCTCCAATGGCCTGAAAATAAATTTTCGGTCAAAATGACTTTATTTTGGTCTCCAAGTGTCTAAAAAGCCTTTTATAGTCAAAATAACTGCATTTGGTCACCAAAGGTCTGAAATTTTTTTTAGTCTAAATGACTATATTTTTTGTCTTTTAGAGCCTTAAAAGCCGGTTTTAGACAAGATTTTAGACATTTGGCTCCAATGGCCTAAAAAAAGTTTTTTGGTCAAAATGACTCTATATTGGTCTCCAAGTGTCTAAAAAGCCTTTTTCTAGTCAAAATAACTGCATTTGGTCACCAAAGGTCTGAAAAAAAATTAGTCAAAATGAATGTATTTTTGTCTTTTAGTGTCTTAAATAGCCAGTTTTAGACCAGATTTGTCTAAAACCGGCCATTTGGGCACCAATGGCCTGAAAAAAATGTTTTGGTCAAAATGACTCTATTTTTGTCTCCAAGTGTCTTAAAATCCTTTTTAAGTCAAAATAACTGCATTTGGTCACCAAAGGTCAGAAAAAAAAATTTAGTCAAAAAGACTATATATTTGTCTTTTAGAGCCTTAAAAAGCCGGTTTTAGACAAGATTTTAGACATTTGGCTCCAATGGCCTGAAAAAATGTTTTGGTCAAAATGACTCTATTTTGGTCTCCAAGTGTCTAAAAACCTTTTGTTAGTCAAAATAACGGCATTTGGTCACCAAAGGTCTGAAATTTTTTTTGTCAAAATGACTGTATTTTTGTCTTTTAGAGCCTTAAAAAGCCGTTTTTAGACTTGATTTGTCTAAAACAGGCCATTTGGACTCCAATGGCCTGAAAAAAGTTTTTGGTCAAAATGACTCTATTTTGGTCTCCAAGTGTCTAAAAAGCCTTTTTAAGTCAGAGTCTGCAGAGTCGGCGAAACATGTTGGACCTGGGTGACCCCACTACTCTAGGATATGGTTCATAATTTTATTTATCACATATTTTCTATATTGATTGTCTTTTGATGCCTTTGCATCTGTGTCTTTTTTAACAATTTTGTACACATGTATTAATAAAATCATTATATATTAAATTGGTCTTCTATTTATCTATTCATGCCAAGTAACTCCTGCCTAGTGCCTACAAAGTCCCAGGTTGGGTGTTTCCTCAGAATACACAGTTCCCTGTGGGGCTCATTTAGGCTCTGGTGTATTGGAACACCAATACCACTTGATACACTTTTTTCTCATATGTCCTTAGGGATGTGGCAGGACCTTTCTTAGCTTACTGGCATTTAGGGTCGGCACCTAACATTTTCTACTTGCTTCTGCATCCTGTGAATGCCTAATGTACCTTTAGCCACAGAATACTACGTTCTTAGCAGTCAGGTAAACCCATGTGAGCTAATTATTGGGGCCTATACAGGCCGACACTTACTTCTGTATCCTGTGAATGCCTAATGTACTTCCATCCTTTAAATACTACGTTCCTTGCTGTCAGTTAAACCTATGTGAGCTAATTTTTGTGGTCTACAAAGGCCGACACTTACTTCTGTATACTGGAAATGCCTAATGTACCTCCAGCCATCAAATACACTACGTACTTTGCTGTCAGTTAAACCCATGTGAGCTAATTTTGGGGCCTATACAGGCCGACACTTCTGTATACTGTGAATTCCTAATGTACCTCCAGCCATCAAATACAGTACGTTCTTTGCTGTCAGTTAAACCCATGTGAGCTAATTTTTGGGGCTTATACAGGCTGACACTTACTTCTGTATCCTGTGAATGCCTAATGTACCTTCAGCCACAGAATACTACGTTATTAGCTGTCAGTTAAACCCATGTGGGCTAATATTTGGGGACTATACAGGCCGACACTTACTTCTGTATCCTGTGAATGCCTAATGTACCTCTAAACAAAACGATTCAGGATGCTCATAATTGTCCGTTATGTTCCGCGGAAAGACCTTCTCTTTGCCACAAGTTCTGGTCCTCTCCCTTTATCACGACATTCTGGGACCAGGTACTGGAAGTGGCACATACCCAAAGACCCTACACTGTGCTAGGGGTTAGGCGGGGCTATCTTATATACTGTGGGGCATATTCACTTCTGATTGGAACCTGGTCTCCGTAGTCACTCCAATCACGTTCCCAGAAGACTCCTGCCCCCTCATTGGCTTTTGCTGATGTTTCTGGGCCAATCACGGGCTTTTAAAGCCCAGTTCCTGTACCCAGGGGCGGACTGAGTGGTCGGGCACTTCGGGCGTGGTCCGAGGGCCCGGCCGGGAAGGAGGGCCCGGCCGAGAGGGGGACCCGCCGCCCAGGTCAGCATTAATTCACCCGAAGTTTGTCCCAGTAACCGAACAGGAGCAATATATTTGGGTATGTGCCACTTCGTCACTTCCCCGATGAAGGTCAGTACCTGGTCCCAGAATGTCGTGATAGAGGGACAGGACCAGAACTTGTGGCAAAGAGAAGGTCTTTCCGCGGAACATAACGGACAATTATGATCATCCTGAATCGTTTTGTTTAGAGGTACATTAGGCATTCACACAGTATACAGAAGTAAGTGTCGGCATGTATAGGCCCCAAAAATTAGCTCACATGGGTTTACCTGACAGCTAAGTATGTAGTATTTGGAGGCTGAAGGTACATTAGGCATTCACAGGATACAGAAGTAAGTGTCAGCCTGTATAGGCCCCAAAAATTAGCTCACATGGGTTTAACTGACAGCAAAGAACGTACTGTATTTGATGGCTGGATGTACATTAGGCATTCACAGTATACAGAAGTGTCGGCCTGTATAGGCCCAAAAAATTAGCTCACATGGGTTTAACTGACACCAAAGAACGTAGTGTATTTGATGGCTGGAGGTACATCAGGCATTGACAGTATACAGAAGTAAGTGTCGGCCTGTTTAGGCCCCAAAACGTAGCTCACATGGGTTTAACTGACAGCAAAGAACGTATTATTGGATGGCTAGAGGTACATCAGGCATTCACACAGTATACAGAAGTAAGTGTCGGCCTGTATAGGCCCCAAAAATTAGCTCACATGGGTTTACCTGACTGCTAAGAACGTAGTATTCTGTGGCTAAAGGTACATTAGGCATTCACAGGATGCAGAAGCAAGTAGAAAATGATAGGTGCCGACCCTAAATGCCAGTAAGCCAAGAAAGGTCCTGCCACATCCCTAAGGACATATGAGAAAAAAGTGTATCAAGTAGTATTGGTGTTCCAATACACCAGAGCCTAAATGAGCCCCACAGGGAACTGTGTATTCTGAGGAAACACCCAACCTGGGACTTTGTAGGCAGGAGTTACTTGGCATGATAAATAGATAAATAGAAGACCAATTTAATATATAATGATTTTATTAATACATGTGTACAAAATTGTTAAAAAAGACACAGATGTAAAGGCATCAAAAGACAGTCAATATATAAAATATGTGATAAATAAAATAATGAACCATATCCTAGAGTAGTGGGGTCACCCAGGTCCAACATGTTTCGCCGACTCTGCAGACTCTGACTTAAAAAGGCTTTTTAGACACTTGGAGACCAAAATAGAGTCATTTTGACCAAAAACTTTTTTCAGGCCATTGGAGCCCAAATGGCCTGTTTTAGACAAATCAAGTCTAAAAACAGCTTTTTAAGGCTCTAAAAGACAAAAATAATTTTCAGACCTTTGGTGACCAAATGCCGTTATTTTGACTAACAAAAGGTTTTTAGACACTTGGAGACCAAAATAGAGTCATTTTGACCAAAACATTTTTTGCAGGCCATTGGAGCCAAATGTCTAAAATCTTGTCTAAAACCGGCTTTTTAAGGCTCTAAAAGACAAAAATATAGTCATTTTGACTAAATTTATTTTCTGACCTTTGGTGACCAAATGCAGTTATTTTGACTAAAAAAGGATTTTAAGACACTTGGAGACCAAAATAGAGTAATTTTGACCGAAAATATCTTTTCAGGCCATTGGAGCCCAAATGGCCAGTTTTAGACAAATCTTGTCTAAACCCAGCTTTTTAAGGCTCTAAAAGACAAAAATACAGTCATTTTGACAAAAAAATATGTTCAGACCTTTGGTGACCAAATGCCGTTATTTTGACTAAAAAGGGATTTTTAGACACTTGGAGACCAAAATAGTCATTTTGACCAAAAAAATTTAAGGCCATTGGAGAGCAAAATTCCGTTATCTTGTCTAAAACTGGCTTTTTAAGACTCTAAAAGACAAAAATACAGTCATTTTGACTAAAAAAGTTTTTCAAACCTTTGGTGACCAAATGCAGTTATTTTGACTAAAAAAGGCTTTTTAGACACTTGGAGACCAAAATAGAGTAATTTTGACCGAAAATTTCTTTTCAGGCCATTGGAGCCCAAATGGCCGGTTTTAGACAAATCTTGTCTTAAACCGGCTTTTTAAAGCTCTAAAAGACAAAAATACATTCATTTTGACTTAATTTTTTTCAGACCTTTGGTGACCAAATGCAGTTATTTTGACTAAAAAAGGCTTTTTAGACACTTGGAGACCAAAATAGAGCTCCAATAGCCTGAAAAAAAGTTTTTTTGGTCAAAATACTCTATTTTGGTCTCCAAGTGTTTAAAAAGCCTTTTTCTAGTCAAAATGCATTTGGTCACCAAAGGTCTGAAAAAAAATGTATTCAAATTGACTGTATTTTTGTCTTTTAGTGCTTTAAAAAGCCGGTTTTAGACAAGATTTTAGACATTTTGGCTCCAATGGCCTGAAATTTTTTTTGGTCAAAATGACTCTATTTTGGTCTCCAAGTGTCTAAAGTGCCTTTTTTATCATAAATAACTGCATTTGGTCACCAAAGGTCTGAAAAATAGATTTAGTCAAAATGAATGTATTTTTGTCTTTTAGAGCCTTAGAGATTTGTCTAAAACTGGCCATTTGGGCTCCAATCGCCTGAAATTTTTTTGGTCAAAATGGTCTGGAAAAAAAATGGCCTGAAAAAAAAATGGCCTGAAAAAAAATTTTGGCCTGAAAAACTTTTTGGTCAAAATGACTCTGTTTTGGTCTCCTTTTGTAGTCAAAATAACTGCATTTGGTCACCAAAGGTCTGAAATTTTTTTTAGTCCAAATGACTATATTTTTGTCTTTTAGAGCATTAAAAAGCTGGTTTTAGACAAGATTTTAGACATTTGGCTCCAATGGCCAGAAAAACATTTTTTGGTCAAAATGACTCTATTCTGGTCTCCAAGTGTCTTAAAAGCCTTTTTTAGTCAAAATAACTGCATTTGGTCACCAAAGGTCTGAAAAAAATTAAGTCAAAATGAATGTATTTTTGTCTTTTAGAGCTTTAAAAAGCCGGTTTAAGACAAGATTTGTCTAAAACTGGCCATTTGGGCTCCAATGGCCTGAAAATAAATTTTCGGTCAAAATGACTCTATTTTGGTCTCCAAGTGTCTAAAAAGCCTTTTATAGTCAAAATAACTGCATTTGGTCACCAAAGGTCTGAAATTTTTTTTAGTCTAAATGACTATATTTTTTGTCTTTTAGAGCCTTAAAAGCCGGTTTTAGACAAGATTTTAGACATTTGGCTCCAATGGCCTAAAAAAAGTTTTTTGGTCAAAATGACTCTATATTGGTCTCCAAGTGTCTAAAAAGCCTTTTTCTAGTCAAAATAACTGCATTTGGTCACCAAAGGTCTGAAAAAAAATTAGTCAAAATGAATGTATTTTTGTCTTTTAGTGTCTTAAATAGCCAGTTTTAGACCAGATTTGTCTAAAACCGGCCATTTGGGCACCAATGGCCTGAAAAAAATGTTTTGGTCAAAATGACTCTATTTTTGTCTCCAAGTGTCTAAAATCCTTTTTTAGTCAAAATAACTGCATTTGGTCACCAAAGGTCAGAAAAAAAATTTAGTCAAAAAGACTATATATTTGTCTTTTAGAGCCTTAAAAAGCCGGTTTTAGACAAGATTTTAGACATTTGGCTCCAATGGCCTGAAAAAATGTTTTGGTCAAAATGACTCTATTTTGGTCTCCAAGTGTCTAAAAACCTTTTGTTAGTCAAAATAACGGCATTTGGTCACCAAAGGTCTGAAATTTTTTTTGTCAAAATGACTGTATTTTTGTCTTTTAGAGCCTTAAAAAGCCATTTTTAGACTTGATTTGTCTAAAACAGGCCATTTGGACTCCAATGGCCTGAAAAAAGTTTTTGGTCAAAATGACTCTATTTTGGTCTCCAAGTGTCTAAAAAGCCTTTTTAAGTCAGAGTCTGCAGAGTCGGCGAAACATGTTGGACCTGGGTGACCCCACTACTCTAGGATATGGTTCATAATTTTATTTATCACATATTTTCTATATTGACTGTCTTTTGATGCCTTTGCATCTGTGTCTTTTTTAACAATTTTGTACACATGTATTAATAAAATCATTATATATTAAATTGGTCTTCTATTTATCTATTCATGCCAAGTAACTCCTGCCTAGTGCCTACAAAGTCCCAGGTTGGGTGTTTCCTCAGAATACACAGTTCCCTGTGGGGCTCATTTAGGCTCTGGTGTATTGGAACACCAATACCACTTGATACACTTTTTTCTCATATGTCCTTAGGGATGTGGCAGGACCTTTCTTGGCTTACTGGCATTTAGGGTCGGCACCTAACATTTTCTACTTGCTTCTGCATCCTGTGAATGCCTAATGTACCTTTAGCCACAGAATACTACGTTCTTAGCAGTCAGGTAAACCCATGTGAGCTAATTTTTGGGGCCTATACAGGCCGACACTTACTTCTGTATCCTGTGAATGCCTAATGTACTTCCATCCTTTAAATACTACGTTCCTTGCTGTCAGTTAAACCTATGTGAGCTAATTTTTGTGGTCTACAAAGGCCGACACTTACTTCTGTATACTGGAAATGCCTAATGTACCTCCAGCCATCAAATACACTACGTTCTTTGGTGTCAGTTAAACCCATGTGAGCTAATTTTGGGGCCTATACAGGCCGACACTTCTGTATACTGTGAATTCCTAATGTACCTCCAGCCATCAAATACAGTACGTTCTTTGCTGTCAGTTAAACCCATGTGAGCTAATTTTTGGGGCCTATACAGGCTGACACTTACTTCTGTATCCTGTGAATGCCTAATGTACCTTCAGCCACAGAATACTACATTATTAGCTGTCAGTTAAACCCATGTGGGCTAATATTTGGGGACTATACAGGCCGACACTTACTTCTGTATCCTGTGAATGCCTAATGTACCTCTAAACAAAATGATTCAGGATGCTCATAATTGTCCGTTATGTTCCGCGGAAAGACCTTCTCTTTGCCACAAGTTCTGGTCCTCTCCCTATATCATGACATTCTGGGACCAGGTACTGACCTTCATCGGGGAAGTGACGAAGTGGCACATACCCAAAGACCCTACACTGTGCTAGGGGTTAGGCGGGGCTATCTTATATACTGTGGGGCGTATTCACTTCTGATTGGAACCTGGTCTCCATAGTCACTCCAATCACGTTCCCAGAAGACTCCTGCCCCCTCATTGGATTTGCTGATGTTTCTGGGCCAATCACGGGCTTTTAAAGCCCAGTTCCTGTACCCAGGGGCGGACTGAGCGGTCGGGCACTTCGGGCGTGGTCCGAGGGCCCGGCCGGGAAGGAGGGCCCGGCCGAGAGGGGGACCCGCCGCCCAGGTCAGCATTAATTCACCCGAAGTTTGTCCCAGTAACCGAACAGGAGCAATATATTTGGGTATGTGCCACTTCGTCACTTCCCCGATGAAGGTCAGTACCTGGTCCAAGAATGTCGTGATATAGGGACAGGACCAGAACTTGTGGCAAAGAGAAGGTCTTTCCGCGGAACATAACGGACAATTATGATCATCCTGAATCGTTTTGTTTAGAGGTACATTAGGCATTCACACAGTATACAGAAGTAAGTGTCGGCATGTATAGGCCCCAAAAATTAGCTCACATGGGTTTACCTGACAGCTAAGTATGTAGTATTTGGAGGCTGAAGGTACATTAGTTATTCACAGGATACAAAAGTAAGTGTCAGCCTGTATAGTCCCCAAAAATTAGCCCACATGGGTTTAACTGACAGCTAATAACGTAGTATTCTGTGGCTGAAGGTACATTAGGAATTCACAGGATACAGAAGTAAGTGTCAGCCTGTATAGGCCCCAAAAATTAGCTCACATGGGTTTAACTGACAGCAAAGAACGTACTGTATTTGATGGCTGGATGTACATTAGGCATTCACAGTATACAGAAGTGTCGGCCTGTATAGGCCCAAAAAATTAGCTCACATGGGTTTAACTGACACCAAAGAACGTAGTGTATTTGATGGCTGGAGGTACATCAGGCATTGACAGTATACAGAAGTAAGTGTCGGCCTGTTTAGGCCCCAAAACGTAGCTCACATGGGTTTAACTGACAGCAAAGAACGTATTATTGGATGGCTAGAGGTACATCAGGCATTCACACAGTATACAGAAGTAAGTGTCGGCCTGTATAGGCCCCAAAAATTAGCTCACATGGGTTTACCTGACTGCTAAGAACGTAGTATTCTGTGGCTAAAGGTACATTAGGCATTCACAGGATGCAGAAGCAAGTAGAAAATGATAGGTGCCGACCCTAAATGCCAGTAAGCCAAGAAAGGTCCTGCCACATCCCTAAGGACATATGAGAAAAAAGTGTATCAAGTAGTATTGGTGTTCCAATGCACCAGAGCCTAAATGAGTCCCACAGGGAACTGTGTATTCTGAGGAAACACCCAACCTGGGACTTTGTAGGCAGGAGTTACTTGGCATGATAAATAGATAAATAGAAGACCAATTTAATATATAATGATTTTATTAATACATGTGTACAAAATTGTTAAAAAAGACACAGATGCAAAGGCATCAAAAGACAGTCAATATATAAAATATGTGATAAATAAAATAATGAACCATATCCTAGAGTAGTGGGGTCACCCAGGTCCAACATGTTTCGCCGACTCTGCAGACTCTGACTTAAAAAGGCTTTTTAGACACTTGGAGACCAAAATAGAGTCATTTTGACCAAAAACTTTTTTCAGGCCATTGGAGCCCAAATGGCCTGTTTTAGACAAATCAAGTCTAAAAACAGCTTTTTAAGGCTCTAAAAGACAAAAATACAGTCATTTTGACAAAAATAATTTTCAGACCTTTGGTGACCAAATGCCGTTATTTTGACTAACAAAAGGTTTTTAGACACTTGGAGACCAAAATAGAGTCATTTTGACCAAAACATTTTTTGCAGGCCATTGGAGCCAAATGTCTAAAATCTTGTCTAAAACCGGCTTTTTAAGGCTCTAAAAGACAAAAATATAGTCATTTTGACTAAATTTTTTTTCTGACCTTTGGTGACCAAATGCAGTTATTTTGACTAAAAAAGGATTTTAAGACACTTGGAGACCAAAATAGAGTAATTTTGACCGAAAATATCTTTTCAGGCCATTGGAGCCCAAATGGCCAGTTTTAGACAAATCTTGTCTAAACCCAGCTTTTTAAGGCTCTAAAAGACAAAAATACAGTCATTTTGACAAAAAAAATATGTTCAGACCTTTGGTGACCAAATGCCGTTATTTTGACTAAAAAGGGATTTTTAGACACTTGGAGACCAAAATAGTCATTTTGACCAAAAAAAATTTAAGGCCATTGGAGAGCAAAATGCCGTTATCTTGTCTAAAACTGGCTTTTTAAGACTCTAAAAGACAAAAATACAGTCATTTTGACTAAAAAAGTTTTTCAAACCTTTGGTGACCAAATGCAGTTATTTTGACTAAAAAAGGCTTTTTAGACACTTGGAGACCAAAATAGAGTAATTTTGACCGAAAATTTCTTTTCAGGCCATTGGAGCCCAAATGGCCGGTTTTAGACAAATCTTGTCTTAAACCGGCTTTTTAAAGCTCTAAAAGACAAAAATACATTCATTTTGACTTAATTTTTTTCAGACCTTTGGTGACCAAATGCAGTTATTTTGACTAAAAAAGGCTTTTTAGACACTTGGAGACCAAAATAGAGCTCCAATAGCCTGAAAAAAAGTTTTTTTGGTCAAAATACTCTATTTTGGTCTCCAAGTGTTTAAAAAGCCTTTTTCTAGTCAAAATGCATTTGGTCACCAAAGGTCTGAAAAAAATGTATTCAAATTGACTGTATTTTTGTCTTTTAGTGCTTTAAAAAGCCGGTTTTAGACAAGATTTTAGACATTTTGGCTCCAATGGCCTGAAATTTTTTTTGGTCAAAATGACTCTATTTTGGTCTCCAAGTGTCTAAAGTGCCTTTTATAGTCAAAATAACTGCATTTGGTCACCAAAGGTCTGAAATTTTTTTTAGTCTAAATGACTATATTTTTTGTCTTTTAGAGCCTTAAAAGCCGGTTTTAGACAAGATTTTAGACATTTGGCTCCAATGGCCTAAAAAAAGTTTTTTGGTCAAAATGACTCTATATTGGTCTCCAAGTGTCTAAAAAGCCTTTTTCTAGTCAAAATAACTGCATTTGGTCACCAAAGGTCTGAAAAAAAATTAGTCAAAATGAATGTATTTTTGTCTTTTAGTGTCTTAAAAAGCCAGTTTTAGACCAGATTTGTCTAAAACCGGCCATTTGGGCACCAATGGCCTGAAAAAAATGTTTTGGTCAAAATGACTCTATTTTTGTCTCCAAGTGTCTTAAAATCCTTTTTAAGTCAAAATAACTGCATTTGGTCACCAAAGGTCAGAAAAAAAATTTAGTCAAAAAGACTATATATTTGTCTTTTAGAGCCTTAAAAAGCTGGTTTTAGACAAGATTTTAGACATTTGGCTCCAATGGCCTGAAAAAATGTTTTGGTCAAAATGACTCTATTTTGGTCTCCAAGTGTCTAAAAACCTTTTGTTAGTCAAAATAACGGCATTTGGTCACCAAAGGTCTGAAATTTTTTTTGTCAAAATGACTGTATTTTTGTCTTTTAGAGCCTTAAAAAGCCGTTTTTAGACTTGATTTGTCTAAAACAGGCCATTTGGACTCCAATGGCCTGAAAAAAGTTTTTGGTCAAAATGACTCTATTTTGGTCTCCAAGTGTCTAAAAAGCCTTTTTAAGTCAGAGTCTGCAGAGTCGGCGAAACATGTTGGACCTGGGTGACCCCACTACTCTAGGATATGGTTCATAATTTTATTTATCACATATTTTCTATATTGATTGTCTTTTGATGCCTTTGCATCTGTGTCTTTTTTAACAATTTTGTACACATGTATTAATAAAATCATTATATATTAAATTGGTCTTCTATTTATCTATTCATGCCAAGTAACTCCTGCCTAGTGCCTACAAAGTCCCAGGTTGGGTGTTTCCTCAGAATACACAGATCCCTGTGGGGCTCATTTAGGCTCTGGTGTATTGGAACACCAATACCACTTGATACACTTTTTTCTCATATGTCCTTAGGGATGTGGCAGGACCTTTCTTGGCTTACTGGCATTTAGGGTCGGCACCTAACATTTTCTACTTGCTTCTGCATCCTGTGAATGCCTAATGTACCTTTAGCCACAGAATACTACGTTCTTAGCAGTCAGGTAAACCCATGTGAGCTAATTATTGGGGCCTATACAGGCCGACACTTACTTCTGTATCCTGTGAATGCCTAATGTACTTCCATCCTTTAAATACTACGTTCCTTGCTGTCAGTTAAACCTATGTGAGCTAATTTTTGTGGTCTACAAAGGCCGACACTTACTTCTGTATACTGGAAATGCCTAATGTACCTCCAGCCATCAAATACACTACGTACTTTGCTGTCAGTTAAACCCATGTGAGCTAATTTTGGGGCCTATACAGGCCGACACTTCTGTATACTGTGAATTCCTAATGTACCTCCAGCCATCAAATACAGTACGTTCTTTGCTGTCAGTTAAACCCATGTGAGCTAATTTTTGGGGCTTATACAGGCTGACACTTACTTCTGTATCCTGTGAATGCCTAATGTACCTTCAGCCACAGAATACTACGTTATTAGCTGTCAGTTAAACCCATGTGGGCTAATATTTGGGGACTATACAGGCCGACACTTACTTCTGTATCCTGTGAATGCCTAATGTACCTCTAAACAAAACGATTCAGGATGCTCATAATTGTCCGTTATGTTCCGCGGAAAGACCTTCTCTTTGCCACAAGTTCTGGTCCTCTCCCTTTATCACGACATTCTGGGACCAGGTACTGGAAGTGGCACATACCCAAAGACCCTACACTGTGCTAGGGGTTAGGCGGGGCTATCTTATATACTGTGGGGCGTATTCACTTCTGATTGGAACCTGGTCTCCGTAGTCACTCCAATCACGTTCCCAGAAGACTCCTGCCCCCTCATTGGCTTTTGCTGATGTTTCTGGGCCAATCACGGGCTTTTAAAGCCCAGTTCCTGTACCCAGGGGCGGACTGAGTGGTCGGGCACTTCGGGCGTGGTCCGAGGGCCCGGCCGGGAAGGAGGGCCCGGCCGAGAGGGGGACCCGCCGCCCAGGTCAGCATTAATTCACCCGAAGTTTGTCCCAGTAACCGAACAGGAGCAATATATTTGGGTATGTGCCACTTCGTCACTTCCCCGATGAAGGTCAGTACCTGGTCCCAGAATGTCGTGATAGAGGGACAGGACCAGAACTTGTGGCAAAGAGAAGGTCTTTCCGCGGAACATAACGGACAATTATGATCATCCTGAATCGTTTTGTTTAGAGGTACATTAGGCATTCACACAGTATACAGAAGTAAGTGTCGGCATGTATAGGCCCCAAAAATTAGCTCACATGGGTTTACCTGACAGCTAAGTATGTAGTATTTGGAGGCTGAAGGTACATTAGGCATTCACAGGATACAGAAGTAAGTGGCAGCCTGTATAGTCCCCAAAAATTAGCCCACATGGGTTTAACTGACAGCTAATAACGTAGTATTCTGTGGCTGAAGGTACATTAGGAATTCACAGGATACAGAAGTAAGTGTCAGCCTGTATAGGCCCCAAAAATTAGCTCACATGGGTTTAACTGACAGCAAAGAACGTACTGTATTTGATGGCTGGATGTACATTAGGCATTCACAGTATACAGAAGTGTCGGCCTGTATAGGCCCAAAAAATTAGCTCACATGGGTTTAACTGACACCAAAGAACGTAGTGTATTTGATGGCTGGAGGTACATCAGGCATTGACAGTATACAGAAGTAAGTGTCGGCCTGTTTAGGCCCCAAAACGTAGCTCACATGGGTTTAACTGACAGCAAAGAACGTATTATTGGATGGCTAGAGGTACATCAGGCATTCACACAGTATACAGAAGTAAGTGTCGGCCTGTATAGGCCCCAAAAATTAGCTCACATGGGTTTACCTGACTGCTAAGAACGTAGTATTCTGTGGCTAAAGGTACATTAGGCATTCACAGGATGCAGAAGCAAGTAGAAAATGATAGGTGCCGACCCTAAATGCCAGTAAGCCAAGAAAGGTCCTGCCACATCCCTAAGGACATATGAGAAAAAAGTGTATCAAGTAGTATTGGTGTTCCAATACACCAGAGCCTAAATGAGCCCCACAGGGAACTGTGTATTCTGAGGAAACACCCAACCTGGGACTTTGTAGGCAGGAGTTACTTGGCATGATAAATAGATAAATAGAAGACCAATTTAATATATAATGATTTTATTAATACATGTGTACAAAATTGTTAAAAAAGACACAGATGCAAAGGCATCAAAAGACAGTCAATATATAAAATATGTGATAAATAAAATAATGAACCATATCCTAGAGTAGTGGGGTCACCCAGGTCCAACATGTTTCGCCGACTCTGCAGACTCTGACTTAAAAAGGCTTTTTAGACACTTGGAGACCAAAATAGAGTCATTTTGACCAAAAACTTTTTTCAGGCCATTGGAGCCCAAATGGCCTGTTTTAGACAAATCAAGTCTAAAAACAGCTTTTTAAGGCTCTAAAAGACAAAAATAATTTTCAGACCTTTGGTGACCAAATGCCGTTATTTTGACTAACAAAAGGTTTTTAGACACTTGGAGACCAAAATAGAGTCATTTTGACCAAAACATTTTTTGCAGGCCATTGGAGCCAAATGTCTAAAATCTTGTCTAAAACTGGCTTTTTAAGGCTCTAAAAGACAAAAATATAGTCATTTTGACTAAATTTTTTTTCTGACCTTTGGTGACCAAATGCAGTTATTTTGACTAAAAAAGGATTTTAAGACACTTGGAGACCATAATAGAGTAATTTTGACCGAAAATATCTTTTCAGGCCATTGGAGCCCAAATGGCCAGTTTTAGACAAATCTTGTCTAAACCCAGCTTTTTAAGGCTCTAAAAGACAAAAATACAGTCATTTTGACAAAAAAATATGTTCAGACCTTTGGTGACCAAATGCCGTTATTTTGACTAAAAAGGGATTTTTAGACACTTGGAGACCAAAATAGTCATTTTGACCAAAAAAATTTAAGGCCATTGGAGAGCAAAATGCCGTTATCTTGTCTAAAACTGGCTTTTTAAGACTCTAAAAGACAAAAATACAGTCATTTTGACTAAAAAAGTTTTTCAAACCTTTGGTGACCAAATGCAGTTATTTTGACTAAAAAAGGCTTTTTAGACACTTGGAGACCAAAATAGAGTAATTTTGACCGAAAATTTCTTTTCAGGCCATTGGAGCCCAAATGGCCGGTTTTAGACAAATCTTGTCTTAAACCGGCTTTTTAAAGCTCTAAAAGACAAAAATACATTCATTTTGACTTAATTTTTTTCAGACCTTTGGTGACCAAATGCAGTTATTTTGACTAAAAAAGGCTTTTTAGACACTTGGAGACCAAAATAGAGCTCCAATAGCCTGAAAAAAAGTTTTTTTGGTCAAAATACTCTATTTTGGTCTCCAAGTGTTTAAAAAGCCTTTTTCTAGTCAAAATGCATTTGGTCACCAAAGGTCTGAAAAAAAATGTATTCAAATTGACTGTATTTTTGTCTTTTAGTGCTTTAAAAAGCCGGTTTTAGACAAGATTTTAGACATTTTGGCTCCAATGGCCTGAAATTTTTTTTGTTCAAAATGACTCTATTTTGGTCTCCAAGTGTCTAAAGTGCCTTTTTTATCATAAATAACTGCATTTGGTCACCAAAGGTCTGAAAAATAGATTTAGTCAAAATGAATGTATTTTTGTCTTTTAGAGCCTTAGAGATTTGTCTAAAACTGGCCATTTGGGCTCCAATCGCCTGAATTTTTTTGGTCAAAATGGTCTGGAAAAAAAATGGCCTGAAAAAAAAATGGCCTGAAAAAAAATTTTGGCCTGAAAAACTTTTTGGTCAAAATGACTCTGTTTTGGTCTCCTTTTGTAGTCAAAATAACTGCATTTGGTCACCAAAGGTCTGAAATTTTTTTTAGTCCAAATGACTATATTTTTGTCTTTTAGAGCATTAAAAAGCTGGTTTTAGACAAGATTTTAGACATTTGGCTCCAATGGCCAGAAAAACATTTTTTGGTCAAAATGACTCTATTCTGGTCTCCAAGTGTCTTAAAAGCCTTTTTTAGTCAAAATAACTGCATTTGGTCACCAAAGGTCTGAAAAAAATTAAGTCAAAATGAATGTATTTTTGTCTTTTAGAGCTTTAAAAAGCCGGTTTAAGACAAGATTTGTCTAAAACCGGCCATTTGGGCTCCAATGGCCTGAAAATAAATTTTCGGTCAAAATGACTCTATTTTGGTCTCCAAGTGTCTAAAAAGCCTTTTATAGTCAAAATAACTGCATTTGGTCACCAAAGGTCTGAAATTTTTTTTAATCTAAATGACTATATTTTTTGTCTTTTAGAGCCTTAAAAGCCGGTTTTAGACAAGATTTTAGACATTTGGCTCCAATGGCCTAAAAAAAGTTTTTTGGTCAAAATGACTCTATATTGGTCTCCAAGTGTCTAAAAAGCCTTTTTCTAGTCAAAATAACTGCATTTGGTCACCAAAGGTCTGAAAAAAAATTAGTCAAAATGAATGTATTTTTGTCTTTTAGTGTCTTAAATAGCCAGTTTTAGACCAGATTTGTCTAAAACCGGCCATTTGGGCACCAATGGCCTGAAAAAAATGTTTTGGTCAAAATGACTCTATTTTTGTCTCCAAGTGTCTTAAAATCCTTTTTAAGTCAAAATAACTGCATTTGGTCACCAAAGGTCAGAAAAAAAAATTTAGTCAAAAAGACTATATATTTGTCTTTTAGAGCCTTAAAAAGCCGGTTTTAGACAAGATTTTAGACATTTGGCTCCAATGGCCTGAAAAAATGTTTTGGTCAAAATGACTCTATTTTGGTCTCCAAGTGTCTAAAAACCTTTTGTTAGTCAAAATAACGGCATTTGGTCACCAAAGGTCTGAAATTTTTTTTGTCAAAATGACTGTATTTTTGTCTTTTAGAGCCTTAAAAAGCCGTTTTTAGACTTGATTTGTCTAAAACAGGCCATTTGGACTCCAATGGCCTGAAAAAAGTTTTTGGTCAAAATGACTCTATTTTGGTCTCCAAGTGTCTAAAAAGCCTTTTTAAGTCAGAGTCTGCAGAGTCGGCGAAACATGTTGGACCTGGGTGACCCCACTACTCTAGGATATGGTTCATAATTTTATTTATCACATATTTTCTATATTGATTGTCTTTTGATGCCTTTGCATCTGTGTCTTTTTTAACAATTTTGTACACATGTATTAATAAAATCATTATATATTAAATTGGTCTTCTATTTATCTATTCATGCCAAGTAACTCCTGCCTAGTGCCTACAAAGTCCCAGGTTGGGTGTTTCCTCAGAATACACAGTTCCCTGTGGGGCTCATTTAGGCTCTGGTGTATTGGAACACCAATACCACTTGATACACTTTTTTCTCATATGTCCTTAGGGATGTGGCAGGACCTTTCTTAGCTTACTGGCATTTAGGGTCGGCACCTAACATTTTCTACTTGCTTCTGCATCCTGTGAATGCCTAATGTACCTTTAGCCACAGAATACTACGTTCTTAGCAGTCAGGTAAACCCATGTGAGCTAATTATTGGGGCCTATACAGGCCGACACTTACTTCTGTATCCTGTGAATGCCTAATGTACTTCCATCCTTTAAATACTACGTTCCTTGCTGTCAGTTAAACCTATGTGAGCTAATTTTTGTGGTCTACAAAGGCCGACACTTACTTCTGTATACTGGAAATGCCTAATGTACCTCCAGCCATCAAATACACTACGTACTTTGCTGTCAGTTAAACCCATGTGAGCTAATTTTGGGGCCTATACAGGCCGACACTTCTGTATACTGTGAATTCCTAATGTACCTCCAGCCATCAAATACAGTACGTTCTTTGCTGTCAGTTAAACCCATGTGAGCTAATTTTTGGGGCTTATACAGGCTGACACTTACTTCTGTATCCTGTGAATGCCTAATGTACCTTCAGCCACAGAATACTACGTTATTAGCTGTCAGTTAAACCCATGTGGGCTAATATTTGGGGACTATACAGGCCGACACTTACTTCTGTATCCTGTGAATGCCTAATGTACCTCTAAACAAAACGATTCAGGATGCTCATAATTGTCCGTTATGTTCCGCGGAAAGACCTTCTCTTTGCCACAAGTTCTGGTCCTCTCCCTTTATCACGACATTCTGGGACCAGGTACTGGAAGTGGCACATACCCAAAGACCCTACACTGTGCTAGGGGTTAGGCGGGGCTATCTTATATACTGTGGGGCATATTCACTTCTGATTGGAACCTGGTCTCCGTAGTCACTCCAATCACGTTCCCAGAAGACTCCTGCCCCCTCATTGGCTTTTGCTGATGTTTCTGGGCCAATCACGGGCTTTTAAAGCCCAGTTCCTGTACCCAGGGGCGGACTGAGTGGTCGGGCACTTCGGGCGTGGTCCGAGGGCCCGGCCGGGAAGGAGGGCCCGGCCGAGAGGGGGACCCGCCGCCCAGGTCAGCATTAATTCACCCGAAGTTTGTCCCAGTAACCGAACAGGAGCAATATATTTGGGTATGTGCCACTTCGTCACTTCCCCGATGAAGGTCAGTACCTGGTCCCAGAATGTCGTGATAGAGGGACAGGACCAGAACTTGTGGCAAAGAGAAGGTCTTTCCGCGGAACATAACGGACAATTATGATCATCCTGAATCGTTTTGTTTAGAGGTACATTAGGCATTCACACAGTATACAGAAGTAAGTGTCGGCATGTATAGGCCCCAAAAATTAGCTCACATGGGTTTACCTGACAGCTAAGTATGTAGTATTTGGAGGCTGAAGGTACATTAGGCATTCACAGGATACAGAAGTAAGTGTCAGCCTGTATAGGCCCCAAAAATTAGCTCACATGGGTTTAACTGACAGCAAAGAACGTACTGTATTTGATGGCTGGATGTACATTAGGCATTCACAGTATACAGAAGTGTCGGCCTGTATAGGCCCAAAAAATTAGCTCACATGGGTTTAACTGACACCAAAGAACGTAGTGTATTTGATGGCTGGAGGTACATCAGGCATTGACAGTATACAGAAGTAAGTGTCGGCCTGTTTAGGCCCCAAAACGTAGCTCACATGGGTTTAACTGACAGCAAAGAACGTATTATTGGATGGCTAGAGGTACATCAGGCATTCACACAGTATACAGAAGTAAGTGTCGGCCTGTATAGGCCCCAAAAATTAGCTCACATGGGTTTACCTGACTGCTAAGAACGTAGTATTCTGTGGCTAAAGGTACATTAGGCATTCACAGGATGCAGAAGCAAGTAGAAAATGATAGGTGCCGACCCTAAATGCCAGTAAGCCAAGAAAGGTCCTGCCACATCCCTAAGGACATATGAGAAAAAAGTGTATCAAGTAGTATTGGTGTTCCAATACACCAGAGCCTAAATGAGCCCCACAGGGAACTGTGTATTCTGAGGAAACACCCAACCTGGGACTTTGTAGGCAGGAGTTACTTGGCATGATAAATAGATAAATAGAAGACCAATTTAATATATAATGATTTTATTAATACATGTGTACAAAATTGTTAAAAAAGACACAGATGTAAAGGCATCAAAAGACAGTCAATATATAAAATATGTGATAAATAAAATAATGAACCATATCCTAGAGTAGTGGGGTCACCCAGGTCCAACATGTTTCGCCGACTCTGCAGACTCTGACTTAAAAAGGCTTTTTAGACACTTGGAGACCAAAATAGAGTCATTTTGACCAAAAACTTTTTTCAGGCCATTGGAGCCCAAATGGCCTGTTTTAGACAAATCAAGTCTAAAAACAGCTTTTTAAGGCTCTAAAAGACAAAAATAATTTTCAGACCTTTGGTGACCAAATGCCGTTATTTTGACTAACAAAAGGTTTTTAGACACTTGGAGACCAAAATAGAGTCATTTTGACCAAAACATTTTTTGCAGGCCATTGGAGCCAAATGTCTAAAATCTTGTCTAAAACCGGCTTTTTAAGGCTCTAAAAGACAAAAATATAGTCATTTTGACTAAATTTATTTTCTGACCTTTGGTGACCAAATGCAGTTATTTTGACTAAAAAAGGATTTTAAGACACTTGGAGACCAAAATAGAGTAATTTTGACCGAAAATATCTTTTCAGGCCATTGGAGCCCAAATGGCCAGTTTTAGACAAATCTTGTCTAAACCCAGCTTTTTAAGGCTCTAAAAGACAAAAATACAGTCATTTTGACAAAAAAATATGTTCAGACCTTTGGTGACCAAATGCCGTTATTTTGACTAAAAAGGGATTTTTAGACACTTGGAGACCAAAATAGTCATTTTGACCAAAAAAATTTAAGGCCATTGGAGAGCAAAATTCCGTTATCTTGTCTAAAACTGGCTTTTTAAGACTCTAAAAGACAAAAATACAGTCATTTTGACTAAAAAAGTTTTTCAAACCTTTGGTGACCAAATGCAGTTATTTTGACTAAAAAAGGCTTTTTAGACACTTGGAGACCAAAATAGAGTAATTTTGACCGAAAATTTCTTTTCAGGCCATTGGAGCCCAAATGGCCGGTTTTAGACAAATCTTGTCTTAAACCGGCTTTTTAAAGCTCTAAAAGACAAAAATACATTCATTTTGACTTAATTTTTTTCAGACCTTTGGTGACCAAATGCAGTTATTTTGACTAAAAAAGGCTTTTTAGACACTTGGAGACCAAAATAGAGCTCCAATAGCCTGAAAAAAAGTTTTTTTGGTCAAAATACTCTATTTTGGTCTCCAAGTGTTTAAAAAGCCTTTTTCTAGTCAAAATGCATTTGGTCACCAAAGGTCTGAAAAAAAATGTATTCAAATTGACTGTATTTTTGTCTTTTAGTGCTTTAAAAAGCCGGTTTTAGACAAGATTTTAGACATTTTGGCTCCAATGGCCTGAAATTTTTTTTGGTCAAAATGACTCTATTTTGGTCTCCAAGTGTCTAAAGTGCCTTTTTTATCATAAATAACTGCATTTGGTCACCAAAGGTCTGAAAAATAGATTTAGTCAAAATGAATGTATTTTTGTCTTTTAGAGCCTTAGAGATTTGTCTAAAACTGGCCATTTGGGCTCCAATCGCCTGAAATTTTTTTGGTCAAAATGGTCTGGAAAAAAAATGGCCTGAAAAAAAAATGGCCTGAAAAAAAATTTTGGCCTGAAAAACTTTTTGGTCAAAATGACTCTGTTTTGGTCTCCTTTTGTAGTCAAAATAACTGCATTTGGTCACCAAAGGTCTGAAATTTTTTTTAGTCCAAATGACTATATTTTTGTCTTTTAGAGCATTAAAAAGCTGGTTTTAGACAAGATTTTAGACATTTGGCTCCAATGGCCAGAAAAACATTTTTTGGTCAAAATGACTCTATTCTGGTCTCCAAGTGTCTTAAAAGCCTTTTTTAGTCAAAATAACTGCATTTGGTCACCAAAGGTCTGAAAAAAATTAAGTCAAAATGAATGTATTTTTGTCTTTTAGAGCTTTAAAAAGCCGGTTTAAGACAAGATTTGTCTAAAACTGGCCATTTGGGCTCCAATGGCCTGAAAATAAATTTTCGGTCAAAATGACTCTATTTTGGTCTCCAAGTGTCTAAAAAGCCTTTTATAGTCAAAATAACTGCATTTGGTCACCAAAGGTCTGAAATTTTTTTTAGTCTAAATGACTATATTTTTTGTCTTTTAGAGCCTTAAAAGCCGGTTTTAGACAAGATTTTAGACATTTGGCTCCAATGGCCTAAAAAAAGTTTTTTGGTCAAAATGACTCTATATTGGTCTCCAAGTGTCTAAAAAGCCTTTTTCTAGTCAAAATAACTGCATTTGGTCACCAAAGGTCTGAAAAAAAATTAGTCAAAATGAATGTATTTTTGTCTTTTAGTGTCTTAAATAGCCAGTTTTAGACCAGATTTGTCTAAAACCGGCCATTTGGGCACCAATGGCCTGAAAAAAATGTTTTGGTCAAAATGACTCTATTTTTGTCTCCAAGTGTCTAAAATCCTTTTTTAGTCAAAATAACTGCATTTGGTCACCAAAGGTCAGAAAAAAAATTTAGTCAAAAAGACTATATATTTGTCTTTTAGAGCCTTAAAAAGCCGGTTTTAGACAAGATTTTAGACATTTGGCTCCAATGGCCTGAAAAAATGTTTTGGTCAAAATGACTCTATTTTGGTCTCCAAGTGTCTAAAAACCTTTTGTTAGTCAAAATAACGGCATTTGGTCACCAAAGGTCTGAAATTTTTTTTGTCAAAATGACTGTATTTTTGTCTTTTAGAGCCTTAAAAAGCCATTTTTAGACTTGATTTGTCTAAAACAGGCCATTTGGACTCCAATGGCCTGAAAAAAGTTTTTGGTCAAAATGACTCTATTTTGGTCTCCAAGTGTCTAAAAAGCCTTTTTAAGTCAGAGTCTGCAGAGTCGGCGAAACATGTTGGACCTGGGTGACCCCACTACTCTAGGATATGGTTCATAATTTTATTTATCACATATTTTCTATATTGACTGTCTTTTGATGCCTTTGCATCTGTGTCTTTTTTAACAATTTTGTACACATGTATTAATAAAATCATTATATATTAAATTGGTCTTCTATTTATCTATTCATGCCAAGTAACTCCTGCCTAGTGCCTACAAAGTCCCAGGTTGGGTGTTTCCTCAGAATACACAGTTCCCTGTGGGGCTCATTTAGGCTCTGGTGTATTGGAACACCAATACCACTTGATACACTTTTTTCTCATATGTCCTTAGGGATGTGGCAGGACCTTTCTTGGCTTACTGGCATTTAGGGTCGGCACCTAACATTTTCTACTTGCTTCTGCATCCTGTGAATGCCTAATGTACCTTTAGCCACAGAATACTACGTTCTTAGCAGTCAGGTAAACCCATGTGAGCTAATTTTTGGGGCCTATACAGGCCGACACTTACTTCTGTATCCTGTGAATGCCTAATGTACTTCCATCCTTTAAATACTACGTTCCTTGCTGTCAGTTAAACCTATGTGAGCTAATTTTTGTGGTCTACAAAGGCCGACACTTACTTCTGTATACTGGAAATGCCTAATGTACCTCCAGCCATCAAATACACTACGTTCTTTGGTGTCAGTTAAACCCATGTGAGCTAATTTTGGGGCCTATACAGGCCGACACTTCTGTATACTGTGAATTCCTAATGTACCTCCAGCCATCAAATACAGTACGTTCTTTGCTGTCAGTTAAACCCATGTGAGCTAATTTTTGGGGCCTATACAGGCTGACACTTACTTCTGTATCCTGTGAATGCCTAATGTACCTTCAGCCACAGAATACTACATTATTAGCTGTCAGTTAAACCCATGTGGGCTAATATTTGGGGACTATACAGGCCGACACTTACTTCTGTATCCTGTGAATGCCTAATGTACCTCTAAACAAAATGATTCAGGATGCTCATAATTGTCCGTTATGTTCCGCGGAAAGACCTTCTCTTTGCCACAAGTTCTGGTCCTCTCCCTATATCATGACATTCTGGGACCAGGTACTGACCTTCATCGGGGAAGTGACGAAGTGGCACATACCCAAAGACCCTACACTGTGCTAGGGGTTAGGCGGGGCTATCTTATATACTGTGGGGCGTATTCACTTCTGATTGGAACCTGGTCTCCATAGTCACTCCAATCACGTTCCCAGAAGACTCCTGCCCCCTCATTGGATTTGCTGATGTTTCTGGGCCAATCACGGGCTTTTAAAGCCCAGTTCCTGTACCCAGGGGCGGACTGAGCGGTCGGGCACTTCGGGCGTGGTCCGAGGGCCCGGCCGGGAAGGAGGGCCCGGCCGAGAGGGGGACCCGCCGCCCAGGTCAGCATTAATTCACCCGAAGTTTGTCCCAGTAACCGAACAGGAGCAATATATTTGGGTATGTGCCACTTCGTCACTTCCCCGATGAAGGTCAGTACCTGGTCCAAGAATGTCGTGATATAGGGACAGGACCAGAACTTGTGGCAAAGAGAAGGTCTTTCCGCGGAACATAACGGACAATTATGATCATCCTGAATCGTTTTGTTTAGAGGTACATTAGGCATTCACACAGTATACAGAAGTAAGTGTCGGCATGTATAGGCCCCAAAAATTAGCTCACATGGGTTTACCTGACAGCTAAGTATGTAGTATTTGGAGGCTGAAGGTACATTAGTTATTCACAGGATACAAAAGTAAGTGTCAGCCTGTATAGTCCCCAAAAATTAGCCCACATGGGTTTAACTGACAGCTAATAACGTAGTATTCTGTGGCTGAAGGTACATTAGGAATTCACAGGATACAGAAGTAAGTGTCAGCCTGTATAGGCCCCAAAAATTAGCTCACATGGGTTTAACTGACAGCAAAGAACGTACTGTATTTGATGGCTGGATGTACATTAGGCATTCACAGTATACAGAAGTGTCGGCCTGTATAGGCCCAAAAAATTAGCTCACATGGGTTTAACTGACACCAAAGAACGTAGTGTATTTGATGGCTGGAGGTACATCAGGCATTGACAGTATACAGAAGTAAGTGTCGGCCTGTTTAGGCCCCAAAACGTAGCTCACATGGGTTTAACTGACAGCAAAGAACGTATTATTGGATGGCTAGAGGTACATCAGGCATTCACACAGTATACAGAAGTAAGTGTCGGCCTGTATAGGCCCCAAAAATTAGCTCACATGGGTTTACCTGACTGCTAAGAACGTAGTATTCTGTGGCTAAAGGTACATTAGGCATTCACAGGATGCAGAAGCAAGTAGAAAATGATAGGTGCCGACCCTAAATGCCAGTAAGCCAAGAAAGGTCCTGCCACATCCCTAAGGACATATGAGAAAAAAGTGTATCAAGTAGTATTGGTGTTCCAATGCACCAGAGCCTAAATGAGTCCCACAGGGAACTGTGTATTCTGAGGAAACACCCAACCTGGGACTTTGTAGGCAGGAGTTACTTGGCATGATAAATAGATAAATAGAAGACCAATTTAATATATAATGATTTTATTAATACATGTGTACAAAATTGTTAAAAAAGACACAGATGCAAAGGCATCAAAAGACAGTCAATATATAAAATATGTGATAAATAAAATAATGAACCATATCCTAGAGTAGTGGGGTCACCCAGGTCCAACATGTTTCGCCGACTCTGCAGACTCTGACTTAAAAAGGCTTTTTAGACACTTGGAGACCAAAATAGAGTCATTTTGACCAAAAACTTTTTTCAGGCCATTGGAGCCCAAATGGCCTGTTTTAGACAAATCAAGTCTAAAAACAGCTTTTTAAGGCTCTAAAAGACAAAAATACAGTCATTTTGACAAAAATAATTTTCAGACCTTTGGTGACCAAATGCCGTTATTTTGACTAACAAAAGGTTTTTAGACACTTGGAGACCAAAATAGAGTCATTTTGACCAAAACATTTTTTGCAGGCCATTGGAGCCAAATGTCTAAAATCTTGTCTAAAACCGGCTTTTTAAGGCTCTAAAAGACAAAAATATAGTCATTTTGACTAAATTTTTTTTCTGACCTTTGGTGACCAAATGCAGTTATTTTGACTAAAAAAGGATTTTAAGACACTTGGAGACCAAAATAGAGTAATTTTGACCGAAAATATCTTTTCAGGCCATTGGAGCCCAAATGGCCAGTTTTAGACAAATCTTGTCTAAACCCAGCTTTTTAAGGCTCTAAAAGACAAAAATACAGTCATTTTGACAAAAAAAATATGTTCAGACCTTTGGTGACCAAATGCCGTTATTTTGACTAAAAAGGGATTTTTAGACACTTGGAGACCAAAATAGTCATTTTGACCAAAAAAAATTTAAGGCCATTGGAGAGCAAAATGCCGTTATCTTGTCTAAAACTGGCTTTTTAAGACTCTAAAAGACAAAAATACAGTCATTTTGACTAAAAAAGTTTTTCAAACCTTTGGTGACCAAATGCAGTTATTTTGACTAAAAAAGGCTTTTTAGACACTTGGAGACCAAAATAGAGTAATTTTGACCGAAAATTTCTTTTCAGGCCATTGGAGCCCAAATGGCCGGTTTTAGACAAATCTTGTCTTAAACCGGCTTTTTAAAGCTCTAAAAGACAAAAATACATTCATTTTGACTTAATTTTTTTCAGACCTTTGGTGACCAAATGCAGTTATTTTGACTAAAAAAGGCTTTTTAGACACTTGGAGACCAAAATAGAGCTCCAATAGCCTGAAAAAAAGTTTTTTTGGTCAAAATACTCTATTTTGGTCTCCAAGTGTTTAAAAAGCCTTTTTCTAGTCAAAATGCATTTGGTCACCAAAGGTCTGAAAAAAATGTATTCAAATTGACTGTATTTTTGTCTTTTAGTGCTTTAAAAAGCCGGTTTTAGACAAGATTTTAGACATTTTGGCTCCAATGGCCTGAAATTTTTTTTGGTCAAAATGACTCTATTTTGGTCTCCAAGTGTCTAAAGTGCCTTTTATAGTCAAAATAACTGCATTTGGTCACCAAAGGTCTGAAATTTTTTTTAGTCTAAATGACTATATTTTTTGTCTTTTAGAGCCTTAAAAGCCGGTTTTAGACAAGATTTTAGACATTTGGCTCCAATGGCCTAAAAAAAGTTTTTTGGTCAAAATGACTCTATATTGGTCTCCAAGTGTCTAAAAAGCCTTTTTCTAGTCAAAATAACTGCATTTGGTCACCAAAGGTCTGAAAAAAAATTAGTCAAAATGAATGTATTTTTGTCTTTTAGTGTCTTAAAAAGCCAGTTTTAGACCAGATTTGTCTAAAACCGGCCATTTGGGCACCAATGGCCTGAAAAAAATGTTTTGGTCAAAATGACTCTATTTTTGTCTCCAAGTGTCTTAAAATCCTTTTTAAGTCAAAATAACTGCATTTGGTCACCAAAGGTCAGAAAAAAAATTTAGTCAAAAAGACTATATATTTGTCTTTTAGAGCCTTAAAAAGCTGGTTTTAGACAAGATTTTAGACATTTGGCTCCAATGGCCTGAAAAAATGTTTTGGTCAAAATGACTCTATTTTGGTCTCCAAGTGTCTAAAAACCTTTTGTTAGTCAAAATAACGGCATTTGGTCACCAAAGGTCTGAAATTTTTTTTGTCAAAATGACTGTATTTTTGTCTTTTAGAGCCTTAAAAAGCCGTTTTTAGACTTGATTTGTCTAAAACAGGCCATTTGGACTCCAATGGCCTGAAAAAAGTTTTTGGTCAAAATGACTCTATTTTGGTCTCCAAGTGTCTAAAAAGCCTTTTTAAGTCAGAGTCTGCAGAGTCGGCGAAACATGTTGGACCTGGGTGACCCCACTACTCTAGGATATGGTTCATAATTTTATTTATCACATATTTTCTATATTGATTGTCTTTTGATGCCTTTGCATCTGTGTCTTTTTTAACAATTTTGTACACATGTATTAATAAAATCATTATATATTAAATTGGTCTTCTATTTATCTATTCATGCCAAGTAACTCCTGCCTAGTGCCTACAAAGTCCCAGGTTGGGTGTTTCCTCAGAATACACAGATCCCTGTGGGGCTCATTTAGGCTCTGGTGTATTGGAACACCAATACCACTTGATACACTTTTTTCTCATATGTCCTTAGGGATGTGGCAGGACCTTTCTTGGCTTACTGGCATTTAGGGTCGGCACCTAACATTTTCTACTTGCTTCTGCATCCTGTGAATGCCTAATGTACCTTTAGCCACAGAATACTACGTTCTTAGCAGTCAGGTAAACCCATGTGAGCTAATTATTGGGGCCTATACAGGCCGACACTTACTTCTGTATCCTGTGAATGCCTAATGTACTTCCATCCTTTAAATACTACGTTCCTTGCTGTCAGTTAAACCTATGTGAGCTAATTTTTGTGGTCTACAAAGGCCGACACTTACTTCTGTATACTGGAAATGCCTAATGTACCTCCAGCCATCAAATACACTACGTACTTTGCTGTCAGTTAAACCCATGTGAGCTAATTTTGGGGCCTATACAGGCCGACACTTCTGTATACTGTGAATTCCTAATGTACCTCCAGCCATCAAATACAGTACGTTCTTTGCTGTCAGTTAAACCCATGTGAGCTAATTTTTGGGGCTTATACAGGCTGACACTTACTTCTGTATCCTGTGAATGCCTAATGTACCTTCAGCCACAGAATACTACGTTATTAGCTGTCAGTTAAACCCATGTGGGCTAATATTTGGGGACTATACAGGCCGACACTTACTTCTGTATCCTGTGAATGCCTAATGTACCTCTAAACAAAACGATTCAGGATGCTCATAATTGTCCGTTATGTTCCGCGGAAAGACCTTCTCTTTGCCACAAGTTCTGGTCCTCTCCCTTTATCACGACATTCTGGGACCAGGTACTGGAAGTGGCACATACCCAAAGACCCTACACTGTGCTAGGGGTTAGGCGGGGCTATCTTATATACTGTGGGGCGTATTCACTTCTGATTGGAACCTGGTCTCCGTAGTCACTCCAATCACGTTCCCAGAAGACTCCTGCCCCCTCATTGGCTTTTGCTGATGTTTCTGGGCCAATCACGGGCTTTTAAAGCCCAGTTCCTGTACCCAGGGGCGGACTGAGTGGTCGGGCACTTCGGGCGTGGTCCGAGGGCCCGGCCGGGAAGGAGGGCCCGGCCGAGAGGGGGACCCGCCGCCCAGGTCAGCATTAATTCACCCGAAGTTTGTCCCAGTAACCGAACAGGAGCAATATATTTGGGTATGTGCCACTTCGTCACTTCCCCGATGAAGGTCAGTACCTGGTCCCAGAATGTCGTGATAGAGGGACAGGACCAGAACTTGTGGCAAAGAGAAGGTCTTTCCGCGGAACATAACGGACAATTATGATCATCCTGAATCGTTTTGTTTAGAGGTACATTAGGCATTCACACAGTATACAGAAGTAAGTGTCGGCATGTATAGGCCCCAAAAATTAGCTCACATGGGTTTACCTGACAGCTAAGTATGTAGTATTTGGAGGCTGAAGGTACATTAGGCATTCACAGGATACAGAAGTAAGTGGCAGCCTGTATAGTCCCCAAAAATTAGCCCACATGGGTTTAACTGACAGCTAATAACGTAGTATTCTGTGGCTGAAGGTACATTAGGAATTCACAGGATACAGAAGTAAGTGTCAGCCTGTATAGGCCCCAAAAATTAGCTCACATGGGTTTAACTGACAGCAAAGAACGTACTGTATTTGATGGCTGGATGTACATTAGGCATTCACAGTATACAGAAGTGTCGGCCTGTATAGGCCCAAAAAATTAGCTCACATGGGTTTAACTGACACCAAAGAACGTAGTGTATTTGATGGCTGGAGGTACATCAGGCATTGACAGTATACAGAAGTAAGTGTCGGCCTGTTTAGGCCCCAAAACGTAGCTCACATGGGTTTAACTGACAGCAAAGAACGTATTATTGGATGGCTAGAGGTACATCAGGCATTCACACAGTATACAGAAGTAAGTGTCGGCCTGTATAGGCCCCAAAAATTAGCTCACATGGGTTTACCTGACTGCTAAGAACGTAGTATTCTGTGGCTAAAGGTACATTAGGCATTCACAGGATGCAGAAGCAAGTAGAAAATGATAGGTGCCGACCCTAAATGCCAGTAAGCCAAGAAAGGTCCTGCCACATCCCTAAGGACATATGAGAAAAAAGTGTATCAAGTAGTATTGGTGTTCCAATACACCAGAGCCTAAATGAGCCCCACAGGGAACTGTGTATTCTGAGGAAACACCCAACCTGGGACTTTGTAGGCAGGAGTTACTTGGCATGATAAATAGATAAATAGAAGACCAATTTAATATATAATGATTTTATTAATACATGTGTACAAAATTGTTAAAAAAGACACAGATGCAAAGGCATCAAAAGACAGTCAATATATAAAATATGTGATAAATAAAATAATGAACCATATCCTAGAGTAGTGGGGTCACCCAGGTCCAACATGTTTCGCCGACTCTGCAGACTCTGACTTAAAAAGGCTTTTTAGACACTTGGAGACCAAAATAGAGTCATTTTGACCAAAAACTTTTTTCAGGCCATTGGAGCCCAAATGGCCTGTTTTAGACAAATCAAGTCTAAAAACAGCTTTTTAAGGCTCTAAAAGACAAAAATAATTTTCAGACCTTTGGTGACCAAATGCCGTTATTTTGACTAACAAAAGGTTTTTAGACACTTGGAGACCAAAATAGAGTCATTTTGACCAAAACATTTTTTGCAGGCCATTGGAGCCAAATGTCTAAAATCTTGTCTAAAACCGGCTTTTTAAGGCTCTAAAAGACAAAAATATAGTCATTTTGACTAAATTTTTTTTCTGACCTTTGGTGACCAAATGCAGTTATTTTGACTAAAAAAGGATTTTAAGACACTTGGAGACCATAATAGAGTAATTTTGACCGAAAATATCTTTTCAGGCCATTGGAGCCCAAATGGCCAGTTTTAGACAAATCTTGTCTAAACCCAGCTTTTTAAGGCTCTAAAAGACAAAAATACAGTCATTTTGACAAAAAAATATGTTCAGACCTTTGGTGACCAAATGCCGTTATTTTGACTAAAAAGGGATTTTTAGACACTTGGAGACCAAAATAGTCATTTTGACCAAAAAAATTTAAGGCCATTGGAGAGCAAAATGCCGTTATCTTGTCTAAAACTGGCTTTTTAAGACTCTAAAAGACAAAAATACAGTCATTTTGACTAAAAAAGTTTTTCAAACCTTTGGTGACCAAATGCAGTTATTTTGACTAAAAAAGGCTTTTTAGACACTTGGAGACCAAAATAGAGTAATTTTGACCGAAAATTTCTTTTCAGGCCATTGGAGCCCAAATGGCCGGTTTTAGACAAATCTTGTCTTAAACCGGCTTTTTAAAGCTCTAAAAGACAAAAATACATTCATTTTGACTTAATTTTTTTCAGACCTTTGGTGACCAAATGCAGTTATTTTGACTAAAAAAGGCTTTTTAGACACTTGGAGACCAAAATAGAGCTCCAATAGCCTGAAAAAAAGTTTTTTTGGTCAAAATACTCTATTTTGGTCTCCAAGTGTTTAAAAAGCCTTTTTCTAGTCAAAATGCATTTGGTCACCAAAGGTCTGAAAAAAAATGTATTCAAATTGACTGTATTTTTGTCTTTTAGTGCTTTAAAAAGCCGGTTTTAGACAAGATTTTAGACATTTTGGCTCCAATGGCCTGAAATTTTTTTTGTTCAAAATGACTCTATTTTGGTCTCCAAGTGTCTAAAGTGCCTTTTTTATCATAAATAACTGCATTTGGTCACCAAAGGTCTGAAAAATAGATTTAGTCAAAATGAATGTATTTTTGTCTTTTAGAGCCTTAGAGATTTGTCTAAAACTGGCCATTTGGGCTCCAATCGCCTGAAATTTTTTTGGTCAAAATGGTCTGGAAAAAAAATGGCCTGAAAAAAAAATGGCCTGAAAAAAAATTTTGGCCTGAAAAACTTTTTGGTCAAAATGACTCTGTTTTGGTCTCCTTTTGTAGTCAAAATAACTGCATTTGGTCACCAAAGGTCTGAAATTTTTTTTAGTCCAAATGACTATATTTTTGTCTTTTAGAGCATTAAAAAGCTGGTTTTAGACAAGATTTTAGACATTTGGCTCCAATGGCCAGAAAAACATTTTTTGGTCAAAATGACTCTATTCTGGTCTCCAAGTGTCTTAAAAGCCTTTTTTAGTCAAAATAACTGCATTTGGTCACCAAAGGTCTGAAAAAAATTAAGTCAAAATGAATGTATTTTTGTCTTTTAGAGCTTTAAAAAGCCGGTTTAAGACAAGATTTGTCTAAAACCGGCCATTTGGGCTCCAATGGCCTGAAAATAAATTTTCGGTCAAAATGACTCTATTTTGGTCTCCAAGTGTCTAAAAAGCCTTTTATAGTCAAAATAACTGCATTTGGTCACCAAAGGTCTGAAATTTTTTTTAATCTAAATGACTATATTTTTTGTCTTTTAGAGCCTTAAAAGCCGGTTTTAGACAAGATTTTAGACATTTGGCTCCAATGGCCTAAAAAAAGTTTTTTGGTCAAAATGACTCTATATTGGTCTCCAAGTGTCTAAAAAGCCTTTTTCTAGTCAAAATAACTGCATTTGGTCACCAAAGGTCTGAAAAAAAATTAGTCAAAATGAATGTATTTTTGTCTTTTAGTGTCTTAAATAGCCAGTTTTAGACCAGATTTGTCTAAAACCGGCCATTTGGGCACCAATGGCCTGAAAAAAATGTTTTGGTCAAAATGACTCTATTTTTGTCTCCAAGTGTCTTAAAATCCTTTTTAAGTCAAAATAACTGCATTTGGTCACCAAAGGTCAGAAAAAAAAATTTAGTCAAAAAGACTATATATTTGTCTTTTAGAGCCTTAAAAAGCCGGTTTTAGACAAGATTTTAGACATTTGGCTCCAATGGCCTGAAAAAATGTTTTGGTCAAAATGACTCTATTTTGGTCTCCAAGTGTCTAAAAACCTTTTGTTAGTCAAAATAACGGCATTTGGTCACCAAAGGTCTGAAATTTTTTTTGTCAAAATGACTGTATTTTTGTCTTTTAGAGCCTTAAAAAGCCGTTTTTAGACTTGATTTGTCTAAAACAGGCCATTTGGACTCCAATGGCCTGAAAAAAGTTTTTGGTCAAAATGACTCTATTTTGGTCTCCAAGTGTCTAAAAAGCCTTTTTAAGTCAGAGTCTGCAGAGTCGGCGAAACATGTTGGACCTGGGTGACCCCACTACTCTAGGATATGGTTCATAATTTTATTTATCACATATTTTCTATATTGATTGTCTTTTGATGCCTTTGCATCTGTGTCTTTTTTAACAATTTTGTACACATGTATTAATAAAATCATTATATATTAAATTGGTCTTCTATTTATCTATTCATGCCAAGTAACTCCTGCCTAGTGCCTACAAAGTCCCAGGTTGGGTGTTTCCTCAGAATACACAGTTCCCTGTGGGGCTCATTTAGGCTCTGGTGTATTGGAACACCAATACCACTTGATACACTTTTTTCTCATATGTCCTTAGGGATGTGGCAGGACCTTTCTTAGCTTACTGGCATTTAGGGTCGGCACCTAACATTTTCTACTTGCTTCTGCATCCTGTGAATGCCTAATGTACCTTTAGCCACAGAATACTACGTTCTTAGCAGTCAGGTAAACCCATGTGAGCTAATTATTGGGGCCTATACAGGCCGACACTTACTTCTGTATCCTGTGAATGCCTAATGTACTTCCATCCTTTAAATACTACGTTCCTTGCTGTCAGTTAAACCTATGTGAGCTAATTTTTGTGGTCTACAAAGGCCGACACTTACTTCTGTATACTGGAAATGCCTAATGTACCTCCAGCCATCAAATACACTACGTACTTTGCTGTCAGTTAAACCCATGTGAGCTAATTTTGGGGCCTATACAGGCCGACACTTCTGTATACTGTGAATTCCTAATGTACCTCCAGCCATCAAATACAGTACGTTCTTTGCTGTCAGTTAAACCCATGTGAGCTAATTTTTGGGGCTTATACAGGCTGACACTTACTTCTGTATCCTGTGAATGCCTAATGTACCTTCAGCCACAGAATACTACGTTATTAGCTGTCAGTTAAACCCATGTGGGCTAATATTTGGGGACTATACAGGCCGACACTTACTTCTGTATCCTGTGAACGCCTAATGTACCTCTAAACAAAACGATTCAGGATGCTCATAATTGTCCGTTATGTTCCGCGGAAAGACCTTCTCTTTGCCACAAGTTCTGGTCCTCTCCCTTTATCACGACATTCTGGGACCAGGTACTGGAAGTGGCACATACCCAAAGACCCTACACTGTGCTAGGGGTTAGGCGGGGCTATCTTATATACTGTGGGGCATATTCACTTCTGATTGGAACCTGGTCTCCGTAGTCACTCCAATCACGTTCCCAGAAGACTCCTGCCCCCTCATTGGCTTTTGCTGATGTTTCTGGGCCAATCACGGGCTTTTAAAGCCCAGTTCCTGTACCCAGGGGCGGACTGAGTGGTCGGGCACTTCGGGCGTGGTCCGAGGGCCCGGCCGGGAAGGAGGGCCCGGCCGAGAGGGGGACCCGCCGCCCAGGTCAGCATTAATTCACCCGAAGTTTGTCCCAGTAACCGAACAGGAGCAATATATTTGGGTATGTGCCACTTCGTCACTTCCCCGATGAAGGTCAGTACCTGGTCCCAGAATGTCGTGATAGAGGGACAGGACCAGAACTTGTGGCAAAGAGAAGGTCTTTCCGCGGAACATAACGGACAATTATGATCATCCTGAATCGTTTTGTTTAGAGGTACATTAGGCATTCACACAGTATACAGAAGTAAGTGTCGGCATGTATAGGCCCCAAAAATTAGCTCACATGGGTTTACCTGACAGCTAAGTATGTAGTATTTGGAGGCTGAAGGTACATTAGGCATTCACAGGATACAGAAGTAAGTGGCAGCCTGTATAGTCCCCAAAAATTAGCCCACATGGGTTTAACTGACAGCTAATAACGTAGTATTCTGTGGCTGAAGGTACATTAGGAATTCACAGGATACAGAAGTAAGTGTCAGCCTGTATAGGCCCCAAAAATTAGCTCACATGGGTTTAACTGACAGCAAAGAACGTACTGTATTTGATGGCTGGATGTACATTAGGCATTCACAGTATACAGAAGTGTCGGCCTGTATAGGCCCAAAAAATTAGCTCACATGGGTTTAACTGACACCAAAGAACGTAGTGTATTTGATGGCTGGAGGTACATCAGGCATTGACAGTATACAGAAGTAAGTGTCGGCCTGTTTAGGCCCCAAAACGTAGCTCACATGGGTTTAACTGACAGCAAAGAACGTATTATTGGATGGCTAGAGGTACATCAGGCATTCACACAGTATACAGAAGTAAGTGTCGGCCTGTATAGGCCCCAAAAATTAGCTCACATGGGTTTACCTGACTGCTAAGAACGTAGTATTCTGTGGCTAAAGGTACATTAGGCATTCACAGGATGCAGAAGCAAGTAGAAAATGATAGGTGCCGACCCTAAATGCCAGTAAGCCAAGAAAGGTCCTGCCACATCCCTAAGGACATATGAGAAAAAAGTGTATCAAGTAGTATTGGTGTTCCAATACACCAGAGCCTAAATGAGCCCCACAGGGAACTGTGTATTCTGAGGAAACACCCAACCTGGGACTTTGTAGGCAGGAGTTACTTGGCATGATAAATAGATAAATAGAAGACCAATTTAATATATAATGATTTTATTAATACATGTGTACAAAATTGTTAAAAAAGACACAGATATAAAGGCATCAAAAGACAGTCAATATATAAAATATGTGATAAATAAAATAATGAACCATATCCTAGAGTAGTGGGGTCACCCAGGTCCAACATGTTTCGCCGACTCTGCAGACTCTGACTTAAAAAGGCTTTTTAGACACTTGGAGACCAAAATAGAGTCATTTTGACCAAAAACTTTTTTCAGGCCATTGGAGCCCAAATGGCCTGTTTTAGACAAATCAAGTCTAAAAACAGCTTTTTAAGGCTCTAAAAGACAAAAATAATTTTCAGACCTTTGGTGACCAAATGCCGTTATTTTGACTAACAAAAGGTTTTTAGACACTTGGAGACCAAAATAGAGTCATTTTGACCAAAACATTTTTTGCAGGCCATTGGAGCCAAATGTCTAAAATCTTGTCTAAAACCGGCTTTTTAAGGCTCTAAAAGACAAAAATATAGTCATTTTGACTAAATTTATTTTCTGACCTTTGGTGACCAAATGCAGTTATTTTGACTAAAAAAGGATTTTAAGACACTTGGAGACCAAAATAGAGTAATTTTGACCGAAAATATCTTTTCAGGCCATTGGAGCCCAAATGGCCAGTTTTAGACAAATCTTGTCTAAACCCAGCTTTTTAAGGCTCTAAAAGACAAAAATACAGTCATTTTGACAAAAAAATATGTTCAGACCTTTGGTGACCAAATGCCGTTATTTTGACTAAAAAGGGATTTTTAGACACTTGGAGACCAAAATAGTCATTTTGACCAAAAAAATTTAAGGCCATTGGAGAGCAAAATTCCGTTATCTTGTCTAAAACTGGCTTTTTAAGACTCTAAAAGACAAAAATACAGTCATTTTGACTAAAAAAGTTTTTCAAACCTTTGGTGACCAAATGCAGTTATTTTGACTAAAAAAGGCTTTTTAGACACTTGGAGACCAAAATAGAGTAATTTTGACCGAAAATTTCTTTTCAGGTCATTGGAGCCCAAATGGCCGGTTTTAGACAAATCTTGTCTTAAACCGGCTTTTTAAAGCTCTAAAAGACAAAAATACATTCATTTTGACTTAATTTTTTTCAGACCTTTGGTGACCAAATGCAGTTATTTTGACTAAAAAAGGCTTTTTAGACACTTGGAGACCAAAATAGAGCTCCAATAGCCTGAAAAAAAGTTTTTTTGGTCAAAATACTCTATTTTGGTCTCCAAGTGTTTAAAAAGCCTTTTTCTAGTCAAAATGCATTTGGTCACCAAAGGTCTGAAAAAAAATGTATTCAAATTGACTGTATTTTTGTCTTTTAGTGCTTTAAAAAGCCGGTTTTAGACAAGATTTTAGACATTTTGGCTCCAATGGCCTGAAATTTTTTTTGGTCAAAATGACTCTATTTTGGTCTCCAAGTGTCTAAAGTGCCTTTTTTATCATAAATAACTGCATTTGGTCACCAAAGGTCTGAAAAATAGATTTAGTCAAAATGAATGTATTTTTGTCTTTTAGAGCCTTAGAGATTTGTCTAAAACTGGCCATTTGGGCTCCAATCGCCTGAAATTTTTTTGGTCAAAATGGTCTGGAAAAAAAATGGCCTGAAAAAAAAATGGCCTGAAAAAAAATTTTGGCCTGAAAAACTTTTTGGTCAAAATGACTCTGTTTTGGTCTCCTTTTGTAGTCAAAATAACTGCATTTGGTCACCAAAGGTCTGAAATTTTTTTTAGTCCAAATGACTATATTTTTGTCTTTTAGAGCATTAAAAAGCTGGTTTTAGACAAGATTTTAGACATTTGGCTCCAATGGCCAGAAAAACATTTTTTGGTCAAAATGACTCTATTCTGGTCTCCAAGTGTCTTAAAAGCCTTTTTTAGTCAAAATAACTGCATTTGGTCACCAAAGGTCTGAAAAAAATTAAGTCAAAATGAATGTATTTTTGTCTTTTAGAGCTTTAAAAAGCCGGTTTAAGACAAGATTTGTCTAAAACTGGCCATTTGGGCTCCAATGGCCTGAAAATAAATTTTCGGTCAAAATGACTCTATTTTGGTCTCCAAGTGTCTAAAAAGCCTTTTATAGTCAAAATAACTGCATTTGGTCACCAAAGGTCTGAAATTTTTTTTAGTCTAAATGACTATATTTTTTGTCTTTTAGAGCCTTAAAAGCCGGTTTTAGACAAGATTTTAGACATTTGGCTCCAATGGCCTAAAAAAAGTTTTTTGGTCAAAATGACTCTATATTGGTCTCCAAGTGTCTAAAAAGCCTTTTTCTAGTCAAAATAACTGCATTTGGTCACCAAAGGTCTGAAAAAAAATTAGTCAAAATGAATGTATTTTTGTCTTTTAGTGTCTTAAATAGCCAGTTTTAGACCAGATTTGTCTAAAACCGGCCATTTGGGCACCAATGGCCTGAAAAAAATGTTTTGGTCAAAATGACTCTATTTTTGTCTCCAAGTGTCTAAAATCCTTTTTTAGTCAAAATAACTGCATTTGGTCACCAAAGGTCAGAAAAAAAATTTAGTCAAAAAGACTATATATTTGTCTTTTAGAGCCTTAAAAAGCCGGTTTTAGACAAGATTTTAGACATTTGGCTCCAATGGCCTGAAAAAATGTTTTGGTCAAAATGACTCTATTTTGGTCTCCAAGTGTCTAAAAACCTTTTGTTAGTCAAAATAACGGCATTTGGTCACCAAAGGTCTGAAATTTTTTTTGTCAAAATGACTGTATTTTTGTCTTTTAGAGCCTTAAAAAGCCATTTTTAGACTTGATTTGTCTAAAACAGGCCATTTGGACTCCAATGGCCTGAAAAAAGTTTTTGGTCAAAATGACTCTATTTTGGTCTCCAAGTGTCTAAAAAGCCTTTTTAAGTCAGAGTCTGCAGAGTCGGCGAAACATGTTGGACCTGGGTGACCCCACTACTCTAGGATATGGTTCATAATTTTATTTATCACATATTTTCTATATTGACTGTCTTTTGATGCCTTTGCATCTGTGTCTTTTTTAACAATTTTGTACACATGTATTAATAAAATCATTATATATTAAATTGGTCTTCTATTTATCTATTCATGCCAAGTAACTCCTGCCTAGTGCCTACAAAGTCCCAGGTTGGGTGTTTCCTCAGAATACACAGTTCCCTGTGGGGCTCATTTAGGCTCTGGTGTATTGGAACACCAATACCACTTGATACACTTTTTTCTCATATGTCCTTAGGGATGTGGCAGGACCTTTCTTGGCTTACTGGCATTTAGGGTCGGCACCTAACATTTTCTACTTGCTTCTGCATCCTGTGAATGCCTAATGTACCTTTAGCCACAGAATACTACGTTCTTAGCAGTCAGGTAAACCCATGTGAGCTAATTTTTGGGGCCTATACAGGCCGACACTTACTTCTGTATCCTGTGAATGCCTAATGTACTTCCATCCTTTAAAAACTACGTTCCTTGCTGTCAGTTAAACCTATGTGAGCTAATTTTTGTGGTCTACAAAGGCCGACACTTACTTCTGTATACTGGAAATGCCTAATGTACCTCCAGCCATCAAATACACTACGTTCTTTGGTGTCAGTTAAACCCATGTGAGCTAATTTTGGGGCCTATACAGGCCGACACTTCTGTATACTGTGAATTCCTAATGTACCTCCAGCCATCAAATACAGTACGTTCTTTGCTGTCAGTTAAACCCATGTGAGCTAATTTTTGGGGCCTATACAGGCTGACACTTACTTCTGTATCCTGTGAATGCCTAATGTACCTTCAGCCACAGAATACTACATTATTAGCTGTCAGTTAAACCCATGTGGGCTAATATTTGGGGACTATACAGGCCGACACTTACTTCTGTATCCTGTGAATGCCTAATGTACCTCTAAACAAAATGATTCAGGATGCTCATAATTGTCCGTTATGTTCCGCGGAAAGACCTTCTCTTTGCCACAAGTTCTGGTCCTCTCCCTATATCATGACATTCTGGGACCAGGTACTGACCTTCATCGGGGAAGTGACGAAGTGGCACATACCCAAAGACCCTACACTGTGCTAGGGGTTAGGCGGGGCTATCTTATATACTGTGGGGCGTATTCACTTCTGATTGGAACCTGGTCTCCATAGTCACTCCAATCACGTTCCCAGAAGACTCCTGCCCCCTCATTGGATTTGCTGATGTTTCTGGGCCAATCACGGGCTTTTAAAGCCCAGTTCCTGTACCCAGGGGCGGACTGAGCGGTCGGGCACTTCGGGCGTGGTCCGAGGGCCCGGCCGGGAAGGAGGGCCCGGCCGAGAGGGGGACCCGCCGCCCAGGTCAGCATTAATTCACCCGAAGTTTGTCCCAGTAACCGAACAGGAGCAATATATTTGGGTATGTGCCACTTCGTCACTTCCCCGATGAAGGTCAGTACCTGGTCCAAGAATGTCGTGATATAGGGACAGGACCAGAACTTGTGGCAAAGAGAAGGTCTTTCCGCGGAACATAACGGACAATTATGATCATCCTGAATCGTTTTGTTTAGAGGTACATTAGGCATTCACACAGTATACAGAAGTAAGTGTCGGCATGTATAGGCCCCAAAAATTAGCTCACATGGGTTTACCTGACAGCTAAGTATGTAGTATTTGGAGGCTGAAGGTACATTAGTTATTCACAGGATACAAAAGTAAGTGTCAGCCTGTATAGTCCCCAAAAATTAGCCCACATGGGTTTAACTGACAGCTAATAACGTAGTATTCTGTGGCTGAAGGTACATTAGGAATTCACAGGATACAGAAGTAAGTGTCAGCCTGTATAGGCCCCAAAAATTAGCTCACATGGGTTTAACTGACAGCAAAGAACGTACTGTATTTGATGGCTGGATGTACATTAGGCATTCACAGTATAAAGAAGTGTCGGCCTGTATAGGCCCAAAAAATTAGCTCACATGGGTTTAACTGACACCAAAGAACGTAGTGTATTTGATGGCTGGAGGTACATCAGGCATTGACAGTATACAGAAGTAAGTGTCGGCCTGTTTAGGCCCCAAAACGTAGCTCACATGGGTTTAACTGACAGCAAAGAACGTATTATTGGATGGCTAGAGGTACATCAGGCATTCACACAGTATACAGAAGTAAGTGTCGGCCTGTATAGGCCCCAAAAATTAGCTCACATGGGTTTACCTGACTGCTAAGAACGTAGTATTCTGTGGCTAAAGGTACATTAGGCATTCACAGGATGCAGAAGCAAGTAGAAAATGATAGGTGCCGACCCTAAATGCCAGTAAGCCAAGAAAGGTCCTGCCACATCCCTAAGGACATATGAGAAAAAAGTGTATCAAGTAGTATTGGTGTTCCAATGCACCAGAGCCTAAATGAGTCCCACAGGGAACTGTGTATTCTGAGGAAACACCCAACCTGGGACTTTGTAGGCAGGAGTTACTTGGCATGATAAATAGATAAATAGAAGACCAATTTAATATATAATGATTTTATTAATACATGTGTACAAAATTGTTAAAAAAGACACAGATGCAAAGGCATCAAAAGACAGTCAATATATAAAATATGTGATAAATAAAATAATGAACCATATCCTAGAGTAGTGGGGTCACCCAGGTCCAACATGTTTCGCCGACTCTGCAGACTCTGACTTAAAAAGGCTTTTTAGACACTTGGAGACCAAAATAGAGTCATTTTGACCAAAAACTTTTTTCAGGCCATTGGAGCCCAAATGGCCTGTTTTAGACAAATCAAGTCTAAAAACAGCTTTTTAAGGCTCTAAAAGACAAAAATACAGTCATTTTGACAAAAATAATTTTCAGACCTTTGGTGACCAAATGCCGTTATTTTGACTAACAAAAGGTTTTTAGACACTTGGAGACCAAAATAGAGTCATTTTGACCAAAACATTTTTTGCAGGCCATTGGAGCCAAATGTCTAAAATCTTGTCTAAAACCGGCTTTTTAAGGCTCTAAAAGACAAAAATATAGTCATTTTGACTAAATTTTTTTTCTGACCTTTGGTGACCAAATGCAGTTATTTTGACTAAAAAAGGATTTTAAGACACTTGGAGACCAAAATAGAGTAATTTTGACCGAAAATATCTTTTCAGGCCATTGGAGCCCAAATGGCCAGTTTTAGACAAATCTTGTCTAAACCCAGCTTTTTAAGGCTCTAAAAGACAAAAATACAGTCATTTTGACAAAAAAAATATGTTCAGACCTTTGGTGACCAAATGCCGTTATTTTGACTAAAAAGGGATTTTTAGACACTTGGAGACCAAAATAGTCATTTTGACCAAAAAAAATTTAAGGCCATTGGAGAGCAAAATGCCGTTATCTTGTCTAAAACTGGCTTTTTAAGACTCTAAAAGACAAAAATACAGTCATTTTGACTAAAAAAGTTTTTCAAACCTTTGGTGACCAAATGCAGTTATTTTGACTAAAAAAGGCTTTTTAGACACTTGGAGACCAAAATAGAGTAATTTTGACCGAAAATTTCTTTTCAGGCCATTGGAGCCCAAATGGCCGGTTTTAGACAAATCTTGTCTTAAACCGGCTTTTTAAAGCTCTAAAAGACAAAAATACATTCATTTTGACTTAATTTTTTTCAGACCTTTGGTGACCAAATGCAGTTATTTTGACTAAAAAAGGCTTTTTAGACACTTGGAGACCAAAATAGAGCTCCAATAGCCTGAAAAAAAGTTTTTTTGGTCAAAATACTCTATTTTGGTCTCCAAGTGTTTAAAAAGCCTTTTTCTAGTCAAAATGCATTTGGTCACCAAAGGTCTGAAAAAAATGTATTCAAATTGACTGTATTTTTGTCTTTTAGTGCTTTAAAAAGCCGGTTTTAGACAAGATTTTAGACATTTTGGCTCCAATGGCCTGAAATTTTTTTTGGTCAAAATGACTCTATTTTGGTCTCCAAGTGTCTAAAGTGCCTTTTATAGTCAAAATAACTGCATTTGGTCACCAAAGGTCTGAAATTTTTTTTAGTCTAAATGACTATATTTTTTGTCTTTTAGAGCCTTAAAAGCCGGTTTTAGACAAGATTTTAGACATTTGGCTCCAATGGCCTAAAAAAAGTTTTTTGGTCAAAATGACTCTATATTGGTCTCCAAGTGTCTAAAAAGCCTTTTTCTAGTCAAAATAACTGCATTTGGTCACCAAAGGTCTGAAAAAAAATTAGTCAAAATGAATGTATTTTTGTCTTTTAGTGTCTTAAAAAGCCAGTTTTAGACCAGATTTGTCTAAAACCGGCCATTTGGGCACCAATGGCCTGAAAAAAATGTTTTGGTCAAAATGACTCTATTTTTGTCTCCAAGTGTCTTAAAATCCTTTTTAAGTCAAAATAACTGCATTTGGTCACCAAAGGTCAGAAAAAATATTTAGTCAAAAAGACTATATATTTGTCTTTTAGAGCCTTAAACAGCTGGTTTTAGACAAGATTTTAGACATTTGGCTCCAATGGCCAGAAAAAATGTTTGGGTCAAAATGACTCTATTTTGGTCTCCAAGTGTCTAAAAACCTTTTGTTAGTCAAAATAACGGCATTTGGTCACCAAAGGTCTGAAATTTTTTTTGTCAAAATGACTGTATTTTTGTCTTTTAGAGCCTTAAAAAGCCGTTTTTAGACTTGATTTGTCTAAAACAGGCCATTTGGACTCCAATGGCCTGAAAAAAGTTTTTGGTCAAAATGACTCTATTTTGGTCTCCAAGTGTCTAAAAAGCCTTTTTAAGTCAGAGTCTGCAGAGTCGGCGAAACATGTTGGACCTGGGTGACCCCACTACTCTAGGATATGGTTCATAATTTTATTTATCACATATTTTCTATATTGATTGTCTTTTGATGCCTTTGCATCTGTGTCTTTTTTAACAATTTTGTACACATGTATTAATAAAATCATTATATATTAAATTGGTCTTCTATTTATCTATTCATGCCAAGTAACTCCTGCCTAGTGCCTACAAAGTCCCAGGTTGGGTGTTTCCTCAGAATACACAGTTCCCTGTGGGGCTCATTTAGGCTCTGGTGTATTGGAACACCAATACCACTTGATACACTTTTTCTCATATGTCCTTAGGGATGTGGCAGGACCTTTCTTGGCTTACTGGCATTTAGGGTCGGCACCTAACATTTTCTACTTGCTTCTGCATCCTGTGAATGCCTAATGTACCTTTAGCCACAGAATACTACGTTCTTAGCAGTCAGGTAAACCCATGTGAGCTAATTATTGGGGCCTATACAGGCCGACACTTACTTCTGTATCCTGTGAATGCCTAATGTACTTCCATCCTTTAAATACTACGTTCCTTGCTGTCAGTTAAACCTATGTGAGCTAATTTTTGTTGTCTACAAAGGCCGACACTTACTTCTGTATACTGGAAATGCCTAATGTACCTCCAGCCATCAAATACACTACGTACTTTGCTGTCAGTTAAACCCATGTGAGCTAATTTTGGGGCCTATACAGGCCGACACTTCTGTATACTGTGAATTCCTAATGTACCTCCAGCCATCAAATACAGTACGTTCTTTGCTGTCAGTTAAACCCATGTGAGCTAATTTTTGGGGCTTATACAGGCTGACACTTACTTCTGTATCCTGTGAATGCCTAATGTACCTTCAGCCACAGAATACTACGTTATTAGCTGTCAGTTAAACCCATGTGGGCTAATATTTGGGGACTATATAGGCCGACACTTACTTCTGTATCCTGTGAATGCCTAATGTACCTCTAAACAAAACAATTCAGGGTGCTCATAATTGTCCGTTATGTTCCGCGGAAAGACCTTCTCTTTGCCACAAGTTCTGGTCCTCTCCCTTTATCACGACATTCTGGGACCAGGTACTGACCTTCATCGGGGAAGTGACGAAGTGGCACATACCCAAAGACCCTACACTGTGCTAGGGGTTAGGCGGGGCTATCTTATATACTGTGGGGCGTATTCACTTCTGATTGGAACCTGGTCTCCGTAGTCACTCCAATCACGTTCCCAGAAGACTCCTGCCCCCTCATTGGCTTTTGCTGATGTTTCTGGGCCAATCACGGGCTTTTAAAGCCCAGTTCCTGTACCCAGGGGCGGACTGAGCGGTCGGGCACTTCGGGCGTGGTCCGAGGGCCCGGCCGGGAAGGAGGGCCCGGCCGAGAGGGGGACCCGCCACCCAGGTCAGCATTAATTCACCCGAAGTTTGTCCCAGTAACCGAACAGGAGCAATATATTTGGGTATGTGCCACTTCGTCACTTCCCCGATGAAGGTCAGTACCTGGTCCTAGAATGTCGTGATAGAGGGACAGGACCAGAACTTGTGGCAAAGAGAAGGTCTTTCCGCGGAACATAACGGACAATTATGATCATCCTGAATCGTTTTGTTTAGAGGTACATTAGGCATTCACACAGTATACAGAAGTAAGTGTCGGCATGTATAGGCCCCAAAAATTAGCTCACATGGGTTTACCTGACAGCTAAGTATGTAGTATTTGGAGGCTGAAGGTACATTAGGCATTCACAGGATACAGAAGTAAGTGTCAGCCTGTATAGTCCCCAAAAATTAGCCCACATGGGTTTAACTGACAGCTAATAACGTAGTATTCTGTGGCTGAAGGTACATTAGGAATTCACAGGATACAGAAGTAAGTGTCAGCCTGTATAGGCCCCAAAAATTAGCTCACATGGGTTTAACTGACAGCAAAGAACGTACTGTATTTGATGGCTGGATGTACATTAGGCATTCACAGTATACAGAAGTGTCGGCCTGTATAGGCCCAAAAAATTAGCTCACATGGGTTTAACTGACACCAAAGAACGTAGTGTATTTGATGGCTGGAGGTACATCAGGCATTGACAGTATACAGAAGTAAGTGTCGGCCTGTTTAGGCCCCAAAACGTAGCTCACATGGATTTAACTGACAGCAAAGAACGTATTATTGGATGGCTAGAGGTACATCAGGCATTCACACAGTATACAGAAGTAAGTGTCGGCCTGTATAGGCCCCAAAAATTAGCTCACATGGGTTTACCTGACTGCTAAGAACGTAGTATTCTGTGGCTAAAGGTACATTAGGCATTCACAGGATGCAGAAGCAAGTAGAAAATGATAGGTGCCGACCCTAAATGCCAGTAAGCCAAGAAAGGTCCTGCCACATCCCTAAGGACATATGAGAAAAAAGTGTATCAAGTAGTATTGGTGTTCCAATACAACAGAGCCTAAATGAGCCCCACAGGGAACTGTGTATTCTGAGGAAACACCCAACCTGGGACTTTGTAGGCAGGAGTTACTTGGCATGATAAATAGATAAATAGAAGACCAATTTAATATATAATGATTTTATTAATACATGTGTACAAAATTGTTAAAAAAGACACAGATGCAAAGGCATCAAAAGACAGTCAATATATAAAATATGTGATAAATAAAATAATGAACCATATCCTAGAGTAGTGGGGTCACCCAGGTCCAACATGTTTCGCCGACTCTGCAGACTCTGACTTAAAAAGGCTTTTTAGACACTTGGAGACCAAAATAGAGTCATTTTGACCAAAAACTTTTTTCAGGCCATTGGAGCCCAAATGGCCTGTTTTAGACAAATCAAGTCTAAAAACAGCTTTTTAAGGCTCTAAAAGACAAAAATACAGTCATTTTGACAAAAATAATTTTCAGACCTTTGGTGACCAAATGCCGTTATTTTGACTAACAAAAGGTTTTTAGACACTTGGAGACCAAAATAGAGTCATTTTGACCAAAACATTTTTTGCAGGCCATTGGAGCCAAATGTCTAAAATCTTGTCTAAAACCGGCTTTTTAAGGCTCTAAAAGACAAAAATATAGTCATTTTGACTAAATTTTTTTTCTGACCTTTGGTGACCAAATGCAGTTATTTTGACTAAAAAAGGATTTTAAGACACTTGGAGACCAAAATAGAGTAATTTTGACCGAAAATATCTTTTCAGGCCATTGGAGCCCAAATGGCCAGTTTTAGACAAATCTTGTCTAAACCCAGCTTTTTAAGGCTCTAAAAGACAAAAATACAGTCATTTTGACAAAAAAAATATGTTCAGACCTTTGGTGACCAAATGCCGTTATTTTGACTAAAAAGGGATTTTTAGACACTTGGAGACCAAAAAATAGTCATTTTGACCAAAAAAATTTAAGGCCATTGGAGAGCAAAATGCCATTATCTTGTCTAAAACTGGCTTTTTAAGACTCTAAAAGACAAAAATACAGTCATTTTGACTAAAAAAGTTTTTCAAACCTTTGGTGACCAAATGCAGTTATTTTGACTAAAAAAGGCTTTTTAGACACTTGGAGACCAAAATAGAGTAATTTTGACCGAAAATTTCTTTTTAGGCCATTGGAGCCCAAATGGCCGGTTTTAGACAAATCTTGTCTTAAACCGGCTTTTTAAAGCTCTAAAAGACAAAAATACATTCATTTTGACTTAATTTTTTTCAGACCTTTGGTGACCAAATGCAGTTATTTTGACTAAAAAAGGCTTTTTAGACACTTGGAGACCAAAATAGAGCTCCAATAGCCTGAAAAAAAGTTTTTTTGGTCAAAATACTCTATTTTGGTCTCCAAGTGTTTAAAAAGCCTTTTTCTAGTCAAAATGCATTTGGTCACCAAAGGTCTGAAAAAAATGTATTCAAATTGACTGTATTTTTGTCTTTTAGTGCTTTAAAAAGCCGGTTTTAGACAAGATTTTAGACATTTTGGCTCCAATGGCCTGAAATTTTTTTTGGTCAAAATGACTCTATTTTGGTCTCCAAGTGTCTAAAGTGCCTTTTTTATCATAAATAACTGCATTTGGTCACCAAAGGTCTGAAAAATAGATTTAGTCAAAATGAATGTATTTTTGTCTTTTAGAGCCTTAGAGATTTGTCTAAAACAGGCCATTTGGGCTCCAATCGCCTGAAATTTTTTTTGGTCAAAATGGTCTGGAAAAAAAATGGCCTGAAAAAAAAATGGCCTGAAAAAAAATTTTGGCCTGAAAAACTTTTTGGTCAAAATGACTCTGTTTTGGTCTCCTTTTGTAGTCAAAATAACTGCATTTGGTCACCAAAGGTCTGAAATTTTTTTTAGTCCAAATGACTATATTTTTGTCTTTTAGAGCATTAAAAAGCTGGTTTTAGACAAGATTTTAGACATTTGGCTCCAATGGCCTGAAAAACATTTTTTGGTCAAAATGACTCTATTCTGGTCTCCAAGTGTCTTAAAAGCCTTTTTTAGTCAAAATAACTGCATTTGGTCACCAAAGGTCTGAAAAAAATTAAGTCAAAATGAATGTATTTTTGTCTTTTAGAGCTTTAAAAAGCCGGTTTAAGACAAGATTTGTCTAAAACCGGCCATTTGGGCTCCAATGGCCTGAAAATAAATTTTCGGTCAAAATGACTCTATTTTGGTCTCCAAGTGTCTAAAAAGCCTTTTATAGTCAAAATAACTGCATTTGGTCACCAAAGGTCTGAAATTTTTTCTTAGTCTAAATGACTATATTTTTTGTCTTTTAGAGCCTTAAGAGCCGGTTTTAGACAAGATTTTAGACATTTGGCTCCAATGGCCTAAAAAAAGTTTTTTGGTCAAAATGACTCTATATTGGTCTCCAAGTGTCTAAAAAGCCTTTTTCTAGTCAAAATAACTGCATTTGGTCACCAAAGGTCTGAAAAAAAATTAGTCAAAATGAATGTATTTTTGTCTTTTAGTGTCTTAAAAAGCCAGTTTTAGACCAGATTTGTCTAAAACCGGCCATTTGGGCACCAATGGCCTGAAAAAAATGTTTTGGTCAAAATGACTCTATTTTTGTCTCCAAGTGTCTTAAAATCCTTTTTAAGTCAAAATAACTGCATTTGGACACCAAAGGTCAGAAAAAAAATTTAGTCAAAAAGACTATATATTTGTCTTTTAGAGCCTTAAAAAGCTGGTTTTAGACAAGATTTTAGACATTTGGCTCCAATGGCCAGAAAAAATGTTTTGGTCAAAATGACTCTATTTTGGTCTCCAAGTGTCTAAAAACCTTTTGTTAGTCAAAATAACGGCATTTGGTCACCAAAGGTCTGAAATTTTTTTTGTCAAAATGACTGTATTTTTGTCTTTTAGAGCCTTAAAAAGCCATTTTTAGACTTGATTTGTCTAAAACAGGCCATTTGGACTCCAATGGCCTGAAAAAAGTTTTTGGTCAAAATGACTCTATTTTGGTCTCCAAGTGTCTAAAAAGCCTTTTTAAGTCAGAGTCTGCAGAGTCGGCGAAACATGTTGGACCTGGGTGACCCCACTACTCTAGGATATGGTTCATAATTTTATTTATCACATATTTTCTATATTGATTGTCTTTTGATGCCTTTGCATCTGTGTCTTTTTTAACAATTTTGTACACATGTATTAATAAAATCATTATATATTAAATTGGTCTTCTATTTATCTATTCATGCCAAGTAACTCCTGCCTAGTGCCTACAAAGTCCCAGGTTGGGTGTTTCCTCAGAATACACAGTTCCCTGTGGGGCTCATTTAGGCTCTGGTGTATTGGAACACCAATACCACTTGATACACTTTTTTCTCATATGTCCTTAGGGATGTGGCAGGACCTTTCTTGGCTTACTGGCATTTAGGGTCGGCACCTAACATTTTCTACTTGCTTCTGCATCCTGTGAATGCCTAATGTACCTTTAGCCACAGAATACTACGTTCTTAGCAGTCAGGTAAACCCATGTGAGCTAATTTTTGGGGCCTATACAGGCCGACACTTACTTCTGTATCCTGTGAATGCCTAATGTACTTCCATCCTTTAAATACTACGTTCCTTGCTGTCAGTTAAACCTATGTGAGCTAATTTTTGTGGTCTACAAAGGCCGACACTTACTTCTGTATACTGGAAATGCCTAATGTACCTCCAGCCATCAAATACACTACGTTCTTTGGTGTCAGTTAAACCCATGTGAGCTAATTTTGGGGCCTATACAGGCCGACACTTCTGTATACTGTGAATTCCTAATGTACCTCCAGCCATCAAATACAGTACGTTCTTTGCTGTCAGTTAAACCCATGTGAGCTAATTTTTGGGGCCTATACAGGCTGACACTTACTTCTGTATCCTGTGAATGCCTAATGTACCTTCAGCCACAGAATACTACGTTATTAGCTGTCAGTTAAACCCATGTGGGCTAATATTTGGGGACTATACAGGCCGACACTTACTTCTGTATCCTGTGAATGCCTAATGTACCTCTAAACAAAATGATTCAGGATGCTCATAATTGTCCGTTATGTTCCGCGGAAAGACCTTCTCTTTGCCACAAGTTCTGGTCCTCTCCCTATATCACGACATTCTGGGACCAGGTACTGACCTTCATCGGGGAAGTGACGAAGTGGCACATACCCAAAGACCCTACACTGTGCTAGGGATTAGGCGGGGCTATCTTATATACTGTGGGGCGTATTCACTTCTGATTGGAACCTGGTCTCCGTAGTCACTCCAATCACGTTCCCAGAAGACTCCTGCCCCCTCATTGGCTTTTGCTGATGTTTCTGGGCCAATCACGGGCTTTTAAAGCCCAGTTCCTGTACCCAGGGGCGGACTGAGCGGTCGGGCACTTCGGGCGTGGTCCGAGGGCCCGGCCGGGAAGGAGGGCCCGGCCGAGAGGGGGACCCGCCGCCCAGGTCAGCATTAATTCACCCGAAGTTTGTCCCAGTAACCGAACAGGAGCAATATATTTGGGTATGTGCCACTTCGTCACTTCCCCGATGAAGGTCAGTACCTGGTCCCAGAATGTCGTGATAGAGGGACAGGACCAGAACTTGTGGCAAAGAGAAGGTCTTTCCGCGGAACATAACGGACAATTATGATCATCCTGAATCGTTTTGTTTAGAGGTACATTAGGCATTCACACAGTATACAGAAGTAAGTGTCGGCATGTATAGGCCCCAAAAATTAGCTCACATGGGTTTACCTGACAGCTAAGTATGTAGTATTTGGAGGCTGAAGGTACATTAGGCATTCACAGGATACAGAAGTAAGTGTCAGCCTGTATAGTCCCCAAAAATTAGCCCACATGGGTTTAACTGACAGCTAATAACGTAGTATTCTGTGGCTGAAGGTACATTAGGAATTCACAGGATACAGAAGTAAGTGTCAGCCTGTATAGGCCCCAAAAATTAGCTCACATGGGTTTAACTGACAGCAAAGAACGTACTGTATTTGATGGCTGGATGTACATTAGGCATTCACAGTATACAGAAGTGTCGGCCTGTATAGGCCCAAAAAATTAGCTCACATGGGTTTAACTGACACCAAAGAACGTAGTGTATTTGATGGCTGGAGGTACATCAGGCATTGACAGTATACAGAAGTAAGTGTCGGCCTGTTTAGGCCCCAAAACGTAGCTCACATGGGTTTAACTGACAGCAAAGAACGTATTATTGGATGGCTAGAGGTACATCAGGCATTCACACAGTATACAGAAGTAAGTGTCGGCCTGTATAGGCCCCAAAAATTAGCTCACATGGGTTTACCTGACTGCTAAGAACGTAGTATTCTGTGGCTAAAGGTACATTAGGCATTCACAGGATGCAGAAGCAAGTAGAAAATGATAGGTGCCGACCCTAAATGCCAGTAAGCCAAGAAAGGTCCTGCCACATCCCTAAGGACATATGAGAAAAAAGTGTATCAAGTAGTATTGGTGTTCCAATACACCAGAGCCTAAATGAGCCCCACAGGGAACTGTGTATTCTGAGGAAACACCCAACCTGGGACTTTGTAGGCAGGAGTTACTTGGCATGATAAATAGATAAATAGAAGACCAATTTAATATATAATGATTTTATTAATACATGTGTACAAAATTGTTAAAAAAGACACAGATGCAAAGGCATCAAAAGACAGTCAATATATAAAATATGTGATAAATAAAATAATGAACCATATCCTAGAGTAGTGGGGTCACCCAGGTCCAACATGTTTCGCCGACTCTGCAGACTCTGACTTAAAAAGGCTTTTTAGACACTTGGAGACCAAAATAGAGTCATTTTGACCAAAAACTTTTTTCAGGCCATTGGAGCCCAAATGGCCTGTTTTAGACAAATCAAGTCTAAAAACGGCTTTTTAAGGCTCTAAAAGACAAAAATACAGTCATTTTGACAAAAATAATTTTCAGACCTTTGGTGACCAAATGCCGTTATTTTGACTAACAAAAGGTTTTTAGACACTTGGAGACCAAAATAGAGTCATTTTGACCAAAACATTTTTTGCAGGCCATTGGAGCCAAATGTCTAAAATCTTGTCTAAAACCGGCTTTTTAAGGCTCTAAAAGACAAAAATATAGTCATTTTGACTAAATTTTTTTTCTGACCTTTGGTGACCAAATGCAGTTATTTTGACTAAAAAAGGATTTAAAGACACTTGGAGACCAAAATAGAGTAATTTTGACCGAAAATATCTTTTCAGGCCATTGGAGCCCAAATGGCCAGTTTTAGACAAATCTTGTCTAAACCCAGCTTTTTAAGGCTCTAAAAGACAAAAATACAGTCATTTTGACAAAAAAAATATGTTCAGACCTTTGGTGACCAAATGCCGTTATTTTGACTAAAAAGGGATTTTTAGACACTTGGAGACCAAAATAGTCATTTTGACCAAAAAAATTTAAGGCCATTGGAGAGCAAAATGCCGTTATCTTGTCTAAAACTGGCTTTTTAAGACTCTAAAAGACAAAAATACAGTCATTTTGACTAAAAAAGTTTTTCAAACCTTTGGTGACCAAATGCAGTTATTTTGACTAAAAAAGGCTTTTTAGACACTTGGAGACCAAAATAGAGTAATTTTGACCGAAAATTTCTTTTCAGGCCATTGGAGCCCAAATGGCCGGTTTTAGACAAATCTTGTCTTAAACCGGCTTTTTAAAGCTCTAAAAGACAAAAATACATTCATTTTGACTTAATTTTTTTCAGACCTTTGGTGACCAAATGCAGTTATTTTGACTAAAAAAGGCTTTTTAGACACTTGGAGACCAAAATAGAGCTCCAATAGCCTGAAAAAAAGTTTTTTTGGTCAAAATACTCTATTTTGGTCTCCAAGTGTTTAAAAAGCCTTTTTCTAGTCAAAATGCATTTGGTCACCAAAGGTCTGAAAAAAAAATGTATTCAAATTGACTGTATTTTTGTCTTTTAGTGCTTTAAAAAGCCGGTTTTAGACAAGATTTTAGACATTTTGGCTCCAATGGCCTGAAATTTTTTTTGGTCAAAATGACTCTATTTTGGTCTCCAAGTGTCTAAAGTGCCTTTTATAGTCAAAATAACTGCATTTGGTCACCAAAGGTCTGAAATTTTTTTTAGTCTAAATGACTATATTTTTTGTCTTTTAGAGCCTTAAAAGCCGGTTTTAGACAAGATTTTAGACATTTGGCTCCAATGGCCTAAAAAAAGTTTTTTGGTCAAAATGACTCTATATTGGTCTCCAAGTGTCTAAAAAGCCTTTTTCTAGTCAAAATAACTGCATTTGGTCACCAAAGGTCTGAAAAAAAATTAGTCAAAATGAATGTATTTTTGTCTTTTAGTGTCTTAAAAAGCCAGTTTTAGACCAGATTTGTCTAAAACCGGCCATTTGGGCACCAATGGCCTGAAAAAAATGTTTTGGTCAAAATGACTCTATTTTTGTCTCCAAGTGTCTTAAAATCCTTTTTAAGTCAAAATAACTGCATTTGGTCACCAAAGGTCAGAAAAAATATTTAGTCAAAAAGACTATATATTTGTCTTTTAGAGCCTTAAAAAGCTGGTTTTAGACAAGATTTTAGACATTTGGCTCCAATGGCCAGAAAAAATGTTTTGGTCAAAATGACTCTATTTTGGTCTCCAAGTGTCTAAAAACCTTTTGTTAGTCAAAATAACGGCATTTGGTCACCAAAGGTCTGAAATTTTTTTTGTCAAAATGACTGTATTTTTGTCTTTTAGAGCCTTAAAAAGCCGTTTTTAGACTTGATTTGTCTAAAACAGGCCATTTGGACTCCAATGGCCTGAAAAAAGTTTTTGGTCAAAATGACTCTATTTTGGTCTCCAAGTGTCTAAAAAGCCTTTTAAGTCAGAGTCTGCAGAGTCGGCGAAACATGTTGGACCTGGGTGACCCCACTACTCTAGGATATGGTTCATAATTTTATTTATCACATATTTTCTATATTGATTGTCTTTTGATGCCTTTGCATCTGTGTCTTTTTTAACAATTTTGTACACATGTATTAATAAAATCATTATATATTAAATTGGTCTTCAATTTATCTATTCATGCCAAGTAACTCCTGCCTAGTGCCTACAAAGTCCCAGGTTGGGTGTTTCCTCAGAATACACAGTTCCCTGTGGGGCTCATTTAGGCTCTGGTGTATTGGAACACCAATACCACTTGATACACTTTTTTCTCATATGTCCTTAGGGATGTGGCAGGACCTTTCTTGGCTTACTGGCATTTAGGGTCGGCACCTAACATTTTCTACTTGCTTCTGCATCCTGTGAATGCCTAATGTACCTTTAGCCACAGAATACTACGTTCTTAGCAGTCAGGTAAACCCATGTGAGCTAATTATTGGGGCCTATACAGGCCGACACTTACTTCTGTATCCTGTGAATGCTGTGACAGGAAGTCAGGTAAATCTGGGAATGTAGTCACTGAGAGGAGACACATTCCCACCTGCTTTGAAAGTTCACTGATACTATAGGGTGTTGGCTGCAGAGAGAGCCAGCAGGAAGTTGAAAACCATTCAGCTGTTCAGAATGAGGAGATCAAGGACTCTATAATTTGTCCAGAGAAAATCTATTGAGTGCTGCCTCCTGTCGCTGTGTGAGCTGGGAAGAGGAGGACAGACATACGTGTACCTCCCGACGCCGTGTGGGCATGGGAGAAGGACTGCTGCCGCCTGTCGCCGTGTGGGCTGGGAGAGGGGGACAGTCGGATGTGTGCCTCCCGACAAGCTGGTGAGCATGGGAGAAGACCCCCTAAAGCGATGTGAAGCTAAGGAGGGTAACCACGAGTGAAGACATCTCAAAGGTGAGAAGACAAAGTGTTCCATGTGAAGAGTGTGAAGAGAAGTGTTCCATGTGAAGAGTGTGAAGAGTAAAGGGACCTGTTAAATGAACTATGTTCAATGTGAAGAATCTGAAGAGTAAAGGATCCTGTTATAAATGAACATGTGCTGTGTGAAAGAAAACAAAGGGACATGTTCAATGGACAATGTTTGTGCTGTGTGAAAAGCAAACAAATGGACATTTGAGTGTCTGCTGTAGGATCAGCAGTGTCGGCCCAACAGTAGGTTGGAAAGACTTCTTAGGTAGGTTCCAGCTGTGAGAAGGTAGCCGCCCACAGAGGCAAGGATTTATTTTGTGTTTTATTTTATTTTGGATGTTTTGCTGCATACAGCCTGGTGAAGAAAACACCATTTAATAAACCACACTGTTTGTTTGCAAGCACTTGTCGGCTATCTCTCTGTGAAAACGCACCCCCAAAGGGGTCATCCACGCCTACCAATGAGTAATCCCTTACATATGGTGGAGGTATGCAGTGGGCAGAAGCAGCAAGATCCCTGCAAGGAAGTGCAAATGTTTGATGAACTTTATCTGGTGCATGAGATTGCACAATCTATGTGTGCAGGAGAGAAGATCCTGACAGAAAAAAAAAAAAAAAAAGTGTTTTAAAGAGACAGCGGTCTCAAAATTTTTTGATGAACTTTGTTGTGTCTGGTGCAAGTGACTGCACAAACTGTGTGCGCAGGAAAAGAGATCCTGCAAGAGAGAGAAAAACTACATGTGTTGAAGAGACAGTGGTCTGAAAATTGTTTGCTGGACTGTGAAAAATTTGTTTGTGGAGTTATTGAAGATGGGGCGGTCCAAACGCCTGAAAAATGCAAAGATAGATGAAATGAGAGACCGGATTCTTTGGATGGAGGGGATGTTGCCGTCTGAACCAGCCCCATCCATGCCTAAAGAGAGTCTACTAAAGAGGAAGGTTGTTGTCCCTAGCAACACTGATGAAACTGCTATGGAGACGCAGTGTGCTCAGATGAAAAGTAAACTCAAAATGGAGGAGATGTTGAAACATCTGATTATATCAAATGCAGCTCAACAGCAAGCAAATGCAGCTCAACAGCAGGCAAATGCGGATTTTCAGCGGAGCTTTGCAGCTCAGCAAAAGGCTCACCAAGAGAGCATGGCAGGCTGGAAACAGAGACGCCAGCAGCCAATGGAGGCCATCGGTTTGGAAGAAACCGAGTATGTGTGCAGGGCTGAGTTGGATGCCTTGCAACGGAAAATGGAAGAAAAGGAACAAGCCTTGGAATTGCTTAAAATGGAGCATAGAAACTTGCAGGAAATGAATGAACTACTCAAGTCTCATGTGTTACAGTGGGAAGAATCCACTGCTCTTCTTTTGGTCGAGTTGCAAAAACGCAGAGAGACTATAATGGAGAAAGATACCATCCTCATGGAAAAGGAAAGTGAAATTCAGACTTTGCAGAAGCAAAGTATGGCTGATATGTTGGAGTTGCGTAATCAGCTGGAAAAAAGTCTTCAGTGTTTGGAAGTTACAAAAATAGACCTGCAGGAGTCGCAGGAACAGAATGTTGCTCTGAAAGCGACATTGTCTCTCAGCGACAAAGAGAAAAGTGAAAGAGAGGCTAAATTACTGAGTACTGTGTATGAGCTCACTACTTTAAGCAATGTGGTAAATGAATGGCGTGCGGACTGTGAAAGTTGGAAAGGGGAAGCCCAACGTGTCCAGCAGCAGTTAAAGGAGAAAGAAGCCTGTGTGGCAGAATTACATTCTTATTCCCAGATGCTAGCCAATGAGGTGAAGGCTCTTATGCAGGGAAAAGAAGATTGTGAACATAAGAGGGAAAAAGTAGAGGCACAGCTTCTGGAATCGCAAGTCAAGGTGTCAGAAGGTGACCGATTGTGTGCTAAGCTGTCAGAGAAGGCAAACCGACTGCAGGTTGAGTTGGACAATGTTACAAATCAGCTTTCTCAAGCAGACAGCAAATCTAGAGAAATTGCGGAAGATTTTTCTATCTTGGAATCGCAGCTGCAAGACACGCAGGAACTCTTACAGGAAGAGAGGTGTCAAAGGCTGAGTTTTAGCACAAAGCTCAAACAAATGGAAGATGAGAAAAATGGCTTCCTGGAACAATTAAAAAAGGAGGCGGAAGCAAAGAAAAACCTATCAGAGCAAGTCGCAACATTGCAAGCTCAGATAGCGGATATGAAAAAACGCATGGAAGAAAGCGTTGGTTCATTACAGTGTGTTGAAGATGTGAAAAAGAAGTTTGATCAGATGCTTGGTGAAGAGAAGACTGTGTCTGCAAAATATGCAGAAGAACGCGCCCGTGCAGAAACGGAGGTGCGTGATAACGAGAGCAAAGCCCTGTTCTTGGCTCGCTCTTTGGAGGAAGCTCTAGAGTGTAAGGCTGAACTAGAAAGTGTTAACCAATAGCTGCGTACAGAAATGGAAGAATTGGTCAGCTCCAAGGATGATGTTGTGAAAAGAGTTCAGGAGCTAGAAAAGTCTAAGCGAGCCTTAGAACAGCAAGTAGAAGAGATGAAGATTCCGTTGCAGGAACTGGAAGAGGAATTCCAGGCAACAGAGGATCTGTCCCAAAGAGGGGATAGTGTGCCTGATGCAGTTTTTAAAAGGATCAGTGTTTTGGGGTCTGTCCTGAGTGAGCCTCAGAAATGTGATGACATGTGGCTTGAATCACCCCTTTGGAATAAACCGTTCCTTCAAAAACTTCAAGCATTGGAAAATGTATCATTAGAGCTTCAGCAAACAAAGGAGCTGAGTAAGAAATGTGATGATTTCTCAGTTCAGGCTGAAAACCTAGTGGGGAAAACTAAGGCTGTTGGTGAAAACGTGAAGCAAATGAATAAGTGCCTTTCAGGGAGTGTTTCCAAAATGGAACTGGTGAAAGACGGGTGGCAGAAGTTTGATCGTGATCTTGAGATGCATTCCATGTGGAATTCAGATAGAGAAAAAGAACTAGGTGACCTTGAGCGGTCAAATAGTTCAGCAGAAAGTGCATTGAAGAAACCTGTAAAAGAATGTGTTGCAGTTCCATGCTTCTTCACTGATGCAGAGAGGAGGTCTATAATGGATACCACCCAGATCGCTGGGTTCAACTGTGTTGTTGCCTTTAACCCCTATGTTGGTGTAAGGAAAGTTGATGATGTTCTGGTTGACTACTTCTGTGAAGAGTTTGGCAAGAAATATAAGCTGAATATCAAATCAAATAGTAGGCCTTTACTGCGACTCGCTCAGGAGGGCGAAAAGTTTAAGAAGTTGATGAGTGCAAATGCTTCCGATCTGCCTATGAATATGAAATGTTTGGTGAATGATATTGATATCTCTGGGAAAAGGAACAGGGGTCACTTTGAAGAAATGTGTGACAGCCTGTTGTCTCAATTGGAAAATCCTCTGCACAGCATCTTAGAGCAAGCAAAGCTCAAGAAGGAAGATCATTCCCTTTTACAACAAAAAGTCAATGATTGTGTACAGATGTATGGAGAGGCAACTCAAGTCACAGAGGGATGTCAAGAGTCCCTACTTGGAACAAAGCTTAGTGAAGCAAAGGTTCTCAAAGTTTTGTGGAAAACATTTATGGATTGCAGAGAGAGGCGTCTTAAGAATGTTGAAGACATTAAGACTAGCCCAATTGAGTTGCCTATGGATCACGGTCCTCCATGGTGGATTGGACAGACGGTTATGAGGGACAAGCTGTCTGACATTTATGAGAAAGCTGTCAATGAAGATGACAGAAACGAGAAGGAGCAAAATGATGCCAAAAATGCAGTTGAAGAATGTGTATATGAGATGAGAGACAAACTGTGTGGCAGTTATGAGAAATCTGTCAATGAAGATGACAAAACAGTTTCATCCGGAAGCTTGAGGATAATAGGAGGCTTATCAGTGAGTCAGCAGTGCCTGACACATGCGTGCCTGGAAATATGTGTCCCAACCCTAGGGTTGAAACAAGAGGGGGGGGTATGTGACAGGAAGTCAGGTAAATCTGGGAATGTAGTCACTGAGAGGAGACACATTCCCACCTGCTTTGAAAGTTCACTGATACTATAGGGTGTTGGCTGCAGAGAGAGCCAGCAGGAAGTTGAAAACCATTCAGCTGTTCAGAATGAGGAGATCAAGGACTCTATAATTTGTCCAGAGAAAATCTATTGAGTGCTGCCTCCTGTCGCTGTGTGAGCTGGGAAGAGGAGGACAGACATACGTGTACCTCCCGACGCCGTGTGGGCATGGGAGAAGGACTGCTGCCGCCTGTCGCCGTGTGGGCTGGGAGAGGGGGACAGTCGGATGTGTGCCTCCCGACAAGCTGGTGAGCATGGGAGAAGACCCCCTAAAGCGATGTGAAGCTAAGGAGGGTAACCACGAGTGAAGACATCTCAAAGGTGAGAAGACAAAGTGTTCCATGTGAAGAGTGTGAAGAGAAGTGTTCCATGTGAAGAGTGTGAAGAGTAAAGGGACCTGTTAAATGAACTATGTTCAATGTGAAGAATCTGAAGAGTAAAGGATCCTGTTATAAATGAACATGTGCTGTGTGAAAGAAAACAAAGGGACATGTTCAATGGACAATGTTTGTGCTGTGTGAAAAGCAAACAAATGGACATTTGAGTGTCTGCTGTAGGATCAGCAGTGTCGGCCCAACAGTAGGTTGGAAAGACTTCTTAGGTAGGTTCCAGCTGTGAGAAGGTAGCCGCCCACAGAGGCAAGGATTTATTTTGTGTTTTATTTTATTTTGGATGTTTTGCTGCATACAGCCTGGTGAAGAAAACACCATTTAATAAACCACACTGTTTGTTTGCAAGCACTTGTCGGCTATCTCTCTGTGAAAACGCACCCCCAAAGGGGTCATCCACGCCTACCAATGAGTAATCCCTTACAATGCCTAATGTACTTCCATCCTTTAAATACTACGTTCCTTGCTGTCAGTTAAACCTATGTGAGCTAATTTTTGTTGTCTACAAAGGCCGACACTTACTTCTGTATACTGGAAATGCCTAATGTACCTCCAGCCATCAAATACACTACGTACTTTGCTGTCAGTTAAACCCATGTGAGCTAATTTTGGGGCCTATACAGGCCGACACTTCTGTATACTGTGAATTCCTAATGTACCTCCAGCCATCAAATACAGTACGTTCTTTGCTGTCAGTTAAACCCATGTGAGCTAATTTTTGGGGCTTATACAGGCTGACACTTACTTCTGTATCCTGTGAATGCCTAATGTACCTTCAGCCACAGAATACTACGTTATTAGCTGTCAGTTAAACCCATGTGGGCTAATATTTGGGGACTATACAGGCCGACACTTACTTCTGTATCCTGTGAATGCCTAATGTACCTCTAAACAAAACGATTCAGGATGCTCATAATTGTCCGTTATGTTCCGCGGAAAGACCTTCTCTTTGCCACAAGTTCTGGTCCTCTCCCTTTATCACGACATTCTGGGACCAGGTACTGACCTTCATCGGGGAAGTGACGAAGTGGCACATACCCAAAGACCCTACACTGTGCTAGGGGTTAGGCGGGGCTATCTTATATACTGTGGGGCGTATTCACTTCTGATTGGAACCTGGTCTCCGTAGTCACTCCAATCACGTTCCCAGAAGACTCCTGCCCCCTCATTGGCTTTTGCTGATGTTTCTGGGCCAATCACGGGCTTTTAAAGCCCAGTTCCTGTACCCAGGGGCGGACTGAGCGGTCGGGCACTTCGGGCGTGGTCCGAGGGCCCGGCCGGGAAGGAGGGCCCGGCCGAGAGGGGGACCCGCCGCCCAGGTCAGCATTAATTCACCCGAAGTTTGTCCCAGTAACCGAACAGGAGCAATATATTTGGGTATGTGCCACTTCATCACTTCCCCGATGAAGGTCAGTACCTGGTCCTAGAATGTCGTGATAGAGGGACAGGACCAGAACTTGTGGCAAAGAGAAGGTCTTTCCGCGGAACATAACGGACAATTATGATCATCCTGAATCGTTTTGTTTAGAGGTACATTAGGCATTCACACAGTATACAGAAGTAAGTGTCGGCATGTATAGGCCCCAAAAATTAGCTCACATGGGTTTACCTGACAGCTAAGTATGTAGTATTTGGAGGCTGAAGGTACATTAGGCATTCACAGGATACAGAAGTAAGTGTCAGCCTGTATAGTCCCCAAAAATTAGCCCACATGGGTTTAACTGACAGCTAATAACGTAGTATTCTGTGGCTGAAGGTACATTAGGAATTCACAGGATACAGAAGTAAGTGTCAGCCTGTATAGGCCCCAAAAATTAGCTCACATGGGTTTAACTGACAGCAAAGAACGTACTGTATTTGATGGCTGGATGTACATTAGGCATTCACAGTATACAGAAGTGTCGGCCTGTATAGGCCCAAAAAATTAGCTCACATGGGTTTAACTGACACCAAAGAACGTAGTGTATTTGATGGCTGGAGGTACATCAGGCATTGACAGTATACAGAAGTAAGTGTCGGCCTGTTTAGGCCCCAAAACGTAGCTCACATGGGTTTAACTGACAGCAAAGAACGTATTATTGGATGGCTAGAGGTACATCAGGCATTCACACAGTATACAGAAGTAAGTGTCGGCCTGTATAGGCCCCAAAAATTAGCTCACATGGGTTTACCTGACTGCTAAGAACGTAGTATTCTGTGGCTAAAGGTACATTAGGCATTCACAGGATGCAGAAGCAAGTAGAAAATGATAGGTGCCGACCCTAAATGCCAGTAAGCCAAGAAAGGTCCTGCCACATCCCTAAGGACATATGAGAAAAAAGTGTATCAAGTAGTATTGGTGTTCCAATACACCAGAGCCTAAATGAGCCCCACAGGGAACTGTGTATTCTGAGGAAACACCCAACCTGGGACTTTGTAGGCAGGAGTTACTTGGCATGATAAATAGATAAATAGAAGACCAATTTAATATATAATGATTTTATTAATACATGTGTACAAAATTGTTAAAAAAGACACAGATGCAAAGGCATCAAAAGACAGTCAATATATAAAATATGTGATAAATAAAATAATGAACCATATCCTAGAGTAGTGGGGTCACCCAGGTCCAACATGTTTCGCCGACTCTGCAGACTCTGACTTAAAAAGGCTTTTTAGACACTTGGAGACCAAAATAGAGTCATTTTGACCAAAAACTTTTTTCAGGCCATTGGAGCCCAAATGGCCTGTTTTAGACAAATCAAGTCTAAAAACAGCTTTTTAAGGCTCTAAAAGACAAAAATACAGTCATTTTGACAAAAATAATTTTCAGACCTTTGGTGACCAAATGCCGTTATTTTGACTAACAAAAGGTTTTTAGACACTTGGAGACCAAAATAGAGTCATTTTGACCAAAACATTTTTTGCAGGCCATTGGAGCCAAATGTCTAAAATCTTGTCTAAAACCGGCTTTTTAAGGCTCTAAAAGACAAAAATATAGTCATTTTGACTAAATTTTTTTTCTGACCTTTGGTGACCAAATGCAGTTATTTTGACTAAAAAAGGATTTTAAGACACTTGGAGACCAAAATAGAGTAATTTTGACCGAAAATATCTTTTCAGGCCATTGGAGCCCAAATGGCCAGTTTTAGACAAATCTTGTCTAAACCCAGCTTTTTAAGGCTCTAAAAGACAAAAATACAGTCATTTTGACAAAAAAAATATGTTCAGACCTTTGGTGACCAAATGCCGTTATTTTGACTAAAAAGGGATTTTTAGACACTTGGAGACCAAAAAATTGTCATTTTGACCAAAAAAATTTAAGGCCATTGGAGAGCAAAATGCCGTTATCTTGTCTAAAACTGGCTTTTTAAGACTCTAAAAGACAAAAATACAGTCATTTTGACTAAAAAAGTTTTTCAAACCTTTGGTGACCAAATGCAGTTATTTTGACTAAAAAAGGATTTTTAGACACTTGGAGACCAAAATAGAGTAATTTTGACCGAAAATTTCTTTTCAGGCCATTGGAGCCCAAATGGCCGGTTTTAGACAAATCTTGTCTTAAACCGGCTTTTTAAAGCTCTAAAAGACAAAAATACATTCATTTTGACTTAATTTTTTTCAGACCTTTGGTGACCAAATGCAGTTATTTTGACTAAAAAAGGCTTTTTAGACACTTGGAGACCAAAATAGAGCTCCAATAGCCTGAAAAAAAGTTTTTTTGGTCAAAATACTCTATTTTGGTCTCCAAGTGCTTAAAAAGCCTTTTTCTAGTCAAAATGCATTTGGTCACCAAAGGTCTGAAAAAAAATGTATTCAAATTGACTGTATTTTTGTCTTTTAGTGCTTTAAAAAGCCGGTTTTAGACAAGATTTTAGACATTTTGGCTCCAATGGCCTGAAATTTTTTTTGGTCAAAATGACTCTATTTTGGTCTCCAAGTGTCTAAAGTGCCTTTTTTATCATAAATAACTGCATTTGGTCACCAAAGGTCTGAAAAATAGATTTAGTCAAAATGAATGTATTTTTGTCTTTTAGAGCCTTAGAGATTTGTCTAAAACTGGCCATTTGGGCTCCAATCGCCTGAAATTTTTTTTTGGTCAAAATGGTCTGGAAAAAAAATGGCCTGAAAAAAAAATGGCCTGAAAAAAATTTTGGCCTGAAAAACTTTTTGGTCAAAATGACTCTGTTTTGGTCTCCTTTTGTAGTCAAAATAACTGCATTTGGTCACCAAAGGTCTGAAATTTTTTTTAGTCCAAATGACTATATTTTTGTCTTTTAGAGCATTAAAAAGCTGGTTTTAGACAAGATTTTAGACATTTGGCTCCAATGGCCTGAAAAACATTTTTTGGTCAAAATGACTCTATTCTGGTCTCCAAGTGTCTTAAAAGCCTTTTTTAGTCAAAATAACTGCATTTGGTCACCAAAGGTCTGAAAAAAATTAAGTCAAAATGAATGTATTTTTGTCTTTTAGAGCTTTAAAAAGCCGGTTTAAGACAAGATTTGTCTAAAACCGGCCATTTGGGCTCCAATGGCCTAAAAATAAATTTTCGGTCAAAATGACTCTATTTTGGTCTCCAAGTGTCTAAAAAGCCTTTTATAGTCAAAATAACTGCATTTGGTCACCAAAGGTCTGAAATTGTTTTTTTAGTCTAAATGACTATATTTTTTGTCTTTTAGAGCCTTAAAAGCCGGTTTTAGACAAGATTTTAGACATTTGGCTCCAATGGCCTAAAAAAAGTTTTTTGGTCAAAATGACTCTATATTGGTCTCCAAGTGTCTAAAAAGCCTTTTTCTAGTCAAAATAACTGCATTTGGTCACCAAAGGTCTGAAAAAAAATTAGTCAAAATGAATGTATTTTTGTCTTTTAGTGTCTTAAAAAGCCAGTTTTAGACCAGATTTGTCTAAAACCGGCCATTTGGGCACCAATGGCCTGAAAAAAATGTTTTGGTCAAAATGACTCTATTTTTGTCTCCAAGTGTCTTAAAATCCTTTTTAAGTCAAAATAACTGCATTTGGTCACCAAAGGTCAGAAAAAAAAATTTAGTCAAAAAGACTATATATTTGTCTTTTAGAGCCTTAAAAAGCTGGTTTTAGACAAGATTTTAGACATTTGGCTCCAATGGCCAGAAAAAATGTTTTGGTCAAAATGACTCTATTTTGGTCTCCAAGTGTCTAAAAACCTTTTGTTAGTCAAAATATTGGCATTTGGTCACCAAAGGTCTGAAATTTTTTTTGTCAAAATGACTGTATTTTTGTCTTTTAGAGCCTTAAAAAGCCGTTTTTAGACTTGATTTGTCTAAAACAGGCCATTTGGACTCCAATGGCCTGAAAAAAGTTTTTGGTCAAAATGACTCTATTTTGGTCTCCAAGTGTCTAAAAAGCCTTTTTAAGTCAGAGTCTGCAGAGTCGGCGAAACATGTTGGACCTGGGTGACCCCACTACTCTAGGATATGGTTCATAATTTTATTTATCACATATTTTCTATATTGATTGTCTTTTGATGCCTTTGCATCTGTGTCTTTTTTAACAATTTTGTACACATGTATTAATAAAATCATTATATATTAAATTGGTCTTCTATTTATCTATTCATGCCAAGTAACTCCTGCCTAGTGCCTACAAAGTCCCAGGTTGGGTGTTTCCTCAGAATACACAGTTCCCTGTGGGGCTCATTTAGGCTCTGGTGTATTGGAACACCAATACCACTTGATACACTTTTTTCTCATATGTCCTTAGGGATGTGGCAGGACCTTTCTTGGCTTACTGGCATTTAGGGTCGGCACCTAACATTTTCTACTTGCTTCTGCATCCTGTGAATGCCTAATGTACCTTTAGCCACAGAATACTACGTTCTTAGCAGTCAGGTAAACCCATGTGAGCTAATTTTTGGGGCCTATACAGGCCGACGCTTACTTCTGTATCCTGTGAATGCCTAATGTACTTCCATCCTTTAAATACTACGTTCCTTGCTGTCAGTTAAACCTATGTGAGCTAATTTTTGTGGTCTACAAAGGCCGACACTTACTTCTGTATACTGGAAATGCCTAATGTACCTCCAGCCATCAAATACACTACGTTCTTTGGTGTCAGTTAAACCCATGTGAGCTAATTTTGGGGCCTATACAGGCCGACACTTCTGTATACTGTGAATTCCTAATGTACCTCCAGCCATCAAATACAGTACGTTCTTTGCTGTCAGTTAAACCCATGTGAGCTAATTTTTGGGGCCTATACAGGCTGACACTTACTTCTGTATCCTGTGAATGCCTAATGTACCTTCAGCCACAGAATACTACGTTATTAGCTGTCAGTTAAACCCATGTGGGCTAATATTTGGGGACTATACAGGCCGACACTTACTTCTGTATCCTGTGAATGCCTAATGTACCTCTAAACAAAATGATTCAGGATGCTCATAATTGTCCGTTATGTTCCGCGGAAAGACCTTCTCTTTGCCACAAGTTCTGGTCCTCTCCCTATATCACGACATTCTGGGACCAGGTACTGACCTTCATCGGGGAAGTGACGAAGTGGCACATACCCAAAGACCCTACACTGTGCTAGGGATTAGGCGGGGCTATCTTATATACTGTGGGGCGTATTCACTTCTGATTGGAACCTGGTCTCCGTAGTCACTCCAATCACGTTCCCAGAAGACTCCTGCCCCCTCATTGGCTTTTGCTGATGTTTCTGGGCCAATCACGGGCTTTTAAAGCCCAGTTCCTGTACCCAGGGGCGGACTGAGCGGTCGGGCACTTCGGGCGTGGTCCGAGGGCCCGGCCGGGAAGGAGGGCCCGGCCGAGAGGGGGACCCGCCGCCCAGGTCAGCATTAATTCACCCGAAGTTTGTCCCAGTAACCGAACAGGAGCAATATAATTGGGTATGTGCCACTTCGTCACTTCCCCGATGAAGGTCAGTACCTGGTCCCAGAATGTCGTGATATAGGGACAGGACCAGAACTTCTGGCAAAGAGAAGGTCTTTCCGTGGAACATAACGGACAATTATGATCATCCTGAATCGTTTTGTTTAGAGGTACATTAGGCATTCACACAGTATACAGAAGTAAGTGTCGGCATGTATAGGCCCCAAAAATTAGCTCACATGGGTTTACCTGACAGCTAAGTATGTAGTATTTGGAGGCTGAAGGTACATTAGGCATTCACAGGATACAGAAGTAAGTGTCAGCCTGTATAGTCCCCAAAAATTAGCCCACATGGGTTTAACTGACAGCTAATGACAGCTAATAACGTAGTATTCTGTGGCTGAAGGTACATTAGGAATTCACAGGATACAGAAGTAAGTGTCAGCCTGTATATGCCCCAAAAATTAGCTCACATGGGTTTAACTGACAGCAAAGAACGTACTGTATTTGATGGCTGGATGTACATTAGGCATTCACAGTATACAGAAGTGTCGGCCTGTATAGGCCCCAAAAATTAGCTCACATGGGTTTAACTGACAGCAAAGAACGTGGTGTATTTGATGGCTGGAGGTACATTATGCATTTCCAGTATACAGAAGTAAGTGTCGGCCTTTATAGACCCCAAAAATTAGCTCACATAGGTTTAACTGACAGCAAGGAACGTAGTATTTAAAGGATGGAAGTACATTAGGCATTCAGAGGATACAGAAGTAAGTGTCGGCCTGTATAGGCCCAAAAAATTAGCTCATGGGTTTAACTGACACCAAAGAATGTAGTGTATTTGATGGCTGGAGGTACATCAGGCATTGACAGTATACAGAAGTAAGTGTCGGCCTGTTTAGGCCCCAAAACGTAGCTCACATAGGTTTAACTGACAGCAAAGAACGTATTATTGGATGGCTAGAGGTACATCAGGCATTCACACAGTATACAGAAGTAAGTGTCGGCCTGTATAGGCCCCAAAAATTAGCTCACATGGGTTTACCTGACTGCTAAGAACGTAGTATTCTGTGGCTAAAGGTACATTAGGCATTCACAGGATGCAGAAGCAAGTAGAAAATGATAGGTGCCGACCCTAAATGCCAGTAAGCCAAGAAAGGTCCTGCCACATCCCTAAGGACATATGAGAAAAAAGTGTATCAAGTAGTATTGGTGTTCCAATACACCAGAGCCTAAATGAGCCCCACAGGGAACTGTGTATTCTGAGGAAACACCCAACCTGGGACTTTGTAGGCAGGAGTTACTTGGCATGATAAATAGATAAATAGAAGACCAATTTAATATATAATGATTTTATTAATACATGTGTACAAAATTGTTAAAAAAGACACAGATGCAAAGGCATCAAAAGACAGTCAATATATAAAATATGTGATAAATAAAATAATGAACCATATCCTAGAGTAGTGGGGTCACCCAGGTCCAACATGTTTCGCCGACTCTGCAGACTCTGACTTAAAAAGGCTTTTTAGACACCTGGAGACCAAAATAGAGTCATTTTGACCAAAAACTTTTTTCAGGCCATTGGAGCCCAAATGGCCTGTTTTAGACAAATCAAGTCTAAAAACAGCTTTTTAAGGCTCTAAAAGACAAAAATACAGTCATTTTGACAAAAATAATTTTCAGACCTTTGGTGACCAAATGCCGTTATTTTGACTAACAAAAGGTTTTTAGACACTTGGAGACCAAAATAGAGTCATTTTGACCAAAACATTTTTTGCAGGCCATTGGAGCCAAATGTCTAAAATCTTGTCTAAAACCGGCTTTTTAAGGCTCTAAAAGACAAAAATATAGTCATTTTGACTAAATTTTTTTTCTGACCTTTGGTGACCAAATGCAGTTATTTTGACTAAAAAAGGATTTAAAGACACTTGGAGACCAAAATAGAGTAATTTTGACCGAAAATATCTTTTCAGGCCATTGGAGCCCAAATGGCCAGTTTTAGACAAATCTTGTCTAAACCCAGCTTTTTAAGGCTCTAAAAGACAAAAATACAGTCATTTTGACAAAAAAAATATGTTCAGACCTTTGGTGACCAAATGCCGTTATTTTGACTAAAAAGGGATTTTTAGACACTTGGAGACCAAAATAGTCATTTTGACCAAAAAAATTTAAGGCCATTGGAGAGCAAAATGCCGTTATCTTGTCTAAAACTGGCTTTTTAAGACTCTAAAAGACAAAAATACAGTCATTTTGACTAAAAAAGTTTTTCAAACCTTTGGTGACCAAATGCAGTTATTTTGACTAAAAAAGGCTTTTTAGACACTTGGAGACCAAAATAGAGTAATTTTGACCGAAAATTTCTTTTCAGGCCATTGGAGCCCAAATGGCCGGTTTTAGACAAATCTTGTCTTAAACCGGCTTTTTAAAGCTCTAAAAGACAAAAATACATTCATTTTGACTTAATTTTTTTCAGACCTTTGGTGACCAAATGCAGTTATTTTGACTAAAAAAGGCTTTTTAGACACTTGGAGACCAAAATAGAGCTCCAATAGCCTGAAAAAAAGTTTTTTTGGTCAAAATACTCTATTTTGGTCTCCAAGTGTTTAAAAAGCCTTTTTCTAGTCAAAATGCATTTGGTCACCAAAGGTCTGAAAAAAAAATGTATTCAAATTGACTGTATTTTTGTCTTTTAGTGCTTTAAAAAGCCGGTTTTAGACAAGATTTTAGACATTTTGGCTCCAATGGCCTGAAATTTTTTTTGGTCAAAATGACTCTATTTTGGTCTCCAAGTGTCTAAAGTGCCTTTTATAGTCAAAATAACTGCATTTGGTCACCAAAGGTCTGAAATTTTTTTTTAGTCTAAATGACTATATTTTTTGTCTTTTAGAGCCTTAAAAGCCGGTTTTAGACAAGATTTTAGACATTTGGCTCCAATGGCCTAAAAAAAGTTTTTTGGTCAAAATGACTCTATATTGGTCTCCAAGTGTCTAAAAAGCCTTTTTCTAGTCAAAATAACTGCATTTGGTCACCAAAGGTCTGAAAAAAAATTAGTCAAAATGAATGTATTTTTGTCTTTTAGTGTCTTAAAAAGCCAGTTTTAGACCAGATTTGTCTAAAACCGGCCATTTGGGCACCAATGGCCTGAAAAAAATGTTTTGGTCAAAATGACTCTATTTTTGTCTCCAAGTGTCTTAAAATCCTTTTTAAGTCAAAATAACTGCATTTGGTCACCAAAGGTCAGAAAAAATATTTAGTCAAAAAGACTATATATTTGTCTTTTAGAGCCTTAAAAAGCTGGTTTTAGACAAGATTTTAGACATTTGGCTCCAATGGCCAGAAAAAATGTTTTGGTCAAAATGACTCTATTTTGGTCTCCAAGTGTCTAAAAACCTTTTGTTAGTCAAAATAACGGCATTTGGTCACCAAAGGTCTGAAATTTTTTTTGTCAAAATGACTGTATTTTTGTCTTTTAGAGCCTTAAAAAGCCGTTTTTAGACTTGATTTGTCTAAAACAGGCCATTTGGACTCCAATGGCCTGAAAAAAGTTTTTGGTCAAAATGACTCTATTTTGGTCTCCAAGTGTCTAAAAAGCCTTTTAAGTCAGAGTCTGCAGAGTCGGCGAAACATGTTGGACCTGGGTGACCCCACTACTCTAGGATACGGTTCATAATTTTATTTATCACATATTTTCTATATTGATTGTCTTTTGATGCCTTTGCATCTGTGTCTTTTTTAACAATTTTGTACACATGTATTAATAAAATCATTATATATTAAATTGGTCTTCAATTTATCTATTCATGCCAAGTAACTCCTGCCTAGTGCCTACAAAGTCCCAGGTTGGGTGTTTCCTCAGAATACACAGTTCCCTGTGGGGCTCATTTAGGCTCTGGTGTATTGGAACACCAATACCACTTGATACACTTTTTTCTCATATGTCCTTAGGGATGTGGCAGGACCTTTCTTGGCTTACTGGCATTTAGGGTCGGCACCTAACATTTTCTACTTGCTTCTGCATCCTGTGAATGCCTAATGTACCTTTAGCCACAGAATACTACGTTCTTAGCAGTCAGGTAAACCCATGTGAGCTAATTATTGGGGCCTATACAGGCCGACACTTACTTCTGTATCCTGTGAATGCCTAATGTACTTCCATCCTTTAAATACTACGTTCCTTGCTGTCAGTTAAACCTATGTGAGCTAATTTTTGTTGTCTACAAAGGCCGACACTTACTTCTGTATACTGGAAATGCCTAATGTACCTCCAGCCATCAAATACACTACGTACTTTGCTGTCAGTTAAACCCATGTGAGCTAATTTTGGGGCCTATACAGGCCGACACTTCTGTATACTGTGAATTCCTAATGTACCTCCAGCCATCAAATACAGTACGTTCTTTGCTGTCAGTTAAACCCATGTGAGCTAATTTTTGGGGCTTATACAGGCTGACACTTACTTCTGTATCCTGTGAATGCCTAATGTACCTTCAGCCACAGAAGACTACGTTATTAGCTGTCAGTTAAACCCATGTGGGCTAATATTTGGGGACTATACAGGCCGACACTTACTTCTGTATCCTGTGAATGCCTAATGTACCTCTAAACAAAACGATTCAGGATGCTCATAATTGTCCGTTATGTTCCGCGGAAAGACCTTCTCTTTGCCACAAGTTCTGGTCCTCTCCCTTTATCACGACATTCTGGGACCAGGTACTGACCTTCATCGGGGAAGTGACGAAGTGGCACATACCCAAAGACCCTACACTGTGCTAGGGGTTAGGCGGGGCTATCTTATATACTGTGGGGCGTATTCACTTCTGATTGGAACCTGGTCTCCGTAGTCACTCCAATCACGTTCCCAGAAGACTCCTGCCCCCTCATTGGCTTTTGCTGATGTTTCTGGGCCAATCACGGGCTTTTAAAGCCCAGTTCCTGTACCCAGGGGCGGACTGAGCGGTCGGGCACTTCGGGCGTGGTCCGAGGGCCCGGCCGGGAAGGAGGGCCCGGCCGAGAGGGGGACCCGCCGCCCAGGTCAGCATTAATTCACCCGAAGTTTGTCCCAGTAACCGAACAGGAGCAATATATTTGGGTATGTGCCACTTCATCACTTCCCCGATGAAGGTCAGTACCTGGTCCTAGAATGTCCTGATAGAGGGACAGGACCAGAACTTGTGGCAAAGAGAAGGTCTTTCCGCGGAACATAACGGACAATTATGATCATCCTGAATCGTTTTGTTTAGAGGTACATTAGGCATTCACACAGTATACAGAAGTAAGTGTCGGCATGTATAGGCCCCAAAAATTAGCTCACATGGGTTTACCTGACAGCTAAGTATGTAGTATTTGGAGGCTGAAGGTACATTAGGCATTCACAGGATACAGAAGTAAGTGTCAGCCTGTATAGTCCCCAAAAATTAGCCCACATGGGTTTAACTGACAGCTAATAACGTAGTATTCTGTGGCTGAAGGTACATTAGGAATTCACAGGATACAGAAGTAAGTGTCAGCCTGTATAGGCCCCAAAAATTAGCTCACATGGGTTTAACTGACAGCAAAGAACGTACTGTATTTGATGGCTGGATGTACATTAGGCATTCACAGTATACAGAAGTGTCGGCCTGTATAGGCCCAAAAAATTAGCTCACATGGGTTTAACTGACACCAAAGAACGTAGTGTATTTGATGGCTGGAGGTACATCAGGCATTGACAGTATACAGAAGTAAGTGTCGGCCTGTTTAGGCCCCAAAACGTAGCTCACATGGGTTTAACTGACAGCAAAGAACGTATTATTGGATGGCTAGAGGTACATCAGGCATTCACACAGTATACAGAAGTAAGTGTCGGCCTGTATAGGCCCCAAAAATTAGCTCACATGGGTTTACCTGACTGCTAAGAACGTAGTATTCTGTGGCTAAAGGTACATTAGGCATTCACAGGATGCAGAAGCAAGTAGAAAATGATAGGTGCCGACCCTAAATGCCAGTAAGCCAAGAAAGGTCCTGCCACATCCCTAAGGACATATGAGAAAAAAGTGTATCAAGTGGTATTGGTGTTCCAATACACCAGAGCCTAAATGAGCCCCACAGGGAACTGTGTATTCTGAGGAAACACCCAACCTGGGACTTTTTAGGCAGGAGTTACTTGGCATGATAAATAGATAAATAGAAGACCAATTTAATATATAATGATTTTATTAATACATGTGTACAAAATTGTTAAAAAAGACACAGATGCAAAGGCATCAAAAGACAGTCAATATATAAAATATGTGATAAATAAAATAATGAACCATATCCTAGAGTAGTGGGGTCACCCAGGTCCAACATGTTTCGCCGACTCTGCAGACTCTGACTTAAAAAGGCTTTTTAGACACTTGGAGACCAAAATAGAGTCATTTTGACCAAAAACTTTTTTCAGGCCATTGGAGCCCAAATGGCCTGTTTTAGACAAATCAAGTCTAAAAACAGCTTTTTAAGGCTCTAAAAGACAAAAATACAGTCATTTTGACAAAAATAATTTTCAGACCTTTGGTGACCAAATGCCGTTATTTTGACTAACAAAAGGTTTTTAGACACTTGGAGACCAAAATAGAGTCATTTTGACCAAAACATTTTTTGCAGGCCATTGGAGCCAAATGTCTAAAATCTTGTCTAAAACCGGCTTTTTAAGGCTCTAAAAGACAAAAATATAGTCATTTTGACTAAATTTTTTTTCTGACCTTTGGTGACCAAATGCAGTTATTTTGACTAAAAAAGGATTTTAAGACACTTGGAGACCAAAATAGAGTAATTTTGACCGAAAATATCTTTTCATGCCATTGGAGCCCAAATGGCCAGTTTTAGACAAATCTTGTCTAAACCCAGCTTTTTAAGGCTCTAAAAGACAAAAATACAGTCATTTTGACAAAAAAAATATGTTCAGACCTTTGGTGACCAAATGCCGTTATTTTGACTAAAAAGGGATTTTTAGACACTTGGAGACCAAAAAATTGTCATTTTGACCAAAAAAATTTAAGGCCATTGGAGAGCAAAATGCCGTTATCTTGTCTAAAACTGGCTTTTTAACCACTTTAGCCCCAGCCCTATTTCGGACACTTTTTGTTCACAAGTTAAAACCAGTATTTTTTCTTAGAAAACTACTTAGAACCCCCAAACATTATATATATTTTTTTAGCAAAGACTCTGGAGAATAAAATGTCGGTCATTGCAAAATTTTTTGTCACGCGGTATTTGCGCAGCGGTCTTTAAAACGCCATTTTTTTGGAAAAAATTTGAAAAATCACATTTCACTGCATTTAAAAAATACTAAACAGTAAAGTTAGCCCATTTTTTTTGTATATTGTGAAAGATGATGTCACGCCGAGTAAATAGATACCAAACATGTTACGGTTTAAAATTGCGCCCCCCTGTGGGATGGCGACAAACTACGGTCAATAGAGATCTCAATCTGCGACGCTTTAAATTTATTTAACGGTTACCAGTTTAGAGTTAGAGTGTAGCTCTTTTTTTTTTTAGTTATTGCCCACGCTCTGGCGATCGCGGCGATACCTCACATGTGTGGTTTGAACAGCGATTTCATTTGCGGCTCGACTTGCGTATACGTTTTTTTTTGTGCGCGAGCTAACGGTGACGGGGACGGCTAAATTTTTTTTTTTTTTTTTTTTCCTATTTATTTTTTCTTTTTTTTAAACTTTATTACAGGTTTTTTAAAAAAAAAAAAATCTGATCACTTTTATTGCTGTCACAAGCAATGTAAACATCCCTGGTGACAGCAATATGTCGTGACAGGTACACTTTATGGAGGGATCGAGGGTCTAAAAGACCCTAGACCCCTCCACTACACTTCCCTGTATGCAAAACGCAGAAAACGGCATTTTTGCATACAGCCGTTTTTCAAATCTGCCGCCTTTTGCAGCACAGTAACCCAGACGTGACGTCATGGACGCCGCCTCCGGGTTACGTCATCGGAGACCCGATCGATGCCGTTTCCGGCATTCATCGGGACTCCATCCAGCCGGCGGACGTGCCGGCTGGGTGCTCGGGGCTCCCGGTGGGACGGTAGCCCCGAGCAAAGCCGCGGAAGGCGGCGGGAGGGGGGGGACGTCCCCTCCCGCCCCCCCGGGTAACGATCGAGCGGCTCCCGAGCCGCATCGATCGTTACCGACGGAAAGCCGACCGTCGGCTTCAAACAACGGTACCGGGATGATGCCTCTAGCTAGAGGCATCATCCCGGTATAACCACTCAAAGTCAGCCGACGTAGAGGTTACGTGACTGGTAGTAAAGTGGTTAAGACTCTAAAAGACAAAAATACAGTCATTTTGACTAAAAAAGTTTTTCAAACCTTTGGTGACCAAATGCAGTTATTTTGACTAAAAAAGGATTTTTAGACACTTGGAGACCAAAATAGAGTAATTTTGACCGAAAATTTCTTTTCAGGCCATTGGAGCCCAAATGGCCGGTTTTAGACAAATCTTGTCTTAAACCGGCTTTTTAAAGCTCTAAAAGACAAAAATACATTCATTTTGACTTAATTTTTTTCAGACCTTTGGTGACCAAATGCAGTTATTTTGACTAAAAAAGGCTTTTTAGACACTTGGAGACCAAAATAGAGCTCCAATAGCCTGAAAAAAAGTTTTTTTGGTCAAAATACTCTATTTTGGTCTCCAAGTGTTTAAAAAGCCTTTTTCTAGTCAAAATGCATTTGGTCACCAAAGGTCTGAAAAAAAATGTATTCAAATTGACTGTATTTTTGTCTTTTAGTGCTTTAAAAAGCCGGTTTTAGACAAGATTTTAGACATTTTGGCTCCAATGGCCTGAAATTTTTTTTGGTCAAAATGACTCTATTTTGGTCTCCAAGTGTCTAAAGTGCCTTTTTTATCATAAATAACTGCATTTGGTCACCAAAGGTCTGAAAAATAGATTTAGTCAAAATGAATGTATTTTTGTCTTTTAGAGCCTTAGAGATTTGTCTAAAACTGGCCATTTGGGCTCCAATCGCCTGAAATTTTTTTTGGTCAAAATGGTCTGGAAAAAAAATGGCCTGAAAAAAAAATGGCCTGAAAAAAAATTTTGGCCTGAAAAACTTTTTGGTCAAAATGACTCTGTTTTGGTCTCCTTTTGTAGTCAAAATAACTGCATTTGGTCACCAAAGGTCTGAAATTTTTTTTAGTCCAAATGACTATATTTTTGTCTTTTAGAGCATTAAAAAGCTGGTTTTAGACAAGATTTTAGACATTTGGCTCCAATGGCCTGAAAAACATTTTTTGGTCAAAATGACTCTATTCTGGTCTCCAAGTGTCTTAAAAGCCTTTTTTAGTCAAAATAACTGCATTTGGTCACCAAAGGTCTGAAAAAAATTAAGTCAAAATGAATGTATTTTTGTCTTTTAGAGCTTTAAAAAGCCGGTTTAAGACAAGATTTGTCTAAAACCGGCCATTTGGGCTCCAATGGCCTAAAAATAAATTTTCGGTCAAAATGACTCTATTTTGGTCTCCAAGTGTCTAAAAAGCCTTTTATAGTCAAAATAACTGCATTTGGTCACCAAAGGTCTGAAATTGTTTTTTTAGTCTAAATGACTATATTTTTTGTCTTTTAGAGCCTTAAAAGCCGGTTTTAGACAAGATTTTAGACATTTGGCTCCAATGGCCTAAAAAAAGTTTTTTGGTCAAAATGACTCTATATTGGTCTCCAAGTGTCTAAAAAGCCTTTTTCTAGTCAAAATAACTGCATTTGGTCACCAAAGGTCTGAAAAAAAATTAGTCAAAATGAATGTATTTTTGTCTTTTAGTGTCTTAAAAAGCCAGTTTTAGACCAGATTTGTCTAAAACCGGCCATTTGGGCACCAATGGCCTGAAAAAAATGTTTTGGTCAAAATGACTCTATTTTTGTCTCCAAGTGTCTTAAAATCCTTTTTAAGTCAAAATAACTGCATTTGGTCACCAAAGGTCAGAAAAAAAAATTTAGTCAAAAAGACTATATATTTGTCTTTTAGAGCCTTAAAAAGCTGGTTTTAGACAAGATTTTAGACATTTGGCTCCAATGGCCAGAAAAAATGTTTTGGTCAAAATGACTCTATTTTGGTCTCCAAGTGTCTAAAAACCTTTTGTTAGTCAAAATAACGGCATTTGGTCACCAAAGGTCTGAAATTTTTTTTGTCAAAATGACTGTATTTTTGTCTTTTAGAGCCTTAAAAAGCCGTTTTTAGACTTGATTTGTCTAAAACAGGCCATTTGGACTCCAATGGCCTGAAAAAAGTTTTTGGTCAAAATGACTCTATTTTGGTCTCCAAGTGTCTAAAAAGCCTTTTTAAGTCAGAGTCTGCAGAGTCGGCGAAACATGTTGGACCTGGGTGACCCCACTACTCTAGGATATGGTTCATAATTTTATTTATCACATATTTTCTATATTGATTGTCTTTTGATGCCTTTGCATCTGTGTCTTTTTTAACAATTTTGTACACATGTATTAATAAAATCATTATATATTAAATTGGTCTTCTATTTATCTATTCATGCCAAGTAACTCCTGCCTAGTGCCTACAAAGTCCCAGGTTGGGTGTTTCCTCAGAATACACAGTTCCCTGTGGGGCTCATTTAGGCTCTGGTGTATTGGAACACCAATACCACTTGATACACTTTTTTCTCATATGTCCTTAGGGATGTGGCAGGACCTTTCTTGGCTTACTGGCATTTAGGGTCGGCACCTAACATTTTCTACTTGCTTCTGCATCCTGTGAATGCCTAATGTACCTTTAGCCACAGAATACTACGTTCTTAGCAGTCAGGTAAACCCATGTGAGCTAATTTTTGGGGCCTATACAGGCCGACACTTACTTCTGTATCCTGTGAATGCCTAATGTACTTCCATCCTTTAAATACTACGTTCCTTGCTGTCAGTTAAACCTATGTGAGCTAATTTTTGTGGTCTACAAAGGCCGACACTTACTTCTGTATACTGGAAATGCCTAATGTACCTCCAGCCATCAAATACACTACGTTCTTTGGTGTCAGTTAAACCCATGTGAGCTAATTTTGGGGCCTATACAGGCCGACACTTCTGTATACTGTGAATTCCTAATGTACCTCCAGCCATCAAATACAGTACGTTCTTTGCTGTCAGTTAAACCCATGTGAGCTAATTTTTGGGGCCTATACAGGCTGACACTTACTTCTGTATCCTGTGAATGCCTAATGTACCTTCAGCCACAGAATACTACGTTATTAGCTGTCAGTTAAACCCATGTGGGCTAATATTTGGGGACTATACAGGCCGACACTTACTTCTGTATCCTGTGAATGCCTAATGTACCTCTAAACAAAATGATTCAGGATGCTCATAATTGTCCGTTATGTTCCGCGGAAAGACCTTCTCTTTGCCACAAGTTCTGGTCCTCTCCCTATATCACGACATTCTGGGACCAGGTACTGACCTTCATCGGGGAAGTGACGAAGTGGCACATACCCAAAGACCCTACACTGTGCTAGGGATTAGGCGGGGCTATCTTATATACTGTGGGGCGTATTCACTTCTGATTGGAACCTGGTCTCCGTAGTCACTCCAATCACGTTCCCAGAAGACTCCTGCCCCCTCATTGGCTTTTGCTGATGTTTCTGGGCCAATCACGGGCTTTTAAAGCCCAGTTCCTGTACCCAGGGGCGGACTGAGCGGTCGGGCACTTCGGGCGTGGTCCGAGGGCCCGGCCGGGAAGGAGGGCCCGGCCGAGAGGGGGACCCGCCGCCCAGGTCAGCATTAATTCACCCGAAGTTTGTCCCAGTAACCGAACAGGAGCAATATAATTGGGTATGTGCCACTTCGTCACTTCCCCGATGAAGGTCAGTACCTGGTCCCAGAATGTCGTGATATAGGGACAGGACCAGAACTTCTGGCAAAGAGAAGGTCTTTCCGTGGAACATAATGGACAATTATGATCATCCTGAATCGTTTTGTTTAGAGGTACATTAGGCATTCACACAGTATACAGAAGTAAGTGTCGGCATGTATAGGCCCCAAAAATTAGCTCACATGGGTTTACCTGACAGCTAAGTATGTAGTATTTGGAGGCTGAAGGTACATTAGGCATTCACAGGATACAGAAGTAAGTGTCAGCCTGTATAGTCCCCAAAAATTAGCCCACATGGGTTTAACTGACAGCTAATGACAGCTAATAACGTAGTATTCTGTGGCTGAAGGTACATTAGGAATTCACAGGATACAGAAGTAAGTGTCAGCCTGTATATGCCCCAAAAATTAGCTCACATGGGTTTAACTGACAGCAAAGAACGTACTGTATTTGATGGCTGGATGTACATTAGGCATTCACAGTATACAGAAGTGTCGGCCTGTATAGGCCCCAAAAATTAGCTCACATGGGTTTAACTGACAGCAAAGAACGTGGTGTATTTGATGGCTGGAGGTACATTATGCATTTCCAGTATACAGAAGTAAGTGTCGGCCTTTATAGACCCCAAAAATTAGCTCACATAGGTTTAACTGACAGCAAGGAACGTAGTATTTAAAGGATGGAAGTACATTAGGCATTCAGAGGATACAGAAGTAAGTGTCGGCCTGTATAGGCCCAAAAAATTAGCTCATGGGTTTAACTGACACCAAAGAATGTAGTGTATTTGATGGCTGGAGGTACATCAGGCATTGACAGTATACAGAAGTAAGTGTCGGCCTGTTTAGGCCCCAAAACGTAGCTCACATAGGTTTAACTGACAGCAAAGAACGTATTATTGGATGGCTAGAGGTACATCAGGCATTCACACAGTATACAGAAGTAAGTGTCGGCCTGTATAGGCCCCAAAAATTAGCTCACATGGGTTTACCTGACTGCTAAGAACGTAGTATTCTGTGGCTAAAGGTACATTAGGCATTCACAGGATGCAGAAGCAAGTAGAAAATGATAGGTGCCGACCCTAAATGCCAGTAAGCCAAGAAAGGTCCTGCCACATCCCTAAGGACATATGAGAAAAAAGTGTATCAAGTAGTATTGGTGTTCCAATACACCAGAGCCTAAATGAGCCCCACAGGGAACTGTGTATTCTGAGGAAACACCCAACCTGGGACTTTGTAGGCAGGAGTTACTTGGCATGATAAATAGATAAATAGAAGACCAATTTAATATATAATGATTTTATTAATACATGTGTACAAAATTGTTAAAAAAGACACAGATGCAAAGGCATCAAAAGACAGTCAATATATAAAATATGTGATAAATAAAATAATGAACCATATCCTAGAGTAGTGGGGTCACCCAGGTCCAACATGTTTCGCCGACTCTGCAGACTCTGACTTAAAAAGGCTTTTTAGACACCTGGAGACCAAAATAGAGTCATTTTGACCAAAAACTTTTTTCAGGCCATTGGAGCCCAAATGGCCTGTTTTAGACAAATCAAGTCTAAAAACAGCTTTTTAAGGCTCTAAAAGACAAAAATACAGTCATTTTGACAAAAATAATTTTCAGACCTTTGGTGACCAAATGCCGTTATTTTGACTAACAAAAGGTTTTTAGACACTTGGAGACCAAAATAGAGTCATTTTGACCAAAACATTTTTTGCAGGCCATTGGAGCCAAATGTCTAAAATCTTGTCTAAAACCGGCTTTTTAAGGCTCTAAAAGACAAAAATATAGTCATTTTGACTAAATTTTTTTTCTGACCTTTGGTGACCAAATGCAGTTATTTTGACTAAAAAAGGATTTTAAGACACTTGGAGACCAAAATAGAGTAATTTTGACCGAAAATATCTTTTCAGGCCATTGGAGCCCAAATGGCCAGTTTTAGACAAATCTTGTCTAAACCCAGCTTTTTAAGGCTCTAAAAGACAAAAATACAGTCATTTTGACAAAAAAAATATGTTCAGACCTTTGGTGACCAAATGCCGTTATTTTGACTAAAAAAGGATTTTTAGACACTTGGAGACCAAAATAGTCATTTTGACCAAAAAAATTTTCAGGCCATTGGAGAGCAAAATGCCGTTATCTTGTCTAAAACTGGCTTTTTAAGACTCTAAAAGACAAAAATACAGTCATTTTGACTAAAAAAGTTTTTCAAACCTTTGGTGACCAAATGCAGTTATTTTGACTAAAATAGGCTTTTTAGACACTTGGAGACCAAAATAGAGTAATTTTGACCGAAAATTTCTTTTCAGGCCATTGGAGCCCAAATGGCCGGTTTTAGACAAATCTTGTCTTAAACCGGCTTTTTAAAGCTCTAAAAGACAAAAATACATTCATTTTGACTTAATTTTTTTCAGACCTTTGGTGACCAAATGCAGTTATTTTGACTAAAAAAAGGCTTTTTAGACACTTGGAGACCAAAATAGAGCTCCAATAGCCTGAAAAAAAGTTTTTTTGGTCAAAATACTCTATTTTGGTCTCCAAGTGTTTAAAAAGCCTTTTTCTAGTCAAAATGCATTTGGTCACCCAAGGTCTGAAAAAAAATGTATTCAAATTGACTGTATTTTTGTCTTTTAGTGCTTTAAAAAGCCGGTTTTAGACAAGATTTTAGACATTTTGGCTCCAATGGCCTGAAATTTTTTTGGTCAAAATGACTCTATTTTGGTCTCCAAGTGTCTAAAGTGCCTTTTTTATCATAAATAACTGCATTTCGTCACCAAAGGTCTGAAAAATAGATTTAGTCAAAATGAATGTATTTTTGTCTTTTAGAGCCTTAGAGATTTGTCTAAAACTGGCCATTTGGGCTCCAATCGCCTGAAATTTTTTTTTGGTCAAAATGGTCTGGAAAAAAAATGGCCTGAAAAAAAATTTTGGCCTGAAAAATTTTTTGGTCAAAATGACTCTGTTTTGGTCTCCTTTTGTAGTCAAAATAACTGCATTTGGTCACCAAAGGTCTGAAATTTTTTTTAGTCCAAATGACTATATTTTTGTCTTTTAGAGCATTAAAAAGCTGGTTTTAGACAAGATTTTAGACATTTGGCTCCAATGGCCTGAAAAACATTTTTTGGTCAAAATGACTCTATTATGGTCTCCAAGTGTCTTAAAAGCCTTTTTTAGTCAAAATAACTGCATTTGGTCACCAAAGGTCTGAAAAAAATTAAGTCAAAATGAATGTATTTTTGTCTTTTAGAACTTTAAAAAGCCAGTTTAAGACAAGATTTGTCTAAAACCGGCCATTTGGGCTCCAATGGCCTGAAAATAAATTTTCGGTCAAAATGACTCTATTTTGGTCTCCAAGTGTCTAAAAAGCCTTTTATAGTCAAAATAACTGCATTTGGTCACCAAAGGTCTGAAATTGTTTTTTTAGTCTAAATGACTATATTTTTTGTCTTTTAGAGCCTTAAAAGCCGGTTTTAGACAAGATTTTAGACATTTGGCTCCAATGGCCTAAAAAAAGTTTTTTGGTCAAAATGACTCTATATTGGTCTCCAAGTGTCTAAAAAGCCTTTTTCTAGTCAAAATAACTGCATTTGGTCACCAAAGGTCTGAAAAAAAATTAGTCAAAATGAATGTATTTTTGTCTTTTAGTGTCTTAAAAAGCCAGTTTTAGACCAGATTTGTCTAAAACCGGCCATTTGGGCACCAATGGCCTGAAAAAAATGTTTTGGTCAAAATGACTCTATTTTTGTCTCCAAGTGTCTTAAAATCCTTTTTTAGTCAAAATAACTGCATTTGGTCACCAAAGGTCAGAAAAAAAATTTAGTCAAAAAGACTATATATTTGTCTTTTAGAGCCTTAAAAAGCTGGTTTTAGACAAGATTTTAGACATTTGGCTCCAATGGCCTGAAAAAATGTTTTGGTCAAAATGACTCTATTTTGGTCTCCAAGTGTCTAAAAACCTTTTGTTAGTCAAAATAACGGCATTTGGTCACCAAAGGTCTGAATTTTTTTGTCAAAATGACTGTATTTTTGTCTTTTAGAGCCTTAAAAAGCCGTTTTTAGACTTGATTTGTCTAAAACAGGCCATTTGGACTCCAATGGCCTGAAAAAAGTTTTTGGTCAAAATGACTCTATTTTGGTCTCCAAGTGTCTAAAAAGCCTTTTTAAGTCAGAGTCTGCAGAGTCGGCGAAACATGTTGGACCTGGGTGACCCCACTACTCTAGGATATGGTTCATAATTTTATTTATCACATATTTTCTATATTGACTGTCTTTTGATGCCTTTGCATCTGTGTCTTTTTTAACAATTTTGTACACATGTATTAATAAAATCATTATATATTAAATTGGTCTTCTATTTATCTATTCATGCCAAGTAACTCCTGCCTAGTGCCTACAAAGTCCCAGGTTGGGTGTTTCCTCAGAATACACAGTTCCCTGTGGGGCTCATTTAGGCTCTGGTGTATTGGAACACCAATACCACTTGATACACTTTTTTCTCATATGTCCTTAGGGATGTGGCAGGACCTTTCTTGGCTTACTGGCATTTAGGGTCGGCACCTAACATTTTCTACTTGCTTCTGCATCCTGTGAATGCCTAATGTACCTTTAGCCACAGAATACTACGTTCTTAGCAGTCAGGTAAACCCATGTGAGCTAATTATTGGGGCCTATAAAGGCCGACACTTACTTCTGTATCCTGTTAATGCCTAATGTACTTCCATCCTTTAAATACTACGTTCCTTGCTGTCAGTTAAACCTATGTGAGCTAATTTTTGTGGTCTACAAAGGCCGACACTTACTTCTGTATACTGGAAATGCCTAATGTACCTCCAGCCATCAAATACACTACGTTCTTTGCTGTCAGTTAAACCCATGTGAGCTAATTTTGGGGCCTATACAGGCCGACACTTCTGTATACTGTGAATTCCTAATGTACCTCCAGCCATCAAATACAGTACGTTCTTTGCTGTCAGTTAAACCCATGTGAGCTAATTTTTGGGGCCTATACAGGCTGACACTTACTTCTGTATCCTGTGAATGCCTAATGTACCTTCAGACACAGAATACTACATTATTAGCTGTCAGTTAAACCCATGTGGGCTAATATTTGGGGACTATACAGGCCGACACTTACTTCTGTATCCTGTGAATGCCTAATGTACCTCTAAACAAAATGATTCAGGATGCTCATAATTGTCCGTTATGTTCCGCGGAAAGACCTTCTCTTTGCCACAAGTTCTGGTCCTCTCCCTATATCACGACATTCTGGGACCAGGTACTGACCTTCATCGGGGAAGTGACGAAGTGGCACATACCCAAAGACCCTACACTGTGCTAGGGGTTAGGCGGGGCTATCTTATATACTGTGGGGCGTATTCACTTCTGATTGGAACCTGGTCTCCGTAGTCACTCCAATCACGTTCCCAGAAGACTCCTGCCCCCTCATTGGCTTTTGCTGATGTTTCTGGGCCAATCACGGGCTTTTAAAGCCCAGTTCCTGTACCCAGGGGCGGACTGAGCGGTCGGGCACTTCGGGCGTGGTCCGAGAGCCCGGCCGGGAAGGAGGGCCCGGCCAAGAGGGGGACCCGCCGCCCAGGTCAGCATTAATTCACCCGAAGTTTGTCCCAGTAACCGAACAGGAGCAATATATTTGGGTATGTGCCACTTCATCACTTCCCCCGATGATGGTCAGTACCTGGTCCAAGAATGTCGTGATATAGGGACAGGACCAGAACTTGTGGCAAAGAGAAGGTCTTTCCGCGGAACATAACGGACAATTATGATCATCCTGAATCGTTTTGTTTAGAGGTACATTAGGCATTCACACAGTATACAGAAGTAAGTGTCGGCATGTATAGGCCCCAAAAATTAGCTCACATGGGTTTACCTGACAGCTAAGTATGTAGTATTTGGAGGCTGAAGGTACATTAGGCATTCACAGGATACAGAAGTAAGTGTCAGCCTGTATAGTCCCCAAAAATTAGCCCACATGGGTTTAACTGACAGCTAATAACGTAGTATTCTGTGGCTGAAGGTACATTAGGAATTCACAGGATACAGAAGTAAGTGTCAGCCTGTATAGGCCCCAAAAATTAGCTCACATGGGTTTAACTGACAGCAAAGAACGTACTGTATTTGATGGCTGGATGTACATTAGGCATTCACAGTATACAGAAGTGTCGGCCTGTATAGGCCCAAAAAATTAGCTCACATGGGTTTATCTGACACCAAAGAACGTAGTGTATTTGATGGCTGGAGGTACATCAGGCATTGACAGTATACAGAAGTAAGTGTCGGCCTGTTTAGGCCCCAAAACGTAGCTCACATGGGTTTAACTGACAGCAAAGAACGTATTATTGGATGGCTAGAGGTACATCAGGCATTCACACAGTATACAGAAGTAAGTGTCGGCCTGTATAGGCCCCAAAAATTAGCTCACATGGGTTTACCTGACTGCTAAGAACGTAGTATTCTGTGGCTAAAGGTACATTAGGCATTCACAGGATGCAGAAGCAAGTAGAAAATGATAGGTGCCGACCCTAAATGCCAGTAAGCCAAGAAAGGTCCTGCCACATCCCTAAGGACATATGAGAAAAAAGTGTATCAAGTAGTATTGGTGTTCCAATGCACCAGAGCCTAAATGAGTCCCACAGGGAACTGTGTATTCTGAGGAAACACCCAACCTGGGACTTTGTAGGCAGGAGTTACTTGGCATGATAAATAGATAAATAGAAGACCAATTTAATATATAATGATTTTATTAATACATGTGTACAAAATTGTTAAAAAAGACACAGATGCAAAGGCATCAAAAGACAGTCAATATATAAAATATGTGATAAATAAAATAATGAACCATATCCTAGAGTAGTGGGGTCACCCAGGTCCAACATGTTTCGCCGACTCTGCAGACTCTGACTTAAAAAGGCTTTTTAGACACTTGGAGACCAAAATAGAGTCATTTTGACCAAAAACTTTTTTCAGGCCATTGGAGCCCAAATGGCCTGTTTTAGACAAATCATGTCTAAAAACAGCTTTTTAAGGCTCTAAAAGACAAAAATACAGTCATTTTGACAAAAATAATTTTCAGACCTTTGGTGACCAAATGCCGTTATTTTGACTAACAAAAGGTTTTTAGACACTTGGAGACCAAAATAGAGTCATTTTGACCAAAACATTTTTTGCAGGCCATTGGAGCCAAATGTCTAAAATCTTGTCTAAAACCGGCTTTTTAAGGCTCTAAAAGACAAAAATATAGTCATTTTGACTAAATTTTTTTTCTGACCTTTGGTGACCAAATGCAGTTATTTTGACTAAAAAAGGATTTTAAGACACTTGGAGACCAAAATAGAGTAATTTTGACCGAAAATATCTTTTCAGGCCATTGGAGCCCAAATGGCCAGTTTTAGACAAATCTTGTCTAAACCCAGCTTTTTAAGGCTCTAAAAGACAAAAATACAGTCATTTTGACAAAAAAAATATGTTCAGACCTTTGGTGACCAAATGCCGTTATTTTGACTAAAAAGGGATTTTTAGACACTTGGAGACCAAAATAGTCATTTTGACCAAAAAAAATTTAAGGCCATTGGAGAGCAAAATGCCGTTATCTTGTCTAAAACTGGCTTTTTAAGACTCTAAAAGACAAAAATACAGTCATTTTGACTAAAAAAATTTTTCAAACCTTTGGTGACCAAATGCAGTTATTTTGACTAAAAAAGGCTTTTTAGACACTTGGAGACCAAAATAGAGTAATTTTGACCGAAAATTTCTTTTCAGGCCATTGGAGCCCAAATGGCCGGTTTTAGACAAATCTTGTCTTAAACCGGCTTTTTAAAGCTCTAAAAGACAAAAATACATTCATTTTGACTTAATTTTTTTCAGACCTTTGGTGACCAAATGCAGTTATTTTGACTAAAAAAGGCTTTTTAGACACTTGGAGACCAAAATAGAGCTCCAATAGCCTGAAAAAAAGTTTTTTTGGTCAAAATACTCTATTTTGGTCTCCAAGTGTTTAAAAAGCCTTTTTCTAGTCAAAATGCATTTGGTCACCAAAGGTCTGAAAAAAATGTATTCAAATTGACTGTATTTTTGTCTTTTAGTGCTTTAAAAAGCCGGTTTTAGACAAGATTTTAGACATTTTGGCTCCAATGGCCTGAAATTTTTTTTGGTCAAAATGACTCTATTTTGGTCTCCAAGTGTCTAAAGTGCCTTTTTTATCATAAATAACTGCATTTCGTCACCAAAAGTCTGAAAAATAGATTTAGTCAAAATGAATGTATTTTTGTCTTTTAGAGCCTTAGAGATTTGTCTAAAACTGGCCATTTGGGCTCCAATCGCCTGAAAATTTTTTTTGGTCAAAATGGTCTGGAAAAAAAATGGCCTGAAAAAAACGGCCTGAAAAAAAATTTTGGCCTGAAAAATTTTTTGGTCAAAATGACTCTGTTTTGGTCTCCTTTTGTAGTCAAAATAACTGCATTTGGTCACCAAAGGTCTGAAATTTTTTTTAGTCCAAATGACTATATTTTTGTCTTTTAGAGCATTAAAAAGCTGGTTTTAGACAAGATTTTAGACATTTGGCTCCAATGGCCTGAAAAACATTTTTTGGTCAAAATGACTCTATTCTGGTCTCCAAGTGTCTTAAAAGCCTTTTTTAGTCAAAATAACTGCATTTGGTTACCAAAGGTCTGAAAAAAATTAAGTCAAAATGAATGTATTTTTGTCTTTTAGAGCTTTAAAAAGCCGGTTTAAGACAAGATTTGTCTAAAACCGGCCATTTGGGCTCCAATGGCCTGAAAATAAATTTTCGGTCAAAATGACTCTATTTTGGTCTCCAAGTGTCTAAAAAGCCTTTTATAGTCAAAATAACTGCATTTGGTCACCAAAGGTCTGAAATTGTTTTTTTAGTCTAAATGACTATATTTTTTGTCTTTTAGAGCCTTAAAAGCCGGTTTTAGACAAGATTTTAGACATTTGGCTCCAATGGCCTAAAAAAAGTTTTTTGGTCAAAATGACTCTATATTGGTCTCCAACTGTCTAAAAAGCCTTTTTCTAGTCAAAATAACTGCATTTGGTCACCAAAGGTCTGAAAAAAATTAGTCAAAATGAATGTATTTTTGTCTTTTAGTGTCTTAAAAAGCCAGTTTTAGACCAGATTTGTCTAAAACCGGCCATTTGGGCACCAATGGCCTGAAAAAAATGTTTTGGTCAAAATTACTCTATTTTTGTCTCCAAGTGTCTAAAATCCTTTTTTAGTCAAAATAACTGCATTTGGTCACCAAAGGTCAGAAAAAAAATTTAGTCAAAAAGACTATATATTTGTCTTTTAGAGCCTTAAAAAGCCGGTTTTAGACAAGATTTTAGACATTTGGCTCCAATGGCCTGAAAAAATGTTTTGGTCAAAATGACTCTATTTTGGTCTCCAAGTGTCTAAAAACCTTTTGTTAGTCAAAATAACGGCATTTGGTCACCAAAGGTCTGAAATTTTTTTGTCAAAATGACTGTATTTTTGTCTTTTAGAGCCTTAAAAAGCCGTTTTTAGACTTGATTTGTCTAAAACAGGCCATTGGGACTCCAATGGCCTGAAAAAAGTTTTTGGTCAAAATGACTCTATTTTGGTCTCCAAGTGTCTAAAAAGCCTTTATAAGTCAGAGTCTGCAGAGTCGGCGAAACATGTTGGACCTGGGTGACCCCACTACTCTAGGATATGGTTCATAATTTTATTTATCACATATTTTCTATATTGACTGTCTTTTGATGCCTTTGCATCTGTGTCTTTTTTAACAATTTTGTACACATGTATTAATAAAATCATTATATATTAAATTGGTCTTCTATTTATCTATTCATGCCAAGTAACTCCTGCCTAGTGCCTACAAAGTCCCAGGTTGGGTGTTTCCTCAGAATACACAGTTCCCTGTGGGGCTCATTTAGGCTCTGGTGTATTGGAACACCAATACCACTTGATACACTTTTTTCTCATATGTCCTTAGGGATGTGGCAGGACCTTTCTTGGCTTACTGGCATTTAGGGTCGGCACCTAACATTTTCTACTTGCTTCTGCATCCTGTGAATGCCTAATGTACCTTTAGCCACAGAATACTACGTTCTTAGCAGTCAGGTAAACCCATGTGAGCTAATTTTTGGGGCCTATACAGGCCGACACTTACTTCTGTATCCTGTGAATGCCTAATGTACTTCCATCCTTTAAATACTACGTTCCTTGCTGTCAGTTAAACCTATGTGAGCTAATTTTTGTGGTCTACAAAGGCCGACACTTACTTCTGTATACTGGAAATGCCTAATGTACCTCCAGCCATCAAATACACTACGTTCTTTGGTGTCAGTTAAACCCATGTGAGCTAATTTTGGGGCCTATACAGGCCGACACTTCTGTATACTGTGAATTCCTAATGTACCTCCAGCCATCAAATACAGTACGTTCTTTGCTGTCAGTTAAACCCATGTGAGCTAATTTTTGGGGCCTATACAGGCTGACACTTACTTCTATATCCTGTGAATGCCTAATGTACCTTCAGCCACAGAATACTACGTTATTAGCTGTCAGTTAAACCCATGTGGGCTAATATTTGGGGACTATACAGGCCGACACTTACTTCTGTATCCTGTGAATGCCTAATGTACCTCTAAACAAAATGATTCAGGATGCTCATAATTGTCCGTTATGTTCCGCGGAAAGACCTTCTCTTTGCCACAAGTTCTGGTCCTCTCCCTATATCACGACATTCTGGGACCAGGTACTGACCTTCATCGGGGAAGTGACGAAGTGGCACATACCCAAAGACCCTACACTGTGCTAGGGATTAGGCGGGGCTATCTTATATACTGTGGGGCGTATTCACTTCTGATTGGAACCTGGTCTCCGTAGTCACTCCAATCACGTTCCCAGAAGACTCCTGCCCCCTCATTGGCTTTTGCTGATGTTTCTGGGCCAATCACGGGCTTTTAAAGCCCAGTTCCTGTACCCAGGGGCGGACTGAGCGGTCGGGCACTTCGGGCGTGGTCCGAGGGCCCGGCCGGGAAGGAGGGCCCGGCCGAGAGGGGGACCCGCCGCCCAGGTCAGCATTAATTCACCCGAAGTTTGTCCCAGTAACCGAACAGGAGCAATATAATTGGGTATGTGCCACTTCGTCACTTCCCCGATGAAGGTCAGTACCTGGTCCCAGAATGTCGTGATATAGGGACAGGACCAGAACTTCTGGCAAAGAGAAGGTCTTTCCGTGGAACATAACGGACAATTATGATCATCCTGAATCGTTTTGTTTAGAGGTACATTAGGCATTCACACAGTATACAGAAGTAAGTGTCGGCATGTATAGGCCCCAAAAATTAGCTCACATGGGTTTACCTGACAGCTAAGTATGTAGTATTTGGAGGCTGAAGGTACATTAGGCATTCACAGGATACAGAAGTAAGTGTCAGCCTGTATAGTCCCCAAAAATTAGCCCACATGGGTTTAACTGACAGCTAATGACAGCTAATAACGTAGTATTCTGTGGCTGAAGGTACATTAGGAATTCACAGGATACAGAAGTAAGTGTCAGCCTGTATATGCCCCAAAAATTAGCTCACATGGGTTTAACTGACAGCAAAGAACGTACTGTATTTGATGGCTGGATGTACATTAGGCATTCACAGTATACAGAAGTGTCGGCCTGTATAGGCCCCAAAAATTAGCTCACATGGGTTTAACTGACAGCAAAGAACGTGGTGTATTTGATGGCTGGAGGTACATTATGCATTTCCAGTATACAGAAGTAAGTGTCGGCCTTTATAGACCCCAAAAATTAGCTCACATAGGTTTAACTGACAGCAAGGAACGTAGTATTTAAAGGATGGAAGTACATTAGGCATTCAGAGGATACAGAAGTAAGTGTCGGCCTGTATAGGCCCAAAAAATTAGCTCATGGGTTTAACTGACACCAAAGAATGTAGTGTATTTGATGGCTGGAGGTACATCAGGCATTGACAGTATACAGAAGTAAGTGTCGGCCTGTTTAGGCCCCAAAACGTAGCTCACATAGGTTTAACTGACAGCAAAGAACGTATTATTGGATGGCTAGAGGTACATCAGGCATTCACACAGTATACAGAAGTAAGTGTCGGCCTGTATAGGCCCCAAAAATTAGCTCACATGGGTTTACCTGACTGCTAAGAACGTAGTATTCTGTGGCTAAAGGTACATTAGGCATTCACAGGATGCAGAAGCAAGTAGAAAATGATAGGTGCCGACCCTAAATGCCAGTAAGCCAAGAAAGGTCCTGCCACATCCCTAAGGACATATGAGAAAAAAGTGTATCAAGTAGTATTGGTGTTCCAATACACCAGAGCCTAAATGAGCCCCACAGGGAACTGTGTATTCTGAGGAAACACCCAACCTGGGACTTTGTAGGCAGGAGTTACTTGGCATGATAAATAGATAAATAGAAGACCAATTTAATATATAATGATTTTATTAATACATGTGTACAAAATTGTTAAAAAAGACACAGATGCAAAGGCATCAAAAGACAGTCAATATATAAAATATGTGATAAATAAAATAATGAACCATATCCTAGAGTAGTGGGGTCACCCAGGTCCAACATGTTTCGCCGACTCTGCAGACTCTGACTTAAAAAGGCTTTTTAGACACCTGGAGACCAAAATAGAGTCATTTTGACCAAAAACTTTTTTCAGGCCATTGGAGCCCAAATGGCCTGTTTTAGACAAATCAAGTCTAAAAACAGCTTTTTAAGGCTCTAAAAGACAAAAATACAGTCATTTTGACAAAAATAATTTTCAGACCTTTGGTGACCAAATGCCGTTATTTTGACTAACAAAAGGTTTTTAGACACTTGGAGACCAAAATAGAGTCATTTTGACCAAAACATTTTTTGCAGGCCATTGGAGCCAAATGTCTAAAATCTTGTCTAAAACCGGCTTTTTAAGGCTCTAAAAGACAAAAATATAGTCATTTTGACTAAATTTTTTTTCTGACCTTTGGTGACCAAATGCAGTTATTTTGACTAAAAAAGGATTTTAAGACACTTGGAGACCAAAATAGAGTAATTTTGACCGAAAATATCTTTTCAGGCCATTGGAGCCCAAATGGCCAGTTTTAGACAAATCTTGTCTAAACCCAGCTTTTTAAGGCTCTAAAAGACAAAAATACAGTCATTTTGACAAAAAAAATATGTTCAGACCTTTGGTGACCAAATGCCGTTATTTTGACTAAAAAAGGATTTTTAGACACTTGGAGACCAAAATAGTCATTTTGACCAAAAAAATTTTCAGGCCATTGGAGAGCAAAATGCCGTTATCTTGTCTAAAACTGGCTTTTTAAGACTCTAAAAGACAAAAATACAGTCATTTTGACTAAAAAAGTTTTTCAAACCTTTGGTGACCAAATGCAGTTATTTTGACTAAAATAGGCTTTTTAGACACTTGGAGACCAAAATAGAGTAATTTTGACCGAAAATTTCTTTTCAGGCCATTGGAGCCCAAATGGCCGGTTTTAGACAAATCTTGTCTTAAACCGGCTTTTTAAAGCTCTAAAAGACAAAAATACATTCATTTTGACTTAATTTTTTTCAGACCTTTGGTGACCAAATGCAGTTATTTTGACTAAAAAAAGGCTTTTTAGACACTTGGAGACCAAAATAGAGCTCCAATAGCCTGAAAAAAAGTTTTTTTGGTCAAAATACTCTATTTTGGTCTCCAAGTGTTTAAAAAGCCTTTTTCTAGTCAAAATGCATTTGGTCACCCAAGGTCTGAAAAAAAATGTATTCAAATTGACTGTATTTTTGTCTTTTAGTGCTTTAAAAAGCCGGTTTTAGACAAGATTTTAGACATTTTGGCTCCAATGGCCTGAAATTTTTTTGGTCAAAATGACTCTATTTTGGTCTCCAAGTGTCTAAAGTGCCTTTTTTATCATAAATAACTGCATTTCGTCACCAAAGGTCTGAAAAATAGATTTAGTCAAAATGAATGTATTTTTGTCTTTTAGAGCCTTAGAGATTTGTCTAAAACTGGCCATTTGGGCTCCAATCGCCTGAAATTTTTTTTTGGTCAAAATGGTCTGGAAAAAAAATGGCCTGAAAAAAAATTTTGGCCTGAAAAATTTTTTGGTCAAAATGACTCTGTTTTGGTCTCCTTTTGTAGTCAAAATAACTGCATTTGGTCACCAAAGGTCTGAAATTTTTTTTAGTCCAAATGACTATATTTTTGTCTTTTAGAGCATTAAAAAGCTGGTTTTAGACAAGATTTTAGACATTTGGCTCCAATGGCCTGAAAAACATTTTTTGGGCAAAATGACTCTATTATGGTCTCCAAGTGTCTTAAAAGCCTTTTTTAGTCAAAATAACTGCATTTGGTCACCAAAGGTCTGAAAAAAATTAAGTCAAAATGAATGTATTTTTGTCTTTTAGAACTTTAAAAAGCCAGTTTAAGACAAGATTTGTCTAAAACCGGCCATTTGGGCTCCAATGGCCTGAAAATAAATTTTCGGTCAAAATGACTCTATTTTGGTCTCCAAGTGTCTAAAAAGCCTTTTATAGTCAAAATAACTGCATTTGGTCACCAAAGGTCTGAAATTGTTTTTTTAGTCTAAATGACTATATTTTTTGTCTTTTAGAGCCTTAAAAGCCGGTTTTAGACAAGATTTTAGACATTTGGCTCCAATGGCCTAAAAAAAGTTTTTTGGTCAAAATGACTCTATATTGGTCTCCAAGTGTCTAAAAAGCCTTTTTCTAGTCAAAATAACTGCATTTGGTCACCAAAGGTCTGAAAAAAAATTAGTCAAAATGAATGTATTTTTGTCTTTTAGTGTCTTAAAAAGCCAGTTTTAGACCAGATTTGTCTAAAACCGGCCATTTGGGCACCAATGGCCTGAAAAAAATGTTTTGGTCAAAATGACTCTATTTTTGTCTCCAAGTGTCTTAAAATCCTTTTTTAGTCAAAATAACTGCATTTGGTCACCAAAGGTCAGAAAAAAAATTTAGTCAAAAAGACTATATATTTGTCTTTTAGAGCCTTAAAAAGCTGGTTTTAGACAAGATTTTAGACATTTGGCTCCAATGGCCTGAAAAAATGTTTTGGTCAAAATGACTCTATTTTGGTCTCCAAGTGTCTAAAAACCTTTTGTTAGTCAAAATAACGGCATTTGGTCACCAAAGGTCTGAATTTTTTTGTCAAAATGACTGTATTTTTGTCTTTTAGAGCCTTAAAAAGCCGTTTTTAGACTTGATTTGTCTAAAACAGGCCATTTGGACTCCAATGGCCTGAAAAAAGTTTTTGGTCAAAATGACTCTATTTTGGTCTCCAAGTGTCTAAAAAGCCTTTTTAAGTCAGAGTCTGCAGAGTCGGCGAAACATGTTGGACCTGGGTGACCCCACTACTCTAGGATATGGTTCATAATTTTATTTATCACATATTTTCTATATTGACTGTCTTTTGATGCCTTTGCATCTGTGTCTTTTTTAACAATTTTGTACACATGTATTAATAAAATCATTATATATTAAATTGGTCTTCTATTTATCTATTCATGCCAAGTAACTCCTGCCTAGTGCCTACAAAGTCCCAGGTTGGGTGTTTCCTCAGAATACACAGTTCCCTGTGGGGCTCATTTAGGCTCTGGTGTATTGGAACACCAATACCACTTGATACACTTTTTTCTCATATGTCCTTAGGGATGTGGCAGGACCTTTCTTGGCTTACTGGCATTTAGGGTCGGCACCTAACATTTTCTACTTGCTTCTGCATCCTGTGAATGCCTAATGTACCTTTAGCCACAGAATACTACGTTCTTAGCAGTCAGGTAAACCCATGTGAGCTAATTATTGGGGCCTATAAAGGCCGACACTTACTTCTGTATCCTGTTAATGCCTAATGTACTTCCATCCTTTAAATACTACGTTCCTTGCTGTCAGTTAAACCTATGTGAGCTAATTTTTGTGGTCTACAAAGGCCGACACTTACTTCTGTATACTGGAAATGCCTAATGTACCTCCAGCCATCAAATACACTACGTTCTTTGCTGTCAGTTAAACCCATGTGAGCTAATTTTGGGGCCTATACAGGCCGACACTTCTGTATACTGTGAATTCCTAATGTACCTCCAGCCATCAAATACAGTACGTTCTTTGCTGTCAGTTAAACCCATGTGAGCTAATTTTTGGGGCCTATACAGGCTGACACTTACTTCTGTATCCTGTGAATGCCTAATGTACCTTCAGACACAGAATACTACATTATTAGCTGTCAGTTAAACCCATGTGGGCTAATATTTGGGGACTATACAGGCCGACACTTACTTCTGTATCCTGTGAATGCCTAATGTACCTCTAAACAAAATGATTCAGGATGCTCATAATTGTCCGTTATGTTCCGCGGAAAGACCTTCTCTTTGCCACAAGTTCTGGTCCTCTCCCTATATCACGACATTCTGGGACCAGGTACTGACCTTCATCGGGGAAGTGACGAAGTGGCACATACCCAAAGACCCTACACTGTGCTAGGGGTTAGGCGGGGCTATCTTATATACTGTGGGGCGTATTCACTTCTGATTGGAACCTGGTCTCCGTAGTCACTCCAATCACGTTCCCAGAAGACTCCTGCCCCCTCATTGGCTTTTGCTGATGTTTCTGGGCCAATCACGGGCTTTTAAAGCCCAGTTCCTGTACCCAGGGGCGGACTGAGCGGTCGGGCACTTCGGGCGTGGTCCGAGAGCCCGGCCGGGAAGGAGGGCCCGGCCAAGAGGGGGACCCGCCGCCCAGGTCAGCATTAATTCACCCGAAGTTTGTCCCAGTAACCGAACAGGAGCAATATATTTGGGTATGTGCCACTTCATCACTTCCCCCGATGATGGTCAGTACCTGGTCCAAGAATGTCGTGATATAGGGACAGGACCAGAACTTGTGGCAAAGAGAAGGTCTTTCCGCGGAACATAACGGACAATTATGATCATCCTGAATCGTTTTGTTTAGAGGTACATTAGGCATTCACACAGTATACAGAAGTAAGTGTCGGCATGTATAGGCCCCAAAAATTAGCTCACATGGGTTTACCTGACAGCTAAGTATGTAGTATTTGGAGGCTGAAGGTACATTAGGCATTCACAGGATACAGAAGTAAGTGTCAGCCTGTATAGTCCCCAAAAATTAGCCCACATGGGTTTAACTGACAGCTAATAACGTAGTATTCTGTGGCTGAAGGTACATTAGGAATTCACAGGATACAGAAGTAAGTGTCAGCCTGTATAGGCCCCAAAAATTAGCTCACATGGGTTTAACTGACAGCAAAGAACGTACTGTATTTGATGGCTGGATGTACATTAGGCATTCACAGTATACAGAAGTGTCGGCCTGTATAGGCCCAAAAAATTAGCTCACATGGGTTTATCTGACACCAAAGAACGTAGTGTATTTGATGGCTGGAGGTACATCAGGCATTGACAGTATACAGAAGTAAGTGTCGGCCTGTTTAGGCCCCAAAACGTAGCTCACATGGGTTTAACTGACAGCAAAGAACGTATTATTGGATGGCTAGAGGTACATCAGGCATTCACACAGTATACAGAAGTAAGTGTCGGCCTGTATAGGCCCCAAAAATTAGCTCACATGGGTTTACCTGACTGCTAAGAACGTAGTATTCTGTGGCTAAAGGTACATTAGGCATTCACAGGATGCAGAAGCAAGTAGAAAATGATAGGTGCCGACCCTAAATGCCAGTAAGCCAAGAAAGGTCCTGCCACATCCCTAAGGACATATGAGAAAAAAGTGTATCAAGTAGTATTGGTGTTCCAATGCACCAGAGCCTAAATGAGTCCCACAGGGAACTGTGTATTCTGAGGAAACACCCAACCTGGGACTTTGTAGGCAGGAGTTACTTGGCATGATAAATAGATAAATAGAAGACCAATTTAATATATAATGATTTTATTAATACATGTGTACAAAATTGTTAAAAAAGACACAGATGCAAAGGCATCAAAAGACAGTCAATATATAAAATATGTGATAAATAAAATAATGAACCATATCCTAGAGTAGTGGGGTCACCCAGGTCCAACATGTTTCGCCGACTCTGCAGACTCTGACTTAAAAAGGCTTTTTAGACACTTGGAGACCAAAATAGAGTCATTTTGACCAAAAACTTTTTTCAGGCCATTGGAGCCCAAATGGCCTGTTTTAGACAAATCATGTCTAAAAACAGCTTTTTAAGGCTCTAAAAGACAAAAATACAGTCATTTTGACAAAAATAATTTTCAGACCTTTGGTGACCAAATGCCGTTATTTTGACTAACAAAAGGTTTTTAGACACTTGGAGACCAAAATAGAGTCATTTTGACCAAAACATTTTTTGCAGGCCATTGGAGCCAAATGTCTAAAATCTTGTCTAAAACCGGCTTTTTAAGGCTCTAAAAGACAAAAATATAGTCATTTTGACTAAATTTTTTTTCTGACCTTTGGTGACCAAATGCAGTTATTTTGACTAAAAAAGGATTTTAAGACACTTGGAGACCAAAATAGAGTAATTTTGACCGAAAATATCTTTTCAGGCCATTGGAGCCCAAATGGCCAGTTTTAGACAAATCTTGTCTAAACCCAGCTTTTTAAGGCTCTAAAAGACAAAAATACAGTCATTTTGACAAAAAAAATATGTTCAGACCTTTGGTGACCAAATGCCGTTATTTTGACTAAAAAGGGATTTTTAGACACTTGGAGACCAAAATAGTCATTTTGACCAAAAAAAATTTAAGGCCATTGGAGAGCAAAATGCCGTTATCTTGTCTAAAACTGGCTTTTTAAGACTCTAAAAGACAAAAATACAGTCATTTTGACTAAAAAAATTTTTCAAACCTTTGGTGACCAAATGCAGTTATTTTGACTAAAAAAGGCTTTTTAGACACTTGGAGACCAAAATAGAGTAATTTTGACCGAAAATTTCTTTTCAGGCCATTGGAGCCCAAATGGCCGGTTTTAGACAAATCTTGTCTTAAACCGGCTTTTTAAAGCTCTAAAAGACAAAAATACATTCATTTTGACTTAATTTTTTTCAGACCTTTGGTGACCAAATGCAGTTATTTTGACTAAAAAAGGCTTTTTAGACACTTGGAGACCAAAATAGAGCTCCAATAGCCTGAAAAAAAGTTTTTTTGGTCAAAATACTCTATTTTGGTCTCCAAGTGTTTAAAAAGCCTTTTTCTAGTCAAAATGCATTTGGTCACCAAAGGTCTGAAAAAAATGTATTCAAATTGACTGTATTTTTGTCTTTTAGTGCTTTAAAAAGCCGGTTTTAGACAAGATTTTAGACATTTTGGCTCCAATGGCCTGAAATTTTTTTTGGTCAAAATGACTCTATTTTGGTCTCCAAGTGTCTAAAGTGCCTTTTTTATCATAAATAACTGCATTTCGTCACCAAAAGTCTGAAAAATAGATTTAGTCAAAATGAATGTATTTTTGTCTTTTAGAGCCTTAGAGATTTGTCTAAAACTGGCCATTTGGGCTCCAATCGCCTGAAAATTTTTTTTGGTCAAAATGGTCTGGAAAAAAAATGGCCTGAAAAAAACGGCCTGAAAAAAAATTTTGGCCTGAAAAATTTTTTGGTCAAAATGACTCTGTTTTGGTCTCCTTTTGTAGTCAAAATAACTGCATTTGGTCACCAAAGGTCTGAAATTTTTTTTAGTCCAAATGACTATATTTTTGTCTTTTAGAGCATTAAAAAGCTGGTTTTAGACAAGATTTTAGACATTTGGCTCCAATGGCCTGAAAAACATTTTTTGGTCAAAATGACTCTATTCTGGTCTCCAAGTGTCTTAAAAGCCTTTTTTAGTCAAAATAACTGCATTTGGTCACCAAAGGTCTGAAAAAAATTAAGTCAAAATGAATGTATTTTTGTCTTTTAGAGCTTTAAAAAGCCGGTTTAAGACAAGATTTGTCTAAAACCGGCCATTTGGGCTCCAATGGCCTGAAAATAAATTTTCGGTCAAAATGACTCTATTTTGGTCTCCAAGTGTCTAAAAAGCCTTTTATAGTCAAAATAACTGCATTTGGTCACCAAAGGTCTGAAATTGTTTTTTTAGTCTAAATGACTATATTTTTTGTCTTTTAGAGCCTTAAAAGCCGGTTTTAGACAAGATTTTAGACATTTGGCTCCAATGGCCTAAAAAAAGTTTTTTGGTCAAAATGACTCTATATTGGTCTCCAACTGTCTAAAAAGCCTTTTTCTAGTCAAAATAACTGCATTTGGTCACCAAAGGTCTGAAAAAAATTAGTCAAAATGAATGTATTTTTGTCTTTTAGTGTCTTAAAAAGCCAGTTTTAGACCAGATTTGTCTAAAACCGGCCATTTGGGCACCAATGGCCTGAAAAAAATGTTTTGGTCAAAATTACTCTATTTTTGTCTCCAAGTGTCTAAAATCCTTTTTTAGTCAAAATAACTGCATTTGGTCACCAAAGGTCAGAAAAAAAATTTAGTCAAAAAGACTATATATTTGTCTTTTAGAGCCTTAAAAAGCTGGTTTTAGACAAGATTTTAGACATTTGGCTCCAATGGCCTGAAAAAATGTTTTGGTCAAAATGACTCTATTTTGGTCTCCAAGTGTCTAAAAACCTTTTGTTAGTCAAAATAACGGCATTTGGTCACCAAAGGTCTGAAATTTTTTTGTCAAAATGACTGTATTTTTGTCTTTTAGAGCCTTAAAAAGCCGTTTTTAGACTTGATTTGTCTAAAACAGGCCATTGGGACTCCAATGGCCTGAAAAAAGTTTTTGGTCAAAATGACTCTATTTTGGTCTCCAAGTGTCTAAAAAGCCTTTTTAAGTCAGAGTCTGCAGAGTCGGCGAAACATGTTGGACCTGGGTGACCCCACTACTCTAGGATATGGTTCATAATTTTATTTATCACATATTTTCTATATTGACTGTCTTTTGATGCCTTTGCATCTGTGTCTTTTTTAACAATTTTGTACACATGTATTAATAAAATCATTATATATTAAATTGGTCTTCTATTTATCTATTCATGCCAAGTAACTCCTGCCTAGTGCCTACAAAGTCCCAGGTTGGGTGTTTCCTCAGAATACACAGTTCCCTGTGGGGCTCATTTAGGCTCTGGTGTATTGGAACACCAATACCACTTGATACACTTTTTTCTCATATGTCCTTAGGGATGTGGCAGGACCTTTCTTGGCTTACTGGCATTTAGGGTCGGCACCTAACATTTTCTACTTGCTTCTGCATCCTGTGAATGCCTAATGTACCTTTAGCCACAGAATACTACGTTCTTAGCAGTCAGGTAAACCCATGTGAGCTCATTTTTGGGGCCTATACAGGCCGACACTTACTTCTGTATCCTGTGAATGCCTAATGTACTTCCATCCTTTAAATACTACGTTCCTTGCTGTCAGTTAAACCTATGTGAGCTAATTTTTGTGGTCTACAAAGGCCGACACTTACTTCTGTATACTGGAAATGCCTAATGTACCTCCAGCCATCAAATACACTACGTTCTTTGGTGTCAGTTAAACCCATGTGAGCTAATTTTGGGGCCTATACAGGCCGACACTTCTGTATACTGTGAATTCCTAATGTACCTCCAGCCATCAAATACAGTACGTTCTTTGCTGTCAGTTAAACCCATGTGAGCTAATTTTTGGGGCCTATACAGGCTGACACTTACTTCTGTATCCTGTGAATGCCTAATGTACCTTCAGCCACAGAATACTACGTTATTAGCTGTCAGTTAAACCCATGTGGGCTAATATTTGGGGACTATACAGGCCGACACTTACTTCTGTATCCTGTGAATGCCTAATGTACCTCTAAACAAAATGATTCAGGATGCTCATAATTGTCCGTTATGTTCCGCGGAAAGACCTTCTCTTTGCCACAAGTTCTGGTCCTCTCCCTATATCACGACATTCTGGGACCAGGTACTGACCTTCATCGGGGAAGTGACGAAGTGGCACATACCCAAAGACCCTACACTGTGCTAGGGGTTAGGCGGGGCTATCTTATATACTGTGGGGCGTATTCACTTCTGATTGGAACCTGGTCTCCGTAGTCACTCCAATCACGTTCCCAGAAGACTCCTGCCCCCTCATTGGCTTTTGCTGATGTTTCTGGGCCAATCATGGGCTTTTAAAGCCCAGTTCCTGTACCCAGGGGCGGACTGAGCGGTCGGGCACTTCGGGCGTGGTCCGAGGGCCCGGCCGGGAAGGAGGGCCCGGCCGAGAGGGGGACCCACCGCCCAGGTCAGCATTAATTCACCCGAAGTTTGTCCCAGTAACCGAACAGGAGCAATATATTTGGGTATGTGCCACTTCGTCACTTCCCCGATGAAGGTCAGTACCTGGTCCAAGAATGTCGTGATATAGGGACAGGACCAGAACTTGTGGCAAAGAGAAGGTCTTTCCGCGGAACATAACGGACAATTATGATCATCCTGAATCGTTTTGTTTAGAGGTACATTAGGCATTCACACAGTATACAGAAGTAAGTGTCGGCATGTATAGGCCCCAAAAATTAGCTCACATGGGTTTACCTGACAGCTAAGTATGTAGTATTTGGAGGCTGAAGGTACATTAGGCATTCACAGGATACAGAAGTAAGTGTCAGCCTGTATAGTCCCCAAAAATTAGCCCACATGGGTTTAACTGACAGCTAATAACGTAGTATTCTGTGGCTGAAGGTACATTAGGAATTCACAGGATACAGAAGTAAGTGTCAGCCTGTATAGGCCCCAAAAATTAGCTCACATGGGTTTAACTGACAGCAAAGAACGTACTGTATTTGATGGCTGGATGTACATTAGGCATTCACAGTATACAGAAGTGTCGGCCTGTATAGGCCCAAAAAATTAGCTCACATGGGTTTAACTGACACCAAAGAACGTAGTGTATTTGATGGCTGGAGGTACATCAGGCATTGACAGTATACAGAAGTAAGTGTCGGCCTGTTTAGGCCCCAAAACGTAGCTCACATGGGTTTAACTGACAGCAAAGAACGTATTATTGGATGGCTAGAGGTACATCAGGCATTCACACAGTATACAGAAGTAAGTGTCGGCCTGTATAGGCCCCAAAAATTAGCTCACATGGGTTTACCTGACTGCTAAGAACGTAGTATTCTGTGGCTAAAGGTACATTAGGCATTCACAGGATGCAGAAGCAAGTAGAAAATGATAGGTGCCGACCCTAAATGCCAGTAAGCCAAGAAAGGTCCTGCCACATCCCTAAGGACATATGAGAAAAAAGTGTATCAAGTAGTATTGGTGTTCCAATGCACCAGAGCCTAAATGAGTCCCACAGGGAACTGTGTATTCTGAGGAAACACCCAACCTGGGACTTTGTAGGCAGGAGTTACTTGGCATGATAAATAGATAAATAGAAGACCAATTTAATATATAATGATTTTATTAATACATGTGTACAAAATTGTTAAAAAAGACACAGATGCAAAGGCATCAAAAGACAGTCAATATATAAAATATGTGATAAATAAAATAATGAACCATATCCTAGAGTAGTGGGGTCACCCAGGTCCAACATGTTTCGCCGACTCTGCAGACTCTGACTTAAAAAGGCTTTTTAGACACTTGGAGACCAAAATAGAGTCATTTTGACCAAAAACTTTTTTCAGGCCATTGGAGCCCAAATGGCCTGTTTTAGACAAATCAAGTCTAAAAACAGCTTTTTAAGGCTCTAAAAGACAAAAATACAGTCAGTTTGACAAAAATAATTTTCAGACCTTTGGTGACCAAATGCCGTTATTTTGACTAACAAAAGGTTTTTAGACACTTGGAGACCAAAATAGAGTCATTTTGACCAAAACATTTTTTGCAGGCCATTGGAGCCAAATGTCTAAAATCTTGTCTAAAACCGGCTTTTTAAGGCTCTAAAAGACAAAAATATAGTCATTTTGACTAAAGTTTTTTTTCTGACCTTTGGTGACCAAATGCAGTTATTTTGACTAAAAAAGGATTTTAAGACACTTGGAGACCAAAATAGAGTAATTTTGACCGAAAATATCTTTTCAGGCCATTGGAGCCCAAATGGCCAGTTTTAGACAAATCTTGTCTAAACCCAGCTTTTTAAGGCTCTAAAAGACAAAAATACAGTCATTTTGACAAAAAAAATATGTTCAGACCTTTGGTGACCAAATGCTGTTATTTTGACTAAAAAGGGATTTTTAGACACTTGGAGACCAAAATAGTCATTTTGACCAAAAAAATTTGCAGGCCATTGGAGAGCAAAATGCCGTTATCTTGTCTAAAACTGGCTTTTTAAGACTCTAAAAGACAAAAATACAAGTCATTTTGACTAAAAAAGTTTTTCAAACCTTTGGTGACCAAATGCAGTTATTTTGACTAAAAAAGGCTTTTTAGACACTTGGAGACCAAAATAGAGTAATTTTGACCGAAAAAATTTTTTCAGGCCATTGGAGCCCAAATGGCCGGTTTTAGACAAATCTTGTCTTAAACCGGCTTTTTAAAGCTCTAAAAGACAAAAATACATTCATTTTGACTTAATTTTTTTCAGACCTTTGGTGACCAAATGCAGTTATTTTGACTAAAAAAGGCTTTTTAGACACTTGGAGACCAAAATAGAGCTCCAATAGAATGAAAAAAAGTTTTTTTGGTCAAAATTACTCTATTTTGGTCTCCAAGTGTTTAAAAAGCCTTTTTCTAGTCAAAATGCATTTGGTCACCAAAGGTCTGAAAAAAAAATGTATTCAAATTGACTGTATTTTTGTCTTTTAGTGCTTTAAAAAGCCGGTTTTAGACAAGATTTTAGACATTTTGGCTCCAATGGCCTGAAATTTTTTTGGTCAAAATGACTCTATTTTGGTCTCCAAGTGTCTAAAGTGACTTTTTTATTATAAATAACTGCATTTGGTCACCAAAGGCCTGAAAAATAGATTTAGTCAAAATGAATGTATTTTTGTCTTTTAGAGCCTTAGAGATTTGTCTAAAACTGGCCATTTGGGCTTCAATCGCCTGAAAAAAATTTTTGGTCAAAACGGTCTGGAAAAAAATGGCCTGAAAAAAAATGGCCTGAAAAAAAATTTTGGCCTGAAAATTTTTTTGGTCAAAATGACTCTGTTTTGGTCTCCTTTTGTAGTGAAAAAAACTGCATTTGGTCACCAAAGGTCTGAAATTTTTTTTAGTCCAAATGACTATATTTTTGTCTTTTAGAGCATTAAAAAGCTGGTTTTAGACAAGATTTTAGACATTTGGCTCCAATGGCCTGAAAAACATTTTTTGGTCAAAATGACTATTCTGGTCTCCAAGTGCCTTAAAAGCATTTTTTAGTCAAAATAACTGCATTTGGTCACCAAAGGTCTGAAAAAAATTAAGTCAAAATGAATGTATTTTTGTCTTTTAGAGCTTTAAAAAGCACGTTTAAGACAAGATTTGTCTAAAACCGGCCATTTGGGCTCCAATGGCCTGAAAATAAATTTTCGGTCAAAATGACTCTATTTTGGTCTCCAAGTGTCTAAAAAGCCTTTTATAGTCAAAATAACTGCATTTGGTCACCAAAGGTCTGAAATTGTTTTTTTAGTCTAAATGACTATATTTTTTGTCTTTTAGAGCCTTAAAAGCCGGTTTTAGACAAGATTTTAGACATTTGGCTCCAATGGCCTAAAAAAAGTTTTTGGGTCAAAATGACTCTATATTGGTCTCCAAGTGTCTAAAAAGCCTTTTTCTAGTCAAAATAACTGCATTTGGTCACCAAAGGTCTGAAAAAAAATTAGTCAAAATGAATGTATTTTTGTCTTTTAGTGTCTTAAAAAGCCAGTTTTAGACCAGATTTGTCTAAAACCGGCCATTTGGGCACCAATGGCCTGAAAAAAATGTTTTGGTCAAAATGACTCTATTTTTTTCTCCAAGTGTCTTAAAATCCTTTTTTAGTCAAAATAACTGCATTTGGTCACCAAAGGTCAGAAAAAAAATTTAGTCAAAAAGACTATATATTTGTCTTTTAGAGCCTTAACCTCTTGCCGACTGCGCACAGTATATTTACTGCGGCAGTCGGCCCCGGCCAGGCAGAGTGACGTAGGTCTACGTCGCTCGCCTGTCTCTCCTTCCAGAGCCAATAGCGGGCGGGCGCGCGCCCGCTGAGGCGCGCGCCCGCCTCGGCTCGATCACGGAGGAGTGCGGGAGTGTGACTGGCGGACCCGATGTCCGCCGGTCACACTACGATCGTCGGTACAGCGGGAGAAAGACAGAGCGGCTTGTGTAAACAAGCCGCCTGTCAGTTCTCCCTGTGTAAAAGTTAAGATCAAACAGTTCTACTATGTAGAACTGTTGATCTTTGTTTTTACACTAGTAGACCTGTCCCTGCACAGTTAGAAACACGCCCCTAGGACACACTTAACCCCTCCCTGTCCAATACTGTTAACCCCTTCCCTGCCAGTGTCATTTTTGCAGTAACAGTGCATATATATAGCACTGATTACTGCAGTAATGTCACTGGTACCCCCAAAAGTGTCAAAAATGTCAGTCAAGGGTCCGATCTGTCCGCCGCAATGTCGCAGTACCGCAAAAAAAATCGCAGATCGCCACCATTACTCGTTAAAAAAAAAAACACCAAAAATGACAAAAATCTTTCCCTTTGTTAGTAAACACGATAACTTTTGCGCAAACCAATCAAAATACGCTTTTTGCGAATTTTTTTACCAAACATAGGTAGCGTAAAACAAATTGGCCGAAAATTTTAAAAAATTTTGATTTTTACATTTTTTTGGTGGAATTTCATATAAAAAAAGTGAAAAATATTGTTGTTTTTGCAAAAATTACGCTCTTTTTTTGTTTATAGCGCGTGATCAAAAAAATCGCACAGGTGATCAAATACCACCAAAAGAAAGCTCTGTTTGTGGGAAAAAAAGGACGTGAAATTCGTTTAGGTACAGCGTCGCACGACCGCGCGATTGTCCGTTAAAGTCACGCAGTAAAAAATCGCAAAATAACCCCTGGTTTTAGCAGGAAAATCCTCCGATGGTAAAGTGGTTAAAAAGCCGGTTTTAGACAAGATTTTAGACATTTGGCTCCAATGGCCTGAAAAAATGTTTTGGTCAAAATGACTCTATTTTGGTCTCCAAGTGTCTAAAAACCTTTTGTTAGTCAAAATAACGGCATTTGGTCACCAAAGGTCTGAAATTTTTTTTGTCAAAATGACTGTATTTTTGTCTTTTAGAGCCTTAAAAAGCCGTTTTTAGACTTGATTTGTCTAAAACAGGCCATTTGGACTCCAATGGCCTGAAAAAAGTTTTTGGTCAAAATGACTCTATTTTGGTCTCCAAGTGTCTAAAAAGCCTTTTTAAGTCAGAGTCTGCAGAGTCGGCGAAACATGTTGGACCTGGGTGACCCCACTACTCTAGGATATGGTTCATAATTTTATTTATCACATATTTTCTATATTGACTGTCTTTTGATGCCTTTGCATCTGTGTCTTTTTTAACAATTTTGTACACATGTATTAATAAAATCATTATATATTAAATTGGTCTTCTATTTATCTATTCATGCCAAGTAACTCCTGCCTAGTGCCTACAAAGTCCCAGGTTGGGTGTTTCCTCAGAATACACAGTTCCCTGTGGGGCTCATTTAGGCTCTGGTGTATTGGAACACCAATACCACTTGATACACTTTTTTCTCATATGTCCTTAGGGATGTGGCAGGACCTTTCTTGGCTTACTGGCATTTAGGGTCGGCACCTAACATTTTCTACTTGCTTCTGCATCCTGTGAATGCCTAATGTACCTTTAGCCACAGAATACTACGTTCTTAGCAGTCAGGTAAACCCATGTGAGCTCATTTTTGGGGCCTATACAGGCCGACACTTACTTCTGTATCCTGTGAATGCCTAATGTACTTCCATCCTTTAAATACTACGTTCCTTGCTGTCAGTTAAACCTATGTGAGCTAATTTTTGTGGTCTACAAAGGCCGACACTTACTTCTGTATACTGGAAATGCCTAATGTACCTCCAGCCATCAAATACACTACGTTCTTTGGTGTCAGTTAAACCCATGTGAGCTAATTTTGGGGCCTATACAGGCCGACACTTCTGTATACTGTGAATTCCTAATGTACCTCCAGCCATCAAATACAGTACGTTCTTTGCTGTCAGTTAAACCCATGTGAGCTAATTTTTGGGGCTTATACAGGCTGACACTTACTTCTGTATCCTGTGAATGCCTAATGTACCTTCAGCCACAGAATACTACGTTATTAGCTGTCAGTTAAACCCATGTGGGCTAATATTTGGGGACTATACAGGCCGACATATACTTCTGTATGCTGTGAATGCCTAATGTACCTCTAAACAAAACGATTCAGGATGCTCATAATTGTCCGTTATGTTCCGCGGAAAGACCTTCTCTTTGCCACAAGTTCTGGTCCTCTCCCTATATCACGACATTCTGGGACCAGGTACTGACCTTCATCGGGGAAGTGACGAAGTGGCACATACCCAAAGACCCTACACTGTGCTAGGGGTTAGGCGGGGCTATCTTATATACTGTGGGGCGTATTCACTTCTGATTGGAACCTGGTCTCCGTAGTCACTCCAATCACGTTCCCAGAAGACTCCTGCCCCCTCATTGGCTTTTGCTGATGTTTCTGGGCCAATCATGGGCTTTTAAAGCCCAGTTCCTGTACCCAGGGGCGGACTGAGCGGTCGGGCACTTCGGGCGTGGTCCGAGGGCCCGGCCGGGAAGGAGGGCCCGGCCGAGAGGGGGACCTGCCGCCCAGGTTAGCATTAATTCACCCAAAGTTTGTCCCAGTAACCGAACAGGAGCAATATATTTGGGTATGTGCCACTTCGTCACTTCCCCGATGAAGGTCAGTACCTGGTCCCAGAATGTCGTGATATAGGGACAGGACCAGAACTTGTGGCAAAGAGAAGGTCTTTCCGCGGAACATAACGGACAATTATGATCATCCTGAATCGTTTTGTTTAGAGGTACATTAGGCATTCACACAGTATACAGAAGTAAGTGTCGGCATGTATAGGCCCCAAAAATTAGCTCACATGGGTTTACCTGACAGCTAAGTATGTAGTATTTGGAGGCTGAAGGTACATTAGGCATTCACAGGATACAGAAGTAAGTGTCAGCCTGTATAGTCCCCAAAAATTAGCCCACATGGGTTTAACTGACAGCTAATAACGTAGTATTCTGTGGCTGAAGGTACATTAGGAATTCACAGGATACAGAAGTAAGTGTCAGCCTGTATAGGCCCCAAAAATTAGCTCACATGGGTTTAACTGACAGCAAAGAACGTACTGTATTTGATGGCTGGATGTACATTAGGCATTCACAGTATACAGAAGTGTCGGCCTGTATAGGCCCAAAAAATTAGCTCACATGGGTTTAACTGACACCAAAGAACGTAGTGTATTTGATGGCTGGAGGTACATCAGGCATTGACAGTATACAGAAGTAAGTGTCGGCCTGTTTAGGCCCCAAAACGTAGCTCACATGGGTTTAACTGACAGCAAAGAACGTATTATTGGATGGCTAGAGGTACATCAGGCATTCACACAGTATACAGAAGTAAGTGTCGGCCTGTATAGGCCCCAAAAATTAGCTCACATGGGTTTACCTGACTGCTAAGAACGTAGTATTCTGTGGCTAAAGGTACATTAGGCATTCACAGGATGCAGAAGCAAGTAGAAAATGATAGGTGCCGACCCTAAATGCCAGTAAGCCAAGAAAGGTCCTGCCACATCCCTAAGGACATATGAGAAAAAAGTGTATCAAGTAGTATTGGTGTTCCAATACACCAGAGCCTAAATGAGCCCCACAGGGAACTGTGTATTCTGAGGAAACACCCAACCTGGGACTTTGTAGGCAGGAGTTACTTGGCATGATAAATAGATAAATAGAAGACCAATTTAATATATAATGATTTTATTAATACATGTGTACAAAATTGTTAAAAAAGACACAGATGCAAAGGCATCAAAAGACAGTCAATATATAAAATATGTGATAAATAAAATAATGAACCATATCCTAGAGTAGTGGGGTCACCCAGGTCCAACATGTTTCGCCGACTCTGCAGACTCTGACTTAAAAAGGCTTTTTAGACACTTGGAGACCAAAATAGAGTCATTTTGACCAAAAACTTTTTTCAGGCCATTGGAGCCCAAATGGCCTGTTTTAGACAAATCAAGTCTAAAAACAGCTTTTTAAGGCTCTAAAAGACAAAAATACAGTCATTTTGACAAAAATAATTTTCAGACCTTTGGTGACCAAATGCCGTTATTTTGACTAACAAAAGGTTTTTAGACACTTGGAGACCAAAATAGAGTCATTTTGACCAAAACATTTTTTGCAGGCCATTGGAGCCAAATGTCTAAAATCTTGTCTAAAACCGGCTTTTTAAGGCTCTAAAAGACAAAAATATAGTCATTTTGACTAAATTTTTTTTCTGACCTTTGGTGACCAAATGCAGTTATTTTGACTAAAAAAGGATTTTAAGACACTTGGAGACCAAAATAGAGTAATTTTGACCGAAAATATCTTTTCAGGCCATTGGAGCCCAAATGGCCAGTTTTAGACAAATCTTGTCTAAACCCAGCTTTTTAAGGCTCTAAAAGACAAAAATACAGTCATTTTGACAAAAAAAATATGTTCAGACCTTTGGTGACCAAATGCCGTTATTTTGACTAAAAAAGGATTTTTAGACACTTGGAGACCAAAATAGTCATTTTGACCAAAAAAATTTTCAGGCCATTGGAGAGCAAAATGCCGTTATCTTGTCTAAAACTGGCTTTTTAAGACTCTAAAAGACAAAAATACAGTCATTTTGACTAAAAAAGTTTTTCAAACCTTTGGTGACCAAATGCAGTTATTTTGACTAAAAAAGGCTTTTTAGACACTTGGAGACCAAAATAGAGTAATTTTGACCGAAAATTTCTTTTCAGGCCATTGGAGCCCAAATGGCCGGTTTTAGACAAATCTTGTCTTAAACCGGCTTTTTAAAGCTCTAAAAGACAAAAATACATTCATTTTGACTTAATTTTTTTCAGACCTTTGGTGACCAAATGCAGTTATTTTGACTAAAAAAGGCTTTTTAGACACTTGGAGACCAAAATAGAGCTCCAATAGCCTGAAAAAAAGTTTTTTTGGTCATAATACTCTATTTTGGTCTCCAAGTGTTTAAAAAGCCTTTTTCTAGTCAAAATGCATTTGGTCACCAAAGGTCTGAAAAAAAATGTATTCAAATTGACTGTATTTTTGTCTTTTAGTGCTTTAAAAAGCCGGTTTTAGACAAGATTTTAGACATTTTGGCTCCAATGGCCTGAAATTTTTTTGGTCAAAATGACTCTATTTTGGTCTCCAAGTGTCTAAAGTGCCTTTTTTATCATAAATAACTGCATTTGGTCACCAAAGGTCTGAAAAATAGATTTAGTCAAAATGAATGTATTTTTGTCTTTTAGAGCCTTAGAGATTTGTCTAAAACTGGCCATTTGGGCTCCAATCGCCTGAAAATTTTTTTGGTCAAAATGGTCTGGAAAAAAATGGCCTGAAAAAAAATGGTCTGAAAAAAAATGGCCTGAAAAAAAATTTTGGCCTGAAAATTTTTTTGGTCAAAATGACTCTGTTTTGGTCTCCTTTTGTAGTCAAAATAACTGCATTTGGTCACCAAAGGTCTGACATTTTTTTTAGTCCAAATGACTATATTTTTGTCTTTTAGAGCATTAAAAAGCTGGTTTTAGACAAGATTTTAGACATTTGGCTCCAATGGCCTGAAAAACATTTTTTGGTCAAAATGACTCTATTCTGGTCTCCAAGTGTCTTAAAAGCCTTTTTTAGTCAAAATAACTGCATTTGGTCACCAAAGGTCTGAAAAAAATTAAGTCAAAATGAATGTATTTTTGTCTTTTAGAGCTTTAAAAAGCCAGTTTAAGACAAGATTTGTCTAAAACCGGCCATTTGGGCTCCAATGGCCTGAAAATAAATTTTCGGTCAAAATGACTCTATTTTGGTCTCCAAGTGTCTAAAAAGCCTTTTATAGTCAAAATAACTGCATTTGGTCACCAAAGGTCTGAAATTGATTTTTTAGTCTAAATGACTATATTTTTTGTCTTTTAGAGCCTTAAAAGCCGGTTTTAGACAAGATTTTAGACATTTGGCTCCAATGGCCTAAAAAAAGTTTTTTGGTCAAAATGACTCTATATTGGTCTCCAAGTGTCTAAAAAGCCTTTTTCTAGTCAAAATAACTGCATTTGGTCACCAAAGGTCTGAAAAAAAATTAGTCAAAATGAATGTATTTTTGTCTTTTAGTGTCTTAAAAAGCCAGTTTTAGACCAGATTTGTCTAAAACCGGCCATTTGGGCACCAATGGCCTGAAAAAAATGTTTTGGTCAAAATGACTCTATTTTTGTCTCCAAGTGTCTTAAAATCCTTTTTTAGTCAAAATAACTGCATTTGGTCACCAAAGGTCAGAAAAAAAATTTAGTCAAAAAGACTATATATTTGTCTTTTAGAGCCTTAAAAAGCCGGATTTAGACAAGATTTTAGACATTTGGCTCCAATGGCCTGAAAAAATGTTTTGGTCAAAATGACTCTATTTTGGTCTCCAAGTGTCTAAAAACCTTTTGTTAGTCAAAATAACGGCATTTGGTCACCAAAAGTCTGAAATTTTTTTGTCAAAATGACTGTATTTTTGTCTTTTAGAGCCTTAAAAAGCCGTTTTTAGACTTGATTTGTCTAAAACAGGCCATTTGGACTCCAATGGCCTGAAAAAAGTTTTTGTTCAAAATGACTCTATTTTGGTCTCCAAGTGTCTAAAAAGCCTTTTTAAGTCAGAGTCTGCAGAGTCGGCGAAACATGTTGGACCTGGGTGACCCCACTACTCTAGGATATGGTTCATAATTTTATTTATCACATATTTTCTATATTGACTGTCTTTTGATGCCTTTGCATCTGTGTCTTTTTTAACAATTTTGTACACATGTATTAATAAAATCATTATATATTAAATTGGTCTTCTATTTATCTATTCATGCCAAGTAACTCCTGCCTAGTGCCTACAAAGTCCCAGGTTGGGTGTTTCCTCAGAATACACAGTTCCCTGTGGGGCTCATTTAGGCTCTGGTGTATTGGAACACCAATACCACTTGATACACTTTTTTCTCATATGTCCTTAGGGATGTGGCAGGACCTTTCTTGGCTTACTGGCATTTAGGGTCGGCACCTAACATTTTCTACTTGCTTCTGCATCCTGTGAATGCCTAATGTACCTTTAGCCACAGAATACTACGTTCTTAGCAGTCAGGTAAACCCATGTGAGCTAATTTTTGGGGCCTATAAAGGCCGACACTTACTTCTGTATCCTGTGAATGCCTGATGTACCTCTAGCCATCCAATAATACGTTCTTTGCTGTCAGTTAAACCCATGTGAGCTACGTTTTGGGGCCTAAACAGGCCGACACTTACTTCTGTATACTGGAAATGCCTAATGTACCTCCAGCCATCAAATACACTACGTTTTTTGGTGTCAGTTAAACCCATGTGAGCTAATTTTGGGGCCTATACAGGCCGACACTTCTGTATACTGTGAATTCCTAATGTACCTCCAGCCATCAAATACAGTACGTTCTTTGCTGTCAGTTAAACCCATGTGAGCTAATTTTTGGGGCCTATACAGGCTGACACTTACTTCTGTATCCTGTGAATGCCTAATGTACCTTCAGCCACAGAATACTACGTTATTAGCTGTCAGTTAAACCCATGTGGGCTAATATTTGGGAACTATACAGGCCGACACTTACTTCTGTATCCTGTGAATGCCTAATGTACCTCTAAACAAAATGATTCAGGATGCTCATAATTGTCCGTTATGTTCCGCGGAAAGACCTTCTCTTTGCCACAAGTTCTGGTCCTCTCCCTATATCACGACATTCTGGGACCAGGTACTGACCTTCATCGGGGAAGTGACGAAGTGGCACATACCCAAAGACCCTACACTGTGCTAGGGGTTAGGCGGGGCTATCTTATATACTGTGGGGCGTATTCACTTGTGATTGGAACCTGGTCTCCGTAGTCACTCCAATCACGTTCCCAGAAGACTCCTGCCCCCTCATTGGCTTTTGCTGATGTTTCTGGGCCAATCACGGGCTTTTAAAGCCCAGTTCCTGTACCCAGGGGCGGACTGAGCGGTCGGGCACTTCGGGCGTGGTCCGAGGGCCCGGCCGGGAAGGAGGGCCCGGCCGAGAGGGGGACCCGCCGCCCAGGTCAGCATTAATTCACCCGAAGTTTGTCCCAGTAACCGAACAGGAGCAATATATTTGGGTATGTGCCACTTCGTCACTTCCCCGATGAAGGTCAGTACCTGGTCCCAGAATGTCATGATATAGGGACAGGACCAGAACTTGTGGCAAAGAGAAGTTCTTTCCGCGGAACATAACGGACAATTATGATCATCCTGAATCGTTTTGTTTAGAGGTACATTAGGCATTCACACAGTATACAGAAGTAAGTGTCGGCATGTATAGGCCCCAAAAATTAGCTCACATGGGTTTACCTGACAGCTAAGTATGTAGTATTTGGAGGCTGAAGGTACATTAGGCATTCACTGGATACAGAAGTAAGTGTCAGCCTGTATAGTCCCCAAAAATTAGCCCACATGGGTTTAACTGACAGCTAATAACGTAGTATTCTGTGGCTGAAGGTACATTAGGAATTCACAGGATACAGAAGTAAGTGTCAGCCTGTATAGGCCCCAAAAATTAGCTCACATGGGTTTAACTGACAGCAAAGAACGTACTGTATTTGATGGCTGGATGTACATTAGGCATTCACAGTATACAGAAGTGTCGGCCTGTATAGGCCCAAAAAATTAGCTCACATGGGTTTAACTGACACCAAAGAACGTAGTGTATTGATGGCTGGAGGTACATCAGGCATTGACAGTATACAGAAGTAAGTGTCGGCCTGTTTAGGCCCCAAAACGTAGCTCACATGGGTTTAACTGACAGCAAAGAACGTATTATTGGATGGCTAGAGGTACATCAGGCATTCACACAGTATACAGAAGTAAGTGTCGGCCTGTATAGGCCCCAAAAATTAGCTCACATGGGTTTACCTGACTGCTAAGAACGTAGTATTCTGTGCCTAAAGGTACATTAGGCATTCACAGGATGCAGAAGCAAGTAGAAAATGATAGGTGCCGACCCTAAATGCCAGTAAGCCAAGAAAGGTCCTGCCACATCCCTAAGGACATATGAGAAAAAAGTGTATCAAGTAGTATTGGTGTTCCAATACACCAGAGCCTAAATGAGCCCCACAGGGAACTGTGTATTCTGAGGAAACACCCAACCTGGGACTTTGTAGGCAGGAGTTACTTGGCATGATAAATAGATAAATAGAAGATCAATTTAATATATAATGATTTTATTAATACATGTGTACAAAATTGTTAAAAAAGACACAGATGCAAAGGCATCAAAAGACAGTCAATATATAAAATATGTGATAAATAAAATAATGAACCATATCCTAGAGTAGTGGGGTCACCCAGGTCCAACATGTTTCGCCGACTCTGCAGACTCTGACTTAAAAAGGCTTTTTAGACACTTGGAGACCAAAATAGAGTCATTTTGACCAAAAACTTTTTTCAGGCCATTGGAGCCCAAATGGCCTGTTTTAGACAAATCAAGTCTAAAAACAGCTTTTTAAGGCTCTAAAAGACAAAAATACAGTCATTTTGGCAAAAATAATTTTCAGACCTTTGGTGACCAAATGCCGTTATTTTGACTAGCAAAGGGTTTTTAGACACTTGGAGACCAAAATAGAGTCATTTTGACCAAAACATTTTTTGCAGGCCATTGGAGCCAAATGTCTAAAATCTTGTCTAAAACCGGCTTTTTAAGGCTCTAAAAGACAAAAATATAGTCATTTTGACTAAATTTTTTTTCTGACCTTTGGTGACCAAATGCAGTTATTTTGACTAAAAAAGGATTTTAAGACACTTGGAGACCAAAATAGAGTAATTTTGACCGAAAATATCTTTTCAGGCCATTGGAACCCAAATGGCCAGTTTTAGACAAATCTTGTCTAAACCCAGCTTTTTAAGGCTCTAAAAGACAAAAATACAGTCATTTTGACAAAAAAAATATGTTCAGACCTTTGGTGACCAAATGCCGTTATTTTGACTAAAAAAGGATTTTTAGACACTTGGAGACCAAAATAGTCATTTTGACCAAAAAAATTTTCAGGCCATTGGAGAGCAAAATGCCGTTATCTTGTCTAAAACTGGCTTTTTAAGACTCTAAAACAGTGGTTCTTAACCTTGTTGGAGGTACTGAACCCCACCAGTTTCATATGCGCATTCACCGAACCCTTCTTGATTGGAAAAATAAAATATGATTTTTTCAAATTCAAAACACAGCTTGTTTTATGAGTGTTTCACCAATGGTGTGTGGTTTGCCCTGCTTTGCGATCAGGTAAGCAACTTCGTACGATGCTATGAGGATCGGTTTGTTGATGGGAACAGGCAGACTAGCCTTTTCATCGAATCTGGCTCTCCTCAGCTTGGATTCAGCGAGCGTTGTGTTCTTGTATTTTCCATCTCCATGCAGCTTAAGGAAGTGCTCTCTTAGTTTTGCCGGTGCTAGACTAGAATTGCTCAACTTGGCATTGCAAATCATGCAGTTAGGACGCTGACTCCCATCACGTTCCGTTATACATGTGAATCCATATTGTGCATATTGGTCCGACCACTTTCTTTTTTTGCTCAACATAGTTAGTATGAAGGGATTAAAATATTAAGAAAGAAATCACACGACGTACCATCACGACAGCTACAATTCGACTACTGGGCGCGCCAAATTCCCTGCAGCACAGATAGGCCAAGTGATGTTGCATGATCCCCTGCAGCCAATGAGCGGGGCCTGTCATCACGAATCATATGAGTCGGATGTGTGTCTTGACCTCCGCCGAACCCCCGAGACTGACTCACCGAACCCCTGGGGTTCGATCGAACCCAGGTTAAGAACCACTGCTCTAAAAGATAAAAATCCAGTCATTTTGACTAAAAAAGTTTTTCAAACCTTTGGTGACCAAATGCAGTTATTTTGACTAAAAAAGGCTTTTTAGACACTTGGAGACCAAAATAGAGTAATTTTGACCGAAAATTTCTTTTCAGGCCATTGGAGCCCAAATGGCCGGTTTTAGACAAATCTTGTCTTAAACCGGCTTTTTAAAGCTCTAAAAGACAAAAATACATTCATTTTGACTTAATTTTTTTCAGACCTTTGGTGACCAAATGCAGTTATTTTGACTAAAAAAGGCTTTTTAGACACTTGGAGACCAAAATAGAGCTCCAATAGAATGAAAAAAAGTTTTTTTGGTCAAAATTACTCTATTTTGGTCTCCAAGTGTTTAAAAAGCCTTTTTCTAGTCAAAATGCATTTGGTCACCAAAGGTCTGAAAAAAAATGTATTCAAATTGACTGTATTTTTGTCTTTTAGTGCTTTAAAAAGCCGGTTTTAGACAAGATTTTAGACATTTTGGCTCCAATGGCCTGAAATTTTTTTAGTCAAAATGACTCTATTTTGGTCTCCAAGTGTCTAAAGTGACTTTTTTATTATAAATAACTGCATTTGGTCACCAAAGGCCTGAAAAATAGATTTAGTCAAAATGAATGTATTTTTGTCTTTTAGAGCCTTAGAGATTTGTCTAAAACTGGCCATTTGGGCTCCAATCGCCTGAAAATTTTTTTTGGTCAAAATGGTCTGGAAAAAAATGGCCTGAAAAAAAATGGCCTGAAAAAAAATTTTGGCCTGAAAATTTTTTTGGTCAAAATGACTCTGTTTTGGTCTCCTTTTGTAGTCAAAATAACTGCATTTGGTCACCAAAGGTCTGAAATTTTTTTTAGTCCAAATGACTATATTTTTGTCTTTTAGAGCATTAAAAAGCTGGTTTTAGACAAGATTTTAGACATTTGGCTCCAATGGCCTGAAAAACATTTTTTGGTCAAAATGACTCTATTCTGGTCTCCAAGTGTCTTAAAAGCCTTTTTTAGTCAAAATAACTGCATTTGGTCACCAAAGGTCTGAAAAAAATTAAGTCAAAATGAATGTATTTTTGTCTTTTAGAGCTTTAAAAAGCAGGTTTAAGACAAGATTTGTCTAAAACCGGCCATTTGGGCTCCAATGGCCTGAAAATAAATTTTCGGTCAAAATGACTCTATTTTGGTCTCCAAGTGTCTAAAAAGCCTTTTATAGTCAAAATAACTGCATTTGGTCACCAAAGGTCTGAAATTGTTTTTTTAGTCTAAATGACTATATTTTTTGTCTTTTAGAGCCTTAAAAGCCGGTTTTAGACAAGATTTTAGACATTTGGCTCCAATGGCCTAAAAAAAGTTTTTTGGTCAAAATGACTCTATATTGGTCTCCAAGTGTCTAAAAAGCCTTTTTCTAGTCAAAATAATTGCATTTGGTCACCAAAGGTCTGAAAAAAATTAGTCAAAATGAATGTATTTTTGTCTTTTAGTGTCTTAAAAAGCCAGTTTTAGACCAGATTTGTCTAAAACCGGCCATTTGGGCACCAATGGCCTGAAAAAAATGTTTTGGTCAAAATGACTATTTTTGTCTCCAAGTGTCTTAAAATCATTTTTTAGTCAAAATAACTGCATTTGGTCACCAAAGGTCAGAAAAAAATTTAGTCAAAAAGACTATATATTTGTCTTTTAGAGCCTTAAAAAGCCGGTTTTAGACAAGATTTTAGACATTTGGCTCCAATGGCCTGCAAAAAATGTTTTGGTCAAAATGACTCTATTTTGGTTTCCAAGTGTCTAAAAACCTTTTGTTAGTCAAAATAACGGCATTTGGTCACCAAAGGTCTGAAATTTTTTTTGTCAAAATGACTGTATTTTTGTCTTTTAGAGCCTTAAAAAGCCGTTTTTAGACTTGATTTGTCTAAAACAGGCCATTTGGACTCCAATGGCCTGAAAAAAGTTTTTGGTCAAAATGACTCTATTTTGGTCTCCAAGTGTCTAAAAAGCCTTTTTAAGTCAGAGTCTGCAGAGTCGGCGAAACATGTTGGACCTGGGTGACCCCACTACTCTAGGATATGGTTCATAATTTTATTTATCACATATTTTCTATATTGACTGTCTTTTGATGCCTTTGCATCTGTGTCTTTTTTAACAATTTTGTACACATGTATTAATAAAATCGTTATATATTAAATTGGTCTTCTATTTATCTATTCATTCCAAGTAACTCCTGCCTAGTGCCTACAAAGTCCCAGGTTGGGTGTTTCCTCAGAATACACAGTTCCCTGTGGGGCTCATTTAGGCTCTGGTGTATTGGAACACCAATACCACTTGATACACTTTTTTCTCATATGTCCTTAGGGATGTGGCAGGACCTTTCTTGGCTTACTGGCATTTAGGGTTGGCACCTTTTCTACTTACTTCTGCATCCTGTGAATGCCTAATGTACCTTTAGCCACAGAATACTACGTTCTTAGCAGTCAGGTAAACCCATGTGAGCTAATTTTTGGGGCCTATACAGGCCGACACTTACTTCTGTATCCTGTGAATGCCTAATGTACTTCCATCCTTTAAATACTACGTTCCTTGCTGTCAGTTAAACCTATGTGAGCTAATTTTTGTGGTCTACAAAGGCCGACACTTACTTCTGTATACTGGAAATGCCTAATGTACCTCCAGCCATCAAATACACTACGTTCTTTGCTGTCAGTTAAACCCATGTGAGCTAATTTTGGGGCCTATACAGGCCGACACTTCTGTATACTGTGAATTCCTAATGTACCTCCAGCCACAGAATACTACGTTATTAGCTGTCAGTTAAACCCATGTGGGCTAATATTTGGGGACTATACAGGCCGACACTTACTTCTGTATCCTGTGAATGCCTAATGTACCTCTAAACAAAACGATTCAGGATGCTCATAATTGTCCGTTATGTTCCGCGGAAAGACCTTCTCTTTGCCACAAGTTCTGGTCCTCTCCCTATATCACGACATTCTGGGACCAGGTACTGACCTTCATCGGGGAAGTGACGAAGTGGCACATACCCAAAGACCCTACACTGTGCTAGGGGTTAGGCGGGGCTATCTTATATACTGTGGGGCGTATTCACTTCTGATTGGAACCTGGTCTCCGTAGTCACTCCAATCACGTTCCCAGAAGACTCCTGCCCCCTCATTGGCTTTTGCTGATGTTTCTGGGCCAATCACGGGCTTTTAAAGCCCAGTTCCTGTACCCAGGGGCGGACTGAGCGGTCGGGCACTTCGGGCATGGTCCGAGGGCCCGGCCGGGAAGGAGGGCCCGGCCGAGAGGGGGACCCACCGCCCAGGTCAGCATTAATTCACCCGAAGTTTGTCCCAGTAACCGAACAGGAGCAATATATTTGGGTATGTGCCACTTCGTCACTTCCCCGATGAAGGTCAGTACCTGGTCCCAGAATGTCGTGATATAGGGACAAGTCATGTCGTGATATAGGGACAAGGCATTCACACAGTATACAGAAGTAAGTGTCGGCATGTATAGGCCCCAAAAATTAGCTCACATGGGTTTACCTGACAGCTAAGTATGTAGTATTTGGAGGCTGAAGGTACATTAGGCATTCACAGGATACAGAAGTAAGTGTCAGCCTGTATAGTCCCCAAAAATTAGCCCACATGGGTTTAACTGACAGCTAATAACGTAGTATTCTGTGGCTGAAGGTACATTAGGAATTCACAGGATACAGAAGTAAGTGTCAGCCTGTATAGGCCCCAAAAATTAGCTCACATGGGTTTAACTGACAGCAAAGAACGTACTGTATTTGATGGCTGGATGTACATTAGGCATTCACAGTATACAGAAGTGTCGGCCTGTATAGGCCCAAAAAATTAGCTCACATGGGTTTAACTGACACCAAAGAATGTAGTGTATTTGATGGCTGGAGGTACATCAGGCATTGACAGTATACAGAAGTAAGTGTCGGCCTGTTTAGGCCCCAAAACGTAGCTCACATGGGTTTAACTGACAGCAAAGAACGTATTATTGGATGGCTAGAGGTACATCAGGCATTCACACAGTATACAGAAGTAAGTGTCGGTCTGTATAGGCCCCAAAAATTAGCTCACATGGGTTTACCTGACTGCTAAGAACGTAGTATTCTGTGGCTAAAGGTACATTAGGCATTCACAGGATGCAGAAGCAACTAGAAAATGATAGGTGCCGACCCTAAATGCCAGTAAGCCAAGAAAGGTCCTGCCACATCCCTAAGGACATATGAGAAAAAAGTGTATCAAGTAGTATTGGTGTTCCAATACACCAGAGCCTAAATGAGCCCCACAGGGAACTGTGTATTCTGAGGAAACACCCAACCTGGGACTTTGTAGGCAGGAGTTACTTGGCATGATAAATAGATAAATAGAAGACCAATTTAATATATAATGATTTTATTAATACATGTGTACAAAATTGTTAAAAAAGACACAGATGCAAAGGCATCAAAAGACAGTCAATATATAAAATATGTGATAAATAAAATAATGAACCATATCCTAGAGTAGTGGGGTCACCCAGGTCCAACATGTTTCGCCGACTCGGCAGACTCTGACTTAAAAAGGCTTTTTAGACACTTGGAGACCAAAATAGAGTCATTTTGACCAAAAACTTTTTTCAGGCCATTGGAGCCCAAATGGCCTGTTTTAGACAAATCAAGTCTAAAAACAGCTTTTTAAGGCTCTAAAAGACAAAAATACAGTCATTTTGACAAAAATAATTTTCAGACCTTTGGTGACCAAATGCCGTTATTTTGACTAACAAAAGGTTTTTAGACACTTGGAGACCAAAATAGAGTCATTTTGACCAAAACATTTTTTGCAGGCCATTGGAGCCAAATGTCTAAAATCTTGTCTAAAACCGGCTTTTTAAGGCTCTAAAAGACAAAAATATAGTCATTTTGACTAAATTTTTTTTCTGACCTTTGGTGACCAAATGCAGTTATTTTGACTAAAAAAGGATTTTAAGACACTTGGAGACCAAAATAGAGTAATTTTGACCGAAAATATCTTTTCAGGCCATTGGAGCCCAAATGGCCAGTTTTAGACAAATCTTGTCTAAACCCAGCTTTTTAAGGCTCTAAAAGACAAAAATACAGTCATTTTGACAAAAAAATATGTTCAGACCTTTGGTGACCAAATGCCGTTATTTTGACTAAAAAAGGATTTTTAGACACTTGGAGACCAAAATAGTCATTTTGACCAAAAAAATGTTCAGGCCATTGGAGAGCAAAATGCCGTTATCTTGTCTAAAACTGGCTTTTTAAGACTCTAAAAGACAAAAATACAGTCATTTTGACTAAAAAAGTTTTTCAAACCTTTGGTGACCAAATGCAGTTATTTTGACTAAAAAAGGCTTTTTAGACACTTGGAGACCAAAATAGAGTAATTTTGACCGAAAATTTCTTTTCAGGCCATTGGAGCCCAAATGGCCGGTTTTAGACAAATCTTGTCTTAAACCGGCTTTTTAAAGCTCTAAAAGACAAAAATACATTCATTTTGACTTAATTTTTTTCAGACCTTTGGTGACCAAATGCAGTTATTTTGACTAAAAAAGGCTTTTTAGACACTTGGAGACCAAAATAGAGCTCCAATAGAATGAAAAAAAGTTTTTTTGGTCAAAATTACTCTATTTTGGTCTCCAAGTGTTTAAAAAGCCTTTTTCTAGTCAAAATGCATTTGGTCACCAAAGGTCTGAAAAAAAAAATGTATTCAAATTGACTGTATTTTTGTCTTTTAGTGCTTTAAAAAGCCGGTTTTAGACAAGATTTTAGACATTTTGGCTCCAATGGCCTGAAATTGTTTTGGTCAAAATGACTCTATTTTGGTCTCCAAGTGTCTAAAGTGACTTTTTTATTATAAATAACTGCATTTGGTCACCAAAGGCCTGAAAAATAGATTTAGTCAAAATGAATGTATTTTTGTCTTTTAGAGCCTTAGAGATTTGTCTAAAACTGGCCATTTGGGCTCCAATCGCCTGGAAAAATTTTTTGGTCAAAATGGTCTGGAAAAAAATGGCCTGAAAAAAAATGGCCTGAAAAAAAATTTTGGCCTGAAAAATTTTTTGGTCAAAATGACTCTGTTTTGGTCTCCTTTTGTAGTCAAAATAACTGCATTTGGTCACCAAAGGTCTGAAATTTTTTTAGTCCAAATGACTATATTTTTGTCTTTTAGAGCATTAAAAATCAGGTTTAAGACAAGATTTGTCTAAAACCGGCCATTTGGGCTCCAATGGCCTGAAAATAAATTTTCGGTCAAAATGACTCTATTTTGGTCTCCAAGTGTCTAAAAAGCCTTTTATAGTCAAAATAACTGCATTTGGTCACCAAAGGTCTGAAATTGTTTTTTTAGTCTAAATTACTATATTTTTTGTCTTTTAGAGCCTTAAAAGCCGGTTTTAGACATGATTTTAGACATTTGGCTCCAATGGCCTAAAAAAAGTTTTTTGGTCAAAATGACTCTATATTGGTCTCCAAGTGTCTAAAAAGCCTTTTTCTAGTCAAAATAACTGCATTTGGTCACCAAAGGTCTGAAAAAAAATTAGTCAAAATGAATGTATTTTTGTCTTTTAGTGTCTTAAAAAGCCAGTTTTAGACCAGATTTGTCTAAAACCGGCCATTTGGGCACCAATGGCCTGAAAAAAATGTTTTGGTCAAAATGACTATTTTTGTCTCCAAGTGTCTTAAAATCATTTTTTAGTCAAAATAACTGCATTTGGTCACCAAAGGTCAGAAAAAAAATTTAGTCAAAAAGACTATATATTTGTCTTTTAGAGCCTTAAAAAGCCGGTTTTAGACAAGATTTTAGACATTTGGCTCCAATGGCCTGCAAAAAATGTTTTGGTCAAAATGACTCTATTTTGGTCTCCAAGTGTCTAAAAACCTTTTGTTAGTCAAAATAACGGCATTTGGTCACCAAAGGTCTGAAATTTTTTTTGTCAAAATGACTGTATTTTTGTCTTTTAGAGCCTTAAAAAGCCGTTTTTAGACTTGATTTGTCTAAAACAGGCCATTTGGACTCCAATGGCCTGAAAAAAGTTTTTGGTCAAAATGACTCTATTTTGGTCTCCAAGTGTCTAAAAAGCCTTTTTAAGTCAGAGTCTGCAGAGTCGGCGAAACATGTTGGACCTGGGTGACCCCACTACTCTAGGATATGGTTCATAATTTTATTTATCACATATTTTCTATATTGACTGTCTTTTGATGCCTTTGCATCTGTGTCTTTTTTAACAATTTTGTACACATGTATTAATAAAATCGTTATATATTAAATTGGTCTTCTATTTATCTATTCATTCCAAGTAACTCCTGCCTAGTGCCTACAAAGTCCCAGGTTGGGTGTTTCCTCAGAATACACAGTTCCCTGTGGGGCTCATTTAGGCTCTGGTGTATTGGAACACCAATACCACTTGATACACTTTTTTCTCATATGTCCTTAGGGATGTGGCAGGACCTTTCTTGGCTTACTGGCATTTAGGGTCGGCACCTTTTCTACTTACTTCTGCATCCTGTGAATGCCTAATGTACCTTTAGCCACAGAATACTACGTTCTTAGCAGTCAGGTAAACCCATGTGAGCTAATTTTTGGGGCCTATACAGGCCGACACTTACTTCTGTATCCTGTGAATGCCTAATGTACTTCCATCCTTTAAATACTACGTTCCTTGCTGTCAGTTAAACCTATGTGAGCTAATTTTTGTGGTCTACAAAGGCCGACACTTACTTCTGTATACTGGAAATGCCTAATGTACCTCCAGCCATCAAATACACTACGTTCTTTGCTGTCAGTTAAACCCATGTGAGCTAATTTTGGGGCCTATACAGGCCGACACTTCTGTATACTGTGAATTCCTAATGTACCTCCAGCCACAGAATACTACGTTATTAGCTGTCAGTTAAACCCATGTGGGCTAATATTTGGGGACTATACAGGCCGACACTTACTTCTGTATCCTGTGAATGCCTAATGTACCTCTAAACAAAACGATTCAGGATGCTCATAATTGTCCGTTATGTTCCGCGGAAAGACCTTCTCTTTGCCACAAGTTCTGGTCCTCTCCCTATATCACGACATTCTGGGACCAGGTACTGACCTTCATCGGGGAAGTGACGAAGTGGCACATACCCAAAGACCCTACACTGTGCTAGGGGTTAGGCGGGGCTATCTTATATACTGTGGGGCGTATTCACTTCTGATTGGAACCTGGTCTCCGTAGTCACTCCAATCACGTTCCCAGAAGACTCCTGCCCCCTCATTGGCTTTTGCTGATGTTTCTGGGCCAATCACGGGCTTTTAAAGCCCAGTTCCTGTACCCAGGGGCGGACTGAGCGGTCGGGCACTTCGGGCGTGGTCCGAGGGCCCGGCCGGGAAGGAGGGCCCGGCCGAGAGGGGGACCTGCCGCCCAGGTCAGCATTAATTCACCCGAAGTTTGTCCCAGTAACCGAACAGGAGCAATATATTTGGGTATGTGCCACTTCGTCACTTCCCCGATGAAGGTCAGTACCTGGTCCCAGAATGTGGTGATATAGGGACAAGTCATGTCGTGATATAGGGACAAGGCATTCACACAGTATACAGAAGTAAGTGTCGGCATGTATAGGCCCCAAAAATTAGCTCACATGGGTTTACCTGACAGCTAAGTATGTAGTATTTGGAGGCTGAAGGTACATTAGGCATTCACAGGATACAGAAGTAAGTGTCAGCCTGTATAGTCCCCAAAAATTAGCCCACATGGGTTTAACTGACAGCTAATAACGTAGTATTCTGTGGCTGAAGGTACATTAGGAATTCACAGGATACAGAAGTAAGTGTCAGCCTGTATAGGCCCCAAAAATTAGCTCACATGGGTTTAACTGACAGCAAAGAACGTACTGTATTTGATGGCTGGATGTACATTAGGCATTCACAGTATACAGAAGTGTCGGCCTGTATAGGCCCAAAAAATTAGCTCACATGGGTTTAACTGACACCAAAGAATGTAGTGTATTTGATGGCTGGAGGTACATCAGGCATTGACAGTATACAGAAGTAAGTGTCGGCCTGTTTAGGCCCCAAAACGTAGCTCACATGGGTTTAACTGACAGCAAAGAACGTATTATTGGATGGCTAGAGGTACATCAGGCATTCACACAGTATACAGAAGTAAGTGTCGGTCTGTATAGGCCCCAAAAATTAGCTCACATGGGTTTACCTGACTGCTAAGAACGTAGTATTCTGTGGCTAAAGGTACATTAGGCATTCACAGGATGCAGAAGCAACTAGAAAATGATAGGTGCCGACCCTAAATGCCAGTAAGCCAAGAAAGGTCCTGCCACATCCCTAAGGACATATGAGAAAAAAGTGTATCAAGTAGTATTGGTGTTCCAATACACCAGAGCCTAAATGAGCCCCACAGGGAACTGTGTATTCTGAGGAAACACCCAACCTGGGACTTTGTAGGCAGGAGTTACTTGGCATGATAAATAGATAAATAGAAGACCAATTTAATATATAATGATTTTATTAATACATGTGTACAAAATTGTTAAAAAAGACACAGATGCAAAGGCATCAAAAGACAGTCAATATAGAAAATATGTGATAAATAAAATAATGAACCATATCCTAGAGTAGTGGGGTCACCCAGGTCCAACATGTTTCGCCGACTCTGCAGACTCTGACTTAAAAAGGCTTTTTAGACACTTGGAGACCAAAATAGAGTCATTTTGACCAAAAACTTTTTTCAGGCCATTGGAGCCCAAATGGCCTGTTTTAGACAAATCAAGTCTAAAAACAGCTTTTTAAGGCTCTAAAAGACAAAAATACAGTCATTTTGACAAAAATAATTTTCAGACCTTTGGTGACCAAATGCCGTTATTTTGACTAACAAAAGGTTTTTAGACACTTGGAGACCAAAATAGAGTCATTTTGACCAAAACATTTTTTGCAGGCCATTGGAGCCAAATGTCTAAAATCTTGTCTAAAACCGGCTTTTTAAGGCTCTAAAAGACAAAAATATAGTCATTTTGACTAAATTTTTTTTCTGACCTTTGGTGACCAAATGCAGTTATTTTGACTAAAAAAGGATTTTAAGACACTTGGAGACCAAAATAGAGTAATTTTGACCGAAAATATCTTTTCAGGCCATTGGAGCCCAAATGGCCAGTTTTAGACAAATTTTGTCTAAACCCAGCTTTTTAAGGCTCTAAAAGACAAAAATACAGTCATTTTGACAAAAAAATATGTTCAGACCTTTGGTGACCAAATGCCGTTATTTTGACTAAAAAAGGATTTTTAGACACTTGGAGACCAAAATAGTCATTTTGACCAAAAAAATTTTCGGCCATTGGAGAGCAAAATGCTGTTATCTTGTCTAAAACTGGCTTTTTAAGACTCTAAAAGACAAAAATACAGTCATTTTGACTAAAAAAGTTTTTCAAACCTTTGGTGACCAAATGCAGTTATTTTGACTAAAAAAGGCTTTTTAGACACTTGGAGACCAAAATAGAGTAATTTTGACCGAAAATTTCTTTTCAGGCCATTGGAGCCCAAATGGCCGGTTTTAGACAAATCTTGTCTTAAACCGGCTTTTTAAAGCTTTTTTGTACACTAAAAAAGGCTTTTTAGACACTTGGAGACCAAAATAGAGCTCCAATAGAATGAAAAAAAGTTTTTTTGGTCAAAATTACTCTATTTTGGTCTCCAAGTGTTTAAAAAGCCTTTTTCTAGTCAAAATGCATTTGGTCACCAAAGGTCTGAAAAAAAAATGTATTCAAATTGACTGTATTTTTGTCTTTTAGTGCTTTAAAAAGCCGGTTTTAGACAAGATTTTAGACATTTTGGCTCCAATGGCCTGAAATTTTTTTGGTCAAAATGACTCTATTTTGGTCTCCAAGTGTCTAAAGTGACTTTTTTATTATAAATAACTGCATTTGGTCACCAAAGGCCTGAAAAATAGATTTAGTCAAAATGAATGTATTTTTGTCTTTTAGAGCCTTAGAGATTTGTCTAAAACTGGCCATTTGGGCTCCAATCGCCTGAAAAAATTTTTTGGTCAAAATGGTCTGGAAAAAAATGGCCTGAAAAAAAATGGCCTGAAAAAAAATTTTGGCCTGAAAAATTTTTTGGTCAAAATGACTCTGTTTTGGTCTCCTTTTGTAGTCAAAATAACTGCATTTGGTCACCAAAGGTCTGAAATTTTTTTAGTCCAAATGACTATATTTTTGTCTTTTAGAGCATTAAAAAGCAGGTTTAAGACAAGATTTGTCTAAAACCGGCCATTTGGGCTCCAATGGCCTGAAAATAAATTTTCGGTCAAAATGACTCTATTTTGGTCTCCAAGTGTCTAAAAAGCCTTTTATAGTCAAAATAACTGCATTTGGTCACCAAAGGTCTGAAATTGTTTTTTTAGTCTAAATGACTATATTTTTTGTCTTTTAGAGCCTTAAAAGCCGGTTTTAGACAAGATTTTAGACATTTGGCTCCAATGGCCTAAAAAAAGTTTTTTGGTCAAAATGACTCTATATTGGTCTCCAACTGTCTAAAAAGCCTTTTTCTAGTCAAAATAACTGCATTTGGTCACCAAAGGTCTGAAAACAAATTAGTCAAAATGAATGTATTTTTGTCTTTTAGTGTCTTAAAAAGCCAGTTTTAGACCAGATTTGTCTAAAACCGGCCATTTGGGCACCAATGGCCTGAAAAAAATGTTTTGGTCAAAATGACTATTTTTGTCTCCAAGTGTCTTAAAATCATTTTTTAGTCAAAATAACTGCATTTGGTCACCAAAGGTCAGAAAAAAAATTTAGTCAAAAAGACTATATATTTGTCTTTTAGAGCCTTAAAAAGCCGGTTTTAGACAAGATTTTAGACATTTGGCTCCAATGGCCTGCAAAAAATGTTTTGGTCAAAATGACTCTATTTTGGTCTCCAAGTGTCTAAAAACCTTTTGTTAGTCAAAATAACGGCATTTGGTCACCAAAGGTCTGAAATTTTTTTTGTCAAAATGACTGTATTTTTGTCTTTTAGAGCCTTAAAAAGCAGTTTTTAGACTTGATTTGTCTAAAACAGGCCATTTGGACTCCAATGGCCTGAAAAAAGTTTTTGGTCAAAATGACTCTATTTTGGTCTCCAAGTGTCTAAAAAGCCTTTTTAAGTCAGAGTCTGCAGAGTCGGCGAAACATGTTGGACCTGGGTGACCCCACTACTCTAGGATATGGTTCATAATTTTATTTATCACATATTTTCTATATTGACTGTCTTTTGATGCCTTTGCATCTGTGTCTTTTTTAACAATTTTGTACACATGTATTAATAAAATCGTTATATATTAAATTGGTCTTCTATTTATCTATTCATTCCAAGTAACTCCTGCCTAGTGCCTACAAAGTCCCAGGTTGGGTGTTTCCTCAGAATACACAGTTCCCTGTGGGGCTCATTTAGGCTCTGGTGTATTGGAACACCAATACCACTTGATACACTTTTTTCTCATATGTCCTTAGGGATGTGGCAGGACCTTTCTTGGCTTACTGGCATTTAGGGTTGGCACCTAACATTTTCTACTTACTTCTGCATCCTGTGAATGCCTAATGTACCTTTAGCCACAGAATACTACGTTCTTAGCAGTCAGGTAAACCCATGTGAGCTAATTTTTGGGGCCTATACAGGCCGACACTTACTTCTGTCTCCTGTGAATGCCTAATGTACTTCCATCCTTTAAATACTACGTTCCTTGCTGTCAGTTAAACCTATGTGAGCTAATTTTTGTGGTCTACAAAGGCCGACACTTACTTCTGTATACTGGAAATGCCTAATGTACCTCCAGCCATCAAATACACTACGTTCTTTGCTGTCAGTTAAACCCATGTGAGCTAATTTTGGGGCCTATACAGGCCGACACTTCTGTATACTGTGAATTCCTAATGTACCTCCAGCCATCAAATACAGTACGTTCTTTGCTGTCAGTTAAACCCATGTGAGCTAATTTTTGGGGCTTATACAGGCTGACACTTACTTCTGTATCCTGTGAATGCCTAATGTACCTTCAGCCACAGAATACTACGTTATTAGCTGTCAGTTAAACCCATGTGGGCTAATATTTGGGGACTATACAGGCCGACACTTACTTCTGTATCCTGTGAATGCCTAATGTACCTCTAAACAAAACGATTCAGGATGCTCATAATTGTCCGTTATGTTCTGCGGAAAGACCTTCTCTTTGCCACAAGTTCTGGTCCTCTCCCTATATCACGACATTCTGGGACCAGGTACTGACCTTCATCGGGGAAGTGACGAAGTGGCACATACCCAAAGACCCAACACTGTGCTAGGGGTTAGGCGGGGCTATCTTATATACTGTGGGGCGTATTCACTTCTGATTGGAACCTGGTCTCCGTAGTCACTCCAATCACGTTCCCAGAAGACTCCTGCCCCCTCATTGGCTTTTGCTGATGTTTCTGGGCCAATCACGGGCTTTTAAAGCCCAGTTCCTGTACCCAGGGGCGGACTGAGCGGTCGGGCACTTCGGGCGTGGTCCGAGGGCCCGGCCGGGAAGGAGGGCCCGGCCGAGAGGGGGACCCACCGCCCAGGTCAGCATTAATTCACCCGAAGTTTGTCCCAGTAACCGAACAGGAGCAATATATTTGGGTATGTGCCACTTCGTCACTTCCCCGATGAAGGTCAGTACCTGGTCCCAGAATGTCGTGATATAGGGACAGGACCAGAACTTGTGGCAAAGAGAAGGTCTTTCCACGGAACATAACGGACAATTATGATCATCCTGAATCATTTTGTTTAGAGGTACATTAGGCATTCACACAGTATACAGAAGTAAGTGTCGGCATGTATAGGCCCCAAAAATAAGCTCACATGGGTTTACCTGACAGCTAAGTATGTAGTATTTGGAGGCTGAAGGTACATTAGGCATTCACAGGATACAGAAGTAAGTGTCAGCCTGTATAGTCCCCAAAAATTAGCCCACATGGGTTTAACTGAGAGCTAATAACGTAGTATTCTGTGGCTGAAGGTACATTAGGAATTCACAGGATACAGAAGTAAGTGTCAGCCTGTATAGGCCCCAAAAATTAGCTCACATGGGTTTAACTGACAGCAAAGAACGTACTGTATTTGATGGCTGGATGTACATTAGGCATTCACAGTATACAGAAGTGTCGGCCTGTATAGGCCCAAAAAATTAGCTCACATGGGTTTAACTGACACCAAAGAACGTAGTGTATTTGATGGCTGGAGGTACATCAGGCATTGACAGTATACAGAAGTAAGTGTCGGCCTGTTTAGGCCCCAAAACGTAGCTCACATGGTTTTAACTGACAGCAAAGAACGTATTATTGGATGGCTAGAGGTACATCAGGCATTCACACAGTATACAGAAGTAAGTGTCGGCCTGTATAGGCCCCAAAAATTAGCTCACATGGGTTTACCTGACTGCTAAGAACGTAGTATTCTGTGGCTAAAGGTACATTAGGCATTCACAGGATGCAGAAGCAAGTAAAAAATGATAGGTGCCGACCCTAAATGCCAGTAAGCCAAGAAAGGTCCTGCCACATCCCTAAGGACATATGAGAAAAAAGTGTATCAAGTAGTATTGGTGTTCCAATACACCAGAGCCTAAATGAGCCCCACAGGGAACTGTGTATTCTGAGGAAACACCCAACCTGGGACTTTGTAGGCAGGAGTTACTTGGCATGATAAATAGATAAATAGAAGACCAATTTAATATATAATGATTTTATTAATACATGTGTACAAAATTGTTAAAAAAGACACAGATGCAAAGGCATCAAAAGACAGTCAATATATAAAATATGTGATAAATAAAATAATGAACCATATCCTAGAGTAGTGGGGTCACCCAGGTCCAACATGTTTCGCCGACTCTGCAGACTCTGACTTAAAAAGGCTTTTTAGACACTTGGAGACCAAAATAGAGTCATTTTGACCAAAAACTTTTTTCAGGCCATTGGAGCCCAAATGGCCTGTTTTAGACAAATCAAGTCTAAAAACAGCTTTTTAAGGCTCTAAAAGACAAAAATACAGTCATTTTGACAAAAATAATTTTCAGACCTTTGGTGACCAAATGCCGTTATTTTGACTAACAAAAGGTTTTTAGACACTTGGAGACCAAAATAGAGTCATTTTGACCAAAACATTTTTTGCAGGCCATTGGAGCCAAATGTCTAAAATCTTGTCTAAAACCGGCTTTTTAAGGCTCTAAAAGACAAAAATATAGTCATTTTGACTAAATTTTTTTCTGACCTTTGGTGACCAAATGCAGTTATTTTGACTAAAAAAGGATTTTAAGACACTTGGAGACCAAAATAGAGTAATTTTGACCGAAAATATCTTTTCAGGCCATTGGAGCCCAAATGGCCAGTTTTAGACAAATCTTGTCTAAACCCAGCTTTTTAAGGCTCTAAAAGACAAAAATACAGTCATTTTGACAAAAAAATATGTTCAGACCTTTGGTGACCAAATGCCGTTATTTTGACTAAAAAAGGATTTTTAGACACTTGGAGACCAAAATAGTCATTTTGACCAAAAAAATTTTGAGGCCATTGGAGAGCAAAATGCCGTTATCTTGTCTAAAACTGGCTTTTTAAGACTCTAAAAGACAAAAATACAGTCATTTTGACTAAAAAAGTTTTTCAAACCTTTGGTGACCAAATGCAGTTATTTTGACTAAAAAAGGCTTTTTAGACACTTGGAGACCAAAATAGAGTAATTTTGACCGAAAATTTCTTTTCAGGCCATTGGAGCCCAAATGGCCGGTTTTAGACAAATCTTGTCTTAAACCGGCTTTTTAAAGCTCTAAAAGACAAAAATACATTCATTTTGACTTAATTTTTTTCAGACCTTTGGTGACCAAATGCAGTTATTTTGACTAAAAAAGGCTTTTTAGACACTTGGAGACCAAAATAGAGCTCCAATAGAATGAAAAAAGTTTTTTTTGGTCAAAATTACTCTATTTTGGTCTCCAAGTGTTTAAAAAGCCTTTTTCTAGTCAAAATGCATTTGGTCACCAAAGGTCTGAAAAAAAATGTATTCAAATTGACTGTATTTTTGTCTTTTAGTGCTTTAAAAAGCCGGTTTTAGACAAGATTTTAGACATTTTGGCTCCAATGGCCTGACATTTTTTTGGTCAAAATGACTCTATTTTGGTCTCCAAGTGTCTAAAGTGACTTTTTTATTATAAATAACTGCATTTGGTCACCAAAGGCCTGAAAAATAGATTTAGTCAAAATGAATGTATTTTTGTCTTTTAGAGCCTTAGAGATTTGTCTAAAACTGGCCATTTGGGCTCCAATCGCCTGAAAAAATTTTTTGGTCAAAATGGTCTGGAAAAAAATGGCCTGAAAAAAAATGGCCTGAAAAAAAATTTTGGCCTGAAAAATTTTTTGGTCAAAATGACTCTGTTTTGGTCTCCTTTTGTAGTCAAAATAACTGCATTTGGTCACCAAAGGTCTGAAATTTTTTTAGTCCAAATGACTATATTTTTGTCTTTTAGAGCATTAAAAAGCAGGTTTAAGACAAGATTTGTCTAAAACCGGCCATTTGGGCTCCAATGGCCTGAAAATAAATTTTCGGTCAAAATGACTCTATTTTGGTCTCCAAGTGTCTAAAAAGCCTTTTATAGTCAAAATAACTGCATTTGGTCACCAAAGGTCTGAAATTGTTTTTTTAGTCTAAATGACTATATTTTTTGTCTTTTAGAGCCTTAAAAGCCGGTTTTAGACAAGATTTTAGACATTTGGCTCCAATGGCCTAAAAAAAGTTTTTTGGTCAAAATGACTCTATATTGGTCTCCAAGTGTCTAAAAAGCCTTTTTCTAGTCAAAATAACTGCAATTGGTCACCAAAGGTCTGAAAAATAATTAGTCAAAATGAATGTATTTTTGTCTTTTAGTGTCTTAAAAAGCCAGTTTTAGACCAGATTTGTCTAAAACCGGCCATTTGGGCACCAATGGCCTGAAAAAAATGTTTTGGTCAAAATGACTATTTTTGTCTCCAAGTGTCTTAAAATAATTTTTTAGTCAAAATAACTGCATTTGGTCACCAAAGGTCAGAAAAAAAATTTAGTCAAAAATACTATATATTTGTCTTTTAGAGCCTTAAAAAGCCGGTTTTAGACAAGATTTTAGACATTTGGCTCCAATGGCCTGAAAAAATGTTTTGGTCAAAATGACTCTATTTTGGTCTCCAAGTGTCTAAAAACCTTTTGTTAGTCAAAATAACGGCATTTGGTCACCAAAGGTCTGAAATTTTTTTGTCAAAATGACTGTATTTTTGTCTTTTAGAGCCTTAAAAAGCCGTTTTTAGACTTGATTTGTCTAAAACAGGCCATTTGGACTCCAATGGCCTGAAAAAAGTTTTTGGTCAAAATGACTCTATTTTGGTCTCCAAGTGTCTAAAAAGCCTTTTTAAGTCAGAGTCTGCAGAGTCGGCGAAACATGTTGGACCTGGGTGACCCCACTACTCTAGGATATGGTTCATAATTTTATTTATCACATATTTTCTATATTGACTGTCTTTTGATGCCTTTGCATCTGTGTCTTTTTTAACAATTTTGTACACATGTATTAATAAAATCATTATATATTAAATTGGTCTTCTATTTATCTATTCATTCCAAGTAACTCCTGCCTAGTGCCTACAAAGTCCCAGGTTGGGTGTTTCCTCAGAATACACAGTTCCCTGTGGGGCTCATTTAGGCTCTGGTGTATTGGAACACCAATACCACTTGATACACTTTTTTCTCATATGTCCTTAGGGATGTGGCAGGACCTTTCTTGGCTTACTGGCATTTAGGGTTGGCACCTAACATTTTCTACTTACTTCTGCATCCTGTGAATGCCTAATGTACCTTTAGCCACAGAATACTACGTTCTTAGCAGTCAGGTAAACCCATGTGAGCTAATTTTTGGGGCCTATACAGGCCGACACTTACTTCTGTCTCCTGTGAATGCCTAATGTACTTCCATCCTTTAAATACTACGTTCCTTGCTGTCAGTTAAACCTATGTGAGCTAATTTTTGTGGTCTACAAAGGCCGACACTTACTTCTGTATACTGGAAATGCCTAATGTACCTCCAGCCATCAAATACACTACGTTCTTTGCTGTCAGTTAAACCCATGTGAGCTAATTTTGGGGCCTATACAGGCCGACACTTCTGTATACTGTGAATTCCTAATGTACCTCCAGCCATCAAATACAGTACGTTCTTTGCTGTCAGTTAAACCCATGTGAGCTAATTTTTGGGGCTTATACAGGCTGACACTTACTTCTGTATCCTGTGAATGCCTAATGTACCTTCAGCCACAGAATACTACGTTATTAGCTGTCAGTTAAACCCATGTGGGCTAATATTTGGGGACTATACAGGCGACACTTACTTCTGTATCCTGTGAATGCCTAATGTACCTCTAAACAAAACGATTCAGGATGCTCATAATTGTCCGTTATGTTCCACGGAAAGACCTTCTCTTTGCCACAAGTTCTGGTCCTCTCCCTATATCACGACATTCTGGGACCAGGTACTGACCTTCATCGGGGAAGTGACGAAGTGGCACATACCCAAAGACCCTACACTGTGCTAGGGGTTAGGCGGGGCTATCTTATATACTGTGGGGCGTATTCACTTCTGATTGGAACCTGGTCTCCGTAGTCACTCCAATCACGTTCCCAGAAGACTCCTGCCCCCTCATTGGCTTTTGCTGATGTTTCTGGGCCAATCACGGGCTTTTAAAGCCCAGTTCCTGTACCCAGGGGCGGACTGAGCGGTCGGGCACTTCGGGCGTGGTCCGAGGGCCCGGCCGGGAAGGAGGGCCCGGCCGAGAGGGGGACCCACCGCCCAGGTCAGCATTAATTCACCCGAAGTTTGTCCCAGTAACCGAACAGGAGCAATATATTTGGGTATGTGCCACTTCGTCACTTCCCCGATGAAGGTCAGTACCTGGTCCCAGAATGTCGTGATATAAGGACAGGACCAGAACTTGTGGCAAAGAGAAGGTCTTTCCACGGAACATAACGGACAATTATGATCATCCTGAATCATTTTGTTTAGAGGTACATTAGGCATTCACACAGTATACAGAAGTAAGTGTCGGCATGTATAGGCCCCAAAAATAAGCTCACATGGGTTTACCTGACAGCTAAGTATGTAGTATTTGGAGGCTGAAGGTACATTAGGCATTCACAGGATACAGAAGTAAGTGTCAGCCTGTATAGTCCCCAAAAATTAGCCCACATGGGTTTAACTGACAGCTAATAACGTAGTATTCTGTGGCTCAAGGTACATTAGGAATTCACAGGATACAGAAGTAAGTGTCAGCCTGTATAGGCCCCAAAAATTAGCTCACATGGGTTTAACTGACAGCAAAGAACGTACTGTATTTGATGGCTGGATGTACATTAGGCATTCACAGTATACAGAAGTGTCGGCCTGTATAGGCCCAAAAAATTAGCTCACATGGGTTTAACTGACACCAAAGAACGTAGTGTATTTGATGGCTGGAGGTACATCAGGCATTGACAGTATACAGAAGTAAGTGTCGGCCTGTTTAGGCCCCAAAACGTAGCTCACATGGTTTTAACTGACAGCAAAGAACGTATTATTGGATGGCTAGAGGTACATCAGGCATTCACACAGTATACAGAAGTAAGTGTCGGCCTGTATAGGCCCCAAAAATTAGCTCACATGGGTTTACCTGACTGCTAAGAACGTAGTATTCTGTGGCTAAAGGTACATTAGGCATTCACAGGATGCAGAAGCACGTAGAAAATGATAGGTGCCGACCCTAAATGCCAGTAAGCCAAGAAAGGTCCTGCCACATCCCTAAGGACATATGAGAAAAAAGTGTATCAAGTAGTATTGGTGTTCCAATACACCAGAGCCTAAATGAGCCCCACAGGGAACTGTGTATTCTGAGGAAACACCCAACCTGGGACTTTGTAGGCAGGAGTTACTTGGCATGATAAATAGATAAATAGAAGACCAATTTAATATATAATGATTTTATTAATACATGTGTACAAAATTGTTAAAAAAGACACAGATGCAAAGGCATCAAAAGACAGTCAATATATAAAATATGTGATAAATAAAATAATGAACCATATCCTAGAGTAGTGGGGTCACCCAGGTCCAACATGTTTCGCCGACTCTGCAGACTCTGACTTAAAAAGGCTTTTTAGACACTTGGAGACCAAAATAGAGTCATTTTGACCAAAAACTTTTTTCAGGCCATTGGAGCCCAAATGGCCTGTTTTAGACAAATCAAGTCTAAAAACAGCTTTTTAAGGCTCTAAAAGACAAAAATACAGTCATTTTGACAAAAATAATTTTCAGACCTTTGGTGACCAAATGCCGTTATTTTGACTAACAAAAGGTTTTTAGACACTTGGAGACCAAAATAGAGTCATTTTGACCAAAACATTTTTTGCAGGCCATTGGAGCCAAATGTCTAAAATCTTGTCTAAAACCGGCTTTTTAAGGCTCTAAAAGACAAAAATATAGTCATTTTGACTAAATTTTTTTTCTGACCTTTGGTGACCAAATGCAGTTATTTTGACTAAAAAAGGATTTTAAGACACTTGGAGACCAAAATAGAGTAATTTTGACCGAAAATATCTTTTCAGGCCATTGGAGCCCAAATGGCCAGTTTTAGACAAATCTTGTCTAAACCCAGCTTTTTAAGGCTCTAAAAGACAAAAATACAGTCATTTTGACAAAAAAAATATGTTCAGACCTTTGGTGACCAAATGCCGTTATTTTGACTAAAAAAGGATTTTTAGACACTTGGAGACCAAAATAGTCATTTTGACCAAAAAAATTTTCAGGCCATTGGAGAGCAAAATGCCGTTATCTTGTCTAAAACTGGCTTTTTAAGACTCTAAAAGACAAAAATACAGTCATTTTGACTAAAAAAGTTTTTCAAACCTTTGGTGACCAAATGCAGTTATTTTGACTAAAAAAGGCTTTTTAGACACTTGGAGACCAAAATAGAGTAATTTTGACCGAAAATTTCTTTTCAGGCCATTGGAGCCCAAATGGCCGGTTTTAGACAAATCTTGTCTTAAACCGGCTTTTTAAAGCTCTAAAAGACAAAAATACATTCATTTTGACTTAATTTTTTTCAGACCTTTGGTGACCAAATGCAGTTATTTTGACTAAAAAAGGCTTTTTAGACACTTGGAGACCAAAATAGAGCTCCAATAGCCTGAAAAAAAGTTTTTTTGGTCATAATACTCTATTTTGGTCTCCAAGTGTTTAAAAAGCCTTTTTCTAGTCAAAATGCATTTGGTCACCAAAGGTCTGAAAAAAAATGTATTCAAATTGACTGTATTTTTGTCTTTTAGTGCTTTAAAAAGCCGGTTTTAGACAAGATTTTAGACATTTTGGCTCCAATGGCCTGAAATTTTTTTGGTCAAAATGACTCTATTTTGGTCTCCAAGTGTCTAAAGTGCCTTTTTTATCATAAATAACTGCATTTGGTCACCAAAGGTCTGAAAAATAGATTTAGTCAAAATGAATGTATTTTTGTCTTTTAGAGCCTTAGAGATTTGTCTAAAACTGGCCATTTGGGCTCCAATCGCCTGAAAATTTTTTTGGTCAAAATGGTCTGGAAAAAAATGGCCTGAAAAAAAATGGTCTGAAAAAAAATGGCCTGAAAAAAAATTTTGGCCTGAAAATTTTTTTGGTCAAAATGACTCTGTTTTGGTCTCCTTTTGTAGTCAAAATAACTGCATTTGGTCACCAAAGGTCTGACATTTTTTTTAGTCCAAATGACTATATTTTTGTCTTTTAGAGCATTAAAAAGCTGGCTTTAGACAAGATTTTAGACATTTGGCTCCAATGGCCTGAAAAACATTTTTTGGTCAAAATGACTCTATTCTGGTCTCCAAGTGTCTTAAAAGCCTTTTTTAGTCAAAATAACTGCATTTGGTCACCAAAGGTCTGAAAAAAATTAAGTCAAAATGAATGTATTTTTGTCTTTTAGAGCTTTAAAAAGCCAGTTTAAGACAAGATTTGTCTAAAACCGGCCATTTGGGCTCCAATGGCCTGAAAATAAATTTTCGGTCAAAATGACTCTATTTTGGTCTCCAAGTGTCTAAAAAGCCTTTTATAGTCAAAATAACTGCATTTGGTCACCAAAGGTCTGAAATTGATTTTTTAGTCTAAATGACTATATTTTTTGTCTTTTAGAGCCTTAAAAGCCGGTTTTAGACAAGATTTTAGACATTTGGCTCCAATGGCCTAAAAAAAGTTTTTTGGTCAAAATGACTCTATATTGGTCTCCAAGTGTCTAAAAAGCCTTTTTCTAGTCAAAATAACTGCATTTGGTCACCAAAGGTCTGAAAAAAAATTAGTCAAAATGAATGTATTTTTGTCTTTTAGTGTCTTAAAAAGCCAGTTTTAGACCAGATTTGTCTAAAACCGGCCATTTGGGCACCAATGGCCTGAAAAAAATGTTTTGGTCAAAATGACTCTATTTTTGTCTCCAAGTGTCTTAAAATCCTTTTTTAGTCAAAATAACTGCATTTGGTCACCAAAGGTCAGAAAAAAAATTTAGTCAAAAAGACTATATATTTGTCTTTTAGAGCCTTAAAAAGCCGGTTTTAGACAAGATTTTAGACATTTGGCTCCAATGGCCTGAAAAAATGTTTTGGTCAAAATGACTCTATTTTGGTCTCCAAGTGTCTAAAAACCTTTTGTTAGTCAAAATAACGGCATTTGGTCACCAAAAGTCTGAAATTTTTTTGTCAAAATGACTGTATTTTTGTCTTTTAGAGCCTTAAAAAGCCGTTTTTAGACTTGATTTGTCTAAAACAGGCCATTTGGACTCCAATGGCCTGAAAAAAGTTTTTGTTCAAAATGACTCTATTTTGGTCTCCAAGTGTCTAAAAAGCCTTTTTAAGTCAGAGTCTGCAGAGTCGGCGAAACATGTTGGACCTGGGTGACCCCACTACTCTAGGATATGGTTCATTATTTTATTTATCACATATTTTATATATTGACTGTCTTTTGATGCCTTTGCATCTGTGTCTTTTTTAACAATTTTGTACACATGTATTAATAAAATCATTATATATTAAATTGGTCTTCTATTTATCTATTCATGCCAAGTAACTCCTGCCTAGTGCCTACAAAGTCCCAGGTTGGGTGTTTCCTCAGAATACACAGTTCCCTGTGGGGCTCATTTAGGCTCTGGTGTATTGGAACACCAATACCACTTGATACACTTTTTTCTCATATGTCCTTAGGGATGTGGCAGGACCTTTCTTGGCTTACTGGCATTTAGGGTCGGCACCTAACATTTTCTACTTGCTTCTGCATCCTGTGAATGCCTAATGTACCTTTAGCCACAGAATACTACGTTCTTAGCAGTCAGGTAAACCCATGTGAGCTAATTTTTGGGGCCTATAAAGGCCGACACTTACTTCTGTATCCTGTGAATGCCTGATGTACCTCTAGCCATCCAATAATACGTTCTTTGCTGTCAGTTAAACCCATGTGAGCTACGTTTTGGGGCCTAAACAGGCCGACACTTACTTCTGTATACTGGAAATGCCTAATGTACCTCCAGCCATCAAATACACTACGTTTTTTGGTGTCAGTTAAACCCATGTGAGCTAATTTTGGGGCCTATACAGGCCGACACTTCTGTATACTGTGAATTCCTAATGTACCTTCAGCCACAGAATACTACGTTATTAGCTGTCAGTTAAACCCATGTGGGCTAATATTTGGGAACTATACAGGCCGACACTTACTTCTGTATCCTGTGAATGCCTAATGTACCTCTAAACAAAATGATTCAGGATGCTCATAATTGTCCGTTATGTTCCGCGGAAAGACCTTCTCTTTGCCACAAGTTCTGGTCCTCTCCCTATATCACGACATTCTGGGACCAGGTACTGACCTTCATCGGGGAAGTGACGAAGTGGCACATACCCAAAGACCCTACACTGTGCTAGGGGTTAGGCGGGGCTATCTTATATACTGTGGGGCGTATTCACTTGTGATTGGAACCTGGTCTCCGTAGTCACTCCAATCACGTTCCCAGAAGACTCCTGCCCCCTCATTGGCTTTTGCTGATGTTTCTGGGCCAATCACGGGCTTTTAAAGCCCAGTTCCTGTACCCAGGGGCGGACTGAGCGGTCGGGCACTTCGGGCGTGGTCCGAGGGCCCGGCCGGGAAGGAGGGCCCGGCCGAGAGGGGGACCCGCCGCCCAGGTCAGCATTAATTCACCCGAAGTTTGTCCCAGTAACCGAACAGGAGCAATATATTTGGGTATGTGCCACTTCGTCACTTCCCCGATGAAGGTCAGTACCTGGTCCCAGAATGTCATGATATAGGGACAGGACCAGAACTTGTGGCAAAGAGAAGTTCTTTCCGCGGAACATAACGGACAATTATGATCATCCTGAATCGTTTTGTTTAGAGGTACATTAGGCATTCACACAGTATACAGAAGTAAGTGTCGGCATGTATAGGCCCCAAAAATTAGCTCACATGGGTTTACCTGACAGCTAAGTATGTAGTATTTGGAGGCTGAAGGTACATTAGGCATTCACTGGATACAGAAGTAAGTGTCAGCCTGTATAGTCCCCAAAAATTAGCCCACATGGGTTTAACTGACAGCTAATAACGTAGTATTCTGTGGCTGAAGGTACATTAGGAATTCACAGGATACAGAAGTAAGTGTCAGCCTGTATAGGCCCCAAAAATTAGCTCACATGGGTTTAACTGACAGCAAAGAACGTACTGTATTTGATGGCTGGATGTACATTAGGCATTCACAGTATACAGAAGTGTCGGCCTGTATAGGCCCAAAAAATTAGCTCACATGGGTTTAACTGACACCAAAGAACGTAGTGTATTTGATGGCTGTGGGTACATCAGGCATTGACAGTATACAGAAGTAAGTGTCGGCCTGTTTAGGCCCCAAAACGTAGCTCACATGGGTTTAACTGACAGCAAAGAACGTATTATTGGATGGCTAGAGGTACATCAGGCATTCACACAGTATACAGAAGTAAGTGTCGGCCTGTATAGGCCCCAAAAATTAGCTCACATGGGTTTACCTGACTGCTAAGAACGTAGTATTCTGTGCCTAAAGGTACATTAGGCATTCACAGGATGCAGAAGCAAGTAGAAAATGATAGGTGCCGACCCTAAATGCCAGTAAGCCAAGAAAGGTCCTGCCACATCCCTAAGGACATATGAGAAAAAAGTGTATCAAGTAGTATTGGTGTTCCAATACACCAGAGCCTAAATGAGCCCCACAGGGAACTGTGTATTCTGAGGAAACACCCAACCTGGGACTTTGTAGGCAGGAGTTACTTGGCATGATAAATAGATAAATAGAAGATCAATTTAATATATAATGATTTTATTAATACATGTGTACAAAATTGTTAAAAAAGACACAGATGCAAAGGCATCAAAAGACAGTCAATATATAAAATATGTGATAAATAAAATAATGAACCATATCCTAGAGTAGTGGGGTCACCCAGGTCCAACATGTTTCGCCGACTCTGCAGACTCTGACTTAAAAAGGCTTTTTAGACACTTGGAGACCAAAATAGAGTCATTTTGACCAAAAACTTTTTTCAGGCCATTGGAGCCCAAATGGCCTGTTTTAGACAAATCAAGTCTAAAAACAGCTTTTTAAGGCTCTAAAAGACAAAAATACAGTCATTTTGACAAAAATAATTTTCAGACCTTTGGTGACCAAATGCCGTTATTTTGACTAACAAAGGGTTTTTAGACACTTGGAGACCAAAATAGAGTCATTTTGACCAAAACATTTTTTGCAGGCCATTGGAGCCAAATGTCTAAAATCTTGTCTAAAACCGGCTTTTTAAGGCTCTAAAAGACAAAAATATAGTCATTTTGACTAAATTTTTTTTCTGACCTTTGGTGACCAAATGCAGTTATTTTGACTAAAAAAGGATTTTAAGACACTTGGAGACCAAAATAGAGTAATTTTGACCGAAAATATCTTTTCAGGCCATTGGAACCCAAATGGCCAGTTTTAGACAAATCTTGTCTAAACCCAGCTTTTTAAGGCTCTAAAAGACAAAAATACAGTCATTTTGACAAAAAAAATATGTTCAGACCTTTGGTGACCAAATGCCGTTATTTTGACTAAAAAAGGATTTTTAGACACTTGGAGACCAAAATAGTCATTTTGACCAAAAAATTTTTCAGGCCTTTGGAGAGCAAAATGCCGTTATCTTGTCTAAAACTGGCTTTTTAAGACTCTAAAACAGTGGTTCTTAACCTTGTTGGAGGTACTGAACCCCACCAGTTTCATATGCGCATTCACCGAACCCTTCTTGATTGGAAAAATAAAATATGATTTTTTCAAATTCAAAACACAGCTTGTTTTATGAGTGTTTCACCAATGGTGTGTGGTTTGCCCTGCTTTGCGATCAGGTAAGCAACTTCGTACGATGCTATGAGGATCGGTTTGTTGATGGGAACAGGCAGACTAGCCTTTTCATCGAATCTGGCTCTCCTCAGCTTGGATTCAGCGAGCGTTGTGTTCTTGTATTTTCCATCTCCATGCAGCTTAAGGAAGTGTTCTCTTAGTTTTGCCGGTGCTAGACTAGAATTGCTCAACTTGGCATTGCAAATCATGCAGTTAGGACGCTGACTCCCATCACGTTCCGTTATACATGTGAATCCATATTGTGCATATTGGTCCGACCACTTTCTTTTTTTGCTCAACATAGTTAGTATGAAGGGATTTAAATATTAAGAAAGAAATCACACGACGTACCATCACGACAGCTACAATTCGACTACTGGGCGCGCCAAATTCCCTGCAGCACAGATAGGCCAAGTGATGTTGCATGATCCCCTGCAGCCAATGAGCGGGGCCTGTCATCACGAATCATATGAGTCGGGTGTGTGTCTTGACCTCCGCCGAACCCCCGAGACTGACTCACCGAACCCCTGGGGTTCGATCGAACCCAGGTTAAGAACCACTGCTCTAAAAGATAAAAATACAGTCATTTTGACTAAAAAAGTTTTTCAAACCTTTGGTGACCAAATGCAGTTATTTTGACTAAAAAAGGCTTTTTAGACACTTGGAGACCAAAATAGAGTAATTTTGACCGAAAATTTCTTTTCAGGCCATTGGAGCCCAAATGGCCGGTTTTAGACAAATCTTGTCTTAAACCGGCTTTTTAAAGCTCTAAAAGACAAAAATACATTCATTTTGACTTAATTTTTTTCAGACCTTTGGTGACCAAATGCAGTTATTTTGACTAAAAAAGGCTTTTTAGACACTTGGAGACCAAAATAGAGCTCCAATAGAATGAAAAAAAGTTTTTTTGGTCAAAATTACTCTATTTTGGTCTCCAAGTGTTTAAAAAGCCTTTTTCTAGTCAAAATGCATTTGGTCACCAAAGGTCTGAAAAAAAATGTATTCAAATTGACTGTATTTTTGTCTTTTAGTGCTTTAAAAAGCCGGTTTTAGACAAGATTTTAGACATTTTGGCTCCAATGGCCTGAAATTTTTTCAGTCAAAATGACTCTATTTTGGTCTCCAAGTGTCTAAAGTGACTTTTTTATTATAAATAACTGCATTTGGTCACCAAAGGCCTGAAAAATAGATTTAGTCAAAATGAATGTATTTTTGTCTTTTAGAGCCTTAGAGATTTGTCTAAAACTGGCCATTTGGGCTCCAATCGCCTGAAAAAATTTTTTGGTCAAAATGGTCTGGAAAAAAAATGGCCTGAAAAAAAATTTTGGCCTGAAAATTTTTTTGGTCAAAATGACTCTGTTTTGGTCTCCTTTTGTAGTCAAAATAACTGCATTTGGTCACCAAAGGTCTGAAATTTTTTTTAGTCCAAATGACTATATTTTTGTCTTTTAGAGCATTAAAAAGCTGGTTTTAGACAAGATTTTAGACATTTGGCTCCAATGGCCTGAAAAACATTTTTTGGTCAAAATGACTCTATTCTGGTCTCCAAGTGTCTTAAAAGCCTTTTTTAGTCAAAATAACTGCATTTGGTCACCAAAGGTCTGAAAAAAATTAAGTCAAAATTAATGTATTTTTGTCTTTTAGAGCTTTAAAAAGCAGGTTTAAGACAAGATTTGTCTAAAACCGGCCATTTGGGCTCCAATGGCCTGAAAATAAATTTTCGGTCAAAATGACTCTATTTTGGTCTCCAAGTGTCTAAAAAGCCTTTTATAGTCAAAATAACTGCATTTGGTCACCAAAGGTCTGAAATTGTTTTTTTAGTCTAAATGACTATATTTTTTGTCTTTTAGAGCCTTAAAAGCCGGTTTTAGACAAGATTTTAGACATTTGGCTCCAATGGCCTAAAAAAAGTTTTTTGGTAAAAAGGACTCTATATTGGTCTCCAAGTGTCTAAAAAGCCTTTTTCTAGTCAAAATAATTGCATTTGGTCACCAAAGGTCTGAAAAAAATTAGTCAAAATGAATGTATTTTTGTCTTTTAGTGTCTTAAAAAGCCAGTTTTAGACCAGATTTGTCTAAAACCGGCCATTTGGGCACCAATGGCCTGAAAAAAATGTTTTGGTCAAAATTACTCTATTTTTGTCTCCAAGTGTCTTAAAATCATTTTTTAGTCAAAATAACTGCATTTGGTCACCAAAGGTCAGAAAAAAAATTTAGTCAAAAAGACTATATATTTGTCTTTTAGAGCCTTAAAAAGCCGGTTTTAGACAAGATTTTAGACATTTGGCTCCAATGGCCTGAAAAAATGTTTTGGTCAAAATGACTCTATTTTGGTCTCCAAGTGTCTAAAAACCTTTTGTTAGTCAAAATAATGGCATTTGGTTACCAAAGGTCTGAAATTTTTTTGTCAAAATGACTGTATTTTTGTCTTTTAGAGCCTTAAAAAGCCGTTTTTAGACTTGATTTGTCTAAAACAGGCCATTTGGACTCCAATGGCCTGAAAAAAGTTTTTGGTCAAAATGACTCTATTTTGTTCTCCAAGTGTCTAAAAAGCCTTTTTAAGTCAGAGTCTGCAGAGTCGGCGAAACATATTGGACCTGGAAGACCCCACTACTCTAGGATATGGTTCATAATTTTATTTATCACATATTTTCTATATTGACTGTCTTTTGATGCCTTTGCATCTGTGTCTTTTTTAACAATTTTGTACACATGTATTAATAAAATCATTATATATTAAATTGGTCTTCTATTTATCTATTCATGCCAAGTAACTCCTGCCTAGTGCCTACAAAGTCCCAGGTTGGGTGTTTCCTCAGAATACACAGTTCCCTGTGGGGCTCATTTAGGCTCTGGTGTATTGGAACACCAATACCACTTGATACACTTTTTTCTCATATGTCCTTAGGGATGTGGCAGGACCTTTCTTGGCTTACTGGCATTTAGGGTCTGCACCTAACATTTTCTACTTGCTTCTGCATCCTGTGAATGCCTAATGTACCTTTAGCCACAGAATACTACGTTCTTAGCAGTCAGGTAAACCCATGTGAGCTAATTTTTGGGGCCTATACAGGCCGACACTTACTTCTGTATCCTGTGAATGCCTAATGTACTTCCATCCTTTAAATACTACGTTCCTTGCTGTCAGTTAAACCTATGTGAGCTAATTTTTGTGGTCTACAAAGGCCGACACTTACTTCTGTATACTGGAAATGCCTAATGTACCTCCAGCCATCAAATACACTACGTTCTTTGCTGTCAGTTAAACCCATGTGAGCTAATTTTGGGGCCTATACAGGCCGACACTTCTGTATACTGTGAATTCCTAATGTACCTCCAGCCATCAAATACAGTACGTTCTTTGCTGTCAGTTAAACCCATGTGAGCTAATTTTTGGGGCTTATACAGGCTGACACTTACTTCTGTATCCTGTGAATGCCTAATGTACCTTCAGCCACAGAATACTATGTTATTAGCTGTCAGTTAAACCCATGTGGGCTAATATTTGGGGACTATACAGGCCGACACTTACTTCTGTATCCTGTGAATGCCTAATGTACCTCTAAACAAAACGATTCAGGATGCTCATAATTGTCCGTTATGTTCCGCGGAAAGACCTCTTTGCCACAAGTTCTGGTCCTCTCCCTATATCACGACATTCTGGGACCAGGTACTGACCTTCATCGGGGAAGTGACGAAGTGGCACATACCCAAAGACCCTACACTGTGCTAGGGGTTAGGCTGGGCTATCTTATATACTGTGGGGCGTATTCACTTCTGATTGGAACCTGGTCTCCGTAGTCACTCCAATCACGTTCCCAGAAGACTCCTGCCCCCTCATTGGCTTTTGCTGATGTTTCTGGGCCAATCACGGGCTTTTAAAGCCCAGTTCCTTTACCCAGGGGCGGACTGAGCGGTCGGGCACTTCGGGCGTGGTCCGAGGGCCCGGCCGGGAGGGGGACCCACCGCCCAGGTCAGCATTAATTCACCCGAAGTTTGTCCCAGTAACCGAACAGGAGCAATATATTTGGGTATGTGCCACTTCGTCACTTCCCCGATGAAGGTCAGTACCTGGTCCCAGAATGTCGTGATATAGGGACAGGACCAGAACTTGTGGCAAAGAGAAGGTCTTTACATGGAACATAACGGACAATTATGATCATCCTGAATCATTTTGTTTAGAGGTACATTAGGCATTCACACAGTATACAGAAGTAAGTGTCGGCATGTATAGGCCCCAAAAATAAGCTCACATGGGTTTTCCTGACAGCTAAGTATGTAGTATTTGGAGGCTGAAGGTACATTAGGCATTCACAGGATACAGAAGTAAGTGTCAGCCTGTATAGTCCCCAAAAATTAGCCCACATGGGTTTAACTGACAGCTAATAACGTAGTATTCTGTGGCTGAAGGTACATTAGGAATTCACAGGATACAGAAGTAAGTGTCAGCCTGTATAGGCCCCAAAAATTAGCTCACATGGGTTTAACTGACAGCAAAGAACGTACTGTATTTGATGGCTGGATGTACATTAGGCATTCACAGTATACAGAAGTGTCGGCCTGTATAGGCCCAAAAAATTAGCTCACATGGGTTTAACTGACACCAAAGAACGTAGTGTATTTGATGGCTGGAGGTACATCAGGCATTGACAGTATACAGAAGTAAGTGTCGGCCTGTTTAGGCCCCAAAACGTAGCTCACATGGGTTTAACTGACAGCAAAGAACGTATTATTGGATGGCTAGAGGTACATCAGGCATTCACACAGTATACAGAAGTAAGTGTCGGCCTGTATAGGCCCCAAAAATTAGCTCACATGGGTTTACCTGACTGCTAAGAACGTAGTATTCTGTGGCTAAAGGTACATTAGGCATTCACAGGATGCAGAAGCAAGTAGAAAATGATAGGTGCCGACCCTAAATGCCAGTAAGCCAAGAAAGGTCCTGCCACATCCCTAAGGACATATGAGAAAAAAGTGTATCAAGTAGTATTGGTGTTCCAATACACCAGAGCCTAAATGAGCCCCACAGGGAACTGTGTATTCTGAGGAAACACCCAACCTGGGACTTTGTAGGCAGGAGTTACTTGGCATGATAAATAGATAAATAGAAGATCAATTTAATATATAATGATTTTATTAATACATGTGTACAAAATTGTTAAAAAAGACACAGATGCAAAGGCATCAAAAGACAGTCAATATATAAAATATGTGATAAATAAAATAATGAACCATATCCTAGAGTAGTGGGGTCACCCAGGTCCAACATGTTTCGCCGACTCTGCAGACTCTGACTTAAAAAGGCTTTTTAGACACTTGGAGACCAAAATAGAGTCATTTTGACCAAAAACTTTTTTCAGGCCATTGGAGCCCAAATGGCCTGTTTTAGACAAATCAAGTCTAAAAACAGCTTTTTAAGGCTCTAAAAGACAAAAATACAGTCATTTTGACAAAAATAATTTTCAGACCTTTGGTGACCAAATGCCGTTATTTTGACTAACAAAGGGTTTTTAGACACTTGGAGACCAAAATAGAGTCATTTTGACCAAAACATTTTTTGCAGGCCATTGGAGCCAAATGTCTAAAATCTTGTCTAAAACCGGCTTTTTAAGGCTCTAAAAGACAAAAATATAGTCATTTTGACTAAATTTTTTTTCTGACCTTTGGTGACCAAATGCAGTTATTTTGACTAAAAAAGGATTTTAAGACACTTGGAGACCAAAATAGAGTAATTTTGACCGAAAATATCTTTTCAGGCCATTGGAACCCAAATGGCCAGTTTTAGACAAATCTTGTCTAAACCCAGCTTTTTAAGGCTCTAAAAGACAAAAATACAGTCATTTTGACAAAAAAAATATGTTCAGACCTTTGGTGACCAAATGCCGTTATTTTGACTAAAAAAGGATTTTTAGACACTTGGAGACCAAAATAGTCATTTTGACCAAAAAATTTTTCAGGCCTTTGGAGAGCAAAATGCCGTTATCTTGTCTAAAACTGGCTTTTTAAGACTCTAAAACAGTGGTTCTTAACCTTGTTGGAGGTACTGAACCCCACCAGTTTCATATGCGCATTCACCGAACCCTTCTTGATTGGAAAAATAAAATATGATTTTTTCAAATTCAAAACACAGCTTGTTTTATGAGTGTTTCACCAATGGTGTGTGGTTTGCCCTGCTTTGCGATCAGGTAAGCAACTTCGTACGATGCTATGAGGATCGGTTTGTTGATGGGAACAGGCAGACTAGCCTTTTCATCGAATCTGGCTCTCCTCAGCTTGGATTCAGCGAGCGTTGTGTTCTTGTATTTTCCATCTCCATGCAGCTTAAGGAAGTGTTCTCTTAGTTTTGCCGGTGCTAGACTAGAATTGCTCAACTTGGCATTGCAAATCATGCAGTTAGGACGCTGACTCCCATCACGTTCCGTTATACATGTGAATCCATATTGTGCATATTGGTCCGACCACTTTCTTTTTTTGCTCAACATAGTTAGTATGAAGGGATTTAAATATTAAGAAAGAAATCACACGACGTACCATCACGACAGCTACAATTCGACTACTGGGCGCGCCAAATTCCCTGCAGCACAGATAGGCCAAGTGATGTTGCATGATCCCCTGCAGCCAATGAGCGGGGCCTGTCATCACGAATCATATGAGTCGGGTGTGTGTCTTGACCTCCGCCGAACCCCCGAGACTGACTCACCGAACCCCTGGGGTTCGATCGAACCCAGGTTAAGAACCACTGCTCTAAAAGATAAAAATACAGTCATTTTGACTAAAAAAGTTTTTCAAACCTTTGGTGACCAAATGCAGTTATTTTGACTAAAAAAGGCTTTTTAGACACTTGGAGACCAAAATAGAGTAATTTTGACCGAAAATTTCTTTTCAGGCCATTGGAGCCCAAATGGCCGGTTTTAGACAAATCTTGTCTTAAACCGGCTTTTTAAAGCTCTAAAAGACAAAAATACATTCATTTTGACTTAATTTTTTTCAGACCTTTGGTGACCAAATGCAGTTATTTTGACTAAAAAAGGCTTTTTAGACACTTGGAGACCAAAATAGAGCTCCAATAGAATGAAAAAAAGTTTTTTTGGTCAAAATTACTCTATTTTGGTCTCCAAGTGTTTAAAAAGCCTTTTTCTAGTCAAAATGCATTTGGTCACCAAAGGTCTGAAAAAAAATGTATTCAAATTGACTGTATTTTTGTCTTTTAGTGCTTTAAAAAGCCGGTTTTAGACAAGATTTTAGACATTTTGGCTCCAATGGCCTGAAATTTTTTCAGTCAAAATGACTCTATTTTGGTCTCCAAGTGTCTAAAGTGACTTTTTTATTATAAATAACTGCATTTGGTCACCAAAGGCCTGAAAAATAGATTTAGTCAAAATGAATGTATTTTTGTCTTTTAGAGCCTTAGAGATTTGTCTAAAACTGGCCATTTGGGCTCCAATCGCCTGAAAAAATTTTTTGGTCAAAATGGTCTGGAAAAAAAATGGCCTGAAAAAAAATGGCCTGAAAAAAAATTTTGGCCTGAAAATTTTTTTGGTCAAAATGACTCTGTTTTGGTCTCCTTTTGTAGTCAAAATAACTGCATTTGGTCACCAAAGGTCTGAAATTTTTTTTAGTCCAAATGACTATATTTTTGTCTTTTAGAGCATTAAAAAGCTGGTTTTAGACAAGATTTTAGACATTTGGCTCCAATGGCCTGAAAAACATTTTTTGGTCAAAATGACTCTATTCTGGTCTCCAAGTGTCTTAAAAGCCTTTTTTAGTCAAAATAACTGCATTTGGTCACCAAAGGTCTGAAAAAAATTAAGTCAAAATTAATGTATTTTTGTCTTTTAGAGCTTTAAAAAGCAGGTTTAAGACAAGATTTGTCTAAAACCGGCCATTTGGGCTCCAATGGCCTGAAAATAAATTTTCGGTCAAAATGACTCTATTTTGGTCTCCAAGTGTCTAAAAAGCCTTTTATAGTCAAAATAACTGCATTTGGTCACCAAAGGTCTGAAATTGTTTTTTTAGTCTAAATGACTATATTTTTTGTCTTTTAGAGCCTTAAAAGCCGGTTTTAGACAAGATTTTAGACATTTGGCTCCAATGGCCTAAAAAAAGTTTTTTGGTAAAAAGGACTCTATATTGGTCTCCAAGTGTCTAA